>NC_090938.1:293804903-294429903 GCF_040938575.1 Ambystoma mexicanum
CTTCGACCTATTGGAATAGCAGGACCAGCTATTCCCGGCACCTTCATCAACTCCTGCCGTAAGCCTTCGGAAGTGTCTCTGGGCCATCCAGTTGACTGACCAGCTTACTAAGGAGTCCTGCTCTGTAATCGCCGACAGGTTGGGTGGTATTCTGAGTCCGGGGCACGCTCACACGCTTCGTTTGCTTAGCAACCCTAAGCTAGAGGTGAACGGTGCTCGTTTGGCTTGAATACACCCGGTCGTTCCGTTGCCCTGCCGTGGCGACAAAACTGTGCAGGATTCTTCGATCGGGACGTCTTTTTACTCTGCACGACGACGAGACGTTCCCTGCTCTTCAGAACCTGCCAGAAGCTGCATCTATCGAGGAGAAGCTCGGGCCTGCTTGCTTCGGGGACCGGTGAGTAGATTAGCTAGGATCTGGTCGCCCTCCTGCAGTGCCCCTTGCTTTTCCCCGCTGTAAATACAGCTCCCCTTGTCCGTACTCGCGCCCTACTTCTGCCTCACAGTGGAGGCTGCGCTAGAGTCGCGGACCGTGTTCTCCTTCATTAGGGCACCCTACAGAGCTGTCCAACGTCCTCCGAAGAGCTTCACCTTCTGCCCATTGGCACCGGCGTGTGCAGGTACTTTTGAGCGCTAGGCTCCACTCTTCGTAGGGATTGGACTACCATCTACTTAGGGGCCTCAGAAGGCGGACATATCACACGCATTGGTTCGCACTGCCTGTTTTCCTTCCCCTGCAGGTGGATAACATATTTCGTGCTGCTAATGCTGTGAAACTGTGTATTCTGTATATATATTGGGTGGATAGTGTATGTGTTGGTTTAATATCGTTGTATATTGCTGCTTTTACTGTGGTTATTAGTTTCAAGGCCTTATAATAAATGTGTATCTATTTTTGATATAAACAACTGTTTGGAGTAGTTTGTAAGCGCTCTTGCTTTGTGTGCTCATTGCGGGCTTTCAGTCACCCTCACCCCTCTTGAGACCTAGTCTTGACCGCCGCGATCGCTACCTTGATTGGTCTGGCTTGTCCAGAGGTTACCCTGTTCCAAGTAATTAGGTTGGCCTTCTGAACTTCTGCGCCACCAGGACAGAGTTCAGAAATCCGTCTTAACAAATTGGTGTACAGCGGTGGGATACGACTGAAGGTATCCAGTGTTGCGCACGAGCTAAGGCGTTTTCAGGTTATTCCAACCAGGACACGCAGTAAAGTATTGAATATAACGTTAAAAAGGCCATAGTCCTATCAACAGTATGGAAACGAATACTTTATTAACCTTAAATGCTTCGAAATCTGAAACATTGAAGAAGATGTGTGCGGAGAGAGGGGTTTCCTCTCAAGGCACTAAATTGGAAATGATCCAGAGAATCGTGGCGTGGCAAGAAGCGCAGCTTGACGCTATAACTTCCGAGGACAGTGCAGAAGGTGGTGGGGCTGCTCTCACTGGCAGAACCGACGGTTCTGCCGCTGCACTGATCCATCACGACCACGAGGACAGGGAGGATGTAATGTCTAACGTTTCCTCTGCCAGTGTTGATGGGGAGGCTATGCTTGAATTCAAGAAGCAAGAGCTGCGGTTTAGGCAGCAGGAGCTTGAATTCAGCATAGCCAAACTGAAAATCGACCAGGCAGAAAAACAAAAAGACAGGGATCACCAGTTGGAACTGGCCAAGCTTCAGTTCGCAAATGGGTCCAAGGGTCCTGGACATGGTTCTGGGGCTTCCTCTCATCCACGGTTTCCAAAAGATCTGCTCAGTGTGTATGAGGAACGAAATGACATTATGGACTGGTTAAATGCGTTTGAGTATGCATGCGAGGTTCAAGAGGTTGATAATGCGGATAAGATTGCATGGTTACTCAGCAGACTGCCCCATTCTGGTTGCAGTGCCATTATGGAAATGTCGAAGGCTGAGCGCGCTGATTTTGCAATGTTGAAGCAGACTCTCATTTTAAAGTTTGGGAAGACTCCGACCCAATACTTGAAAAGGTTTAGAGAGTATAAGAAAAAGGAAGGTGGTACTTGGGTGTCGTATGTAGCTGAGTCCCTGAAAAACTTAACTGGCTGGGTTGAAGGTTATAAGGTTTCTACCTTCGAAGGCATGATCAATCTGGTCATGCTGGAACACATTTTTGCTTCTTCTTCCCCGGAGCTTAAGCAGCATTTGGCCGATTCGAAGGAGATAGATCCTAAGAAGCTGGCCATTGCAGCAGACTTATGGGTGTCACATCGAGTGTCCCATAAGGACAAAACTCATCCTGGTAAGCAGGAGGAAGGGAAAAAGTCCAAAGATATGGAGGGTGGGGAATCTGCTAAATCTTCTTCCCATAAGGGCCACAAAAAGAAAAATAAGGGTAAGCCATACGAGAACTCACAGGGTAGTGGAGGTTCGCCTCCGAAACAGAACTCTGGTTATAATAAGCCTCCCTACGTAAACAGACCCAATGGGGCTTGTTTTTCTTGTGGAGCAACTGACCATGTGAAGGGGGATCCCCGTTGTAAGGTTAGACCTTTGGGGGTCCACTCCGCTAATCTGGCCTTCTCCTCCTACGAGGAAGAAGAGATTACAGGAGCATCCTTCTCCTCAGACTCATTTCCCAGCGGAATAGAGGCTGAGGTAGTTTTAGTGTCCCTGGGTTCCTGGGAGCCTAAAGTCGCAGAGGCGTATGCTAGGATTCCGGATAATACCAAGCACTACTTTAAAGACAGTGTGCTGATCAATGGAGTGGATACTCCAGCTCTTAGGGATAGTGGGTGCAGTCGAACTGTAGTGGATTCTACCTTGGTAGACTCAGAGGAAGTTGCCAGAGCTCCTCTGATGCCCACTAAGTTGGCTGACGGCCCCCTCCGTATGTTTCCCGTGATCCCTGTTAATCTAACTTTAAATGGTACAGCAGTTAGGATTCCAGTGAGCATTCAGAGAAACGTCCCGGGAAAGGTCTTGTTGGGCAATGATCTCAGAGCTCTAGGGCTCGTAGGAGACACTGCCGAAAGACCCTACACACGGTCTCAAGCACGGGCAGCATTGGCCAAGTCCAATACGCCGCCCCAGCCGAAGGGGAAACCCAAGGCGAAAGGAGTCAACAAGTCCCGACGGGGGAAAGAGAATATTCCCCCGAGCTCGCCTACCACTGCGGTGGAGGGAGTTGGTCAATCGCCCGAGCCTGACGAGGAGGTGGCGATGCCTGAAGTGTTCGACCCCAACGACCATCCTGAACTAAAAGACTTGTTAGTTGAAGGAGGTCCTGATAGGGACGACTTCAGTAAGGGCCAACGTGAGTGCCCATCTCTGGAAGGCCTAAGGAGACAGGCCTGCTCCCAGCTTGAGGGTGAACCTCCTGGGAAGCATCGGATTTATTGGGAAGGTGGACTCCTGTACAGTGAGCCCACAGAGTCTACAGAAGGAGACCATAGGAGGTTGGTGGTTCCCCTTTCTGTTAGACCCTTCCTCTTGCAGTTGGCGCATGAAGTTCCCCTTGCTGGTCACCTTGGAATGAAGAGGACCAAGCAAAGGTTATCTATGCACTTCTACTGGCCCAAGATGGGGGTGCAAGTAGAAAGTCACTGCAGGAGTTGTGCCTCCTGCCAGTTGTCTGGTAAGGTTGGCGCGACAATCCAAGCTCCGTTGGTACCGCTCCCAGTTGTGGGGGTACCATTTGAAAGGGTAGGGATCGACATCGTTGGTCCCCTTGACCCGCAAACATCCTCGGGCAATAGGTTTATCCTGGTGCTGGTCGACCATGCAACCAGGTATCCTGAGGCCATCCCATTAAAGACTGTAACTGCCAAGTCAGTTGCAAAAGCTTTACTCGGCATATTTACTAGGGTTGGCTTCCCTAAAGAAGTTGTGTCAGATCGTGGCAGCAACTTTATGTCGAAGTATATGCAGGCTATGTGGAAAGAATGTGGGGTCACCTACAAGTTCTCTTCTGCATATCACCCCCAGACCAATGGTCTGGTGGAACGTTTCAACAGAACGTTAAAGAGCATGATTGGGGCTCTGGAGGAGCCCCAGAGAAGAAAATGGGATCTTCTTTTACCATGCTTGCTGTTTGCCTACAGAGAGGTACCCCAGGAGGGTGTTGGCTTCAGCCCCTTCGAACTTCTGTTCGGTCATCCCGTACGGGGACCCTTAGCCATCGTCAAAGAGGGATGGGAGATGCCCACTCCCCCTGTTACTACCAATGTAGTTGACTATGTGCTAGGGCTCAGAAAACGGATGGTACTTCTGATGGGCTTGGCTAGTGATAAATTGAAGGCAGGGCAAGCGCTGGTGAAACATTGGTACGACCAGAAAGCTTCCCTCATCAACTTTACACCTGGTCAGCAAGTCCTGATCATGAATCCAATAAGGCCTCGCGCTTCACTGTGCAGACTGACCATAAGCCGTTAAAGTGGCTAATGAACATGAAGGGGGAGAATCCAAAGTTGCTTAGGTGGTCCATAAGTCTACAAGGCTTCGACTTCACTATTGAGCATAGGCCAGGTGTCCAACATAGCAATGCTGATGGGTTGTCCAGAATGTTTTACCGACCTGAACAAGAGACTCATCCAGGGGTGGATTAGTTCCCCCTGTCCATAGTCTGGGAGGGGCGAGTGTTAGGAAAGATTTCGTTATTGTAGGGAACTTTCCTTCCATGTGGCAACCCCTAAACTTTTTGCTATTGCTTTCAACCTGTTTTCTTGACTTTGCCAGAGAAGTGCAGACTTCTGCCGTACTCCTAAGGGCTTTCGCTCCTTTCTTACGGGGAAACTGACATGCCCTTAAGACAGTCAGTACCGGGGAACGCTGTTTCCCGTAGTTTCTTTTATCGTGTCGCCATTTTAGTGCAACACGACACAAGAGGGCACTGTAAGCTAAGTTACAGCTCTCTTGGGTCTCTAGCCTTCTACAGACCCTAGACACTCTTGTAGGATGGTTTTTGGATCGGTGCAAGTCATTCAGGGACTGGGCTGGTGGCAGCGATCATTTGGTTTATTTTGAGCTCCTTTTGCCGTTCTGAGCACCTTTTTGCCGCGAACACAAAAGGGTGGCCCGGCTACCCAAAATGGCCGGACCACGAGGCTCCTTTGTCTCGTCCACTGTCCGTCTTGCTCCCTTTACCTTCCCCCGGGTCAGGCGACCCGGGGCCTTCCTTATTTGGGCATGTAGTTTCCCGCGAAACACGGTTGCTTTCGCGGGCTTCTACATGTCGGTTGAGTGCCCCCAGGATGTGGGCTGGGCTGTCTGGTCCCAATACACATCCTGGGTGCCAGAGAGTCTAGGGTGGTGTGAATGCCTGGGACCACTGTGGTCCGTGATTGGTCCACGTATGGTATGTGTGTTGATGAGCGGATCTCCCATTGGCTCCCCTCCGTTTTGGCGCGAAGGGAACCGTGGATAAGAGGGAGCTGGAAACACCACTGCCAGGTCGATCTCCTGAGTTCTTACGAACCCAGGGATACAGGAGCCAAGTATCCTGCGAACACGAGGCTGGACCGAGGAATCGCTGGTGACCCCCTGAAGAACTTCTGCTCCTCATTGCTGTCGTCCGGTGAAGCCCTTTCCACCTAAGATCGAACAAGAAGGCCTGTACTGGCGCTTCGACCTATTGGAATTCCCGGCACCTTCATCAACTCCTGCCGTAAGCCTTCGGAAGTGTCTCTGGGCCATCCAGTTGACTGACCAGCTTACTAAGGAGTCCTGCTCTGTAATCGCCGACAGGTTGGGTGGTATTCTGAGTCCGGGGCACGCTCACACGCTTCGTTTGCTTAGCAACCCTAAGCTAGAGGTGAACGGTGCTCGTTTGGCTTGAATACACCCGGTCGTTCCGTTGCCCTGCCGTGGCGACAAAACTGTGCAGGATTCTTCGATCGGGACGTCTTTTTACTCTGCACGACGACGAGACGTTCCCTGCTCTTCAGAACCTGCCAGAAGCTGCATCTATCGAGGAGAAGCTCGGGCCTGCTTGCTTCGGGGACCGGTGAGTAGATTAGCTAGGATCTGGTCGCCCTCCTGCAGTGCCCCTTGCTTTTCCCCGCTGTAAATACAGCTCCCCTTGTCCGTACTCGCGCCCTACTTCTGCCTCACAGTGGAGGCTGCGCTAGAGTCGCGGACCGTGTTCTCCTTCATTAGGGCACCCTACAGAGCTGTCCAACGTCCTCCGAAGAGCTTCACCTTCTGCCCATTGGCACCGGCGTGTGCAGGTACTTTTGAGCGCTAGGCTCCACTCTTCGTAGGGATTGGACTACCATCTAGTTAGGGGCCTCAGAAGGCGGACATATCACACGCATTGGTTCGCACTGCCTGTTTTCCTTCCCCTGCAGGTGGATAACATATTTCATGCTGCTAATGCTGTGAAACTGTGTATTCTGTATATATATTGGGTGGATAGTGTATGTGTTGGTTTAATATCGTTGTATATTGCTGCTTTTACTGTGGTTATTAGTTTCAAGGCCTTATAATAAATGTGTATCTATTTTTGATATAAACAACTGTTTGGAGTAGTTTGTAAGCGCTCTTGCTTTGTGTGCTCATTGCGGGCTTTCAGTCACCCTCACCCCTCTTGAGACCTAGTCTTGACCGCCGCGATCGCTACCTTGATTGGTCTGGCTTGTCCAGAGGTTACCCTGTTCCAAGTAATTAGGTTGGCCTTCTGAACTTCTGCGCCACCAGGACAGAGTTCAGAAATCCGTCTTAACAACGGCCCCCTCCGTATGTTTCCCGTGATCCCTGTAAATCTTACTTTAAATGGTACAGCAGTCAGGATTCCAGTGAGCATTCAGAGAAACGTCCCGGGAAAGGTCTTGTTGGGCAATGATCTCAGAGCTTTAGGGCTCGTAGGAGACACTGCCGAAAGACCCTACACACGGTCTCAAGCACGGGCAGCATTGGCCAAGTCCAATACGCCGCCCCAGCCGAAGGGGAAACCCAAGGCGAAAGGAGTCTACAAGTCAAGACGAGGGAAAGAGAATATTCCCCCGAGCTCGCCTACCACTGCGGTGGAGGAAGTTGGTCAATCGCCCGGGCCTGACGAGGAGGTGGCGATGCCTGAAGTATTCGACCCCAACGATCATCCTGAACTAAAAGACTTGTTAGTTGAAGGAGGTCCTGATAGGGACGAATTCAGTAAAGGCCAACGTGAGTGCCCATCTCTGGAAGGCCTAAGGAGACAGGCCTGCTCCCAGCTTGAGGGTGAACCTCCTGGGAAGCATAGGATTTATTGGGAAGGTGGACTCCTGTATAGTGAGCCCACAGAGTCTACAGAAGGAGACCATAGGAGGTTGGTGGTTCCCCTTGCTGTTAGGCCCTTCCTCCTGCAGTTGGCGCATGAAGTTCCCCTTGCTGGTCACCTTGGTATTAAGAGGACCAAGCAAAGGTTATCCATGCACTTCTACTGGCCCAAGATGGGGGTGCAAGTAGAAAGTCACTGTAGGAGTTGTGCCTCCTGCCAGTTGTCTGGTAAGGTTGGCGCGACAATCCAAGCTCCGTTGGTACCGCTCCCAGTTGTGGGGGTACCATTTGAAAGGGTAGGGATCGACATCGTTGGTCCCCTTGACCCGCAAACATCCTCGGGCAATAGGTTTATCCTGGTGCTGGTCGACCATGCAACCAGGTATCCTGAGGCCATCCCATTGAAGACTGTAACTGCCAAGTCAGTTGCAAAAGCTTTACTCGGCATATTTACTAGGGTTGGCTTCCCTAAAGAAGTTGTGTCAGACCGTGGCAGCAACTTTATGTCGAAGTATATGCAGGCTATGTGGAAAGAATGTGGGGTCACCTACAAGTTCTCTTCTGCATACCACCCCAGACCAATGGTCTGGTGGAACGTTTCAACAGAACGTTAAAGAGCATGATTGGGGCTCTGGAGGAGCCCCAGAGAAGAAAATGGGATCTTCTTTTACCATGCCTACTGTTTGCCTACCGAGAGGTACCACAGGAGGGTGTTGGCTTCAGCCCCTTCGAACTTCTGTTCGGTCATCCCGTACGGGGACCCTTAGCCATCGTCAAAGAGGGATGGGAGATGCCCACTCCCCCTGTTACTACCAATGTAGTTGACTATGTGCTAGGGCTCAGAAAACGGATGGTACTTCTGATGGGCTTGGCTAGTGATAAATTGAAGGCAGGGCAAGCGCTGGTGAAACATTGGTACGACCAGAAAGCTTCCCTCATCAACTTTACACCTGGTCAGCAAGTCCTGATCATGAATCCAATAAGGCCTCGCGCTTCACAGGACAAATGGTCAGGCCCTTACACAGTGGTGGAGCCCCTGGGTGAGGTGAACTATTTAGTGGACCTTGGAAGGCCTGGACAGGCTCCAAAAGTGTTCCACGTGAATAGGCTGAAGGCTTTCGTCCCAAGAGTCGAAATCGCAGCACTGCTACTGGCTTCAGATGTTGAGGAAGAGGAGTCAGAACCTCTCCCCGACCTGTTCCAAAGCGGTCCTTCAGATAGCTCCGTTGAGGGTGTCCGAGTGGCCCCTCACCTGACTTCTGATCAGCAGGCTGAGGTGAAAAGTTTGCTTAGGCAGTTTTCCCCCCTGTTTTCACAGTCCCCTGGTTTGACACCTTGGTGCAAACATAACATTGACACAGGAGACAGTGTACCTACCAAAAGTAGGGGATACAGGATGTCGGATAAAGTACGGTCTTATATTAAGACCGAGGTCAACAAGATGTTAGACCTTGGGGTGATTGAACCCTCTAGTAGTCCTTGGTCCAGTCCTGTGGTTTTGGTTCCAAAGGCAGGCACTTCTGAATTGAGGTTCTGCGTGGATTACAGGGCTCTGAATGCTGTCACCAAGACAGATGCACACCCCTTGCCTCGAACAGATGAGCTGGTGGATACTTTGGGTGCCTCCAAGTACCTCAGCACGTTTGACCTCACTGCTGGCTATTGGCAAATAGCTTTAGCAGAACATGCCAAGGAGAAGACAGCATTTTCTACTCCAGACGGCCTTTACCAATTCCGGGTAATGCCGTTCGGGTTGAAGAATGCACCTGCCACTTTCCAGAGGCTTGTGAATCATGTGTTGAATGGGTTGGACGAAATCTGTCTTGCATATCTCGACGATATAGCAGTTTTCAGTGCCACCTGGGAAGACCATGTGAAACACCTCAGGATTGTGCTCCAGGCTCTTCAGAAAGCCCACTTGACCATAAAGGCTAGTAAATGCCAGATTGGACAAGGCTCAGTGGTTTACCTTGGACATGAAGTAGGTGGAGGGAGGATACAGCCTCTACCCAGTAAAGTACAAGCAGTACAAGACTGGCCTACCCCCACTACGCAAACCCAAGTGAGAGCCTTCTTAGGACTCACGGGGTATTATCGCAATTTTGTGGCAGACTATGGTACCATAGCTGCTCCTCTGACTGCCCTCACAACTCCGAAGAAACCCAAGAAGGTAACTTGGACCGACGAGTGTGAGAAGGCCTTCAATGGCTTAAAAGACTCCTTGTGCCAGGCCCCTGTGCTCAGGGCCCCTGATTATCAAAGACCTTTTATCGTGCAGACGGATGCCTCTGACACTGGGATAGGAGCTGTACTATCACAAGTAGATGAGAAGGGTAAGGAACACCCTATCGGTTTTATTAGTCGCCAGCTTAAGGACAGAGAGCTCAGATGGTCCACGGTAGAGAAAGAATGTTTCTCTGTTGTGTGGGCCCTAAGGAAGCTGAGGCCCTACCTCTATGGGACCCACTTCACTGTGCAGACTGACCATAAGCCGTTAAAGTGGCTAATGAACATGAAGGGGGAGAATCCAAAGTTGCTTAGGTGGTCCATAAGTCTTCAAGGCTTCGACTTCACTATTGAGCATAGACCAGGTGTCCAACATAGCAATGCTGATGGGTTGTCCAGAATGTTTAACCGACCTGAACAAGAGACTCATCCAGGGGTGGATTAGTTCCCCCTGTCCATAGTCTGGGAGGGGCGAGTGTTAGGAAAGATTTCGTAATTGTAGGGAATTTTCCTTCCATGTGGCAACCCCTAAACTTTTTGCTATTGTTTTTAACCTTGTTGTTGACTTTGCCAGAGAAGTACAGCCTTCTGCCGCACTTCTCTGGGCTTTCGCTCCTTTCTTACGGGGAAACTGACATGCCCTTAAGACAGTCAGTACCGGGGAACGTGGTTTCCCGTAGTTTCTTTTATCGTGTCGCAGCTTTAGTGCAACACGACACAAGAGGGCACTGTAAGCTAAGTTACAGCTCTCTTGGGTCTCTAGCCTTCTACAGGCCCTAGATACTCTTTTAGGATGGTATTTGATCGGTGCAAGTCATTCAGGGACTCGAATGGTGGCAGCGATCGTTTTGTTTATTTTGAGCTCCTTTTGGCGTTCTGAGCACGTTTTTCGCACTGAACCCAAAATGGTGGCCTGGCTCCCAAAATGGCCAGACCACGAGGCTCCTTTGTCTTGTCCACTGACCGTCTTGCTCCCTTCACCTTCCCCAGGTCGGGCGACCCGGGGCCTTCCTTATTTGGGCATGTACTTTCCCGCGAAACGTGGTTGCTTTCGCGGGCTTCTACATGTCGTTTGTGTGCCTCCAGGGTGTGGGCTGGGATGTCTGGTCCCAATACACATCCTGGGTGCCAGAGAGTCTGGGGTGGTGTGAATGCCTGGGACCACCGTGGTCCGTGATTGGTCCACGTATGGTATGTGTGTTGATGAGCGGATCTCCCATTGGCTCCCCTCCGTTTTGGCGCGAAGGGAACCGTGGATAAGAGGGAGCTGGAAACACCACTGCCATGTCGATCTCCTGAGTTCTCACGAACGAAGGAATACAGGAGCCAAGTATCCTGCAACCCAGAGGCTGGACCGAGGAATCGCTGGTGACCCGCTGAAGGAATCCTCCTTTGCACTGCTGTCGTCCTGTGAAACCCTTTCCTCCTTGGATCGAACCAGAAGGCCTGTACTGGTGCTTCGACCTTTGGAATAGCAGGAACAGCTATTCCCGGCGACTTCATCATCTCCTGCCCAGTAAGCCTTCGGAAGTGTCTCTGGGCCATCCAGTTGACTGACCAGCTTACAAGGGAGTCCTGCTCTGTAACTGCCGCCAGGTTGTGTTGTATTTCGAGTCCTTGTCACTCTCCCATGCTTCGTACACTTGGCGTTCCCAAGTCTGAAGGGAGGAGTGTACATTTGGCTTGAATACACACGGCCGCTCCGTTGTCCTGCTGCGGCAACAAAACTGTGCTGGTTTCGTCGATTGGGACGTCTTTTTGCTCTACACGACTACGAGGCGTTCCCTGCTCTTCTGAACCTGCCAGCTGCTGAAACAAACGTGGAGAAGCCTGGGTCTGCTTGCTTCGGGGACCGGTGAGTAGTTTAGCTAGGATCTGGTCGCCCTCCTGCAGTATCCCATTGCTTTTCCCTGCTGCGTAAAAACAGCACCCTTTTGGCCGTACTCGCGCTCTGCTTCTGCCTGCTGTGGAGGCTGCGCTTGAGTTGCGGAACCTGTTCTCCTTCTGCTGTGCACTAACCCGAACTGCCTGACTTCCTCCGAAGAGCTTCCCCTTTTGCCCGTTGGCACCGGCGTGGCAGGTACTTTGAGCACAAGGCTCCACTCTTCGCAGGGCTCGGACTTCCATCTAGTTAGGTGCCTCTAAAGGCGAACTGAGTCAAAAGCGTTATCGCACTGCCTGTTTTCCTTTCCTTTCAGGTGGACTACATATTTCGTGCTTTAAACGCTTGCGACTGTGTATTTGTATATATATTGTGTTGATTTGGTATGTGTTGGCTTAATACTGTGTTGTTGTGATTTTCTCGCTGCGGTCATTATTTTAAAGGCCTTAAAATAAATGTGTATCTATTTTTGATATAACAACTGTTTGGAGTAGTTTGTCAGCGCTCTTGCTTTGTGTGCTCACTGCGGGCTTTCAGTCACCCTCACCCCTCTTGAGACCTAGTCTTGACCGCCGCGATCGCTACCTTGATTGGTCTGGCTTGTCCAGAGGTTACCCTGTTCCAAGTAATTAGGTTGGCCTTCTGAACTTCTGCGCCACCAGGACAGAGTTCAGAAATCCGTCTTAACACATATGTTATAGGAAGGGTCTCAGGTTTGGTATAAACATTGAGATATCACATTTCATGATATCGGAAGGGTCTCAAGATTGGAATGGGAAGAAGTTGGATATCACATCTCATGATAAAGGAAGGGTCTAAGGTTTGGAAGGGGAAGGACTTGGATATCACATCTCTGCTATCGAAAGGGTCTCAGGATTGGAATGGGAAGGAGTTGGATATCCCATCTCATGTTATAGGAAGAGTCTCAGGTTTGGTATTAGAAGCATTGAGATATCATATCTCATGCTATAGGAAGTGTCTCAGGATTGGAATGAGAAGGACTTGGGTATCACATCTCATGCTATAGGGAGGGCCTCAAGTTTGATATTAGAAGCATTGAGATATCACATCTCATGCTATAGGAAGGGTCTCAGGATTGGAATGGGAAGGAGTTGGATATCACATCTCATGCTATAGGAAGGGTCTCAGGTTTGGTATAAGCAGTGAGATATCACATCTCATGCTATAGGAAGTGTCTCAGGATTGGAATGGGAAGGAGTTGGATATCACATCTCATGTTATAGGAAGGATCTCAGGTTTGGTATAAGCATTGAGATATCACATCTCTGCTATCGGAAGGGTCTCAGGATTGGAATGGGAAGGAGTTGGATATTCCCATCTCATGTTATAGGAAGGGTCTCAGGTTTGGTATTAGAAGCATTGAGATATCACATCTCATGCTATAGGAATGGTCTCAGGATTGGAATGGGAAGGACTTGGATATCACATCTCATGCTATAGGGAGGGTCTCAAGTTTGATATTAGAAGCATTGAGATATCACATTTCATGATATCGGAAGGGTCTCAAGATTGGAATGGGAAGGAGTTGGATATCACATCTCATGATAAAGGAAGGGTCTAAGGTTTGGAAGGGGAAGGATTTGGATATCACATCTCATGTTATAGGACGGGTCTCAGGTTTGGTATTAGAAGCATTGAGATATCAAGTCTCATGGTATAGGAAGGGTCTCAGAATTGGAATGGGAAGGAGTTGGATATCACATCTCAAGCTATAGGAAGGGTCTCAGGATTAGAATGGGAATGAGTTTGATATCACATCTCATGCCATAGTATGGGTCTCAGGTTTGGTAGAAGCATTGGGATATCACATCTCATGCTATCGGAAGGGTATCGGGATTGGATTTGGAAGGAGTTGGATATCCCATCTCATGCTATAGGAAGGGTCTCAGGTTGGAATGGAAAGGAGTTGGATATCACATCTCATGTTATAGGAAGGGTCTCAGGATTGGAATGGGAAGGACTTGGATATCACATCTCATGCTATAGGAAGGCTCTCAGGTTTGCAAGGGGAAAGAGTTGGATATCACATTTCATGTTAGAGGTAGGATCTCAGGTTTGGTATTAGAAGTATTGAGATATCACATCTCATGCTATCAGAAGGATCTCAGGTTTGGTATAGAAGCATTGAGATATCATATCTTATGCTATCAGAAGAGTCTCAGGATTGGAATGGGAAGGAGTTGGATATCACATCTCATGCTAAAGGGAGGGTCTCAGGTTTGGAAGATAAGGATTTGGATATCACATCTCATGTTATAGGAAGGATCTCAGGTTTGGTATTAGAAGTATTGAGATATCACATCTCATGCTATCGGAAGGATCTAGGTTTGGTATAGAAGCATTGAGATATCATATCTTATGCTATCAGAAGGGTCTCAGGATTGGAATGGGAAGGATTTGGATATCACATCTCATGCTAAAGGGAGGGTCTCAGGTTTGGAAGGGGAAGGATTTGGATATCACATCTCATGTTATAGGATGGATCTCAGGTTTGGTATTAGAAGTATTGAGATATCACATCTCATGTTATCGGAAGGATCTCAGGTTTGGTATTAGAAGTATTGAGATATCACATCTCATGCTATAGGAAGGGTCTCAGGATTGGAATGGGAAGGAGTTGGATATCACATCTCATGCTAAAGGAAGGGTCTCAGGTTTGGTAGAAGCATTGAGATATCACATCTCATGCTATAGGAAGGGTCTCAGGATTGGAATGGGAAGGACTTAGATATCACATATCATGCTATAGGGAGGGTCTCAGTTTTGATATTAGAAGCATTGAGATATCACATCTCATGCTATCGGAAGTGTCTCAGGATTGGAATGGGAAGGAGCTGGATATCACATCTCATGCTAAAGGAAGGGTCTCAGGTTTGGAACGGGAAGGAGTTGGATATCACATATGTTATAGGAAGGGTCTCAGGTTTGGTATAAACATTGAGATATCACATCTCTGCTATCGGAAGTGTCTCAGGATTGGAATGGGAAGGAGTTGGATATCCCATCTCATGTTATAGGAAGGATCTCAGGTTTGGTATTAGAAGCATTGAGACATCACATCTCATGCTATAGGAAGGGTCTCAGGTTTGGAAAGTGAAGGAGTTGGATATCACATTTCATGTTAGAGGAAGGATCTCAGGTTTGGTATTAGAGGCATTGAGATATCACATCTCAGGCTATAGGAAGGGTCTCAGGATTGGAATGGGAAGGAGTTGGATATCACATCTCATGCTATACGAAGGGTCTCAGGTTTGGTATAAGCATTGAGATATCACATCTCATGCTATAGGAAGGGTCTCAGGATTGGAATGGAAGGAGTTGGATATCACATCTCATGTTATAGGAAGGATCTCAGGTTTGGTATTAGAAGCATTGAGACATCACATCTCATGCTATAGGAAGGGTCTCAGGATTGGAATGGGAAGGAGTTGGATATCACATCTCATGCTATAGGAAGGGTCTCAGGATTGGAATGGGAAGGAGTTGAATATGACATCTCATGCCGTAGGAAGGGTCTCAGGTTTGGTATAAACATTGAGATATCACATCTCTGCTATCAAAAGGGTCTCAGGATTGGAATGGGAAGGAGTTGGATATCACATCTCAGGCTATAGGAAGGGTCTCAGGATTGGAATGGGAAGGAGTTGGATATCACATCTCATGCTATAGGAAGGGTCTCAGGTTTGGTATAAGCATTGAGATATTCCATCTCATGCTATAGGAAGGGTCTCAGGTTGGAATGGGAAGGAGTTGGATATCACATCTCATGTTATAGGAAGGGTCTCAGGATTGGAATGGGAAGGACTTGGATATCACATCTCATGCTATAGGAAGGCTCTCAGGTTTGCAAGGGGAAAGAGTTGGATATCACATTTCATGTTAGAGGTAGGATCTCAGGTTTGGTATTAGAAGTATTGAGATATCACATCTCATGCTATCAGAAGGATCTCAGGTTTGGTATAGAAGCATTGAGATATCATATCTTATGCTATCAGAAGAGTCTCAGGATTGGAATGGGAAGGAGTTGGATATCACATCTCATGCTAAAGGGAGGGTCTCAGGTTTGGAAGATAAGGATTTGGATATCACATCTCATGTTATAGGAAGGATCTCAGGTTTGGTATTAGAAGTATTGAGATATCACATCTCATGCTATCGGAAGGATCTCAGGTTTGGTATAGAAGCATTGAGATATCATATCTTATGCTATCAGAAGGGTCTCAGGATTGGAATGGGAAGGATTTGGATATCACATCTCATGCTAAAGGGAGGGTCTCAGGTTTGGAAGGGGAAGGATTTGGATATCACATCTCATGTTATAGGATGGATCTCAGGTTTGGTATTAGAAGTATTGAGATATCACATCTCATGTTATCGGAAGGATCTCAGGTTTGGTATTAGAAGTATTGAGATATCACATCTCATGCTATAGGAAGGGTCTCAGGATTGGAATGGGAAGGAGTTGGATATCACATCTCATGCTAAAGGAAGGGTCTCAGGTTTGGTAGAAGCATTGAGATATCACATCTCATGCTATAGGAAGGGTCTCAGGATTGGAATGGGAAGGACTTAGATATCACATATCATGCTATAGGGAGGGTCTCAGTTTTGATATTAGAAGCATTGAGATATCACATCTCATGCTATCGGAAGTGTCTCAGGATTGGAATGGGAAGGAGCTGGATATCACATCTCATGCTAAAGGAAGGGTCTCAGGTTTGGAACGGGAAGGAGTTGGATATCACATATGTTATAGGAAGGGTCTCAGGTTTGGTATAAACATTGAGATATCACATCTCTGCTATCGGAAGTGTCTCAGGATTGGAATGGGAAGGAGTTGGATATCCCATCTCATGTTATAGGAAGGATCTCAGGTTTGGTATTAGAAGCATTGAGACATCACATCTCATGCTATAGGAAGGGTCTCAGGTTTGGAAAGTGAAGGAGTTGGATATCACATTTCATGTTAGAGGAAGGATCTCAGGTTTGGTATTAGAGGCATTGAGATATCACATCTCAGGCTATAGGAAGGGTCGCAGGATTGGAATGGGAAGGAGTTGGATATCACATCTCATGCTATAGGAAGGGTCTCAGGTTTGGTATAAGCATTGAGATATCACATCTCATGCTATAGGAAGGGTCTCAGGATTGGAATGGAAGGAGTTGGATATCACATCTCATGTTATAGGAAGGATCTCAGGTTTGGTATTAGAAGCATTGAGACATCACATCTCATGCTATAGGAAGGGTCTCAGGATTGGAATGGGAAGGAGTTGGATATCAAATCTCATGCTATAGGAAGGGTCTCAGGATTGGAATGGGAAGGAGTTGAATATGACATCTCATGCCGTAGGAAGGGTCTCAGGTTTGGTATAAACATTGAGATATCACATCTCTGCTATCAAAAGGGTCTCAGGATTGGAATGGGAAGGAGTTGGATATCCCATCTCATGTTATAGGAAGAGTCTCAGGTTTGGTATTAGAAGCATTGAGATATCACATCTCATGCTATAGGAAGTGTCTCAGGATTGGAATGGGAAGGACTTGGATATCACATCTCATGCTATAGGTAGGGTCTCAAGTTTGATATTAGAAGCATTGAGATATCACATCCCATGCTATAGGAAGGGTCTGAGGATTGGAATGGGAAGGAGTTGGATATCACATCTCATGCTATGGGAAGGGTCTCAGGTTTGGTATAAGCAGTGAGATATCACATCTCATGCTATAGGAAGTGTCTCAGGATTGGAATGGGAAGGACTTGGATATCACATCTCATGCTATAGGGAGGGTCTCAAGTTTGCTATTAGAAGCTTTGAGATATCACATCTCATGATATCGGAAGGGTCTAAGGTTTGGAAGGGGAAGGATTTGGATATCACATCTCATGTTATATTACGGGTCTCAGGTTTGGTATTAGAAGCATTGAGATATCAAGTCTCATAGTATAGGAAGGGTCTCAGAATTGGAATGGGAAGGAGTTGGATATCACATCTCAAGCTATAGGAAGGGTCTCAGGATTGGAATGGGAAGGACTTGGATATCACATCTCTGCTATCGAAAGGGTCTCAGGATTGGAATGGGAAGGAGTTGGATATTCCCATCTCATGTTATAGGAAGGGTCTCAGGTTTGGTATTAGAAGCATTGAGATATCACATCTCATGCTATAGGAAGGGTCTCAGGATTGGAATGGGAAGGACTTGGATATCACATCTCATGCTATAGGGAGGGTCTCAAGTTTGATATTAGAAGCTTTGAGATATCACATCTCATGATATCGGAAGGGTCTCAGGATTGGAATGGGAAGGAGTTGGATATCACATCTCATGATAAAGGAAGGGTCTAAGGTTTGGAAGGGGAAGGATTTGGATATCACATCTCATGTTATATTACGGGTCTCAGGTTTGGTATTAGAAGCATTGAGATATCAAGTCTCATAGTATAGGAAGGGTCTCAGAATTGAAATGGGAAGGAGTTGGATATCACATCTCAAGCTATAGGAAGGGTCTCAGGATTGGAATGGGAAGGACTTGGATATCACATCTCATGCTATAGGAAGGCTCTCAGGTTTGGAAGGGGAAAGAGTTGGATATCACATTTCATGTTAGAGGTAGGATCTCAGGTTTGGTATTAGAGGCATTGAGATATCACATCTCATGCTATCAGAAGGGTCTCAGGAATGGAATGGGAAGGAGTTGGATATCACATCTCAAGCTAAAGGGAGGATCTCAGGTTTGGAAGGGGAAGGATTTGGATATCACATCTCATGTTATAGGAAGGATCTCAGGTTTGGTATTAGAAGCATTGAGATATCACATCTCATGCTATCGGAAGGATCTCAGGTTTGGTATTAGAAGCATTGAGATATCACATCTCATGCTATCAGAAGAGTCTCAGGATTGGAATAGGAAGGAGTTGGATATCACATCTCATGCTAAAGGGAGGGTCTCAGGTTTGGAAGGGGAAGGATTTGGATATCACATCTCATGTTATCGGAAGGATCTCACGTTTGGTATTAGAAGTATTGAGATATCATATCTCATGCTATAGGAAGGGTCTCAGGATTGGAATGGGAAGGAGTTGGATATCACATCTCATGCTATAGGGAGGGTCTCAGGATTGGAATGGGAAGGACTTAGATATCACATATCATGCTATAGGGAGGGTCTCAGTTTTGATATTAGAAGCATTGAGATATCACATCTCATGCTATCGGAAGTGTCTCAGGATTGGAATGGGAAGGAGCTGGATATCACATCTCATGCTAAAGGAAGGGTCTCAGGTTTGGAACGGGAAGGATTTGGATATCACATCTCATGTTATAGTTAGGGTCTTAGGTTTGGTATAAGCATTGAGATATCACATCTCTGCTATCGGAAGTGTCTCAGGATTGGAATGGGAAGGAGTTGGATATCCCATCTCATGTTATAGGACGGGTCTCAGGTTTGTTATTAGAATCATTGAGATATCATATTGCATGCTGTAGGAAGGGTCTAAGGGTTGGAATGTGAAGGACTTGGATATCACATCTCATGCTATAGATAGGCTCTTAGGTTTGGAAAGGGAAGGAGTTGGATATCACATTTCATGTTAGAGGAAGGATCTCAGGTTTGGTATTAGAAGCATTGAGATATCACATCTCATGCTATAGGAAGGGTCTCAGGATTGGAATGGGAAGCAGTTGGATATCACATCTCATGCTATAGGAAGGGTCTCAGGTTTGGTATAAGCATTGAGATATCACATCTCATGCTATAGGACGGGTCTCAGGATTGGAATGGAAAGAGTTGGATATCACATCTCATGTTATAGGAAGGATCTCAGGTTTGGTATTAGAAGCATTGAGACATCACATCTCATGCTATAGGAAGGGTCTCAGGGTTGGAATGGGAAGGAGTTGGATATCACATCTCATCCAATAGGAAGGGTCTCAGGTTTGGAATGGGAAGGAATTGGATATCACATCTCATGTTATAGGAAGGATCTCAGGTTTGGTATTAGAAGCATTGAGATATCACATCTCATGCTATAGGAAGGGTCTCAGGATTGGAATGTGAAGGATTTGGATATCACATCTCATGCTAAAGGAAGGGTCTCAGGTTTGGTAGAAGCATTGAGATATCACGTCTCTGCTATCGGAAGGGTCTCAGGATTGGATTGGGAAGGAGTTGGATATCCCTTCTCATGCTATAGGAAGGGTCTCAGGATTTGAATGGCAAGGAGTTGGATATCACATCTCATGCCATAGGAAGGGTCTCAGGTTTGGTATAAGCATTGAGATATCACATCTCTGCTATCGGAAGGGTCTCAGGATTGGATTGGGAAGGAGTTGGATATCCCTTCTCATGCTATAGGAAGTGTCTCAGGTTGGAATGGGAAGGAGTTGGATATCACATCTCATGTTATAGGAAGGGTCTCAGGTTTGGTATAAGCATTGAGATATCACATCTCATGCTATAGGACGGGTCTCAGGGTTGGAATGGGAAGGAGTTGGATATCACAACTCATCCAATAGGAAGGGTCTCAGGTTTGGAATGGGAAGGAATTGGATATCACATCTCATGTTATAGGAAGGGTCTCAGGATTGGAATGGGAAGTAGTTGGATATCACATCTCATGCTATAGGAAGGGTCTCAGGTTTGGTATAAGCATTGAGATATCACATCTCATGCTATAGGACGGGTCTCAGGGTTGGAATGGGAAGGAGTTGGATATCACAACTCATCCAATAGGAAGGGTCTCAGGTTTGGAATGGGAAGGAATTGGATATCACATCTCATGTTATAGGAAGGATCTCAGGTTTGGTATTAGAAGCATTGAGATATCACATCTCATGCTATAGGAAGGGTCTCAGGATTGGAATGTGAAGGATTTGGATATCACATCTCATGCTAAAGGAAGGGTCTCAGGTTTGGTAGAAGCATTGAGATATCACGTCTCTGCTATCGGAAGGTTCTCAGGATTGGATTGGGAAGGAGTTTGATATCCCTTCTCATGCTATAGGAAGGGTCTCAGGATTTGAATGGCAAGGAGTTGGATATCACATCTCATGCCATAGGAAGGGTCTCAGGTTTGGTATAAGCATTGAGATATCACATCTCTGCTATCGGAAGGGTCTCAGGATTGGAATGGGAAGGAGTTGGTGTTAAGACGGATTTCTGAACTCTGTCCTGGTGGCGCAGAAGTTCAGAAGGCCAACCTAATTACTTGGAACAGGGTAACCTCTGGACGAGCCAGACCAATCAAGGTAGCGATCGCGGCGGTCAAGACTAGGTCTCAAGAGGGGTGAGGGTGACTGAAAGCCCGCAATGAACACACAAAGCAAGAGCGCTTACAAACGACTCCAAACAGTTGTTATATCAAAAATATATACACATTTATTTTAAGGCCTTTAAAATAATGACCGTAGCGAAAAAATCACAATATCACAGTATTAAACCAACACATACCATATCAACACAATATATATACAAATACGACAGTCTTAAGCATTAGAGGCACGAAATGTGTAGTCCACCTGCCAGGGAAGGAAAACAGGCAGTGCGATAACACTTTAGACTCAGTTCACCTTCAGAGGCACCTAACTAGATGGAAGTCCGAGCCCTGCGAAGAGTGGAGCCTTGTGCTCAAAGTACCTGCCACGCCGGTGCCAACGGGCAAAAGGAGAAGCTCTTCGGAGGAAGTCAGGCAGTTCGGGTTAGTGCACAGCAGAAGGAGAACAGGTTCCGCAACTCAAGCGCAGCCTACACAGCGAGCAGAAGCAGAGCGCGAGTACGGCAAAAGGGTGCTGTTTTTACACAGCAGGGAAAAGCAATGGGATACTGCAGGAGGGCGACCAGATCCTAGCTATACTACTCACCGGTCCCCGAAGCAAGCAGACCCAGGCTTCTCCACGTTAGTTTCAGCAGCTGGCAGGTTCAGAAGAGCAGGGAACGCCTCGTAGTCGTGTGGAGCAAAAAGACGTCCAAATCGACGAAACCGGCACAGTTTGTTGCCGCAGCAGGACAACGGAGCGGCCGTGTGTATTCGAGCCAAATGTACACTCCTCCCTTCAGACTTGGGAACGCCAAGTGTACGAAGCGTGGGAGAGTGACAAGGACTCGAAATACAACACAACCTGGCGGCGGTTACAGAGCAGGACTCCCTTGTAAGCTGGTCAGTCAACTGGATGGCCCAGAGACACTTCCGAAGGCTTACTTGGCAGGAGATGATGAAGTCGCCGGGAATAGCTGTTCCTGCTATTCCAAAGGTCGAAGCACCAGTACAGGCCTTCTGGTTCGATCAAAGGAGGAAAGGGTTTCACAGGACGACAGTAGTGCAAAGGAGGATTCCTTCAGCGGGTCACCAGCGATTCCTCGGTCCAGCCTCGTGGTTGCAGGATACTTGGCTCCTGTATTCCTTCGTTCGTGAGAACTCAGGAGATCGACATGGTAGTGGTGTTTCCAGCCCCCTCTTATCCACGGTTCCCTTCGCGCCAAAACGGAGGGGAGCCAATGGGAGATCCGCTCATCAACACACATACCATACGTGGACCAATCACGGACCACGGTGGTCCCAGGCATTCACACCACCCTAGACTCTCTGGCACCCAGGATGTGTATTGGGACCAGACATCCCAGCCCACACCCTGGAGGCACATAAACGACATGTAGAAGCCCGCGAAAGCAACCACGTTTCGCGGGAAAGTACATGCCCAAATAAGGAAGGCCCCGGGTCGCTCGACCTGGGGAAGGTGAAGGGAGCAAGATGGTCAGTGGACAAGACAAAGGAGCCTCGTGGTCTGGCCATTTTGGGAGCCAGGCCACCATTTTGGGTTCAGTGCGAAAAACGTGCTCAGAACGCCAAAAGGAGCTCAAAATAAACAAAACGATCGCTGCCACCATTCCAGTCCCTGAATGACTTGCACCGATCAAATACCATCCTAAAAGAGTATCTAGGGCCTGTAGAAGGCTAGAGACCCAAGAGAGCTGTAACTTAGCTTACAGTGCCCTCTTGTGTCATTTTGCACTAAAGCCGCAACATGATAAAAGAAACTACGGGAAACAGCGTTCCCCGGTACTGACTGTCTTAAGGGCATGTCAGTTTCCCCGTAAGAAAGGAGCGAAAGCCCAGAGGAGTGCGGCAGAAGGCTGCCCTTCTCTGGCAAAGTCAAGAACAAGGTGAAAACAACAGCAAAAAGTTTAGGGGTTGCCACATGGAAGGAAAATTACCTACAATTACGAAATCTTTCCTAACACTCGCCCCTCCCAGACTATGGACAGGGGGAACTAATCCACCCCTGGATGAGTCTCTTGTTCAGGTCGGTTAAACATTCTGGACAACCCATCAGCATTGCTATGTTGGACACCTGGCCTATGCTCAATAGTGAAGTCGAAGCCTTGTAGACTTATGGACCACCTAAGCAACTTTGGATTCTCCCCCTTCATGTTCATTAGCCACTTTAACGGCTTATGGTCAGTTTGCACAGTGAAGTGGGTCCCATAGAAGTAGGGCCTCAGCTTCCTTAGGGCCCACACAACAGAGAAACATTCTTTCTCTACCGTGGACCATCTGAGCTCTCTGTCCTTAAGCTGGCGACTAATAAAACCGATAGGGTGTTCCTTACCCTTCTCATCTACTTGTGATAGTACAGCTCCTATCCCAGTGTCAGAGGCGTCCGTCTGCACGATAAAAGGTCTTTGATAATCAGGGGCCCTAAGGACAGGGGCCTGGCACAAGGAGTCTTTTAAGCCATTGAAGGCCTTCTCAAACTCGTCGGTCCAAGTTACCTTCTTGGGTTTCTTCGGAGTTGTGAGGGCAGTCAGAGGAGCAGCTATGGTGCCATAGTCTGCCACAAAATTGCGGTAATACCCCGTGAGTCCTAAAAAGGCTCTCACTTGGGTTTGCGTAGTGGGGGTAGGCCAGTCTTGTACTGCTTGTACCTGACTGAGTAGAGGCTGTCTCCTCCCTCCACCTACTTCATGTCCAAGGTAAACCACTGAGCCTTGTCCATTTTGGTGAGGGGCCACTCGGACCCCCTCAAAAGAGCTATCTGAAGGACTGCTTGGGAACAGGTCGGGGAGAGGTTCAGACTCCTCTCCCGCAACGTCTGAAGCCAGTAGCAGTGCTGCGATTTCGACGCTTGGGCCGAAAGCCTTCAGCCTATTCGCGTGAAACACTTTTGGAGCCTGTCCAGGCCTTCCAAGGTCCACTGAATAGTTAACCTCACCCAGGGGCTCCACCACTGGGTAAGGGCCTGACCATTTGTCCTGTAAAGCTCGAGGCCTTATGGGATTCATGATCAGGACTTGCTGACCAAGTGTAAAGTTGATGAGGGAAGCTTTCTGGTCGTACCAATGTTTCACCAGCGCTTGCCCTGCCTTCAATTTATCACTAGCCAAGCCCATCAGAAGTACCATCCGTTTTCTGAGCCCTAGCACATAATCAACTACGTTGGTAGTAACAGGGGGAGTGGGCATCTCCCATCCCTCTTTGACGATGGCTAAGGGTCCCCGTACGGGATGACCGAACAGAAGTTCGAAGGGGCTGAAGCCAACACCCTCCTGTGGTACCTCTCGGTAGGCAAACAGTAAGCATGAAACAAGAAGATCCCATTTTCTTCTCTGAGGCTCCTCCAGAGCCCCAATCATGCTCTTTAACGTCCTGTTGAAACGCCCCCGCAGACCATTGGTCTGGGGGTGGTATGCAGAAGAGAACCTGTAGGTGACCCCACATTCTTTCCACATAGCCTGCCTATACTTCGACATAAAGTTGCTGCCATCATCCGGCACAACTTCTTTAGGGAAGCCAACCCTAGTAAATATGCCGAGTAAAGCTTCTGCAACTGACTTGGCAGTTACAGTTTTCCATGGGATGGCCTCAGGATACCTGGTTGCATGGTCGACCAGCACCAGGATAAACCTATTGCCCGAGGATGTTTGCGGGTCAAGGGGACCAACCATGTCGATCCCTACCCTTTCAAATGGTACCCCCACAACTGGGAGCGGTACCAACGGAGCTTGGATTGTCGCGCCAACCTTACCAGACAACTGGCAGGAGGCACAACTCCTGCAGTGACTTTCTACTTGCACCCCCATCTTGGGCCAGTAGAAGTGCATGGATAACCTTTGCTTGGTCCTCTTCATACCAAGGTGACCAGCAAGGGGAACTTCATGCGCCAACTGCAGGAGGAAGGGCCTAACAGCAAGGGAAACCACCAACCTCCTATGGTCTCCTTCTGTAGACTCTGAGGGCTCACTATACAGGAGTCCACCTTCCCAATAAATCCTATGCTTCCCAGGAGGTTCACCCTCAAGCTGGGAGCAGGCCTGTCTCCTTAGGCCTTCCAGAGATGGGCACTCACGTTGGCCTTTACTGAATTCGTCCCTATCAGGACCTCCTTCAACTAACAAGTCTTTTAGTTCAGGATGATCGTTGGGGTCGAATACTTCAGGCATCGCCACCTCCTCGTCAGGCCCGGGCGATTGACCAACTTCCTCCACCGCAGTGGTAGGCGAGCTCGGGGGAATATTCTCTTTCCCTCGTTTTGACTTGTAGACTCCTTTCGCCTTGGGTTTCCCCTTCGGCTGGGGCGGCGTATTGGACTTGGCCAATGCTGCCCGTGCTTGAGACCGTGTGTAGGGTCTTTCGGCAGTGTCTCCTACGAGCCCTAAAGCTCTGAGATCATTACCTAACAAGACCTTTCCCGGGACGTTTCTCTGAATGCTCACTGGAATCCTGACTGCTGTACCATTTAAAGTAAGATTTACAGGTATTACTGGAAACATACGGAGGGGGCCGTCAGCCAACTTAGTGGGCATCAGAGTAGCTCTGGCATCTTCCTCTGAGTCTACCAAGGTAGAATCCACTACAGTGCGACTGCACCCACTATCCCTAAGAGCTGGAGTATCCACTCCAGTGATCAGCACACTGTCTTTAAAGTAGTGCTTGGTATTATCCGGAATCCTAGCATAAGCCTCTGCAACTTTCGGCTCCCAGGAACCTAGGGACACTAAAACTACCTCAGCCTCTATTCCGCTGGGAAACGAGTCTGAGGAGAAGGATGCTCCTGTAATCTCTTCTTCCTCGTAGGAGGAGAAGGCCAGATTAGCGGAGTGGACCCCCAAAGGTCTAACCTTACACCGGGGATCCCCCTTCACATGGTCAGTTGCTCCACAAGAAAAACAAGCCCCAGTGGGTCTGTTTACGTAAGGAGGCTTATTGTAACCAGAGTTCTGTTGCGGAGGCGGACCTCCACTACCCTGTGAGTTCTCTTGTGTCTTACCCTTATTTTTCTTTTTGTGGCCCTTATGGGAAGAAGATTTAGCAGATTCCCCACCCTCCATATCTTTGGACTTTTTCCCTTCCTCCTGCTTACCAGGATGAGTTTTGTCCTTATGGGACACTCGATGTGACACCCATAAATCTGCTGCAATGGCCAGCTTCTTAGGATCTATCTCCTTCGAATCGGCCAAATGCTGCTTAAGCTCCGGGGAAGAAGAACCAAAAATGTGTTCCAGCATGACAAGATTTATCATGCCTTCGAAAGTAGAAACCTTATAACCTTCGACCCAGCCAGTTAAGTTTTTCAAAGATTCAGCGACATAAGATACCCAAGTACCACCTTCCTTTTTCTTATACTCTCGAAAACGCTTTAAATATTGGGCCGGAGTCTTCCCAAACTTTAAAATGAGAGTTTGCTTTAACATTGCGAAATCAGCTCGCTCAGCCTTCGACATTTCCATAATGGCACTACAGCCAGAATGGGGCAGTCTGCTGAGTAACCACGCAATCTTATCAGCATTGTCAACTTTCTGAACTTCGCATGCATACTCAAACGCATTCAGCCAGTCCATAATGTCATTCCGTTCTTCATACACACTGAGCAGATCTTTTGGAAACCGTGGATGAGAGGAGGCCCCAGACCCATGTCCAGGACCCTGGGACCCATTTGCAACCTGAAGCTTGGCCAGTTCCAACTGGTGATCCCTGTCTTTCTGTTTTTCTGCCTGTTCGATTTTTAGTTTGGCTATGCTGAATTCAAGCTCCTGCTGCCTAAACCGCAGCTCTTGCTTCTTGAATTCAAGCATAGCATCCCCATCAACACTGGCAGAGGAAACATTAGACATCTCGTCCTCCCTGTCCTCGTGGTCGCGATGGATCAGTGCAGCGGCAGAACCGTCGGTTCTACCAGTGAGAGCAGCCCCACCACCTTCTGCACTGTCCTCAGAAGTTATAGCGTCAAGCTGCGCTTCTTGCCACGCCACGATTCTTTGGATCATTTCCAATTTAGTGCCTTGAGAGGAAACACCTCTCTCCGCACACATCTTCTTCAATGTTTCTGATTTGGAAGCATTTAAAGTTAACAAGGTATTTGTTTCCATACTGTTTGATAGGATTATGGCCTTTTTAAAGTTATACTACAATAATTCACTACGTGTACTGGTTGGAATAACCTGAAATGCCTTAGTTCGAGCGCAACACTGGATACCCTCAGTCGTATCCCACCGCTGTACACCAATTTGTTAAGACGGATTTCTGAACTCTGTCCTGGTGGCGCAGAAGTTCAGAAGGCCAACCTAATTACTTGGAACAGGGTAACCTCTGGACGAGCCAGACCAATCAAGGTAGCGATCGCGGCGGTCAAGACTAGGTCTCAAGAGGGGTGAGGGTGACTGAAAGCCCGCAATGAGCACACAAAGCAAGAGCGCTTACAAACTACTCCAAACAGTTGTTATATCAAAAATATATACACATTTATTTTAAGGCCTTTAAAATAATGACCGTAGCGAAAAAATCACAATATCACAGTATTAAACCAACACATACCATATCAACACAATATATATACAAATACGACAGTCTTAAGCATTAGAGGCACGAAATGTGTAGTCCACCTGCCAGGGAAGGAAAACAGGCAGTGCGATAACGCTTTAGACTCAGTTCGCCTTCAGAGGCACCTAACTAGATGGAAGTCCGAGCCCTGCGAAGAGTGGAGCCTTGTGCTCAAAGTACCTGCCACGCCGGTGCCAACGGGCAAAAGGAGAAGCTCTTCGGAGGAAGTCAGGCAGTTCGGGTTAGTGCACAGCAGAAGGAGAACAGGTTCCGCAACTCAAGCGCAGCCTCCACAGCGAGCAGAAGCAGAGCGCGAGTACGGCAAAAGGGTGCTGTTTTTACACAGCAGGGAAAAGCAATGGGATACTGCAGGAGGGCGACCAGATCCTAGCTATACTACTCACCGGTCCCCGAAGCAAGCAGACCCAGGCTTCTCCACGTTAGTTTCAGCAGCTGGCAGGTTCAGAAGAGCAGGGAACGCCTCGTAGTCGTGTAGAGCAAAAAGACGTCCCAATCGACGAAACCGGCACAGTTTGTTGCCGCAGCAGGACAACGGAGCGGCCGTGTGTATTCGAGCCAAATGTACACTCCTCCCTTCAGACTTGGGAACGCCAAGTGTACGAAGCGTGGGAGAGTGACAAGGACTCGAAATACAACACAACCTGGCGGCGTTTACAGAGCAGGACTCCCTTGTAAGCTGGTCAGTCAACTGGATGGCCCAGAGACACTTCCGAAGGCTTACTTGGCAGGAGATGATGAAGTCGCCGGGAATAGCTGTTCCTGCTATTCCAAAGGTCGAAGCACCAGTACAGGCCTTCTGGTTCGATCAAAGGAGGAAAGGGTTTCACAGGACGACAGCAGTGCAAAGGAGGATTCCTTCAGCGGGTCACCAGCGATTCCTCGGTCCAGCCTCGTGGTTGCAGGATACTTGGCTCCTGTATTCCTTCGTTCGTGAGAACTCAGGAGATCGACATGGTAGTGGTGTTTCCAGCCCCCTCTTATCCACGGTTCCCTTCGCGCCAAAACGGAGGGGAGCCAATGGGAGATCCGCTCATCAACACACATACCATACGTGGACCAATCACGGACCACGGTGGTCCCAGGCATTCACACCACCCTAGACTCTCTGGCACCCAGGATGTGTATTGGGACCAGACATCCCAGCCCACACCCTGGAGGCACACAAACGACATGTAGAAGCCCGCGAAAGCAACCACGTTTCGCGGGAAAGTACATGCCCAAATAAGGAAGGCCCCGGGTCGCTCGACCTGGGGAAGGTGAAGGGAGCAAGACGGTCAGTGGACAAGACAAAGGAGCCTCGTGGTCTGGCCATTTTGGGAGCCAGGCCACCATTTTGGGTTCAGTGCGAAAAACGTGCTCAGAACGCCAAAAGGAGTTCAAAATAAACAAAACGATCGCTGCCACCATTCCAGTCCCTGAATGACTTGCACCGATCAAATACCATCCTAAAAGAGTATCTAGGGCCTGTAGAAGGCTAGAGACCCAAGAGAGCTGTAACTTAGCTTACAGTGCCCTCTTGTGTCATGTTGCACTAAAGCCGCAACATGATAAAAGAAACTACGGGAAACAGCGTTCCCCGGTACTGACTGTCTTAAGGGCATGTCAGTTTCCCCGTAAGAAAGGAGCGAAAGCCCAGAGGAGTGCGGCAGAAGGCTGCACTTCTCTGGCAAAGTCAAGAACAAGGTGAAAACAACAGCAAAAAGTTTAGGGGTTGCCACATGGAAGGAAAATTACCTACAATTACGAAATCTTTCCTAACAGTTGGATATTCCCATCTCATGTTATAGGAAGGGTCTCAGGTTTGGTATTAGAAGCATTGAGATATCACATCTCATGCTATAGGAAGGGTCTCAGGATTGGAATGGGAAGGACTTGGATATCACATCTCATGCTATAGGGAGGGTCTCAAGTTTGATATTAGAAGCTTTGAGATATCACATCTCATGATATCGGAAGGGTCTCAGGATTGGAATGGGAAGGAGTTGGATATCACATCTCATGATAAAGGAAGGGTCTAAGGTTTGGAAGGGGAAGGATTTGGATATCACATCTCATGTTATATTACGGGTCTCATGTTTGGTATTAGAAGCATTGAGATATCAAGTCTCAGAGTATAGGAAGGGTCTCAGAGTTGGAATGGGAAGGAGTTGGATATCACATCTCAAGCTATAGGAAGGGTCTCAGGATTGGAATGGGAAGGACTTGGATATCACATCTCATGCTATAGGAAGGCTCTCAGGTTTGGAAGGGGAAAGAGTTGGATATCACATTTCATGTTAGAGGTAGGATCTCAGGTTTGGTATTAGAGGCATTGAGATATCACATCTCATGCTATCAGAAGGGTCTCAGGAATGGAATGGGAAGGAGTTGGATATCACATCTCATGCTAAAGGGAGGGTCTCAGGTTTGGAAGGGGAAGGATTTGGATATCACATCTCATGTTATAGGAAGGATCTCAGGTTTGGTATTAGAAGCATTGAGATATCACATCTCATGCTATCGGAAGGATCTCAGGTTTGGTATTAGAAGCATTGAGATATCACATCTCATGCTATCAGAAGGGTCTCAGGATTGGAATAGGAAGGAGTTGGATATTACATCTCATGCTAAAGGGAGGGTCTCAGGTTTGGAAGGTGAAGGATTTGGATATCACATCTCATGTTATCGGAAGGATCTCACGTTTGGTATTAGAAGTATTGAGATATCATATCTCATGCTATAGGAAGGGTCTCAGGATTGGAATGGGAAGGAGTTGGATATCACATCTCATGCTATAGGAAGTGTCTCAGGATTGGAATGGGAAGGACTTGGATATCACATCTCATGCTATAGGTAGGGTCTCAAGTTTGATATTAGAAGCATTGAGATATCACATATCATGCTATAGGAAGGGTCTGAGGATTGGAATGGGAAGGAGTTGGATATCACATCTCATGCTATGGGAAGGGTCTCAGGTTTGGTATAAGCAGTGAGATATCACATCTCATGCTATAGGAAGTGTCTCAGGATTGGAATGGGAAGGAGTTGGATATCACATCTCATGTTATAGGAAGGATCTCAGGTTTGGTATAAGCATTGAGATATCACATCTCTGCTATCGGAAGGGTCTCAGGATTGGAATGGGAAGGAGTTGGATATTCCCATCTCATGTTATAGGAAGGGTCTCAGGTTTGGTATTAGAAGCATTGAGATATCACATCTCATGCTATAGGAAGGGTCTCAGGATTGGAATGGGAAGGACTTGGATATCACATCTCATGCTATAGGGAGGGTCTCAAGTTTGATATTAGAAGCTTTGAGATATCACATCTCATGATATCGGAAGGGTCTCAGGATTGGAATGGGAAGGAGTTGGATATCACATCTCATGATAAAGGAAGGGTCTAAGGTTTGGAAGGCGAAGGATTTGGATATCACATCTCATGTTATATTACGGGTCTCACGTTTGGTATTAGAAGCATTGAGATATCAAGTCTCATAGTATAGGAAGGGTCTCAGAATTGGAATGGGAAGGAGTTGGATATCACATCTCAAGCTATAGGAAGGGTCTCAGGATTGGAATGGGAAGGACATGGATATCACATCTCATGCTATAGGAAGGCTCTCAGGTTTGGAAGGGGAAAGAGTTGGATATCACATTTCATGTTAGAGGTAGGATCTCAGGTTTGGTATTAGAGGCATTGAGATATCACATCTCATGCTATCAGAAGGGTCTCAGGAATGGAATGGGAAGGAGTTGGATATCACATCTCATGCTAAAGGGAGGGTCTCAGGTTTGGAAGGGGAAGGATTTGGATATCACATCTCATGTTATAGGAAGGATCTCAGGTTTGGTATTAGAAGCATTGAGATATCACATCTCATGCTATCGGAAGGATCTCAGGTTTGGTATTAGAAGCATTGAGATATCACATCTCATGCTATCAGAAGAGTCTCAGGATTGGAATAGGAAGGAGTTGGATATCACATCTCATGCTAAAGGGAGGGTCTCAGGTTTGGAAGGGGAAGGATTTGGATATCACATCTCATGTTATCGGAAGGATCTCACGTTTGGTATTAGAAGTATTGAGATATCATATCTCATGCTATAGGAAGGGTCTCAGGATTGGAATGGGAAGGAGTTGGATATCACATCTCATGCTATAGGGAGGGTCTCAGGATTGGAATGGGAAGGATTTAGATATCACATATTATGCTATAGGGAGGGTCTCAGTTTTGATATTAGAAGCATTGAGATATCACATCTCATGCTATCGGAAGTGTCTCAGGATTGGAATGGGAAGGTGCTGGATATCACATCTCATGCTAAAGGAAGGGTCTCAGGTTTGGAACGGGAAGGATTTGGATATCACATCTCATGTTATAGGAAGGGTCTCAGGTTTGGTATAAGCATTGAGATATCACATCTCTGCTATCGGAAGTGTCTCAGGATTGGAATGGGAAGGAGTTGGATATCCCATCTCATGTTATAGGACGGGTCTCAGGTTTGTTATTAGAATCATTGAGATATCATATTGCATGCTGTAGGAAGGGTCTAAGGGTTGGAATGGGAAGGACTTGGATATCACATCTCATGCTATAGATAGGCTCTTAGGTTTGGAAAGGGAAGGAGTTGGATATCACATTTCATGTTAGAGGAAGGATCTCAGGTTTGGTATTAGAAGCATTGAGATATCACATCTCATGCTATAGGAAGGGTCTCAGGATTGGAATGGGAAGCAGTTGGATATCACATCTCATGCTATAGGAAGGGTCTCAGGTTTGGTATAAGCATTGAGATATCACATCTCATGCTATAGGACGGGTCTCAGGATTGGAATGGAAGGAGTTGGATATCACATCTCATGTTATAGGAAGGATCTCAGGTTTGGTATTAGAAGCATTGAGACATCACATCTCATGCTATAGGAAGGGTCTCAGGGTTGGAATGGGAAGAAGTTGGATATCACATCTCATCCAATAGGAAGGGTCTCAGGTTTGGAATGGGAAGGAATTGGATATCACATCTCATGTTATAGGAAGGATCTCAGGTTTGGTATTAGAAGCATTGAGATATCACATCTCAAGCTATAGGAAGGGTCTCAGGATTGGAATGTGAAGGATTTGGATATCACATCTCATGCTAAAGGAAGGGTCTCAGGTTTGGTAGAAGCATTGAGATATCACGTCTCTGCTATCGGAAGGGTCTCAGGATTGGATTGGGAAGGAGTTGGATATCACATCTCATGCCATAGGAAGTGTCTCAGGTTTGGTATAAGCATTGAGATATCACATCTCTGCTATCGGAAGGGTCTCAGGATTGGATTGGGAAGGAGTTGGATATCCTTTCTCATGCTATAGGAAGTGTCTCAGGTTGGAATGGGAAGGAGTTGGATATCACATCTCATGTTATAGGAAGGGTCTCAGGATTGGAATGGGAAGGATTTGGATATCACATCTCTTGCTATAGGAAGGGTCTCAGGATTGGAATGGGTAGGAGTTGGATATTACTTTCTTGCTATAGGAAGGGTCTCATGTTTGGAATGGGAAGGAGTTGGATATCACATATGCTATAGTTAGTGTCTCAGGTTTGGTATAAGCATTGAGATATCACATCTCTGCTATCGGAAGCGGCTCAGGATTGGAATGGGAAGGAGTTGGATATCCCATCTCATGTTATAGGAAGAGTCTCTGGTTTGGTATTAGAATCATTGAGATATCACATCGCATGCTGTAGGAAGGGTCTAAGGATTGGAATGGGATGGACTTGGATATCACATCTCATGCTATAGGTAGGCTCTCAGGTTGGGTATAAGCATTGAGATATCACATCTCATGCTATAGGAAGGGTCTCAGGATTGGAATGGGAAGGAATTGGATATCACATCTCATGCTATAGGAAGGGTCTCTGATTTGGTATAAGCATTGAGATATCACATCTCATGCTAAAGGAAGAGTCTCAGGATTGGAATGGGAAGGAGTTGTATATGACATCTCAGGCCATAGGAAGGTTCTCAGGTTTGGTATAAGCATTGAGATATCACATCTCTGCTATCGGAAGGGTCTCAGGATTGGAATGGGAAGGAGTTGGATATCCCATCTCATGTTATAGGAAGGGTCTCAGGTTTGGTATTAGAAGCATAGAGATATCACATCTCATGCTATAGGAAGGGTCTCAGGATTTGAATGGCAAGGAGTTGGATATCACATCTCATGCCATAGGAAGGGTCTCAGGTTTGGTATAAGCATTGAGATATCACATCTCTGCTATCGGAAGGGTCTCAGGATTGGATTTGTAAGGAGTTGGATATCCCTTCTCATGCTATAGGAAGTGTCTCTGGTTGGAATGGGAAGGAGTTGGATATCACATCTCATGTTATAGGAAGGGTCTCAGGATTGGAATATGAAGGATTTGGATATCACATCTCTTGCTATAGGAAGGGTCTCAGGATTGGAATGGGTAGGAGTTGGATATTACTTTCTTGCTATAGGAAGGGTCTCATGTTTGGAATGGGAAGGAGTTGGATATCACATATGCTATAGTTAGTGTCTCAGGTTTGGAACGGGAAGGAGTTGGATATCACATCTCATGTTATAGGAAGGGTCTCAGGTTTGGTATAAGCATTGAGATATCACATCTCTGCTATCGGAAGCGGCTCAGGATTGGAATGGGAAGGAGTTGGATATCCCATCTCATGTTATAGGAAGAGTCTCTGGTTTGGTATTAGAATCATTGAGATATCACATCGCATGCTGTAGGAAGGGTCTAAGGATTGGAATGGGATGGACTTCGATATCACATCTCATGCTATAGGTAGGCTCTCAGGTTTGGTATAAGCATTGAGATATCACATCTCATGCTATAGGAAGGGTCTCAGGATTGGAATGGGAAGGAATTGGATATCACATCTCATGCTATAGGAAGGGTCTCAGATTTGGTATAAGCATTGAGATATCACATCTCATGCTAAAGGAAGGGTCTCAGGATTGGAATGGGAAGGAGTTGTATATGACATCTCAGCCCATAGGAAGGTTCTCAGGTTTGGTATAAGCATTGAGATATCACATCTCTGCTATCGGAAGGGTCTCAGGATTGGAATGGGAAGGAGTTGGATATCCCATCTCATGTTATAGGAAGGGTCTCAGGTTTGGTATTAGAAGCATAGAGATATCACATCTCATGCTATAGGAAGGGTCTCAGGATTGGAATGGGAAGGACTTGGATGTCACATCTCATGCTTTAGGGAGGGTCTCAAGTTTGATATTAGAAGCATTGAGATAACAAATCTCATGATATCGGAAGGGTCTCAGGATTGGAATGGGAAGGAGTTGGATATCACATCTCATGATAAAGGAAGGGTCTAAGGTTTGGAAGGGGAAGGATTTGGATATCACATCTCATGTTATAGGACGGGTCTCAGGTTTGGTATTAGAAGCATTGAGATATCAAGTCTCATGGTATAAGAAGGGTCTCAGAATTGGAATGGGAAGGAGTTGGATATCACACCTCAAGCTATAGGAAGGGTCACAGGATTGGAATGGGAAGGAGTTTGATATCACATCTCATGCCATAGTATGGGTCTCAGGTTTGGTAGAAGCATTGGGATATCACATCTCATGGTATCGGAAGGGTATCAGTATTGGATTTGGAAGAAGTTGGATATCCCATCTCATGCTATAGGAAGGGTCTCAGGTTGGAATGGGAAGGAGTTGGATATCACATTTCATGTTATAGGAAGGGTCTCAGGATTGGAATGGGAAGGACTTGGATATCATATCTCATGCTATAGGACGGGTCTCAGGTTTTTTATTAGAATCATTGAGATATCATATTGCATGCTGTAGGAAGGGTCTAAGGATTGGAATGGGAAGGACTTGGATATCACATCTCATGCTATAGATAGGCTCTTAGGTTTGGAAAGGGAAGGAGTTGGATAACACATCTCATGTTATAGGAAGGATCTCAGGTTTGGTATTAGAAGCATTGAGACATCACATCTCATGCTATAGGAAGGGTCTCAGGGTTGGAATGGGAAGGAGTTGGATATCACATCTCATCCAATAGGAAGGGTCTCAGGTTTGGAATGGGAAGGAATTGGATATCACATCTCATGTTATAGGAAGGATCTCAGGTTTGGTATTAGAAGCATTGAGATATCACATCACATGCTATAGGAAGGGTCTCAGGATTGGAATGTGAAGGATTTGGATATCACATCTCATGCTAAAGGAAGGGTCTCAGGTTTGGTAGAAGCAATTAGATATCACGTCTCTGCTATCGGAAGGGTCTCAGGATTGGATTGGGAAGGAGTTGGATATCCCTTCTCATGCTATAGGAAGGGTCTCAGGATTTGAATGGCAAGGAGTTGGATATCACATCTCATGCCATAGGAAGGGTCTCAGGTTTGGTATAAGCATTGAGATATCACATCTCTGCTATCGGAAGGGTCTCAGGATTGGAATGGGAAGGAGTTGGATATTCCCATCTCATGTTATAGGAAGGGTCTCAGGTTTGGTATTAGAAGCATTGAGATATCACATCTCATGCTATAGGAAGGGTCTCAGGATTGGAATGGGAAGGACTTGGATATCACATCTCATGCTATAGGGAGGGTCTCAAGTTTGATATTAGAAGCTTTGAGATATCACATCTCATGATATCGGAAGGGTCTCAGGATTGGAATGGGAAGGAGTTTCATATCACATCTCATGATAAAGGAAGGGTCTAAGGTTTGGAAGGGGAAGGATTTGGATATCACATCTCATGTTATATTACGGGTCTCAGGTTTGGTATTAGAAGCATTGAGATATCAAGTCTCAGAGTATAGGAAGGGTCTCAGAATTGGAATGGGAAGGAGTTGGATATCACATCTCAAGCTATAGGAAGGGTCTCAGGATTGGAATGGAAAGGGCTTGGATATCACATCTCATGCTATAGGAAGGCTCTCAGGTTTGGAAGGGGAAAGAGTTGGATATCACATTTCATGTTAGAGGTAGGATCTCAGGTTTGGTATTAGAGGCATTGAGATATCACATCTCATGCTATCAGAAGGGTCTCAGGAATGGAATGGGAAGGAGTTGGATATCACATCTCATGCTAAAGGGAGGGTCTCAGGTTTGGAAGGGGAAGGATTTGGATATCACATCTAATGGTTTAGGAAGGATCTCAGGTTTGGTATTAGAAGCATTGAGATATCACATCTCATGCTATCGGAAGGAACTCAGGTTTGGTATTAGAAGCATTGAGATATCACATCTCATGCTATCAGAAGGGTCTCAGGATTGGAATGGGAAGGAGTTGGATATCACATCTCATGCTAAAGGGAGGGTCTCAGGTTTGGAAGGGGAAGGATTTGGATATCACATCTCATGTTATCGGAAGGATCTCACGTTTGGTATTAGAAGTATTGAGATATCATATCTCATGCTATAGGAAGGGTCTCAGGATTGGAATGGGAAAGAGTTGGATATCACATCTCATGCTATAGGGAGTGTCTCAGGATTGGAATGGGAAGGACTTAGATATCAAATATCATGCTATAGGGAGGGTCTCAGTTTTGATATTAGAAGCATTGAGATATCACATCTCATGCTATCGGAAGTGTCTCAGGATTGGAATGGGAAGGAGCTGGATATCACATCTCATGCTAAAGGAAGGGTCTCAGGTTTGGAACGGGAAGGAGTTGGATATCACATCTCATGCTAAAGGAAGGGTCTCAGGTTTGGAACGGGAAGGATTTGGATATCACATCTCATGTTATAGGAAGGGTCTCAGGTTTGGTATAAGCATTGAGATATCACATCTCTGCTATCGGAAGTGTCTCAGGATTGGAATGGGAAGGAGTTGGATATCCCATCTCATGTTATAGGACGGGTCTCAGGTTTGTTATTAGAATCATTGAGATATCATATTGCATGCTGTAGGAAGGGTCTAAGGGTTGGAATGGGAAGGACTTGGATATCACATCTCATGCTATAGATAGGCTCTTAGGTTTGGAAAGGGAAGGAGTTGGATATCACATTTCATGTTAGAGGAAGGATCTCAGGTTTGGTATCAGAAGCATTGAGATATCACATCTCATGCTATAGGAAGGGTCTCAGGATTTGAATGGCAAGGAGTTGGATATCACATCTCATGCCATAGGAAGGGTCTCAGGTTTGGTATAAGCATTGAGATATCACATCTCTGCTATCGGAAGGGTCTCAGGATTGGAATGGGAAGGACTTGGATATCACATCTCATGCTATAGGGAGGGTCTCAAGTTTGATATTAGAAGCTTTGAGATATCACATCTCATGATATCGGAAGGGTCTCAGGATTGGAATGGGAAGGAGTTGGATATCACATCTCATGATAAAGGAAGGGTCTAAGGTTTGGAAGGGGAAGGATTTGGATATCACATCTCATGTTATATTACGGGTCTCAGGTTTGGTATTAGAAGCATTGAGATATCAAGTCTCAGAGTATAGGAAGGGTCTCAGAATTGGAATGGGAAGGAGTTGGATATCACATCTCAAGCTATAGGAAGGGTCTCAGGATTGGAATGGGAAGGACTTGGATATCACATCTCATGCTATAGGAAGGCTCTCAGGTTTGGAAGGGGAAAGAGTTGGATATCACATTTCATGTTAGAGGTAGGATCTCAGGTTTGGTATTAGAGGCATTGAGATATCACATCTCATGCTATCAGAAGGGTCTCAGGAATGGAATGGGAAGGAGTTGAATATCACATCTCATGCTAAAGGGAGGGTCTCAGGTTTGGAAGGGGAAGGATTTGGATATCACATCTCATGTTATAGGAAGGATCTCAGGTTTGGTATTAGAAGCATTGAGATATCACATCTCATGCTATCGGAAGGATCTCAGGTTTGGTATTAGAAGCATTGAGATATCACATCTCATGCTATCAGAAGGGTCTCAGGATTGGAATGGGAAGGAGTTGGATATCACATCTCATGCTAAAGGGAGGGTCTCAGGTTTGGAAGGGGAAGGATTTGGATATCACATCTCATGTTATCGGAAGGATCTCACGTTTGGTATTAGAAGTATTGAGATATCATATCTCATGCTATAGGAAGGGTCTCAGGATTGGAATGGGAAAGAGTTGGATATCACATCTCATGCTATAGGGAGTGTCTCAGGATTGGAATGGGAAGGACTTAGATATCACATATCATGCTATAGGGAGGGTCTCAGTTTTGATATTAGAAGCATTGAGATATCACATCTCATGCTATCGGAAGTGTCTCAGGATTGGAATGGGAAGGAGCTGGATATCACATCTCATGCTAAAGGAAGGGTCTCAGGTTTGGAACGGGAAGGATTTGGATATCACATCTCATGTTATAGGAAGGGTCTCAGGTTTGGTATAAGCATTGAGATATCACATCTCTGCTATCGGAAGTGTCTCAGGATTGGAATGGGAAGGAGTTGGATATCCCATCTCATGTTATAGGACGGGTCTCAGGTTTGTTATTAGAATCATTGAGATATCATATTGCATGCTGTAGGAAGGGTTTAAGGGTTGGAATGGGAAGGACTTGGATATCACATCTCATGCTATAGATAGGCTCTTAGGTTTGGAAAGGGAAAAAGTTGGATATCACATTTCATGTTAGAGGAAGGATCTCAGGTTTGGTATTAGAAGCATTGAGATATCACATCTCATGCTATAGGAAGGGTCTCAGGATTGGAATGGGAAGTAGTTGGATATCACATCTCATGCTATAGGAAGGGTCTCAGGTTTGGTATAAGCATTGTGATATCACATCTCATGCTATGGGACGGGTCTCAGGATTGGAATGGAAGGAGTTGGATATCACATCTCATGTTATAGGAAGGATCTCAGGTTTGGTATTAGAAGCATTGAGACATGACATCTCATGCTATAGGAAGGGTCTCAGGGTTGGAATGGGAAGGAGTTGGATATCACATCTCATCCAATAGGAAGGGTCTCAGGTTTGGAATGGGAAGGAATTGGATATGACATCTTATGTTATAGGAAGGATCTCAGGTTTGGTATTAGAAGAATTGAGATATCACATCTCATGCTATAGGAAGGGTCTCAGGATTGGAATGTGAAGGATTTGGATATCACATCTCATGCTACAGGAAGGGTCTCAGGTTTGGTAGAAGCATTGAGATATCACGTCTCTGCTATCGGAAGGGTCTCAGGATTGGATTGGGAAGGAGTTGGATATCCCTTCTCATGCTATAGGAAGGGTCTCAGGATTTGAATGGCAAGGAGTTGGATATCACATCTCATGCCATAGGAAGGGTCTCAGGATTGGAATGGGTAGGAGTTGGATATTACTTTCTTGCTATAGGAAGGGTCTCATGTTTGGAATGGGAAGGAGTTGGATATCACATATGCTATAGTTAGTGTCTCAGGTTTGGAACGGGAAGGAGTTGGATATCACATCTCATGTTATAGGAAGGGTCTCAGGTTTGGTATAAGCATTGAGATATCACATCTCTGCTATCGGAAGCGGCTCAGGATTGGAATGGGAAGGAGTTGGATATCCCATCTCATGTTATAGTAAGAGTCTCTGGTTTGGTATTAGAATCATTGAGATATCACATTGCATGCTGTAGGAAGGGTCTAAGGATTGGAATGGGATGGACTTGGATATCACATCTCATGCTATAGGTAGGCTCTCAGGTTTGGTATAAGCATTGAGATATCACATCTCATGCTATAGGAAGGGTCTCAGGATTGGAATGGGAAGGATTTGAATATCACATCTCATGCTATAGGAAGGGTCTCAGATTTGGTATAAGCATTGAGATATCACATCTCATGCTAAAGGAAGGGTCTCAGGATTGGAATGGGAAGGAGTTGTATATGACATCTCAGGCCATAGGAAGGGTCTCAGGTTTGGTATAAGCATTGAGATATCACATCTCTGCTATCGGAAGCGGCTCAGGATTGGAATGGGAAGGAGTTGGATATCCCATCTCATGTTATAGTAAGAGTCTCTGGTTTGGTATTAGAATCATTGAGATATCACATTGCATGCTGTAGGAAGGGTCTAAGGATTGGAATGGGATGGACTTGGATATCACATCTCATGCTATAGGTAGGCTCTCAGGTTTGGTATAAGCATTGAGATATCACATCTCATGCTATAGGAAGGGTCTCAGGATTGGAATGGGAAGGATTTGGATATCACATCTCATGCTATAGGAAGGGTCTCAGATTTGGTATAAGCATTGAGATATCACATCTCATGCTAAAGGAAGGGTCTCAGGATTGGAATGGGAAGGAGTTGGATACCACATCTCATGATAAAGGAAGGGTCTAAGGTTTGGAAGGGGAAGGATTTGGATATCACATCTCATGTTATAGGACGGGTCTCAGGTTTGGTATTAGAAGCATTGAGATATCAAGTCTCATGGTATAAGAAGGGTCTCAGAATTGGAATGGGAAGGAGTTGGATATCACACCTCAAGCTATAGGAAGGGTCTCAGGATTAGAATGGGAAGGAGTTTGATATCACATCTCATGCCATAGTATGGGTCTCAGGTTTGGTAGAAGCATTGGGATATCACATCTCATGCTATCGGAAAGGTATCAGTATTGGATTTGGAAGAAGTTGGATATCCCATCTCATGCTATAGGAAGGGTCTCAGGTTGGAATGGGAAGGAGTTGGATATCACATTTCATGTTATAGGAAGGGTCTCAGGATTGGAATGGGAAGGACTTGGATATCATATCTCATGCTATAGGACGGGTCTCAGGTTTGTTATTAGAATCATTGAGATATCATATTGCATGCTGTAGGAAGGGTCTAAGGATTGGAATGGGAAGGACTTGGATATCACATCTCATGCTATAGATAGGCTCTTAGGTTTGGAAAGGGAAGGAGTTGGATATCACATTTCATGTTAGAGGAAGGATCTCAGGTTTGGTATTAGAAGCATTGAGATATCACATCTCATGCTATAGGAAGGGTCTCAGGATTGGAATGGGAAGTAGTTGGATATCACATCTCATGCTATAGGAAGGGTCTCAGGTTTGGTATAAGCATTGAGATATCACATCTCATGCTATAGGACGGGTCTCAGGATTGGAATGGAAGGAGTTGGATATCACATCTCATGTTATAGGAAGGATCTCAGGTTTGGTATTAGAAGCATTGAGACATCACATCTCATGCTATAGGAAGGGTCTCAGGGTTGGAATGGGAAGGAGTTGGATATCACATCTCATCCAATAGGAAGGGTCTCAGGTTTGGAATGGGAAGGAATTGGATATCCCATCTCATGTTATAGGAAGAGTCTCTGGTTTGGTATTAGAATCATTGAGATATCACATCGCATGCTGTAGGAAGGGTCTAAGGATTGGAATGGGATGGACTTGGATATCACATCTCATGCTATAGGTAGGCTCTCAGGTTTGGTATAAGCATTGAGATATCACATCTCATGCTATAGGAAGGGTCTCAGGATTGGAATGGGAAGGAATTGGATATCACATCTCATGCTATAGGAAGGGTCTCAGATTTGGTATAAGCATTGAGATATCACATCTCATGCTAAAGGAAGGGTCTCAGGATTGGAATGGGAAGGAGTTGTATATGACATCTCAGGCCATAGGAAGGGTCTCAAGTTTGGTATAAGCATTGAGATATCACATCTCTGCTATCGGAAGGGTCTCAGGATTGGAATGGGAAGGAGTTGGATATCCCATCTCATGTTATAGGAATGCTCTCAGGTTTGGTATTAGAAGCATAGAGATATCATATCTCATGCTATAGGAAGGGTCTCAGGATTGGAATGGGAAGGACTTGGATGTCACATCTCATGCTATAGGGTGGGTCTCAAGTTTGATATTAGAAGCATTGAGATAACAAATCTCATGATATCGGAAGGGTCTCAGGATTGGAATGGGAAGGAGTTGGATATCACATCTCATCCAATAGGAAGGGTCTCAGGTTTGGAATGGGAAGGAATTGGATATCACATCTCATGTTATAGGAAGGATCTCAGGTTTGGTATTAGAAGCATTGAGATATCACATCTCATGCTATAGGAAGGGTCTCAGGATTGGAATGTGAAGGATTTGGATATCACATCTCATGCTAAAGGAAGGGTCTCAGGTTTGGTAGAAGCATTGAGATATCACGTCTCTGCTATCGGAAGGGCCTGAGGATTGGATTGGGAAGGAGTTGGATATCCCTTCTCATGCTATAGGAAGGGTCTCAGGATTTGAATGGGAAGGAGTTGGATATCACATCTCATGTTATAGGAAGGGTCTCAGGATTGGAATGGGAAGGATTTGGATATCACATCTCTTGCTATAGGAAGGGTCTCAGGATTGGAATGGGTAGGAGTTGGATATTACTTTCTTGCTATAGGAAGGGTCTCATGTTTGGAATGGGAAGCAGTTGGATATCACATATGCTATAGTTAGTGTCTCAGGTTTGGAACGGGAAGGAGTTGGATATCACATCTCATGTTATAGGAAGGGTCTCAGGTTTGGTATAAGCATTGAGATATCACATCTCTGCTATCGGAAGCGGCTCAGGATTGGAATGGGAAGGAGTTGGATATCCCATCTCATGTTATAGGAAGAGTCTCTGGTTTGGTATTAGAATCATTGAGATATCACATCGCATGCTGTAGGAAGGGTCTAAGGATTGGAATGGGATGGACTTGGATATCACATCTCATGCTATAGGTAGGCTCTCAGGTTTGGTATAAGCATTGAGATATCACATCTCATGCTATAGGAAGGGTCTCAGGATTGGAATGGGAAGGAATTGGATATCACATCTCATGCTATAGGAAGGGTCTCAGATTTGGTATAAGCATTGAGATATCACATCTCATGCTAAAGGAAGGGTCTCAGGATTGGAATGGGAAGGAGTTGTATATGACATCTCAGGCCATAGGAAGGGTCTCAAGTTTGGTATAAGCATTGAGATATCACATCTCTGCTATCGGAAGGGTCTCAGGATTGGAATGGGAAGGAGTTGGATATCCCATCTCATGTTATAGGAATGCTCTCAGGTTTGGTATTAGAAGCATAGAGATATCACATCTCATGCTATAGGAAGGGTCTCAGGATTGGAATGGGAAGGACTTGATGTCACATCTCATGCTATAGGGAGGGTCTCAAGTTTGATATTAGAAGCATTGAGATAACAAATCTCATGATATCGGAAGGGTCTCAGGATTGGAATGGGAAGGAGTTGGATATCACATCTCATGATAAAGGAAGGGTCTAAGGTTTGGAAGGGGAAGGATTTGGATATCACATCTCATGTTATAGGACGGGTCTCAGGTTTGGTATTAGAAGCATTGAGATATCAAGTCTCATGGTATAAGAAGGGTCTCAGAATTGGAATGGGAAGGAGTTGGATATCACACCTCAAGCTATAGGAAGGGTCTCAGGATTGGAATGGGAAGGAGTTTGATATCACATCTCATGCCATAGTATGGGTCTCAGGTTTGGTAGAAGCATTGGGATATCACATCTCATGCTATCGGAAGGGTATCAGTATTGGATTTGGAAGAAGTTGGATATCCCATCTCATGCTATAGGAAGGGTCTCAGGTTGGAATGGGAAGGAGTTGGATATCACATTTCATGTTATAGGAAGGGTCTCAGGATTGGAATGGGAAGGACTTGGATATCATATCTCATGCTATAGGAAGGCTCTCAGGTTTGGAAGGGGAAGGAGTTGGATATCACATTTCATGTTAGAGGAAGGATCTCAGGTTTGGTATTAGAGGCCTTGAGATATCACATCTCATGCTATAGGAAGGGTCTCAGGATTGGAATGGGAAGGAGTTGGATATCACATCTCAAGCTATAGAAAATATCTCAGGTTTGGTATTAGAAGCATTGAGACATCACATCTCATGTTATAGGAAGGGTCTCAGGATTGGAATGGGAAGAAGTTGGATATCACATCTCATGCTATAGGAAGGGTCTCAGGTTTGGTATAAGCATTGAGATATCACATCTCATGCTATAGGACGGGTCTCAGGATTGGAATGGAAGGAGTTGGATATCACATCTCATGTTATAGGAAGGATCTCAGGTTTGGTATCAGAAGCATTGAGACATCACATCTCATGCTATAGGAAGGGTCTCAGGGTTGGAATGGGAAGGAGTTGGATATCACATCTCATCCAATAGGAAGGGTCTCAGGTTTGGAATGGGAAGGAATTGGATATCACATCTCATGTTATAGGAAGGATCTCAGGTTTGGTATTAGAAGCATTGAGATATCACATCTCATGCTATAGGAAGGGTCTCAGGATTGGAATGTGAAGGATTTGGATATCACTTCTCATGCTAAAGGAAGGGTCTCAGGTTTGGTAGAAGCATTGAGATATCACGTCTCTGCTATCGGAAGGGTCTCAGGATTGGATTGGGAAGGAGTTGGATATCCCTTCTCATGCTATAGGAAGGGTCTCAGGATTTGAATGGCAAGGAGTTGGATATCACATTTCATGCCATAGGAAGGGTCTCAGGTTTGGTATAAGCATTGAGATATCACATCTCTGCTATCGGAAGGGTCTCAGGATTGGATTGGGAAGGAGTTGGATATCCCTTCTCATGCTATAGGAAGTGTCTCAGGTTGGAATGGGAAGGAGTTGGATATCACATCTCATGTTATAGGAAGGGTCTCAGGATTGGAATGGGAAGGATTTGGATATCACATCTCTTGCTATAGGAAGGGTCTCAGGATTGGAATGGGTAGGAGTTGGATATTACTTTCTTGCTATAGGAAGGGTCTCATGTTTGGAATGGGAAGGAGTTGGATATCACATATGCTATAGTTAGTGTCTCAGGTTTGGAACGGGAAGGAGTTGGATATCACATCTCATGTTATAGGAAGGGTCTCAGGTTTGGTATAAGCATTGAGATATCACATCTCTGCTATCGGAAGCGGCTCAGGATTGGAATGGGAAGGAGTTGGATATCCCATCTCATGTTATAGTAAGAGTCTCTGGTTTGGTATTAGAATCATTGATATATCACATCGCATGCTGTAGGAAGGGTCTAAGGATTGGAATGGGATGGACTTGGATATCACATCTCATGCTATAGGTAGGCTCTCAGGTTTGGTATAAGCATTGAGATATCACATCTCATGCTATAGGAAGGGTCTCAGGATTGGAATGGGAAGGATTTGGATATCACATCTCATGCTATAGGAAGGGTCTCAGATTTGGTATAAGCATTGAGATATCACATCTCATGCTAAAGGAAGGGTCTCAGGATTGGAATGGGAAGGAGTTGTATATGACATCTCAGGCCGTAGGAAGGGTCTCAGGTTTGGTATAAGCATTGAGATATCACATCTCTGCTATCGGAAGGGTCTCAGGATTGGAATGGGAAGGAGTTGGATATCCCATCTCATGTTATAGGAAGGGTCTCAGGTTTGGTATTAGAAGCATAGAGATATCACATCTCATGCTATAGGAAGGGTCTCAGGATTGGAATGGGAAGGACTTGGATGTCACATCTCATGCTATAGGTAGGCTCTCAGGTTTGGTATAAGCATTGAGATATCACATCTCATGCTATAGGAAGGGTCTCAGGATTGGAATGGGAAGGATTTGGATATCACATCTCATGCTATAGGAAGGGTCTCAGATTTGGTATAAGCATTGAGATATCACATCTCATGCTAAAGGAAGGGTCTCAGGATTGGAATGGGAAGGAGTTGTATATGACATCTCAGGCCGTAGGAAGGGTCTCAGGTTTGGTATAAGCATTGAGATATCACATCTCTGCTATAGGAAGGGTCTCAGGATTGGAATGGGAAGGAGTTGGATATCCCATCTCATGTTATAGGAAGGGTCTCAGGTTTGGTATTAGAAGCATAGAGATATCACATCTCATGCTATAGGAAGGGTCTCAGGATTGGAATGGGAAGGACTTGGATGTCACATCTCATGCTATAGGTAGGCTCTCAGGTTTGGTATAAGCATTGAGATATCACATCTCATGCTATAGGAAGGGTCTCAGGATTGGAATGGGAAGGATTTGGATATCACATCTCATGCTATAGGAAGGGTCTCAGATTTGGTATAAGCATTGAGATATCACATCTCATGCTAAAGGAAGGGTCTCAGGATTGGAATGGGAAGGAGTTGTATATGACATCTCAGGCCGTAGGAAGGGTCTCAGGTTTGGTATAAGCATTGAGATATCACATCTCTGCTATCGGAAGGGTCTCAGGATTGGAATGGGAAGGAGTTGGATATCCCATCTCATGTTATAGGAAGGGTCTCAGGTTTGGTATTAGAAGCATAGAGATATCACATCTCATGCTATAGGAAGGGTCTCAGGATTGGAATGGGAAGGACTTGGATGTCACATCTCATGCTATAGGGAGGGTCTCAAGTTTGATATTAGAAGCATTGAGATAACAAATCTCATGATATCGGAAGGGTCTCAGGATTGGAATGGGAAGGAGTTGGATACCACATCTCATGATAAAGGAAGGGTCTAAGGTTTGGAAGGGGAGGGATTTGGATATCACATCTCATGTTATAGGACGGGTCTCAGGTTTGGTATTAGAAGCATTGAGATATCAAGTCTCATGGTATAAGAAGGGTCTCAGAATTGGAATGGGAAGGAGTTGGATATCACACCTCAAGCTATAGGAAGGGTCTCAGGATTGGAATGGGAAGGAGTTTGATATCACATCTCATGCCATAGTATGGGTCTCAGGTTTGGTAGAAGCATTGGGATATCACATCTCATGCTATCGGAAGGGTATCAGTATTGGATTTGGAAGAAGTTGGATATCCCATCTCATGCTATAGGAAGGGTCTCAGGATTGGAATGGGAAGGACTTGGATATCACATCTCATGCTAAAGGAAGGGTCTCAGGTTTGGTATTAGAAGCATTGAGATATCACATCTCATGCTATAGGAAGGGTCTCAGGATTGGAATGGGAAGTAGTTGGATATCACATCTCATGCTATAGGAAGGGTCTCAGGTTTGGTATAAGCATTGAGATATCACATCTCATGCTATAGGACGGGTCTCAGGATTGGAATGGAAGGAGTTGGATATCACATCTCATGTTATAGGAAGGATCTCAGGTTTGGTATTAGAAGCATTGAGACATCACATCTCATGCTATAGGAAGGGTCTCAGGGTTGGAATGGGAAGGAGTTGGATATCACATCTCATGCTATAGGAAGGGTCTCAGGATTGGAATGTGAAGGATTTGGATATCACATCTCATGCTAAAGGAAGGGTCTCAGGTTTGGTAGAAGCATTGAGATATCACGTCTCTGCTATCGGAAGGGTCTCAGGATTGGATTGGGAAGGAGTTGGATATCCCTTCTCATGCTATAGGAAGGGTCTCAGGATTTGAATGGGAAGGAGTTGGATATCACATCTCATGTTATAGGAAGGGTCTCAGGATTGGAATGGGAAGGATTTGGATATCACATCTCTTGCTATAGGAAGGGTCTCAGGATTGGAATGGGTAGGAGTTGGATATTACTTTCTTGCTATAGGAAGGGTCTCATGTTTGGAATGGGAAGCAGTTGGATATCACATATGCTATAGTTAGTGTCTCAGGTTTGGAACGGGAAGGAGTTGGATATCACATCTCATGTTATAGGAAGGGTCTCAGGTTTGGTATAAGCATTGAGATATCACATCTCTGCTATCGGAAGCGGCTCAGGATTGGAATGGGAAGGAGTTGTATATCCCATCTCATGTTATAGGAATAGTCTCTGGTTTGGTATCAGAATCATTGAGATATCACATCGCATGCTGTAGGAAGGGTCTAAGGATTGGAATGGGATGGACTTGGATATCACATCTCATGCTATAGGTAGGCTCTCAGGTTTGGTATAAGCATTGAGATATCACATCTCATGCTATAGGAAGGGTCTCAGGATTGGAATGGGAAGGAATTGGATATCACATCTCATGCTATAGGAAGGGTCTCAGATTTGGTATAAGCATTGAGATATCACATCTCATGCTAAAGGAAGGGTCTCAGGATTGGAATGGGAAGGAGTTGTATATGACATCTCAGGCCATAGGAAGGGTCTCAAGTTTGGTATAAGCATTGAGATATCACATCTCTGCTATCGGAAGGGTCTCAGGATTGGAATGGGAAGGAGTTGGATATCCCATCTCATGTTATAGGAATGCTCTCAGGTTTGGTATTAGAAGCATAGAGATATCACATCTCATGCTATAGGAAGGGTCTCAGGATTGGAATGGGAAGGACTTGGATGTCACATCTCATGCTATAGGGAGGGTCTCAAGTTTGATATTAGAAGCATTGAGATAACAAATCTCATGATATCGGAAGGGTCTCAGGATTGGAATGGGAAGGAGTTGGATATCACATCTCATGATAAAGGAAGGGTCTAAGGTTTGGAAGGGGAAGGATTTGGATATCACATCTCATGTTATAGGACGGGTCTCAGGTTTGGTATTAGAAGCATTGAGATATCAAGTCTCATGGTATAAGAAGGGTCTCAGAATTGGAATGGGAAGGAGTTGGATATCACACCTCAAGCTATAGGAAGGGTCTCAGGATTGGAATGGGAAGGAGTTTGATATCACATCTCATGCCATAGTATGGGTCTCAGGTTTGGTAGAAGCATTGGGATATCACATCTCATGCTATCGGAAGGGTATCAGTATTGGATTTGGAAGAAGTTGGATATCCCATCTCATGCTATAGGAAGGGTCTCAGGTTGGAATGGGAAGGAGTTGGATATCACATTTCATGTTATAGGAAGGGTCTCAGGATTGGAATGGGAAGGACTTGGATATCATATCTCATGCTATAGGAAGGCTCTCAGGTTTGGAAGGGGAAGGAGTTGGATATCACATTTCATGTTAGAGGAAGGATCTCAGGTTTGGTATTAGAGGCCTTGAGATATCACATCTCATGCTATAGGAAGGGTCTCAGGATTGGAATGGGAAGGCGTTGGATATCACATCTCAAGCTATAGAAAATATCTCAGGTTTGGTATTAGAAGCATTGAGACATCACATCTCATGTTATAGGAAGGGTCTCAGGATTGGAATGGGAAGAAGTTGGATATCACATCTCATGCTATAGGAAGGGTCTCAGGTTTGGTATAAGCATTGAGATATCACATCTCATGCTATAGGACGAGTCTCAGGATTGGAATGGAAGGAGTTGGATATCACATCTCATGTTATAGGAAGGATCTCAGGTTTGGTATTAGAAGCATTGAGACATCACATCTCATGCTATAGGAAGGGTCTCAGGGTTGGAATGGGAAGGAGTTGGATATCACATCTCATCCAATAGGAAGGGTCTCAGGTTTGGAATGGGAAGGAATTGGATATCACATCTCATGTTATAGGAAGGATCTCAGGTTTGGTATTAGAAGCATTGAGATATCACATCTCATGCTATAGGAAGGGTCTCAGGATTGGAATGTGAAGGATTTGGATATCACTTCTCATGCTAAAGGAAGGGTCTCAGGTTTGGTAGAAGCATTGAGATATCACGTCTCTGCTATCGGAAGGGTCTCAGGATTGGATTGGGAAGGAGTTGGATATCCCTTCTCATGCTATAGGAAGGGTCTCAGGATTTGAATGGCAAGGAGTTGGATATCACATTTCATGCCATAGGAAGGGTCTCAGGTTTGGTATAAGCATTGAGATATCACATCTCTGCTATCGGAAGGGTCTCAGGATTGGATTGGGAAGGAGTTGGATATCCCTTCTCATGCTATAGGAAGTGTCTCAGGTTGGAATGGGAAGGAGTTGGATATCACATCTCATGTTATAGGAAGGGTCTCAGGATTGGAATGGGAAGGATTTGGATATCACATCTCTTGCTATAGGAAGGGTCTCAGGATTGGAATGGGTAGGAGTTGGATATTACTTTCTTGCTATAGGAAGGGTCTCATGTTTGGAATGGGAAGGAGTTGGATATCACATATGCTATAGTTAGTGTCTCAGGTTTGGAACGGGAAGGAGTTGGATATCACATCTCATGTTATAGGAAGGGTCTCAGGTTTGGTATAAGCATTGAGATATCACATCTCTGCTATCGGAAGCGGCTCAGGATTGGAATGGGAAGGAGTTGGATATCCCATCTCATGTTATAGTAAGAGTCTCTGGTTTGGTATTAGAATCATTGAGATATCACATCGCATGCTGTAGGAAGGGTCTAAGGATTGGAATGGGATGGACTTGGATATCACATCTCATGCTATAGGTAGGCTCTCAGGTTTGGTATAAGCATTGAGATATCACATCTCATGCTATAGGAAGGGTCTCAGGATTGGAATGGGAAGGATTTGGATATCACATCTCATGCTATAGGAAGGGTCTCAGATTTGGTATAAGCATTGAGATATCACATCTCATGCTAAAGGAAGGGTCTCAGGATTGGAATGGGAAGGAGTTGTATATGAAATCTCAGGCCGTAGGAAGGGTCTCAGGTTTGGTATAAGCATTGAGATATCACATCTCTGCTATCGGAAGGGTCTCAGGATTGGAATGGGAAGGAGTTGGATATCCCATCTCATGTTATAGGAAGGGTCTCAGGTTTGGTATTAGAAGCATAGAGATATCACATCTCATGCTATAGGAAGGGTCTCAGGATTGGAATGGGAAGGACTTGGATGTCACATCTCATGCTATAGGGAGGGTCTCAAGTTTGATATTAGAAGCATTGAGATAACAAATCTCATGATATCGGAAGGGTCTCAGGATTGGAATGGGAAGGAGTTGGATACCACATCTCATGATAAAGGAAGGGTCTAAGGTTTGGAAGGGGAAGGATTTGGATATCACATCTCATGTTATAGGACGAGTCTCAGGTTTGGTATTAGAAGCATTGAGATATCAAGTCTCATGGTATAAGAAGGGTCTCAGAATTGGAATGGGAAGGAGTTGGATATCACACCTCAAGCTATAGGAAGGGTCTCAGGATTGGAATGGGAAGGAGTTTGATATCACATCTCATGCCATAGTATGGGTCTCAGGTTTGGTAGAAGCATTGGGATATCACATCTCATGCTATCGGAAGGGTATCAGTATTGGATTTGGAAGAAGTTGGATATCCCATCTCATGCTATAGGAAGGGTCTCAGGATTGGAATGGGAAGGACTTGGATATCATATCTCATGCTATAGGACGGGTCTCAGGTTTGTTATTAGAATCATTGATATATCATATTGCATGCTGTTGGAAGGGTCTAAGGATTGGAATGGAAGGAGTTGGATATCACATCTCATGTTATAGGAAGGATCTCAGGTTTGGTATTAGAAGCATTGAGACATCACATCTCATGCTATAGGAAGGGTCTCAGGGTTGGAATGGGAAGGAGTTGGATATCACATCTCATCCAATAGGAAGGGTCTCAGGTTTGGAATGGGAAGGAATTGGATATCACATCTCATGTTATAGGAAGGATCTCAGGTTTGGTATTAGAAGCATTGAGATATCACATCTCATGCTATAGGAAGGGTCTCAGGATTGGAATGTGAAGGATTTGGATATCATATCTCATGCTAAAGGAAGGGTCTCAGGTATGGTAGAAGCATTGAGATATCACGTCTCTGCTATCGGAAGGGTCTCAGGATTGGATTGGGAAGGAGTTGGATATCCCTTCTCATGCTATAGGAAGGGTCTCAGGATTTGAATGGGAAGGAGTTGGATATCACATCTCATGTTATAGGAAGGGTCTCAGGATTGGAATGGGAAGGATTTGGATATCACATCTCTTGCTATAGGAAGGGTCTCAGGATTGGAATGGGTAGGAGTTGGATATTACTTTCTTGCTATAGGAAGGGTCTCATGTTTGGAATGGGAAGCAGTTGGATATCACATATGCTATAGTTAGTGTCTCAGGTTTGGAACGGGAAGGAGTTGGATATCACATCTCATGTTATAGGAAGGGTCTCAGGTTTGGTATAAGCATTGAGATATCACATCTCTGCTATCGGAAGCGGCTCAGGATTGGAATGGGAAGGAGTTGGATATCCCATCTCATGTTTTAGGAAGAGTCTCTGGTTTGGTATTAGAATCATTGAGATATCACATTGCATGCTGTAGGAAGGGTCTAAGGATTGGAATGGGATGGACTTGGATATCACATCTCATGCTATAGGTAGGCTCTCAGGTTTGGTATAAGCATTGAGATATCACATCTCATGCTATAGGAAGGGTCTCAGGATTGGAATGGGAAGGAATTGGATATCACATCTCATGCTGTAGGAAGGGTCTCAGATTTGGTATAAGCATTGAGATATCACATCTCATGCTAAAGGAAGGGTCTCAGGATTGGAATGGGAAGGAGTTGTATATGACATCTCAGGCCATAGGAAGGGTCTCAGGTTTGGTATAAGCATTGATATATCACATCTCTGCTATCGGAAGGGTCTCAGGATTGGAATGGGAAGGAGTTGGATATCCCATCTCATGTTATAGGAATGGTCTCAGGTTTGGTATTAGAAGCATAGAGATATCACATCTCATGCTATAGGAAGGGTCTCAGGATTGGAATGGGAAGGACTTGGATGTCACATCTCATGCTGTAGGGAGGGTCTCAAGTTTGATATTAGAAGCATTGAGATAACAAATCTCATGATATCGGAAGGGTCTCAGGATTGGAATGGGAAGGAGTTGGATATCATATCTCATGATAAAGGAAGGGTCTAAGGTTTGGAAGGGGAAGGATTTGGATATCACATCTCATGTTATAGGACGGGTCTCAGGTTTGGTATTAGAAGCATTGAGATATCAAGTCTCATGGTATAAGAAGGGTCTCAGAATTGGAATGGGAAGGAGTTGGATATCACACCTCAAGCTATAGGAAGGGTCTCAGGATTGGAATGGGAAGGAGTTCGATATCACATCTCATGCCATAGCATGGGTCTCAGGTTTGGTAGAAGCATTGGGATATCACATCTCATGCTATCGGAAGGGTATCAGTATTGGATTTGGAAGAAGTTGGATATCCCATCTCATGCTATAGGAAGGGTCTCAGGTTGGAATGGGAAGGAGTTGGATATCACATTTCATGTTATAGGAAGGGTCTCAGGATTGGAATGGGAAGGACTTGGATATCATATCTCATGCTATAGGAAGGCTCTCAGGTTTGGAAGGGGAAGGAGTTGGATATCACATTTCATGTTAGAGGAAGGATCTCAGGTTTGGTATTAGAGGCCTTGAGATATCACATCTCATGCTATAGGAAGGCTCTCAGGATTGGAATGGGAAGGAGTTGGATATCACATCTCAAGCTATAGGAAGGGTCTCAGGTTTGGTATAAGCATTGAGATATCACATCTCATGCTATAGGAAGGGTCTCAGGATTGGAATGTGAAGGATTTGGATATCACATCTCATGCTAAAGGAAGGGTCTCAGGTATGGTAGAAGCATTGAGATATCACGTCTCTGCTATCGGAAGGGTCTCAGGATTGGATTGGGAAGGAGTTGGATATCCCTTCTCATGCTATAGGAAGGGTCTCAGGATTGGAATGGGAAGGATTTGGATATCACATCTCTTGCTATAGGAAGGGTCTCAGGATTGGAATGGGAAGGATTTGGATATCACATCTCTTGCTATAGGAAGGGTCTCAGGATTGGAATGGGTAGGAGTTGGATATTACTTTCTTGCTATAGGAAGGGTCTCATGTTTGGAATGGGAAGCAGTTGGATATCACATATGCTATAGTTAGTGTCTCAGGTTTGGAACGGGAAGGAGTTGGATATCACATCTCATGTTATAGGAAGGGTCTCAGGTTTGGTATAAGCATTGAGATATCACATCTCTGCTATCGGAAGCGGCTCAGGATTGGAATGGGAAGGAGTTGGATATCCCATCTCATGTTTTAGGAAGAGTCTCTGGTTTGGTATTAGAATCATTGAGATATCACATTGCATGCTGTAGGAAGGGTCTAAGGATTGGAATGGGATGGACTTGGATATCACATCTCATGCTATAGGTAGGCTCTCAGGTTTGGTATAAGCATTGAGATATCACATCTCATGCTATAGGAAGGGTCTCAGGATTGGAATGGGAAGGAATTGGATATCACATCTCATGCTGTAGGAAGGGTCTCAGATTTGGTATAAGCATTGAGATATCACATCTCATGCTAAAGGAAGGGTCTCAGGATTGGAATGGGAAGGAGTTGTATATGACATCTCAGGCCATAGGAAGGGTCTCAGGTTTGGTATAAGCATTGATATATCACATCTCTGCTATCGGAAGGGTCTCAGGATTGGAATGGGAAGGAGTTGGATATCCCATCTCATGTTATAGGAATGGTCTCAGGTTTGGTATTAGAAGCATAGAGATATCACATCTCATGCTATAGGAAGGGTCTCAGGATTGGAATGGGAAGGACTTGGATGTCACATCTCATGCTGTAGGGAGGGTCTCAAGTTTGATATTAGAAGCATTGAGATAACAAATCTCATGATATCGGAAGGGTCTCAGGATTGGAATGGGAAGGAGTTGGATATCATATCTCATGATAAAGGAAGGGTCTAAGGTTTGGAAGGGGAAGGATTTGGATATCACATCTCATGTTATAGGACGGGTCTCAGGTTTGGTATTAGAAGCATTGAGATATCAAGTCTCATGGTATAAGAAGGGTCTCAGAATTGGAATGGGAAGGAGTTGGATATCACACCTCAAGCTATAGGAAGGGTCTCAGGATTGGAATGGGAAGGAGTTTGATATCACATCTCATGCCATAGCATGGGTCTCAGGTTTGGTAGAAGCATTGGGATATCACATCTCATGCTATCGGAAGGGTATCAGTATTGGATTTGGAAGAAGTTGGATATCCCATCTCATGCTATAGGAAGGGTCTCAGGTTGGAATGGGAAGGAGTTGGATATCACATTTCATGTTATAGGAAGGGTCTCAGGATTGGAATGGGAAGGACTTGGATATCATATCTCATGCTATAGGAAGGCTCTCAGGTTTGGAAGGGGAAGGAGTTGGATATCACATTTCATGTTAGAGGAAGGATCTCAGGTTTGGTATTAGAGGCCTTGAGATATCACATCTCATGCTATAGGAAGGCTCTCAGGATTGGAATGGGAAGGAGTTGGATATCACATCTCAAGCTATAGGAAGGGTCTCAGGTTTGGTATAAGCATTGAGATATCACATCTCATGCTATAGGAAGGGTCTCAGGATTGGAATGGGAAGGAGTTGGATATCACATCTCATGTTATAGGAAATATCTCAGGTTTGGTATTAGAAGCATTGAGACATCACATCTCATGTTATAGGAAGGGTCTCAGGATTGGAATGGGAAGAAGTTGGATATCACATCTCATGCTATAGGAAGGGTCTCAGGTTTGGTATAAGCATTGAGATATCACATCTCATGCTATAGGAAGGGTCTCAGGATTGGAATGGGAAGGAGTTGTATATGACATCTCATGCCATAGGAAGGGTCTCAGGTTTGGTATAAGCATTGAGATATCACATCACATGCTATAGGAAGGGTCTCAGGATTGGAATGGGAAGGACTTGGATATCACATCTCATGCTATAGGCAGGGCCTCAGGTTTGGAAAGGGAAGGAGATGGATATCACATTTCATGTTAGAGATAGGATCTCAGGTTTGGTATTAGAGGCATTGAGATATCACATCTCATGCTATCAGAAGGGTCTCAGGATTGGAATGGGAAGGAGTTGTATATCACATCTCATGCTAAATGGAGGGTCTCAGGTTTGGAAGGGGAAGGATTTGGAAATCACATCTCATGTTATAGGAAGGATCTCAGGTTTGGTATTAGAAGCATTGAGATATCACATCTCATGCTATCGGAAGTATCTCAGGTTTGGTATTAGAGGCATTGAGATATCACATCTCATGCTATCATAAGGGTCTCAGGATTGGAATGGGAAGGAGTTGGATATCACATCTCATGTTATTGGAAGGATCGCAGGTTTGGTATTAGAAGCATTGAGACATCACATCTCATGCTATAGGAAGGGTCTCAGGATTGGAATGGGAAGGAGTTGGATATCATATCTCATGCTATAGGAAGGGTCTCAGATTTGGTATAAGCATTGAGATATCACATCTCATGCTATAGGAAGGGTCTCAGGATTGGATTGGGAAGGAGTTGTATATGACATCTCATGTTATAGGAAGGGTCTCAGGTTTGGTATTAGAAGCATTGAGATATCACATCTCATGCTATAGGAAGGGTCTCAGGATTGGAATGGGGAGGACTTGGATGTCACATCTCATGCTATAGGGAGGGTCTCAAGTTTGATATTAGAAGCATTGAGATAACAAATCTCATGATATCGGAAGGGTCTCAGGATTGGAATGGGAAGGAGTTGGATATCACATCTCATGATAAAGGAAGGGTCTAAGGTTTGAAGGGGAAAGATTTGGATATCACATCTCATGTTATAGGACGGGTCTCAGGTTTGGTATTAGAAGCATTGAGATATCACATCTCATGCTATCGGAAGGATCTCAGGTTTGGTATTAGAAGCATTGAGATATCACATCTCATGCTATCAGAAGGGTCTCAGGATTGGAATGGGAAGGAGTTGGATATCACATCTCATGCTAAAGGGAGGGTCTCAGGTTTGGAAGGGGAAGGATTTGGATATCACATCTCATGTTATCGGAAGGATCTCACGTTTGGTATTAGAAGTATTGAGATATCATATCTCATGCTATAGGAAGGGTCTCAGGATTGGAATGGGAAAGAGTTGGATATCACATCTCATGCTATAGGGAGTGTCTCAGGATTGGAATGGGAAGGACTTAGATATCACATATCATGCTATAGGGAGGGTCTCAGTTTTGATATTAGAAGCATTGAGATATCACATCTCATGCTATCGGAAGTGTCTCAGGATTGGAATGGGAAGGGGCTGGATATCACATCTCATGCTAAAGGAAGGGTCTCAGGTTTGGAACGGGAAGGATTTGGATATCACATCTCATGTTATAGGAAGGGTCTCAGGTTTGGTATAAGCATTGAGATATCACATCTCTGCTATCGGAAGTGTCTCAGGATTGGAATGGGAAGGAGTTGGATATCCCATCTCATGTTATAGGACGGGTCTCAGGTTTGTTATTAGAATCATTGAGATATCATATTGCATGCTGTAGGAAGGGTTTAAGGGTTGGAATGGGAAGGACTTGGATATCACATCTCATGCTATAGATAGGCTCTTAGGTTTGGAAAGGGAAAAAGTTGGATATCACATTTCATGTTAGAGGAAGGATCTCAGGTTTGGTATTAGAAGCATTGAGATATCACATCTCATGCTATAGGAAGGGTCTCAGGATTGGAATGGGAAGTAGTTGGATATCACATCTCATGCTATAGGAATGGTGTCAGGTTTGGTATAAGCATTGTGATATCACATCTCATGCTATGGGACGGGTCTCAGGATTGGAATGGAAGGAGTTGGATATCACATCTCATGTTATAGGAAGGATCTCAGGTTTGGTATTAGAAGCATTGAGACATGACATCTCATGCTATAGGAAGGGTCTCAGGGTTGGAATGGGAAGGAGTTGGATATCACATCTCATCCAATAGGAAGGGTCTCAGGTTTGGAATGGGAAGGAATTGGATATGACATCTTATGTTATAGGAAGGATCTCAGGTTTGGTATTAGAAGAATTGAGATATCACATCTCATGCTATAGGAAGGGTCTCAGGATTGGAATGTGAAGGATTTGGATATCACATCTCATGCTAAAGGAAGGGTCTCAGGTTTGGTAGAAGCATTGAGATATCACGTCTCTGCTATCGGAAGGGTCTCAGGATTGGATTGGGAAGGAGTTGGATATCCCTTCTCATGCTATAGGAAGGGTCTCAGGATTTGAATGGCAAGGAGTTGGATATCACATCTCATGCCATAGGAAGGGTCTCAGGTTTGGTATAAGCATTGAGATATCACATCTCTGCTATCGGAAGGGTCTCAGGATTGGATTGGGAAGGAGTTGGATATCCCTTCTCATGCTATAGGAAGTGTCTCAGGTTGGAATGGGAAGGAGTTGGATATCACATCTCATGTTATAGGAAGGGTCTCAGGATTGGAATGGGAAGGATTTGGATATCACATCTCTTGCTATAGGAAGGGTCTCAGGATTGGAATGGGTAGGAGTTGGATATTACTTTCTTGCTATAAGAAGGGTCTCATGTTTGGAATGGGAAGGAGTTGGATATCACATATGCTATAGTTAGTGTCTCAGGTTTGGAACGGGAAGGAGTTGGATATCACATCTCATGTTATAGGAAGGGTCTGAGGTTTGGTATAAGCATTGAGATATCACATCTCTGCTATCGGAAGCGGCTCAGGATTGGAATGGGAAGGAGTTGGATATCCCATCTCATGTTATAGTAAGAGTCTCTGGTTTGGTATTAGAATCATTGAGATATCACATTGCATGCTGTAGGAAGGGTCTAAGGATTGGAATGGGATGGACTTGGATATCACATCTCATGCTATAGGTAGGCTCTCAGGTTTGGTATAAGCATTGAGATATCACATCTCATGCTATAGGAAGGGTCTCAGGATTGGAATGGGAAGGATTTGGATATCACATCTCATGCTATAGGAAGGGTCTCAGATTTGGTATAAGCATTGAGATATCACATCTCATGCTAAAGGAAGGGTCTCAGGATTGGAATGGGAAGGAGTTGTATATGACATCTCAGGCCATAGGAAGGGTCTCAGGTTTGGTATAAGCATTGAGATATCACATCTCTGCTATCGGAAGCGGCTCAGGATTGGAATGGGAAGGAGTTGGATATCCCATCTCATTTTATAGTAAGAGTCTCTGGTTTGGTATTAGAATCATTGAGATATCACATTGCATGCTGTAGGAAGGGTCTAAGGATTGGAATGGGATGGACTTGGATATCACATCTCATGCTATAGGTAGGCTCTCAGGTTTGGTATAAGCATTGAGATATCACATCTCATGCTATAGGAAGGGTCTCAGGATTGGAATGGGAAGGATTTGGATATCACATCTCATGCTATAGGAAGGGTCTCAGATTTGGTATAAGCATTGAGATATCACATCTCATGCTAAAGGAAGGGTCTCAGGATTGGAATGGGAAGGAGTTGGATACCACATCTCATGATAAAGGAAGGGTCTAAGGTTTGGAAGGGGAAGGATTTGGATATCACATCTCATGTTATAGGACGGGTCTCAGGTTTGGTATTAGAAGCAATGAGATATCAAGTCTCATGGTATAAGAAGGGTCTCAGAATTGGAATGGGAAGGAGTTGGATATCACACCTCAAGCTATAGGAAGGGTCTCAGGATTAGAATGGGAAGGAGTTTGATATCACATCTCATGCCATAGTATGGGTCTCAGGTTTGGTAGAAGCATTGGGATATCACATCTCATGCTATCGGAAAGGTATCAGTATTGGATTTGGAAGAAGTTGGATATCCCATCTCATGCTATAGGAAGGGTCTCAGGTTGGAATGGGAAGGAGTTGGATATCACATTTCATGTTATAGGAAGGGTCTCAGGATTGGAATGGGAAGGACTTGGATATCATATCTCATGCTATAGGACGGGTCTCAGGTTTGTTATTAGAATCATTGAGATATCATATTGCATGCTGTAGGAAGGGTCTAAGGATTGGAATGGGAAGGACTTGGATATCACATCTCATGCTATAGATAGGCTCTTAGGTTTGGAAAGGGAAGGAGTTGGATATCACATTTCATGTTAGAGGAAGGATCTCAGGTTTGGTATTAGAAGCATTGAGATATCACATCTCATGCTATAGGAAGGGTCTCAGGATTGGAATGGGAAGTAGTTGGATATCACATCTCATGCTATAGGAAGGGTCTCAGGTTTGGTATAAGCATTGAGATATCACATCTCATGCTATAGGACGGGTCTCAGGATTGGAATGGAAGGAGTTGGATATCACATCTCATGTTATAGGAAGGATCTCAGGTTTGGTATTAGAAGCATTGAGACATCACATCTCATGCTATAGGAAGGGTCTCAGGGTTGGAATGGGAAGGAGTTGGATATCACATCTCATCCAATAGGAAGGGTCTCAGGTTTGGAATGGGAAGGAATTGGATATCCCATCTCATGTTATAGGAAGAGTCTCTGGTTTGGTATTAGAATCATTGAGATATCACATCGCATGCTGTAGGAAGGGTCTAAGGATTGGAATGGGATGGACTTGGATATCACATCTCATGCTATAGGTAGGCTCTCAGGTTTGGTATAAGCATTGAGATATCACATCTCATGCTATAGGAAGGGTCTCAGGATTGGAATGGGAAGGAATTGGATATCACATCTCATGCTATAGGAAGGGTCTCAGATTTGGTATAAGCATTGAGATATCACATCTCATGCTAAACGAAGGGTCTCAGGATTGGAATGGGAAGGAGTTGTATATGACATCTCAGGCCATAGGAAGGGTCTCAAGTTTGGTATAAGCATTGAGATATCACATCTCTGCTATCGGAAGGGTCTCAGGATTGGAATGGGAAGGAGTTGGATATCCCATCTCATGTTATAGGAATGCTCTCAGGTTTGGTATTAGAAGCATAGAGATATCATATCTCATGCTATAGGAAGGGTCTCAGGATTGGAATGGGAAGGACTTGGATGTCACATCTCATGCTATATGGAGGGTCTCAAGTTTGATATTAGAAGCATTGAGATAACAAATCTCATGATATCGGAAGGGTCTCAGGATTGGAATGGGAAGGAGTTGGATATCACATCTCATCCAATAGGAAGGGTCTCAGGTTTGGAATGGGAAGGAATTGGATATCACATCTCATGTTATAGGAAGGATCTCAGGTTTGGTATTAGAAGCATTGAGATATCACATCTCATGCTATAGGAAGGGTCTCAGGATTGGAATGTGAAGGATTTGGATATCACATCTCATGCTAAAGGAAGGGTCTCAGGTTTGGTAGAAGCATTGAGATATCACGTCTCTGCTATCGGAAGGGTCTCAGGATTGGATTGGGAAGGAGTTGGATATCCCTTCTCATGCTATAGGAAGGGTCTCAGGATTTGAATGGGAAGGAGTTGGATATCACATCTCATGTTATAGGAAGGGTCTCAGGATTGGAATGGGAAGGATTTGGATATCACATCTCTTGCTATAGGAAGGGTCTCAGGATTGGAATGGGTAGGAGTTGGATATTACTTTCTTGCTATAGGAAGGGTCTCATGTTTGGAATGGGAAGCAGTTGGATATCACATATGCTATAGTTAGTGTCTCAGGTTTGGAACGGGAAGGAGTTGGATATCACATCTCATGTTATAGGAAGGGTCTCAGGTTTGGTATAAGCATTGAGATATCACATCTCTGCTATCGGAAGCGGCTCAGGATTGGAATGGGAAGGAGTTGGATATCCCATCTCATGTTATAGGAAGAGTCTCTGGTTTGGTATTAGAATCATTGAGATATCACATCGCATGCTGTAGGAAGGGTCTAAGGATTGGAATGGGATGGACTTGGATATCACATCTCATGCTATAGGTAGGCTCTCAGGTTTGGTATAAGCATTGAGATATCACATCTCATGCTATAGGAAGGGTCTCAGGATTGGAATGGGAAGGAATTGGATATCACATCTCATGCTATAGGAAGGGTCTCAGATTTGGTATAAGCATTGAGATATCACATCTCATGCTAAAGGAAGGGTCTCAGGATTGGAATGGGAAGGAGTTGTATATGACATCTCAGGCCATAGGAAGGGTCTCAAGTTTGGTATAAGCATTGAGATATCACATCTCTGCTATCGGAAGGGTCTCAGGATTGAAATGGGAAGGAGTTGGATATCCCATCTCATGTTATAGGAATGCTCTCAGGTTTGGTATTAGAAGCATAGAGATATCACATCTCATGCTATAGGAAGGGTCTCAGGATTGGAATGGGAAGGACTTGGATGTCACATCTCATGCTATAGGGAGGGTCTCAAGTTTGATATTAGAAGCATTGAGATAACAAATCTCATGATATCGGAAGGGTCTCAGGATTGGAATGGGAAGGAGTTGGATATCACATCTCATGATAAAGGAAGGGTCTAAGGTTTGGAAGGGGAAGGATTTGGATATCACATCTCATGTTATAGGACGGGTCTCAGGTTTGGTATTAGAAGCATTGAGATATCAAGTCTCATGGTATAAGAAGGGTCTCAGAATTGGAATGGGAAGGAGTTGGATATCACACCTCAAGCTATAGGAAGGGTCTCAGGATTGGAATGGGAAGGAGTTTGATATCACATCTCATGCCATAGTATGGGTCTCAGGTTTGGTAGAAGCATTGGGATATCACATCTCATGCTATCGGAAGGGTATCAGTATTGGATTTGGAAGAAGTTGGATATCCCATCTCATGCTATAGGAAGGGTCTCAGGTTGGAATGGGAAGGAGTTGGATATCACATTTCATGTTATAGGAAGGGTCTCAGGATTGGAATGGGAAGGACTTGGATATCATATCTCATGCTATAGGAAGGCTCTCAGGTTTGGAAGGGGAAGGAGTTGGATATCACATTTCATGTTAGAGGAAGGATCTCAGGTTTGGTATTAGAGGCCTTGAGATATCACATCTCATGCTATAGGAAGGGTCTCAGGATTGGAATGGGAAGGAGTTGGATATCACATCTCAAGCTATAGAAAATATCTCAGGTTTGGTATTAGAAGCATTGAGACATCACATCTCATGTTATAGGAAGGGTCTCAGGATTGGAATGGGAAGAAGTTGGATATCACATCTCATGCTATAGGAAGGGTCTCAGGTTTGGTATAAGCATTGAGATATCACATCTCATGCTATAGGACGGGTCTCAGGATTGGAATGGAAGGAGTTGGATATCACATCTCATGTTATAGGAAGCATCTCAGGTTTGGTATCAGAAGCATTGAGACATCACATCTCATGCTATAGGAAGGGTCTCAGGGTTGGAATGGGAAGAAGTTGGATATCACATCTCATCCAATAGGAAGGGTCTCAGGTTTGGAATGGGAAGGAATTGGATATCACATCTCATGTTATAGGAAGGATCTCAGGTTTGGTATTAGAAGCATTGAGATATCACATCTCATGCTATAGGAAGGGTCTCAGGATTGGAATGTGAAGGATTTGGATATCACTTCTCATGCTAAAGGAAGGGTCTCAGGTTTGGTAGAAGCATTGAGATATCACGTCTCTGCTATCGGAAGGGTCTCAGGATTGGATTGGGAAGGAGTTGGATATCCCTTCTCATGCTATAGGAAGGGTCTCAGGATTTGAATGGCAAGGAGTTGGATATCACATTTCATGCCATAGGAAGGGTCTCAGGTTTGGTATAAGCATTGAGATATCACATCTCTGCTATCGGAAGGGTCTCAGGATTGGATTGGGAAGGAGTTGGATATCCCTTCTCATGCTATAGGAAGTGTCTCAGGTTGGAATGGGAAGGAGTTGGATATCACATCTCATGTTATAGGAAGGGTCTCAGGATTGGAATGGGAAGGATTTGGATATCACATCTCTTGCTATAGGAAGGGTCTCAGGATTGGAATGGGTAGGAGTTGGATATTACTTTCTTGCTATAGGAAGGGTCTCATGTTTGGAATGGGAAGGAGTTGGATATCACATATGCTATAGTTAGTGTCTCAGGTTTGGAACGGGAAGGAGTTGGATATCACATCTCATGTTATAGGAAGGGTCTCAGGTTTGGTATAAGCATTGAGATATCACATCTCTGCTATCGGAAGCGGCTCAGGATTGGAATGGGAAGGAGTTGGATATCCCATCTCATGTTATAGTAAGAGTCTCTGGTTTGGTATTAGAATCATTGAGATATCACATCGCATGCTGTAGGAAGGGTCTAAGGATTGGAATGGGATGGACTTGGATATCACATCTCATGCTATAGGTAGGCTCTCAGGTTTGGTATAAGCATTGAGATATCACATCTCATGCTATAGGAAGGGTCTCAGGATTGGAATGGGAAGGATTTGGATATCACATCTCATGCTATAGGAAGGGTCTCAGATTTGGTATAAGCATTGAGATATCACATCTCATGCTAAAGGAAGGGTCTCAGGATTGGAATGGGAAGGAGTTGTATATGACATCTCAGGCCGTAGGAAGGGTCTCAGGTTTGGTATAAGCATTGAGATATCACATCTCTGCTATCGGAAGGGTCTCAGGATTGGAATGGGAAGGAGTTGGATATCCCATCTCATGTTATAGGAAGGGTCTCAGGTTTGGTATTAGAAGCATAGAGATATCACATCTCATGCTATAGGAAGGGTCTCAGGATTGGAATGGGAAGGACTTGGATGTCACATCTCATGCTATAGGTAGGCTCTCAGGTTTGGTATAAGCATTGAGATATCACATCTCATGCTATAGGAAGGGTCTCAGGATTGGAATGGGAAGGATTTGGATATCACATCTCATGCTATAGGAAGGGTCTCAGATTTGGTATAAGCATTGAGATATCACATCTCATGCTAAAGGAAGGGTCTCAGGATTGGAATGGGAAGGAGTTGTATATGACATCTCAGGCCGTAGGAAGGGTCTCAGGTTTGGTATAAGCATTGAGATATCACATCTCTGCTATCGGAAGGGTCTCAGGATTGGAATGGGAAGGAGTTGGATATCCCATCTCATGTTATAGGAAGGGTCTCAGGTTTGGTATTAGAAGCATAGAGATATCACATCTCATGCTATAGGAAGGGTCTCAGGATTGGAATGGGAAGGACTTGGATGTCACATCTCATGCTATAGGGAGGGTCTCAAGTTTGATATTAGAAGCATTGAGATAACAAATCTCATGATATCGGAAGGGTCTCAGGATTGGAATGGGAAGGAGTTGGATACCACATCTCATGATAAAGGAAGGGTCTAAGGTTTGGAAGGGGAAGGATTTGGATATCACATCTCATGTTATAGGACGGGTCTCAGGTTTGGTATTAGAAGCATTGAGATATCAAGTCTCATGGTATAAGAAGGGTCTCAGAATTGGAATGGGAAGGAGTTGGATATCACACCTCAAGCTATAGGAAGGGTCTCAGGATTGGAATGGGAAGGAGTTTGATATCACATCTCATGCCATAGTATGGGTCTCAGGTTTAGTAGAAGCATTGGGATATCACATCTCATGCTATCGGAAGGGTATCAGTATTGGATTTGGAAGAAGTTGGATATCCCATCTCATGCTATAGGAAGGGTCTCAGGATTGGAATGGGAAGGACTTGGATATCACATCTCATGCTAAAGGAAGGGTCTCAGGTTTGGTATTAGAAGCATTGAGATATCACATCTCATGCTATAGGAAGGGTCTCAGGATTGGAATGGGAAGTAGTTGGATATCACATCTCATGCTATAGGAAGGGTCTCAGGTTTGGTATAAGCATTGAGATATCACATCTCATGCTATAGGACGGGTCTCAGGATTGGAATGGAAGGAGTTGGATATCACATCTCATGTTATAGGAAGGATCTCAGGTTTGGTATTAGAAGCATTGAGACATCACATCTCATGCTATAGGAAGGGTCTCAGGGTTGGAATGGGAAGTAGTTGGATATCACATATCATGCTATAGGAAGGGTCTCAGGATTGGAATGTGAAGGATTTGGATATCACATCTCATGCTAAAGGAAGGGTCTCAGGTTTGGTAGAAGCATTGAGATATCACGTCTCTGCTATCGGAAGGGTCTCAGGATTGGATTGGGAAGGAGTTGGATATCCCTTCTCATGCTATAGGAAGGGTCTCAGGATTTGAATGGGAAGGAGTTGGATATCACATCTCATGTTATCGGAAGGGTCTCAGGATTGGAATGGGAAGGATTTGGATATCACATCTCTTGCTATAGGAAGGGTCTCAGGATTGGAATGGGTAGGAGTTGGATATTACTTTCTTGCTATAGGAAGGGTCTCATGTTTGGAATGGGAAGCAGTTGGATATCACATATGCTATAGTTAGTGTCTCAGGTTTGGAACGGGAAGGAGTTGGATATCACATCTCATGTTATAGGAAGGGTCTCAGGTTTGGTATAAGCATTGAGATATCACATCTCTGCTATCGGAAGCGGCTCAGGATTGGAATGGGAAGGAGTTGGATATCCCATCTCATGTTATAGGAAGAGTCTCTGGTTTGGTATTAGAATCATTGAGATATCACATCGCATGCTGTAGGAAGGGTCTAAGGATTGGAATGGGATGGTCTTGGATATCACATCTCATGCTATAGGTAGGCTCTCAGGTTTGGTATAAGCATTGAGATATCACATCTCATGCTATAGGAAGGGTCTCAGGATTGGAATGGGAAGGAATTGGATATCACATCTCATGCTATAGGAAGGGTCTCAGATTTGGTATAAGCATTGAGATATCACATCTCATGCTAAAGGAAGGGTCTCAGGATTGGAATGGGAAGGAGTTGTATATGACATCTCAGGCCATAGGAAGGGTCTCAAGTTTGGTATAAGCATTGAGATATCACATCTCTGCTATCGGAAGGGTCTCAGGATTGGAATGGGAAGGAGTTGGATATCCCATCTCATGTTATAGGAATGCTCTCAGGTTTGGTAATAGAAGCATAGAGATATCACATCTCATGCTATAGGAAGGGTCTCAGGATTGGAATGGGAAGGACTTGGATGTCACATCTCATGCTATAGGGAGGGTCTCAAGTTTGATATTAGAAGCATTGAGATAACAAATCTCATGATATCGGAAGGGTCTCAGGATTGGAATGGGAAGGAGTTGGATATCACATCTCATGATAAAGGAAGGGTCTAAGGTTTGGAAGGGGAAGGATTTGGATATCACATCTCATGTTATAGGACGGGTCTCAGGTTTGGTATTAGAAGCATTGAGATATCAAGTCTCATGGTATAAGAAGGGTCTCAGAATTGGAATGGGAAGGAGTTGGATATCACACCTCAAGCTATAGGAAGGGTCTCAGGATTGGAATGGGAAGGAGTTTGATATCACATCTCATGCCATAGTATGGGTCTCAGGTTTGGTAGAAGCAATGGGATATCACATCTCATGCTATCGGAAGGGTATCAGTATTGGATTTGGAAGAAGTTGGATATCCCATCTCATGCTATAGGAAGGGTCTCAGGTTGGAATGGGAAGGAGTTGGATATCACATTTCATGTTATAGGAAGGGTCTCAGGATTGGAATGGGAAGGACTTGGATATCATATCTCATGCTATAGGAAGGCTCTCAGGTTTGTAAGGGGAAGGAGTTGGATATCACATTTCATGTTAGAGGAAGGATCTCAGGTTTGGTATTAGAGGCCTTGAGATATCACATCTCATGCTATAGGAAGGGTCTCAGGATTGGAATGGGAAGGAGTTGGATATCACATCTCAAGCTATAGAAAATATCTCAGGTTTGGTATTAGAAGCATTGAGACATCACATCTCATGTTATAGGAAGGGTCTCAGGATTGGAATGGGAAGAAGTTGGATATCACATCTCATGCTATAGGAAGGGTCTCAGGTTTGGTATAAGCATTGAGATATCACATCTCATGCTATAGGACGGGTCTCAGGATTGGAATGGAAGGAGTTGGATATCACATCTCATGTTATAGGAAGGATCTCAGGTTTGGTATTAGAAGCATTGAGACATCACATCTCATGCTATAGGAAGGGTCTCAGGGTTGGAATGGGAAGGAGTTGGATATCACATCTCATCCAATAGGAAGGGTCTCAGGTTTGGAATGGGAAGGAATTGGATATCACATCTCATGTTATAGGAAGGATCTCAGGTTTGGTATTAGAAGCATTGAGATATCACATCTCATGCTATAGGAAGGGTCTCAGGATTGGAATGTGAAGGATTTGGATATCACTTCTCATGCTAAAGGAAGGGTCTCAGGTTTGGTAGAAGCATTGAGATATCACGTCTCTGCTATCGGAAGGGTCTCAGGATTGGATTGGGAAGGAGTTGGATATCCCTTCTCATGCTATAGGAAGGGTCTCAGGATTTGAATGGCAAGGAGTTGGATATCACATTTCATGCCATAGGAAGGGTCTCAGGTTTGGTATAAGCATTGAGATATCACATCTCGGCTATCGGAAGGGTCTCAGGATTGGATTGGGAAGGAGTTGGATATCCCTTCTCATGCTATAGGAAGTGTCTCAGGTTGGAATGGGAAGGAGTTGGATATCACATCTCATGTTATAGGAAGGGTCTCAGGATTGGAATGGGAAGGATTTGGATATCACATCTCTTGCTATAGGAAGGGTCTCAGGATTGGAATGGGTAGGAGTTGGATATTACTTTCTTGCTATAGGAAGGGTCTCATGTTTGGAATGGGAAGGAGTTGGATATCACATATGCTATAGTTAGTGTCTCAGGTTTGGAACGGGAAGGAGTTGGATATCACATCTCATGTTATAGGAAGGGTCTCAGGTTTGGTATAAGCATTGAGATATCAGATCTCTGCTATCGGAAGCGGCTCAGGATTGGAATGGGAAGGAGTTGGATATCCCATCTCATGTTATAGTAAGAGTCTCTGGTTTGGTATTAGAATCATTGAGATATCACATCGCATGCTGTAGGAAGGGTCTAAGGATTGGAATGGGATGGACTTGGATATCACATCTCATGCTATAGGTAGGCTCTCAGGTTTGGTATAAGCATTGAGATATCACATCTCATGCTATAGGAAGGGTCTCAGGATTGGAATGGGAAGGATTTGGATATCACATCTCATGCTATAGGAAGGGTCTCAGATTTGGTATAAGCATTGAGATATCACATCTCATGCTAAAGGAAGGGTCTCAGGATTGGAATGGGAAGGAGTTGTATATGACATCTCAGGCCTTAGGAAGGGTCTCAGGTTTGGTATAAGCATTGAGATATCACATCTCTGCTATCGGAAGGGTCTCAGGATTGGAATGGGAAGGAGTTGGATATCCCATCTCATGTTATAGGAAGGGTCTCAGGTTTGGTATTAGAAGCATAGAGATATCACATCTCATGCTATAGGAAGGGTCTCAGGATTGGAATGGGAAGGACTTGGATGTCACATCTCATGCTATAGGGAAGGTCTCAAGTTTGATATTAGAAGCATTGAGATAACAAATCTCATGATATCGGAAGGGTCTCAGGATTGGAATGGGAAGGAGTTGGATATCACATCTCATGATAAAGGAAGGGTCTAAGGTTTGGAAGGGGAAGGATTTGGATATCACATCTCATGTTATAGGACGGGTCTCAGGTTTGGTATTAGAAGCATTGAGATATCAAGTCTCATGGTATAAGAAGGGTCTCAGAATTGGAATGGGAAGGAGTTGGATATCACACCTCAAGCTATAGGAAGGGTCTCAGGATTGGAATGGGAAGGAGTTTGATATCACATCTCATGCCATAGTATGGGTCTCAGGTTTGGTAGAAGCATTGGGATATCACATCTCATGCTATCGGAAGGGTATCAGTATTGGATTTGGAAGAAGTTGGATATCCCATCTCATGCTATAGGAAGGGTCTCAGGTTGGAATGGGAAGGAGTTGGATATCACATTTCATGTTATAGGAAGGGTCTCAGGATTGGAATGGGAAGGACTTGGATATCATATCTCATGCTATAGGAAGGCTCTCAGGTTTGTAAGGGGAAGGAGTTGGATATCACATTTCATGTTAGAGGAAGGATCTCAGGTTTGGTATTAGAGGCCTTGAGATATCACATCTCATGCTATAGGAAGGGTCTCGGGATTGGAATGGGAAGGAGTTGGATATCACATCTCAAGCTATAGAAAATATCTCAGGTTTGGTATTAGAAGCATTGAGACATCACATCTCATGTTATAGGAAGGGTCTCAGGATTGGAATGGGAAGAAGTTGGATATCACATCTCATGCTATAGGAAGGGTCTCAGGTTTGGTATAAGCATTGAGATATCACATCTCATGCTATAGGACGGGTATCAGTATTGGATTTGGAAGAAGTTGGATATCCCATCTCATGCTATAGGAAGGGTCTCAGGTTGGAATGGGAAGGAGTTGGATATCACATTTCATGTTATAGGAAGGGTCTCAGGATTGGAATGGGAAGGACTTGGATATCATATCTCATGCTATAGGAAGGCTCTCAGGTTTGTAAGGGGAAGGAGTTGGATATCACATTTCATGTTAGAGGAAGGATCTCAGGTTTGGTATTAGAGGCCTTGAGATATCACATCTCATGCTATAGGAAGGGTCTCGGGATTGGAATGGAAGGAGTTGGATATCACATCTCATGTTATAGGAAGGATCTCAGGTTTGGTATTAGAAGCATTGAGACATCACATCTCATGCTATAGGAAGGGTCTCAGGGTTGGAATGGGAAGGAGTTGGATATCACATCTCATCCAATAGGAAGGGTCTCAGGTTTGGAATGGGAAGGAATTGGATATCACATCTCATGTTATAGGAAGGATCTCAGGTTTGGTATTAGAAGCATTGAGATATCACATCTCATGCTATAGGAAGGGTCTCAGGATTGGAATGTGAAGGATTTGGATATCACTTCTCATGCTAAAGGAAGGGTCTCAGGTTTGGTAGAAGCATTGAGATATCACGTCTCTGCTATCGGAAGGGTCTCAGGATTGGATTGGGAAGGAGTTGGATATCCCTTCTCATGCTATAGGAAGGGTCTCAGGATTTGAATGGCAAGGAGTTGGATATCACATTTCATGCCATAGGAAGGGTCTCAGGTTTGGTATAAGCATTGAGATATCACATCTCGGCTATCGGAAGGGTCTCAGGATTGGATTGGGAAGGAGTTGGATATCCCTTCGCATGCTATAGGAAGTGTCTCAGGTTGGAATGGGAAGGAGTTGGATATCACATCTCATGTTATAGGAAGGGTCTCAGGATTGGAATGGGAAGGATTTGGATATCACATCTCTTGCTATAGGAAGGGTCTCAGGATTGGAATGGGTAGGAGTTGGATATTACTTTCTTGCTATAGGAAGGGTCTCATGTTTGGAATGGGAAGGAGTTGGATATCACATATGCTATAGTTAGTGTCTCAGGTTTGGAACGGGAAGGAGTTGGATATCACATCTCATGTTATAGGAAGGGTCTCAGGTTTGGTATAAGCATTGAGATATCACATCTCTGCTATCGGAAGCGGCTCAGGATTGGAATGGGAAGGAGTTGGATATCCCATCTCATGTTATAGTAAGAGTCTCTGGTTTGGTATTAGAATCATTGAGATATCACATCTCATGCTATAGGAAGGGTCTCAGGATTGGAATGGGAAGGATTTGGATATCACATCTCATGCTATAGGAAGGGTCTCAGATTTGGTATAAGCATTGAGATATCACATCTCATGCTAAAGGAAGGGTCTCAGGATTGGAATGGGAAGGAGTTGTATATGACATCTCAGGCCGTAGGAAGGGTCTCAGGTTTGGTATAAGCATTGAGATATCACATCTCTGCTATCGGAAGGGTCTCAGGATTGGAATGGGAAGGAGTTGGATATCCCATCTCATGTTATAGGAAGGGTCTCAGGTTTGGTATTAGAAGCATAGAGATATCACATCTCATGCTATAGGAAGGGTCTCAGGATTGGAATGGGAAGGACTTGGATGTCACATCTCATGCTATAGGGAGGGTCTCAAGTTTGATATTAGAAGCATTGAGATAACAAATCTCATGATATCGAAAGGGTCTCAGGATTGGAATGGGAAGGAGTTGGATACCACATCTCATGATAAAGGAAGGGTCTAAGGTTTGGAAGGGGAAGGATTTGGATATCACATCTCATGTTATAGGACGGGTCTCAGGTTTGGTATTAGAAGCATTGAGATATCAAGTCTCATGGTATAAGAAGGGTCTCAGAATTGGAATGGGAAGGAGTTGGATATCACACCTCAAGCTATAGGAAGGGTCTCAGGATTGGAATGGGAAGGAGTTTGATATCACATCTCATGCCATAGTATGGGTCTCAGGTTTGGTAGAAGCATTGGGATATCACATCTCATGCTATCGGAAGGGTATCAGTATTGGATTTGGAAGAAGTTGGATATCCCATCTCATGCTATAGGAAGGGTCTCAGGATTGGAATGGGAAGGACTTGGATATCATATCTCATGCTATAGGACGGGTCTCAGGTTTGTTATTAGAATCATTGATATATCATATTGCATGCTGTTTTTAAAGGGTCTAAGGATTGGAATGGGAAGGACTTGGATATCACATCTCATGCTAAAGGAAGGGTCTCAGGTTTGGTATTAGAAGCATTGAGATATCACATCTCATGCTATAGGAAGGGTCTCAGGATTGGAATGGGAAGTAGTTGGATATCACATCTCATGCTATAGGAAGGGTCTCAGGTTTGGTATAAGCATTGAGATATCCCATCTCATGCTATAGGACGGGTCTCAGGATTGGAATGGAAGGAGTTGGATATCACATCTCATGTTATAGGAAGGATCTCAGGTTTGGTATTAGAAGCATTGAGACATCACATCTCATGCTATAGGAAGGGTCTCAGGGTTGGAATGGGAAGGAGTTGGATATCACATCTCATCCAATAGGAAGGGTCTCAGGTTTGGAATGGGAAGGAATTGGATATCACATCTCATGTTATAGGAAGGATCTCAGGTTTGGTATTAGAAGCATTGAGATATCACATCTCATGCTATAGGAAGGGTCTCAGGATTGGAATGTGAAGGATTTGGATATCACATCTCATGCTAAAGGAAGGGTCTCAGGTATGGTAGAAGCATTGAGATATCACGTCTCTGCTATCGGAAGGGTCTCAGGATTGGATTGGGAAGGAGTTGGATATCCCTTCTCATGCTATAGGAAGGGTCTCAGGATTTGAATGGGAAGGAGTTGGATATCACATCTCATGTTATAGGAAGGGTCTCAGGATTGGAATGGGAAGGATTTGGATATCACATCTCTTGCTATAGGAAGGGTCTCAGGATTGGAATGGGTAGGAGTTGGATATTACTTTCTTGCTATAGGAAGGGTCTCATGTTTGGAATGGGAAGCAGTTGGATATCACATATGCTATAGTTAGTGTCTCAGGTTTGGAACGGGAAGGAGTTGGATATCACATCTCATGTTATAGGAAGGGTCTCAGGTTTGGTATAAGCATTGAGATATCACATCTCTGCTATCAGAAGCGGCTCAGGATTGGAATGGGAAGGAGTTGGATATCCCATCTCATGTTTTAGGAAGAGTCTCTGGTTTGGTATTAGAATCATTGAGATATCACATTGCATGCTGTAGGAAGGGTCTAAGGATTGGAATGGGATGGACTTGGATATCACATCTCATGCTATAGGTAGGCTCTCAGGTTTGGTATAAGCATTGAGATATCACATCTCATGCTATAGGAAGGGTCTCAGGATTGGAATGGGAAGGAATTGGATATCACATCTCATGCTGTAGGAAGGGTCTCAGATTTGGTATAAGCATTGAGATATCACATCTCATGCTAAAGGAAGGGTCTCAGGATTGGAATGGGAAGGAGTTGTATATGACATCTCAGGCCATAGGAAGGGTCTCAGGTTTGGTATAAGCATTGATATATCACATCTCTGCTATCGGAAGGGTCTCAGGATTGGAATGGGAAGGAGTTGGATATCCCATCTCATGTTATAGGAATGGTCTCAGGTTTGGTATTAGAAGCATAGAGATATCACATCTCATGCTATAGGAAGGGTCTCAGGATTGGAATGGGAAGGACTTGGATGTCACATCTCATGCTGTAGGGAGGGTCTCAAGTTTGATATTAGAAGCATTGAGATAACAAATCTCATGATATCGGAAGGGTCTCAGGATTGGAATGGGAAGGAGTTGGATATCACATCTCATGATAAAGGAAGGGTCTAAGGTTTGGAAGGGGAAGGATTTGGATATCACATCTCATGTTATAGGACGGGTCTCAGGTTTGGTATTAGAAGCATTGAGATATCAAGTCTCATGGTATAAGAAGGGTCTCAGAATTGGAATGGGAAGGAGTTGGATATCACACCTCAAGCTATAGGAAGGGTCTCAGGATTGGAATGGGAAGGAGTTTGATATCACATCTCATGCCATAGCATGGGTCTCAGGTTTGGTAGAAGCATTGGGATATCACATCTCATGCTATCGGAAGGGTATCAGTATTGGATTTGGAAGAAGTTGGATATCCCATCTCATGCTATAGGAAGGGTCTCAGGTTGGAATGGGAAGGAGTTGGATATCACATTTCATGTTATAGGAAGGGTCTCAGGATTGGAATGGGAAGGACTTGGATATCATATCTCATGCTATAGGAAGGCTCTCAGGTTTGGAAGGGGAAGGAGTTGGATATCACATTTCATGTTAGAGGAAGGATCTCAGGTTTGGTATTAGAGGCCTTGAGATATCACATCTCATGCTATAGGAAGGGTCTCAGGATTGGAATGGGAAGGAGTTGGATATCACATCTCAAGCTATAGGAAGGGTCTCAGGTTTGGTATAAGCATTGAGATATCACATCTCATGCTATAGGAAGGGTCTCAGGATTGGAATGGGAAGGAGTTGGATATCACATCTCATGTTATAGGAAGGATCTCAGGTTTGGTATTAGAAGCATTGAGACATCACATCTCATGCTATAGGAAGGGTCTCAGGGTTGGAATGGGAAGGAGTTGGATATCACATCTCATCCAATAGGAAGGGTCTCAGGTTTGGAATGGGAAGGAATTGGATATCCCATCTCATGTTATAGGACGAGTCTCTGGTTTGGTATTAGAATCATTGAGATATCACATCGCATGCTGTAGGAAGGGTCTAAGGATTGGAATGGGATGGACTTGGATATCACATCTCATGCTATAGGTAGGCTCTCAGGTTTGGTATAAGCATTGAGATATCACATCTCATGCTATAGGAAGGGTCTCAGGATTGGAATGGGAAGGAATTGGATATCACATCTCATGCTATAGGAAGGGTCTCAGATTTGGTATAAGCATTGAGATATCACATCTCATGCTAAAGGAAGGGTCTCAGGATTGGAATGGGAAGGAGTTGTATATGACATCTCAGGCCATAGGAAGGGTCTCAAGTTTGGTATAAGCATTGAGATATCACATCTCTGCTATCGGAAGGGTCTCAGGATTGGAATGGGAAGGAGTTGGATATCCCATCTCATGTTATAGGAATGCTCTCAGGTTTGGTATTAGAAGCATAGAGATAGCATATCTCATGCTATAGGAAGGGTCTCAGGATTGGAATGGGAAGGACTTGGATGTCACATCTCATGCTATATGGAGGGTCTCAAGTTTGATATTAGAAGCATTGAGATAACAAATCTCATGATATCGGAAGGGTCTCAGGATTGGAATGGGAAGGAGTTGGATATCACATCTCATCCAATAGGAAGGGTCTCAGGTTTGGAATGGGAAGGAATTGGATATCACATCTCATGTTATAGGACGGATCTCAGGTTTGGTATTAGAAGCATTGAGATATCACATCTCATGCTATAGGAAGGGTCTCAGGATTGGAATGTGAAGGATTTGGATATCACATCTCATGCTAAAGGAAGGGTCTCAGGTTTGGTAGAAGCATTGAGATATCACGACTCTGCTATCGGAAGGGTCTCAGGATTGGATTGGGAAGGAGTTGGATATCCCTTCTCATGCTATAGGAAGGGTCTCAGGATTTGAATGGGAAGGAGTTGGATATCACATCTCATGTTATAGGAAGGGTCTCAGGATTGGAATGGGAAGGATTTGGATATCACATCTCTTGCTATAGGAAGGGTCTCAGGATTGGAATGGGTAGGAGTTGGATATTACTTTCTTGCTATAGGAAGGGTCTCATGTTTGGAATGGGAAGCAGTTGGATATCACATATGCTATAGTTAGTGTCTCAGGTTTGGAACGGGAAGGAGTTGGATATCACATCTCATGTTATAGGAAGGGTCTCAGGTTTGGTATAAGCATTGAGATATCACATCTCTGCTATCGGAAGCGGCTCAGGATTGGAATGGGAAGGAGTTGGATATCCCATCTCATGTTATAGGAAGAGCCTCTGGTTTGGTATTAGAATCATTGAGATATCACATCGCATGCTGTAGGAAGGGTCTAAGGATTGGAATGGGATGGACTTGGATATCACATCTCATGCTATAGGTAGGCTCTCAGGTTTGGTATAAGCATTGAGATATCACATCTCATGCTATAGGAAGGGTCTCAGGATTGGAATGGGAAGGAATTGGATATCACATCTCATGCTATAGGAAGGGTCTCAGATTTGGTATAAGCATTGAGATATCACATCTCATGCTAAAGGAAGGGTCTCAGGATTGGAATGGGAAGGAGTTGTATATGACATCTCAGGCCATAGGAAGGGTCTCAAGTTTGGTATAAGCATTGAGATATCACATCTCTGCTATCGGAAGGGTCTCAGGATTGGAATGGGAAGGAGTTGGATATCCCATCTCATGTTATAGGAATGCTCTCAGGTTTGGTATTAGAAGCATAGAGATATCACATCTCATGCTATAGGAAGGGTCTCAGGATTGGAATGGGAAGGACTTGGATGTCACATCTCATGCTATAGGGAGGGTCTCAATTTTGATATTAGAAGCATTGAGATAACAAATCTCATGATATCGGAAGGGTCTCAGGATTGGAATGGGAAGGAGTTGGATATCACATCTCATGATAAAGGAAGGGTCTAAGGTTTGGAAGGGGAAGGATTTGGATATCACATCTCATGTTATAGGACGGGTCTCAGGTTTGGTATTAGAAGCATTGAGATATCAAGTCTCATGGTATAAGAAGGGTCTCAGAATTGGAATGGGAAGGAGTTGGATATCACACCTCAAGCTATAGGAAGGGTCTCAGGATTGGAATGGGAAGGAGTTTGATATCACATCTCATGCCATAGTATGGGTCTCAGGTTTGGTAGAAGCATTGGGATATCACATCTCATGCTATCGGAAGGGTATCAGTATTGGATTTGGAAGAAGTTGGATATCCCATCTCATGCTATAGGAAGGGTCTCAGGTTGGAATGGGAAGGAGTTGGATATCACATTTCATGTTATAGGAAGGGTCTCAGGATTGGAATGGGAAGGACTTGGATATCATATCTCATGCTATAGGAAGGCTCTCAGGTTTGGAAGGGGAAGGAGTTGGATATCACATTTCATGTTAGAGGAAGGATCTCAGGTTTGGAATGGAAGGAGTTGGATATCACATCTCATGTTATAGGAAGGATCTCAGGATTGGAATGGAAGGAGTTGGATATCACATCTCATGTTATAGGAAGGATCTCAGGTTTGGTATCAGAAGCATTGAGACATCACATCTCATGCTATAGGAAGGGTCTCAGGGTTGGAATGGGAAGGAGTTGGATATCACATCTCATCCAATAGGAAGGGTCTCAGGTTTGGAATGGGAAGGAATTGGATATCACATCTCATGTTATAGGAAGGATCTCAGGTTTGGTATTAGAAGCATTGAGATATCACATCTCATGCTATAGGAAGGGTCTCAGGATTGGAATGTGAAGGATTTGGATATCACTTCTCATGCTAAAGGAAGGGTCTCAGGTTTGGTAGAAGCATTGAGATATCACGTCTCTGCTATCGGAAGGGTCTCAGGATTGGATTGGGAAGGAGTTGGATATCCCTTCTCATGCTATAGGAAGGGTCTCAGGATTTGAATGGCAAGGAGTTGGATATCACATTTAATGCCATAGGAAGGGTCTCAGGTTTGGTATAAGCATTGAGATATCACATCTCTGCTATCGGAAGGGTCTCAGGATTGGATTGGGAAGGAGTTGGATATCCCTTCTCATGCTATAGGAAGTGTCTCAGGTTGGAATGGGAAGGAGTTGGATATCACATCTCATGTTATAGGAAGGGTCTCAGGATTGGAATGGGAAGGATTTGGATATCACATCTCTTGCTATAGGAAGGGTCTCAGGATTGGAATGGGTAGGAGTTGGATATTACTTTCTTGCTATAGGAAGGGTCTCATGTTTGGAATGGGAAGGAGTTGGATATCACATATGCTATAGTTAGTGTCTCAGGTTTGGAACGGGAAGGAGTTGGATATCACATCTCATGTTATAGGAAGGGTCTCAGGTTTGGTATAAGCATTGAGATATCACATCTCTGCTATCGGAAGCGGCTCAGGATTGGAATGGGAAGGAGTTGGATATCCCATCTCATGTTATAGTAAGAGTCTCTGGTTTGGTATTAGAATCATTGAGATATCACATCGCATGCTGTAGGAAGGGTCTAAGGATTGGAATGGGATGGACTTGGATATCACATCTCATGCTATAGGTAGGCTCTCAGGTTTGGTATAAGCATTGAGATATCACATCTCATGCTATAGGAAGGGTCTCAGGATTGGAATGGGAAGGATTTGGATATCACATCTCATGCTATAGGAAGGGTCTCAGATTTGGTATAAGCATTGAGATATCACATCTCATGCTAAAGGAAGGGTCTCAGGATTGGAATGGGAAGGAGTTGTATATGACATCTCAGGCCGTAGGAAGGGTCTCAGGTTTGGTATAAGCATTGAGATATCACATCTCTGCTATCGGAAGGGTCTCAGGATTGGAATGGGAAGGAGTTGGATATCCCATCTCATGTTATAGGAAGGGTCTCAGGTTTGGTATTAGAAGCATAGAGATATCACATCTCATGCTATAGGAAGGGTCTCAGGATTGGAATGGGAAGGACTTGGATGTCACATCTCATGCTATAGGTAGGCTCTCAGGTTTGGTATAAGCATTGAGATATCACATCTCATGCTATAGGAAGGGTCTCAGGATTGGAATGGGAAGGATTTGGATATCACATCTCATGCTATAGGAAGGGTCTCAGATTTGGTATAAGCATTGAGATATCACATCTCATGCTAAAGGAAGGGTCTCAGGATTGGAATGGGAAGGAGTTGTATATGACATCTCAGGCCGTAGGAAGGGTCTCAGGTTTGGTATAAGCATTGAGATATCACATCTCTGCTATCGGAAGGGTCTCAGGATTGGAATGGGAAGGAGTTGGATATCCCATCTCATGTTATAGGAAGGGTCTCAGGTTTGGTATTAGAAGCATAGAGATATCACATCTCATGCTATAGGAAGGGTCTCAGGATTGGAATGGGAAGGACTTGGATGTCACATCTCATGCTATAGGGAGGGTCTCAAGTTTGATATTAGAAGCATTGAGATAACAAATCTCATGATATCGGAAGGGTCTCAGGATTGGAATGGGAAGGAGTTGGATACCACATCTCATGATAAAGGAAGGGTCTAAGGTTTGGAAGGGGAAGGATTTGGATATCACATCTCATGTTATAGGACGGGTCTCAGGTTTGGTATTAGAAGCATTGAGATATCAAGTCTCATGGTATAAGAAGGGTCTCAGAATTGGAATGGGAAGGAGTTGGATATCACACCTCAAGCTATAGGAAGGGTCTCAGGATTGGAATGGGAAGGAGTTTGATATCACATCTCATGCCATAGTATGGGTCTCAGGTTTGGTAGAAGCATTGGGATATCACATCTCATGCTATCGGAAGGGTATCAGTATTGGATTTGGAAGAAGTTGGATATCCCATCTCATGCTATAGGAAGGGTCTCAGGATTGGAATGAGAAGGACTTGGATATCACATCTCATGCTAAAGGAAGGGTCTCAGGTTTGGTATTAGAAGCATTGAGATATCACATCTCATGCTATAGGAAGGGTCTCAGGATTGGAATGGGAAGTAGTTGGATATCACATCTCATGCTATAGGAAGGGTCTCAGGTTTGGTATAAGCATTGAGATATCACATCTCATGCTATAGGACGGGTCTCAGGATTGGAATGGAAGGAGTTGGATATCACATCTCATGTTATAGGAAGGATCTCAGGTTTGGTATTAGAAGCATTGAGACATCACATCTCATGCTATAGGAAGGGTCTCAGGGTTGGAATGGGAAGTAGTTGGATATCACATCTCATGCTATAGGAAGGGTCTCAGGATTGGAATGTGAAGGATTTGGATATCACATCTCATGCTAAAGGAAGGGTCTCAGGTTTGGTAGAAGCATTGAGATATCACGTCTCTGCTATCGGAAGGGTCTCAGGATTGGATTGGGAAGGAGTTGGATATCCCTTCTCATGCTATAGGAAGGGTCTCAGGATTTGAATGGGAAGGAGTTGGATATCACATCGCATGTTATCGGAAGGGTCTCAGGATTGGAATGGGAAGGATTTGGATATCACATCTCTTGCTATAGGAAGGGTCTCAGGATTGGAATGGGTAGGAGTTGGATATTACTTTCTTGCTATAGGAAGGGTCTCATGTTTGGAATGGGAAGGAGTTGGATATCACATATGCTATAGTTAGTGTCTCAGGTTTGGAACGGGAAGGAGTTGGATATCACATCTCATGTTATAGGAAGGGTCTCAGGTTTGGTATAAGCATTGAGATATCACATCTCTGCTATCGGAAGCGGCTCAGGATTGGAATGGGAAGGAGTTGGATATCCCATCTCATGTTATAGGAAGAGTCTCTGGTTTGGTATTAGAATCATTGAGATATCACATCGCATGCTGTAGGAAGGGTCTAAGGATTGGAATGGGATGGTCTTGGATATCACATCTCATGCTATAGGTAGGCTCTCAGGTTTGGTATAAGCATTGAGATATCACATCTCTGCTATCGGAAGGGTCTCAGGATTGGAATGGGAAGGAGTTGGATGTTCCCATCTCATGTTATAGGAAGGGTCTCAGGTTTGGTATTAGAAGCATTGAGATATCACATCTCATGCTATAGGAAGGGTCTCAGGATTGGAATGGGAACGACTTGGATATCACATCTCATGCTATAGGGAGGGTCTCAAGTTTGATATTAGAAGCTTTGAGATATCACATCTCATGATATCGGAAGGGTCTCAGGATTGGAATGGGAAGGAGTTGGATATCACATCTCATGATAAAGGAAGGGTCTAAGGTTTGGAAGGGGAAGGATTTGGATATCACATCTCATGTTATATTACGGGTCTCAGGTTTGGTATTAGAAGCCTGAGACCCTTCCGATAGCAGAGATGTGATATCTCAATGCTTATACCAAACCTGAGACCCTTCCTATGGCATGAGATGTGATATCCAACTCCTTGCCATTCAAATCCTGAGACCCTTCCTATAGCATGAGAAGGGATATCCAACTCCTTCCCAATCCAATCCTGAGACCCTTCCGATAGCAGAGACGTGATATCTCAATGCTTCTACCAAACCTGAGACCCTTCCTTTAGCATGAGATGTGATATCCAAATCCTTCACATTCCAATCCTGAGACCCTTCCTATAGCATGAGATGTGATATCTCAATGCTTCTAATACCAAACCTGAGATCCTTCCTATAACATGAGATGTGATATCCAATTCCTTCCTATTCCAAACCTGTGACCCTTCCTATTGGATGAGATGTGATATCCAACTCCTTCCCATTCCAACCCTGAGACCCTTCCTATAGCATGAGATGTGATGTCTCAATGCTTCTAATACCAAACCTGAGATCCTTCCTATAACATGAGATGTGATATCCAACTCCTTCCATTCCAATCCTGAGACCCGTCCTATAGCATGAGATGTGATATCTCAATGCTTATACCAAACCTGAGACCCTTCCTATAGCATGAGATGTGATATCCAACTGCTTCCCATTCCAATCCTGAGACCCTTCCTATAGCATGAGATGTGATATCTCAATGCTTCTAATACCAAACCTGAGATCCTTCCTCTAACATGAAATGTGATATCCAACTCCTTCCCTTTCCAAACCTAAGAGCCTATCTATAGCATGAGATGTGATATCCAAGTCCTTCACATTCCAACCCTTAGACCCTTCCTACAGCATGCAATATGATATCTCAATGATTCTAATAACAAACCTGAGACCCGTCCTATAACATGAGATGGGATATCCAACTCCTTCCCATTCCAATCCTGAGACACTTCCGATAGCAGAGATGTGATATCTCAATGCTTATACCAAACCTGAGACCCTTCCTATAACATGAGATGTGATATCCAAATCCTTCCCGTTCCAAACCTGAGACCCTTCCTTTAGCATGAGATGTGATATCCAGCTCCTTCCCATTCCAATCCTGAGACACTTCCGATAGCATGAGATGTGATATCTCAATGCTTCTAATATCAAAACTGAGACCCTCCCTATAGCATGATATGTGATATCTAAGTCCTTCCCATTCCAATCCTGAGACCCTCCCTATAGCATGAGATGTGATATCCAACTCCTTCTCATTCCAATCCTGAGACCCTTCCTATAGCATGAGATATGATATCTCAATACTTCTAATACCAAACGTGAGATCCTTCCGATAACATGAGATGTGATATCCAAATCCTTCCCCTTCCAAACCTGAGACCCTCCCTTTAGCATGAGATGTGATATCCAACTCCTTCTCATTCCAATCCTGAGACCCTTCCTATAGCATGAGATATGATATCTCAATACTTCTAATACCAAACGTGAGATCCTTCCGATAACATGAGATGTGATATCCAAGTCCTTCCCATTCCAATCCTGAGACCCTTCCTATAGCTTGAGATGTGATATCCAACTCCTTCCCATTCCAATTCTGAGACCCTTCCTATACTATGAGACTTGATATCTCAATGCTTCTAATACCAAACCTGAGACCCGTAATATAACATGAGATGTGATATCCAAATCCTTCCCCTTCCAAACCTTAGACCCTTCCTTTATCATGAGATGTGATATCCAACTCCTTCCCATTCCAATCCTGAGACCCTTCCGATATCATGAGATGTGATATCTCAAAGCTTCTAATATCAAACTTGAGACCCTCCCTATAGCATGAGATGTGATATCCAAGTCCTTCCCATTCCAATCCTGAGACCCTTCCTATAGCATGAGATGTGATATCTCAATGCTTCTAATACCAAACCTGAGACCCTTCCTATAACATGAGATGGGAATATCCAACTCCTTCCCATTCCAATCCTGAGACCCTTCCGATAGCAGAGATGTAATATCTCAATGCTTATACCAAACCTGAGATCCTTCCTATAACATGAGATGTGATATCCAACTCCTTCCCATTCCAATCCTGAGACACTTCCTATAGCATGAGATGTGATATCTCACTGCTTATACCAAACCTGAGACCCTTCCCATAGCATGAGATGTGATATCCAACTCCTTCCCATTCCAATCCTCAGACCCTTCCTATAGCATGAGATGTGATATCTCAATGCTTCTAATATTAAACTTGAGAACCTACCTATAGCATGAGATGTGATATCCAAGTCCTTCCCATTCAAATCCTGAGACACTTCCTATCCTATAGCATGAGATGTGATATCTCAATGCTTCTAATACCAAACCTGAGACTCTTCCTATAACATGAGATGGGATATCCAACTCCTTCCCATTCCAATCCTGAGACCCTTTTGATAGCAGAGATGTGATATCTCAATGTTTATACCAAACCTGAGACCCTTCCTACGGCATGAGGTGTCATATTCAACTCCTTCCCTTTCCAATCCTGAGACCCTTCCTATAGCATGAGATGTGATATCCAACTCCTTCCCATTCCAATCCTGAGACCCTTCCTATAGCATGAGATGTGATGTCTCAATGCTTCTAATACCAAACCTGAGATCCTTCCTATAACATGAGATGTGATATCCAACTCCTTCCATTCCAATCCTGGACCCTTCCTATAGCATGAGATGTGATATCTCAATGCTTATACCAAACCTGAGACCCTTCCTATTGCATGAGATGTGGTATCCAACTCCTTCCCATTCCAATCCTGAGACCCTTCCTATAGCCTGAGATGTGATATCTCAATGCCTCTAATACCAAACCTGAGATCCTTCCTCTAACATGAAATGTGATATCCAACTCCTTCACTTTCCAAACCTGAGAGCCTATCTATAGCATGAGATGTGATATCCAAGTCCTTCCCATTCCAATCCTTAGACCCTTCCTACAGCATGCAATATGATATCTCAATGATTCTAATAAAAAACCTGAGACCCGTCCTATAACATGAGATGGGATATCCAACTCCTTCCCATTCCAATCCTGAGACACTTCCGATAGCAGAGATGTGATATCTCAATGTTTATACCAAACCTGAGACCCTTCCTATAACATGAGATGTGATATCCAACTCCTTCCCATTCCAAACCTGAGACCCTTCCGTTAGCATGAGATGTGATATCCAGCTTCTTCCCATTCCAATCCTGAGACACTTCCGATAGCATGAGATGTGATATCTCAATGCTTCTAATATCAAAACTGAGACCCTCCCTATAGCATGATATGTGATATCTAAGTCCTTCCCATTCCAATCCTGAGACCCTTCCTATAGCATGAGATGTGATATCTCAATGCTTCTACCAAACCTGAGACCCTTCCTTTAGCATGAGATGTGATATCCAACTCCTTCCCATTCCAATCCTGAGACCCTTCCTATAGCATGAGAGGTGATATCTCAATACTTCTAATACCAAACCTGAGATCCTTCCGATAACATGAGATGTGATATCTCAATACTTCTAATACCAAACCTGAGATCCATCCTATAACATGAGATGTGATATCCAAATCCTTCCCCTTCCAAACCTGAGACCCTCCCTTTAGCATGAGATGTGATATCCAACTCCTTCCCATTCCAATCCTGAGACCCTTCTGATAGCATAAGATATGATATCTCAATGCTTCTATACCAAACCTGAGATCCTTCCGATAGCATGAGATGTGATATCTCAATACTTCTAATACCAAACCTGAGATCCTTCCTATAACATGAAATGTGATATCCAAATCCTTATCTTCCAAACCTGAGACCCTCCCTTTAGCATGAGATGTGATATCCAACTCCTTCCCATTCCAATCCTGAGACTCTTCTGATAGCATGAGATGTGATATCTCAATACTTCTAATACCAAACCTGAGATCCTACCTCTAACATGAAATGTGATATCCAACTCTTTCCCCTTGCAAACCTGAGAGCCTTCCTATAGCATGAGATGTGATATCCAAGTCCTTCCCATTCCAATCCTGAGACCCTTCCTATAACATGAGATGTGATATCCAACTCCTTCCCGTTCCAACCTGAGACCCTTCCTATAGCATGAGATGGGATATCCAACTCCTTCCAAATCCAATCCCGATACCCTTCCGATAGCATGAGATCTGATATCCCAATGCTTCTACCAAACCTGAGACCCATACTATGGCATGAGATGTGATATCAAACTCCTTCCCATTCTAATCCTGAGACCCTTCCTATAGCTTGAGATGTGATATCCAACTCCTTCCCATTCCAATTCTGAGACCCTTCCTATACCATGAGACTTGATATCTCAATGCTTCTAATACCAAACCTGAGACCCGTCCTATAACATGAGATGTGATATCCAAATCCTTCCCCTTCCAAACTTTAGACCCTTCCTTTATCATGAGATGTGATAGCCAACTCCTTCCCATTCCAATCTTGAGACCCTTCCGATATCATGAAATGTGATATCTCAATGCTTCTAATATCAAACTTGAGACCCTCCCTATAGCATGAGATGTGATACCCAAGTCCTTCCCATTCCAATCCTGAGACACTTCCTATAGCATGAGATGTGATATCCAACTGCTTCCCATTCCAATCCTGAGACCCTTCCTATAGCATGAGATGTGATATCTCTATGCTTCTAATACCAAACCTGAGATCCTTCCTCTAACATGAAATGTGATATCCAACTCCTTCCCTTTCCAAACCTAAGAGCCTATCTATAGCATGAGATGTGATATCCAAGTCCTTCACATTCCAACCCTTAGACCCTTCCTACAGCATGCAATATGATATCTCAATGATTCTAATAACAAACCTGAGACCCGTCCTATAACATGAGATGGGATATTCAACTCCTTCCCATTCCAATCCTGAGACTCTTCCGATAGCAGAGATGTGATATCTCAATGCTTATACCAAACCTGAGACCCTTCCTATAACATGAGATGTGATATCCAAATCCTTCCCGTTCCAAACCTGAGACCCTTCCTTTAGCATGAGATGTGATATCCAGCTCCTTCCCATTCCAATCCTGAGACACTTCCGATAGCATGAGATGTGATATCTCAATGCTTCTAATATCAAAACTGAGACCCTCCCTATAGCATGATATGTGATATCTAAGTCCTTCCCATTCCAATCCTGAGACCCTCCCTATAGCATGAGATGTGATATCCAACTCCTTCCCATTCCAATCCTGAGACCCTTCCTATAGCATGAGATATGATATCTCAATACTTCTAATACCAAACGTGAGATCTTTCCGATAACATGAGATGTGATATCCAAATCCTTCCCCTTCCAAACCTGAGACCCTCCCTTTAGCATGAGATGTGATATCCAACTCCTTCCTATTCCAATCCTGAGACTCTTCTGATAGCATGAGATGTGATATCTCAATGCTTCTAATACCAAACCTGAGATCCTTCCGATAGCATGAGATGTGATATCTCAATGCTTCTAATACCAAACCTGAGATCCTTCCTATAACATGAGATGTGATATCCAAATCCTTCCCCTTCCAAACCTGAGACCCTCCCTTTAGCATGAGATGTGATATCCAACTCCTTCCCATTCCATTCCTGAGACCCTTCTGATAGCATGAGATGTGATATCTCAATGCCTCTAATACCAAACCTGAGATCCTACCTCTAACATGAAATGTGATATCCAACTCTTTCCCCTTCCAAACCTGAGAGCCTTCCTATAGCATGAGATGTGATATCCAAGTCCTTCCCATTCCAATCCTGAGACCCTTCCTATAGCTTGAGATGTGATATCCAACTCCTTCCCATTCCAATTCTGAGACCCTTCCTATAGTATGAGACTTGATATCTCAATGTTTCTAATACCAAACCTGAGACCCGTAATATAACATGAGATGTGATATCCAAATCCTTCCCCTTCCACACCTTAGACCCTTCCTTTATCATGAGATGTGATATCCAACTCCTTCCCATTCCAATCCTGAGACCCTTCCGATATCATGAGATGTGATATCTCAAAGCTTCTAATATCAAACTTGAGACCCTCCCTATAGCATGAGATGTGATATCCAAGTCCTTCCCATTCCAATCCTGAGACCCTTCCTATAGCATGAGATGTGATATCTCAATGCTTATACCAAACCTGAGACCCTTCCTATAGCATGAGATGTGATATCCAACTGCTTCCCATTCCAATCCTGAGACCCTTCCTATAGCATGAGATGTGATATCTCTATGCTTCTAATACCAAACCTGAGATCCTTCCTCTAACATGAAATGTGATATCCAACTCCTTCCCTTTCCAAACCTAAGAGCCTATCTATAGCATGAGATGTGATATCCAAGTCCTTCACATTCCAACCCTTAGACCCTTCCTACAGCATGCAATATGATATCTCAATGATTCTAATAACAAACCTGAGACCCGTCCTATAACATGAGATGGGATATCCAACTCCTTCCCATTCCAATCCTGAGACTCTTCCGATAGCAGAGATGTGATATCTCAATGCTTATACCAAACCTGAGACCCTTCCTATAACATGAGATGTGATATCCAAATCCTTCCCGTTCCAAACCTGAGACCCTTCCTTTAGCATGAGATGTGCTATCCAGCTCCTTCCCATTCCAATCCTGAGACACTTCCGATAGCATGAGATGTCATATCTCAATGCTTCTAATATCAAAACTGAGACCCTCCCTATAGCATGATATGTGATATCTAAGTCCTTCCCATTCCAATCCTGAGACCCTCCCTATAGCATGAGATGTGATATCCAACTCCTTCCCATTCCAATCCTGAGACCCTTCCTATAGCATGAGATATGATATCTCAATACTTCTAATACCAAACGTGAGATCCTTCCGATAACATGAGATGTGATATCCAAATCCTTCCCCTTCCAAACCTGAGACCCTCCCTTTAGCATGAGATGTGATATCCAACTCCTTCCTATTCCAATCCTGAGACTCTTCTGATAGCATGAGATGTGATATCTCAATGCTTCTAATACCAAACCTGAGATCCTTCCGATAGCATGAGATGTGATATCTCAATGCTTCTAATACCAAACCTGAGATCCTTCCTATAACATGAGATGTGATATCCAAATCCTTCCCCTTCCAAACCTGAGACCCTCCCTTTAGCATGAGATGTGATATCCAACTCCTTCCCATTCCATTCCTGAGACCCTTCTGATAGCATGAGATGTGATATCTCAATGCCTCTAATACCAAACCTGAGATCCTACCTCTAACATGAAATGTGATATCCAACTCTTTCCCCTTCCAAACCTGAGAGCCTTCCTATAGCATGAGATGTGATATCCAAGTCCTTCCCATTCCAATCCTGAGACCCTTCCTATAGCTTGAGATGTGATATCCAACTCCTTCCCATTCCAATTCTGAGACCCTTCCTATACTATGAGACTTGATATCTCAATGCTTCTAATACCAAACCTGAGACCCGTAATATAACATGAGATGTGATATCCAAATCCTTCCCCTTCCAAACCTTAGACCCTTCCTTTATCATGAGATGTGATATCCAACTCCTTCCCATTCCAATCCTGAGACCCTTCCGATATCATGAGATGTGATATCTCAAAGCTTCTAATATCAAACTTGAGACCCTCCCTATAGCATGAGATGTGATATCCAAGTCCTTCCCATTCCAATCCTGAGACCCTTCCTATAGCATGAGATGTGATATCTCAATGCTTCTAATACCAAACCTGAGACCCTTCCTATAACATGAGATGGGAATATCCAACTCCTTCCCATTCCAATCCTGAGACCCTTCCGATAGCAGAGATGTGATATCTCAATGCTTATACCAAACCTGAGATCCTTCCTATAACATGAGATGTGATATCCAACTCCTTCCCATTCCAATCCTGAGACACTTCCTATAGCATGAGATGTGATATCTCACTGCTTATACCAAACCTGAGACCCTTCCCATAGCATGAGATGTGATATCCAACTCCTTCCCATTCCAATCCTCAGACCCTTCCTATAGCATGAGATGTGATATCTCAATGCTTCTAATATCAAACTTGAGACCCTACCTATAGCATGAGATGTGATATCCAAGTCCTTCCCATTCCAATCCTGAGACACTTCCTATAGCATGAGATGTGATATCTCAATGCTTCTAATACCAAACCTGAGACTCTTCCTATAACATGAGATGGGATATCCAACTCCTTCCCATTCCAATCCTGAGACCCTTTTGATCGCAGAGATGTGATATCTCAATGTTTATACCAAACCTGAGACCCTTCCTACGGCATGAGATGTCATATTCAACTCCTTCCCATTCCAATCCTGAGACCCTTCCTATAGCATAAGATGTGATATCCAACTCCTTCCCATTCCAATCCTGAGACCCGTCCTATAGCATGAGATGTGATGTCTCAATGCTTCTAATACCAAACCTGAGATCCTTCCTATAACATGAGATGCGATATCCAACTCCTTCCATTCCAATCCTGGACCCTTCCTATAGCATGAGATGTGATATCTCAATGCTTATACCAAACCTGAGACCCTTCCTATAGCATGAGATGTGATATCCAACTCCTTCCCATTCCAATCCTGAGACCCTTCCTATAGCCTGAGATGTGGTATCTCAATGCCTCTAATACCAAACCTGAGATCCTTCCTCTAACATGAAATGTGATATCCAACTCCTTCACTTTCCAAACCTGAGAGCCTATCTATAGCATGAGATGTGATATCCAAGTCCTTCCCATTCCAATCCTTAGACCCTTCCTACAGCATGCAATATGATATCTCAATGATTCTAATAAAAAACCTGAGACCCGTCCTATAACATGAGATGGGATATCCAACTCCTTCCCATTCCAATCCTGAGACACTTCCGATAGCAGAGATGTGATATCTCAATGTTTATACCAAACCTGAGACCCTTCCTATAACATGAGATGTGATATCCAACTCCTTCCCGTTCCAAACCTGAGACCCTTCCTTTAGCATGAGATGTGATATCCAGCTCCTTCCCATTCCAATCCTGAGACACTTCCGATAGCATGAGATGTGATATCTCAATGCTTCTAATATCAAAACTGAGACCCTCCCTATAGCATGATATGTGATATCTAAGTCCTTCCCATTCCAATCCTGAGACCCTTCCTATAGCATGAGATGTGATATCTCAATGCTTCTACCAAACCTGAGACCCTTCCTTTAGCATGAGATGTGATATCCAACTCCTTCCCATTCCAATCCTGAGACCCTTCCTATAGCATGAGAGGTGATATCTCAATACTTCTAATATCAAACCTGAGATCCTTCCGATAACATAAGATGTGATATCTCAATACTTCTAATACCAAACCTGAGATCCATCCTATAACATGAGATGTGATATCCAAATCCTTCCCCTTCCAAACCTGAGACCCTCCCTTTAGCATGAGATGTGATATCCAACTCCTTCCCATTCCAATCCTGAGACCCTTCTGATAGCATAAGATATGATATCTCAATGCTTCTATACCAAACCTGAGATCCTTCCGATAGCATGAGATGTGATATCTCAATACTTCTAATACCAAACCTGAGATCCTTCCTATAACATGAGATGTGATATCCAAATCCTTATCTTCCAAACCTGAGACCCTCCCTTTAGCATGAGATGTGATATCCAACTCCTTCCCATTCCAATCCTGAGACTCTTCTGATAGCATAAGATATGATATCTCAATGCTTCTATACCAAACCTGAGATCCTTCTGATAGCATGAGATGTGATATCTCAATACTTCTAATACCAAACCTGAGATCCTACCTCTAACATGAAATGTGATATCCAACTCTTTCCCCTTGCAAACCTGAGAGCCTTCCTATAGCATGAGATGTGATATCCAAGTCCTTCCCATTCCAATCCTGAGACCCTTCCTATAACATGAGATGTGATATCCAACTCCTTCCCATTCCAACCTGAGACCCTTCCTATAGCATGAGATGGGATATCCAACTCCTTCCAAATCCAATCCCGATACCCTTCCGATAGCATGAGATCTGATATCCCAATGCTTCTACCAAACCTGAGACCCATACTATGGCATGGGATGTGATATCAAACTCCTTCCCATTCTAATCCTGAGACCCTTCCTATAGCATGAGATGTGATATCTCTATGCTTCTAATACCAAACCTGAGATCCTTCCTCTAACATGAAATGTGATATCCAACTCCTTCCCTTTCCAAACCTAAGAGCCTATCTATAGCATGAGATGTGATATCCAAGTCCTTCACATTCCAACCCTTAGACCCTTCCTACAGCATGCAATATGATATCTCAATGATTCTAATAACAAACCTGAGACCCGTCCTATAACATGAGATGGGATATTCAACTCCTTCCCATTCCAATCCTGAGACTCTTCCGATAGCAGAGATGTGATATCTCAATGCTTATACCAAACCTGAGACCCTTCCTATAACATGAGATGTGATATCCAAATCCTTCCCGTTCCAAACCTGAGACCCTTCCTTTAGCATGAGATGTGATATCCAGCTCCTTCCCATTCCAATCCTGAGACACTTCCGATAGCATGAGATGTGATATCTCAATGCTTCTAATATCAAAACTGAGACCCTCCCTATAGCATGATCGGTGATATCTAAGTCCTTCCCATTCCAATCCTGAGACCCTCCCTATAGCATGAGATGTGATATCCAACTCCTTCCCATTCCAATCCTGAGACCCTTCCTATAGCATGAGATATGATATCTCAATACTTCTAATACCAAACGTGAGATCTTTCCGATAACATGAGATGTGATATCCAAATCCTTCCCCTTCCAAACCTGAGACCCTCCCTTTAGCATGAGATGTGATATCCAACTCCTTCCTATTCCAATCCTGAGACTCTTCTGATAGCATGAGATGTGATATCTCAATGCTTCTAATACCAAACCTGAGATCCTTCCGATAGCATGAGATGTGATATCTCAATGCTTCTAATACCAAACCTGAGATCCTTCCTATAACATGAGATGTGATATCCAAATCCTTCCCCTTCCAAACCTGAGACCCTCCCTTTAGCATGAGATGTGATATCCAACTCCTTCCCATTCCATTCCTGAGACCCTTCTGATAGCATGAGATGTGATATCTCAATGCCTCTAATACCAAACCTGAGATCCTACCTCTAACATGAAATGTGATATCCAACTCTTTCCCCTTCCAAACCTGAGAGCCTTCCTATAGCATGAGATGTGATATCCAAGTCCTTCCCATTCCAATCCTGAGACCCTTCCTATAGCTTGAGATGTGATATCCAACTCCTTCCCATTCCAATTCTGAGACCCTTCCTATACTATGAGACTTGATATCTCAATGTTTCTAATACCAAACCTGAGACCCGTAATATAACATGAGATGTGATATCCAAATCCTTCCCCTTCCACACCTTAGACCCTTCCTTTATCATGAGATGTGATATCCAACTCCTTCCCATTCCAATCCTGAGACCCTTCCGATATCATGAGATGTGATATCTCAAAGCTTCTAATATCAAACTTGAGACCCTCCCTATAGCATGAGATGTGATATCCAAGTCCTTCCCATTCCAATCCTGAGACCCTTCCTATAGCATGAGATGTGATATCTCAATGCTTATACCAAACCTGAGACCCTTCCTATAGCATGAGATGTGATATCCAACTGCTTCCCATTCCAATCCTGAGACCCTTCCTATAGCATGAGATGTGATATCTCTATGCTTCTAATACCAAACCTGAGATCCTTCCTCTAACATGAAATGTGATATCCAACTCCTTCCCTTTCCAAACCTAAGAGCCTATCTATAGCATGAGATGTGATATCCAAGTCCTTCACATTCCAACCCTTAGACCCTTCCTACAGCATGCAATATGATATCTCAATGATTCTAATAACAAACCTGAGACCCGTCCTATAACATGAGATGGGATATCCAACTCCTTCCCATTCCAATCCTGAGACTCTTCCGATAGCAGAGATGTGATATCTCAATGCTTATACCAAACCTGAGACCCTTCCTATAACATGAGATGTGATATCCAAATCCTTCCCGTTCCAAACCTGAGACCCTTCCTTTAGCATGAGATGTGATATCCAGCTCCTTCCCATTCCAATCCTGAGACACTTCCGATAGCATGAGATGTCATATCTCAATGCTTCTAATATCAAAACTGAGACCCTCCCTATAGCATGATATGTGATATCTAAGTCCTTCCCATTCCAATCCTGAGACCCTCCCTATAGCATGAGATGTGATATCCAACTCCTTCCCATTCCAATCCTGAGACCCTTCCTATAGCATGAGATATGATATATCAATACTTCTAATACCAAACGTGAGATCCTTCCGATAACATGAGATGTGATATCCAAATCCTTCCCCTTCCAAACCTGAGACCCTCCCTTTAGCATGAGATGTGATATCCAACTCCTTCCTATTCCAATCCTGAGACTCTTCTGATAGCATGAGATGTGATATCTCAATGCTTCTAATACCAAACCTGAGATCCTTCCGATAGCATGAGATGTGATATCTCAATGCTTCTAATGCCAAACCTGAGATCCTTCCTATAACATGAGATGTGATATCCAAATCCTTCCCCTTCCAAACCTGAGACCCTCCCTTTAGCATGAGATGTGATATCCAACTCCTTCCCATTCCATTCCTGAGACCCTTCTGATAGCATGAGATGTGATATCTCAATGCCTCTAATACCAAACCTGAGATCCTACCTCTAACATGAAATGTGATATCCAACTCTTTCCCCTTCCAAACCTGAGAGCCTTCCTATAGCATGAGATGTGATATCCAAGTCCTTCCCATTCCAATCCTGAGACCCTTCCTATAGCTTGAGATGTGATATCCAACTCCTTCCCATTCCAATTCTGAGACCCTTCCTATACTATGAGACTTGATATCTCAATGCTTCTAATACCAAACCTGAGACCCGTAATATAACATGAGATGTGATATCCAAATCCTTCCCCTTCCAAACCTTAGACCCTTCCTTTATCATGAGATGTGATATCCAACTCCTTCCCATTCCAATCCTGAGACCCTTCCGATATCATGAGATGTGATATCTCAAAGCTTCTAATATCAAACTTGAGACCCTCCCTATAGCATGAGATGTGATATCCAAGTCCTTCCCATTCCAATCCTGAGACCCTTCCTATAGCATGAGATGTGATATCTCAATGCTTCTAATACCAAACCTGAGACCCTTCCTATAACATGAGATGGGAATATCCAACTCCTTCCCATTCCAATCCTGAGACCCTTCCGATAGCAGAGATGTGATATCTCAATGCTTATACCAAACCTGAGATCCTTCCTATAACATGAGATGTGATATCCAACTCCTTCCCATTCCAATCCTGAGACACTTCCTATAGCATGAGATGTGATATCTCACTGCTTATACCAAACCTGAGACCCTTCCCATAGCATGAGATGTGATATCCAACTCCTTCCCATTCCAATCCTCAGACCCTTCCTATAGCATGAGATGTGATATCTCAATGCTTCTAATATCAAACTTGAGACCCTACCTATAGCATGAGATGTGATATCCAAGTCCTTCCCATTCCAATCCTGAGACACTTCCTATAGCATGAGATGTGATATCTCAATGCTTCTAATACCAAACCTGAGACTCTTCCTATAACATGAGATGGGATATCCAACTCCTTCCCATTCCAATCCTGAGACCCTTTTGATAGCAGAGATGTGATATCTCAATGTTTATACCAAACCTGAGACCCTTCCTACGGCATGAGATGTCATATTCAACTCCTTCCCATTCCAATCCTGAGACCCTTCCTATAGCATAAGATGTGATATCCAACTCCTTCCCATTCCAATCCTGAGACCCTTCCTATAGCATGAGATGTGATGTCTCAATGCTTCTAATACCAAACCTGAGATCCTTCCTATAACATGAGATGCGATATCCAACTCCTTCCATTCCAATCCTGGACCCTTCCTATAGCATGAGATGTGATATCTCAATGCTTATACCAAACCTGAGACCCTTCCTATAGCATGAGATGTGATATCCAACTCCTTCCCATTCCAATCCTGAGACCCTTCCTATAGCCTGAGATGTGGTATCTCAATGCCTCTAATACCAAACCTGAGATCCTTCCTCTAACATGAAATGTGATATCCAACTCCTTCACTTTCCAAACCTGAGACCCTTCCTACAGCATGCAATATGATATCTCAATGATTCTAATAAAAAACCTGAGACCCGTCCTATAACATGAGATGGGATATCCAACTCCTTCCCATTCCAATCCTGAGACACTTCCGATAGCAGAGATGTGATATCTCAATGTTTATACCAAACCTGAGACCCTTCCTATAACATGAGATGTGATATCCAACTCCTTCCCGTTCCAAACCTGAGACCCTTCCTTTAGCATGAGATGTGATATCCAGCTCCTTCCCATTCCAATCCTGAGACACTTCCGATAGCATGAGATGTGATATCTCAATGCTTCTAATATCAAAACTGAGACCCTCCCTATAGCATGATATGTGATATCTAAGTCCTTCCCATTCCAATCCTGAGACCCTTCCTATAGCATGAGATGTGATATCTCAATGCTTCTACCAAACCTGAGACCCTTCCTTTAGCATGAGATGTGATATCCAATTCCTTTCCATTCCAATCCTGAGACCCTTCCTATAGCATGAGAGGTGATATCTCAATACTTCTAATATCAAACCTGAGATCCTTCCGATAACATAAGATGTGATATCTCAATACTTCTAATACCAAACCTGAGATCCATCCTATAACATGAGATGTGATATCCAAATCCTTCCCCTTCCAAACCTGAGACCCTCCCTTTAGCATGAGATGTGATATCCAACTCCTTCCCATTCCAATCCTGAGACCCTTCTGATAGCATAAGATATGATATCTCAATGCTTCTATACCAAACCTGAGATCCTTCCGATAGCATGAGATGTGATATCTCAATACTTCTAATACCAAACATGAGATCCTTCCTATAACATGAGATGTGATATCCAAATCCTTATCTTCCAAACCTGAGACCCTCCCTTTAGCATGAGATGTGATATCCAACTCCTTCCCATTCCAATCCTGAGACTCTTCTGATAGCATAAGATATGATATCTCAATGCTTCTATACCAAACCTGAGATCCTTCTGATAGCATGAGATGTGATATCTCAATACTTCTAATACCAAACCTGAGATCCTACCTCTAACATGAAATGTGATATCCAACTCTTTCCCCTTGCAAACCTGAGAGCCTTCCTATAGCATGAGATGTGATATCCAAGTCCTTCCCATTCCAATCCTGAGACCCTTCCTATAACATGAGATGTGATATCCAACTCCTTCCCATTCCAACCTGAGACCCTTCCTATAGCATGAGATGGGATATCCAACTCCTTCCAAATCCAATCCCGATACCCTTCCGATAGCATGAGATCTGATATCCCAATGCTTCTACCAAACCTGAGACCCATACTATGGCATGGGATGTGATATCAAACTCCTTCCCATTCTAATCCTGAGACCCTTCCTATAGCTTGAGATGTGATATCCAACTCCTTCCCATTCCAATTCTGAGACCCTTCCTATACCATGAGACTTGATATCTCAATGCTTCTAATACCAAACCTGAGACCCGTCCTATAACATGAGATGTGATATCCAAATCCTTCCCCTTCCAAACCTTAGACCCTTCCTTTATCATGAGATGTGATAGCCAACTCCTTCCCATTCCAATCTTGAGACCCTTCCGATATCATGAAATGTGATATCTCAATGCTTCTAATATCAAACCTGAGACCCTCCCTATAACATGAGATGGGAATATCCAACTCCTTCCCATTCCAATCCTGAGACCCTTCCGATAGCAGAGATGTGATATCTCAATGCTTATACCAAACCTGAGATCCTTCCTATAACATGAGATGTGATATCCAACTCCTTCCCATTCCAATCCTGAGACACTTCCTATAGCATGAGATGTGATATCTCACTGCTTATACCAAACCTGAGACCCTTCCTATAGCATGAGATGTGATATCCAACTCCTTCCCATTCCAATCCTGAGACCCTTCCTATAGCATGAGATGTGATATCTCAATGCTTCTAATATCAAACTTGAGACCCTCCCTATAGCATGAGATGTGATACCCAAGTCCTTCCCATTCCAATCCTGAGACACTTCCTATAGCATGAGATGTGATATCTCAATGCTTCTAATACCAAACCTGAGACTCTTCCTATAACATGAGATGGGATATCCAACTCCTTTCCATTCCAATCCTGAGACCCTTTCGATAGCAGAGATGTGATATCTCAATGTTTATACCAAACCTGAGACCCTCCCTACGGCATGAGATGTCATATACAACTCCTTCCCATTCCAATCCTGAGACCCTTCCTATAGCATGAGATGTGATATCCAACTCCTTCCCATTCCAATCCTGAGACCCTTCCTATAGCATGAGATGTGATGTCTCAATGCTTCTAATACCAAACCTGAGATCCTTCCTATAACATGAGATGTGATATCCAACTCCTTCCATTCCAATCCTGAGACCCTTCCGATAGCATGAGATGTGATATCTCAAGACCCTTCCTATAGCATGAGATGTGATATCCAACTCCTTCCCATTCCAATCCTGAGACCCTTCCTATAGCCTGAGATGTGATATCTGAATGCCTCTAATACCAAACCTGAGATCCTTCCTCTAACATGAAATGTGATATCCAACTCCTTCCCTTTCCAAACCTAAGAGCCTATCTATAGCATGAGATGTGATATCCAGGTCCTTCCCATTCCAATCCTTAGACCCTTCCTACAGCATGCAATATGATATCTCAATGATTCTAATAACAAACCTGAGACCCGTCCTATAGCATGAGATATGATATCCAAGTCCTTCCCATTCCAATCCTGAGACCCTTCCTATAACATGAAATGTGATATCCAACTCCTTCCCATTCCAACCTGAGACCCTTCCTATAGCATGAGATGTGATATCTCAATGCTTATACCAAACCTGAGATCCTTCCTATAACATGAGATGTGATATCCAACTCCTTCCCATTCCAATCCTGAGACACTTCCTATAGCATGAGATGTGATATCTCACTGCTTATACCAAACCTGAGACCCTTCCCATAGCATGAGATGTGATATCCAACTCCTTCCCATTCCAATCCTCAGACCCTTCCTATAGCATGAGATGTGATATCTCAATGCTTCTAATATCAAACTTGAGACCCTACCTATAGCATGAGATGTGATATCCAAGTCCTACCCATTCCAATCCTGAGACACTTCCTATAGCATGAGATGTGATATCCAACTCCTTCCCATTCCAATCCTGAGACCCTTCCTATAACATGAAATGTGATATCCAACTCCTTCCCATTCCAACCTGAGACCCTTCCTATAGCATGAGATGAGATATCTCAATGCTTTTACCAAACCTGAGATCCTTCCTATAACATGAGATGTGATATCCAACTCCTTCCCATTCCAATCCTGAGACACTTCCTATAGCATGAGATGTGATATCTCACTGCTTATACCAAACCTGAGACCCTTCCCATAGCATGAGATGTGATATCCAACTCCTTCCCATTCCAATCCTCAGACCCTTCCTATAGCATGAGATGTGATATCTCAATGCTTCTAATATCAAACTTGACACCCTACCTATAGCATGAGATGTGATATCCAAGTCCTTCCCATTCCAATCCTGAGACCCTTCCTATAGCATGAGATATGATATCTCAATACTTCTAATACCAAACGTGAGATCCTTCCGATAACATGAGATGGGAATATCCAACTCCTTCCCATTCCAATCCTGAGACCCTTCCGATAGCAGAGATGTGATATCTCAATGCTTATACCAAACCTGAGATCCTTCCTATAACATGAGATGTGATATCCAACTCCTTCCCATTCCAATCCTGAGACACTTCCTATAGCATGAGATGTGATATCTCACTGCTTATACCAAACCTGAGACCCTTCCTATAGCATGAGATGTGATATCCAACTCCTTCCCATTCCAATCCTGAGACCCTTCCTATAGCATGAGATGTGATATCTCAATGCTTCTAATATCAAACTTGAGACCCTCCCTATAGCATGAGATGTGATACCCAAGTCCTTCCCATTCCAATCCTGAGACACTTCCTATAGCATGAGATGTGATATCTCAATGCTTCTAATACCAAACCTGAGACTCTTCCTATAACATGAGATGGGATATCCAACTCCTTTCCATTCCAATCCTGAGACCCTTTCGATAGCAGAGATGTGATATCTCAATGTTTATACCAAACCTGAGACCCTCCCTACGGCATGAGATGTCATATACAACTCCTTCCCATTCCAATCCTGAGACCCTTCCTATAGCATGAGATGTGATATCCAACTCCTTCCCATTCCAATCCTGAGACCCTTCCTATAGCATGAGATGTGATGTCTCAATGCTTCTAATACCAAACCTGAGATCCTTCCTATAACATGAGATGTGATATCCAACTCCTTCCATTCCAATCCTGAGACCCTTCCTATAGCATGAGATGTGATATCTCAAGACCCTTCCTATAGCATGAGATGTGATATCCAACTCCTTCCCATTCCAATCCTGAGACCCTTCCTATAGCCTGAGATGTGATATCTGAATGCCTCTAATACCAAACCTGAGATCCTTCCTCTAACATGAAATGTGATATCCAACTCCTTCCCTTTCCAAACCTAAGAGCCTATCTATAGCATGAGATGTGATATCCAGGTCCTTCCCATTCCAATCCTTAGACCCTTCCTACAGCATGCAATATGATATCTCAATGATTCTAATAACAAACCTGAGACCCGTCCTATAGCATGAGATATGATATCCAAGTCCTTCCCATTCCAATCCTGAGACCCTTCCTATAACATGAAATGTGATATCCAACTCCTTCCCATTCCAACCTGAGACCCTTCCTATAGCATGAGATGTGATATCTCAATGCTTATACCAAACCTGAGATCCTTCCTATAACATGAGATGTGATATCCAACTCCTTCCCATTCCAATCCTGAGACACTTCCTATAGCATGAGATGTGATATCTCACTGCTTATACCAAACCTGAGACCCTTCCCATAGCATGAGATGTGATATCCAACTCCTTCCCATTCCAATCCTCAGACCCTTCCTATAGCATGAGATGTGATATCTCAATGCTTCTAATATCAAACTTGAGACCCTACCTATAGCATGAGATGTGATATCCAAGTCCTACCCATTCCAATCCTGAGACACTTCCTATAGCATGAGATGTGATATCCAACTCCTTCCCATTCCAATCCTGAGACCCTTCCTATAACATGAAATGTGATATCCAACTCCTTCCCATTCCAACCTGAGACCCTTCCTATAGCATGAGATGTGATATCTCAATGCTTTTACCAAACCTGAGATCCTTCCTATAACATGAGATGTGATATCCAACTCCTTCCCATTCCAATCCTGAGACACTTCCTATAGCATGAGATGTGATATCTCACTGCTTATACCAAACCTGAGACCCTTCCCATAGCATGAGATGTGATATCCAACTCCTTCCCATTCCAATCCTCAGACCCTTCCTATAGCATGAGATGTGATATCTCAATGCTTCTAATATCAAACTTGACACCCTACCTATAGCATGAGATGTGATATCCAAGTCCTTCCCATTCCAATCCTGAGACCCTTCCTATAGCATGAGATATGATATCTCAATACTTCTAATACCAAACGTGAGATCCTTCCGATAACATGAGATGTGATATCCAAATCCTTCCCATTCCAATCCTGAGACCCTTCTGATAGCATGAGATGTGATATCTCAATGCTTCTAATACCAAACCTGAGATCCTTCCGATAGCATGAGATGTGATATCTCAATGCTTCTAATACCAAACCTGAGATCCTTCCTATAACATGAGATGTGATATCCAAATCCTTCCCCTTCCAAACCTGAGACCCTCTCTTTAGCATGAGATGTGATATCCAACTCCTTCCCATTCCATTCCTGAGACCCTTCTGATAGCATGAGATGTGATATCTCAATGCCTCTAATACCAAACCTGAGATCCTACCTCTAACATGAAATGTGATATCCAACTCTTTCCCCTTCCAAACCTGAGAGCCTTCCTATAGCATGAGATGTGATATCCAAGTCCTTCCCATTCCAATCCTGAGACCCTTCCTATAGCTTGAGATGTGATATCCAACTCCTTCCCATTCCAATTCTGAGACCCTTCCTATACTCTGAGACTTGATATCTCAATGCTTCTAATACCAAACCTGAGACCCGTAATATAACATGAGATGTGATATCCAAATCCTTCCCCTTCCAAAACTTAGACCCTTCCTTTATCATGAGATGTGATATCCAACTCCTTCCCATTCCAATCCTGAGACCCTTCCGATATCATGAGATGTGATATCTCAAAGCTTCTAATATCAAACTTGAGACCCTCCCTATAGCATGAGATGTGATATCCAAGTCCTTCCCATTCCAATCCTGAGACCCTTCCTATAGCATGAGATGTGATATCTCAATGCTTCTAATACCAAACCTGAGACCCTTCCTATAACATGAGATGGGAATATCCAACTCCTTCCCATTCCAATCCTGAGACCCTTCCGATAGCAGAGATGTGATATCTCAATGCTTATACCAAACCTGAGACCCTTCCTATGGCATGAGATGTGATATCCAATCCTTGCCATTCAAATCCTGAGACCCTTCCTATAGCATGAGAAGGGATATCCAACTCCTTCCCAATCCAATCCTGAGACCCTTCCGATAGCAGAGACGTGATATCTCAATGCTTCTACCAAACCTGAGACCCTTCCTTTAGCATGAGATGTGATATCCAAATCCTTCACATTCCAATCCTGAGACCCTTCCTATAGCATGAGATGTGATATCTCAATGCTTCTAATACCAAACCTGAGATCCTTCCTATAACATGAGATGTGATATCCAATTCCTTCCCATTCCAAACCTGAGACCCTTCCTATTGGATGAGTTGTGATATCCAACTCCTTCCCATTCCAACCCTGAGACCCTTCCTATAGCATGAGATGTGATGTCACAATGCTTCTAATACCAAACCTGAGATCCTTCCTATAACATGAGATGTGATATCCAACTCCTTCCATTCCAATCCTGAGACCCGTCCTATAGCATGAGATGTGATATCTCAATGCTTATACCAAACCTGAGACCCTTCCTATAGCATGAGATGTGATATCCAACTACTTCCCATTCCAATCCTGAGACCCTTCCTATAGCATGAGATGTGATATCTCAATGCTTCTAATACCAAACCTGAGATCCTTCCTCTAACATGAAATGTGATATCCAACTCCTTCCCTTTCCAAACCTAAGAGCCTATCTATAGCATGAGATGTGATATCCAGGTCCTTCCCATTCCAATCCTTAGACCCTTCCTACAGCATGCAATATGATATCTCAATGATTCTAATAACAAACCTGAGACCCGTCCTATAGCATGAGATATGATATCCAAGTCCTTCCCATTCCAATCCTGAGACCCTTCCTATAACATGAAATGTGATATCCAACTCCTTCCCATTCCAACCTGAGACCCTTCCTATAGCATGAGATGGGATATCCAACTTCTTCCAAATCCAATACTGATACCCTTCCGATAGCATGAGATGTGATATCCCAATGCTTCTACCAAACCTGAGACCCATACTATGGCATGAGATGTGATATCAAACTCCTTCCCATTCCAATCCTGAGACCCTTCCTATAGCTTGAGGTGTGATATCCAACTCCTTCCCATTCCAATTCTGAGACCCTTCCGATATCATGAGACTTGATATCTCAATGCTTCTAATACCAAACCTGAGACCCGTCCTATAACATGAGATGTGATATCCAAATCCTTCCCCTTCCAAACCTTAGACCCTTCCTTTATCATGAGATGTGATATCCAACTCCTTCCCATTCCAATCCTGAGACCCTTCCGATATCATGAGATTTGTTATCTCAATGCTTCTAATATCAAACTTGAGACCCTCCCTATAGCATGAGATGTGACATCCAAGTCCTTCCCATTCCAATCCTGAGACCCTTCCTATAGCATGAGATGTGATATCTCTATGCTTCTAATACCAAACCTGAGACCCTTCCTATAACATGAGATGGGATATCCAACTCCTTCCCATTCCAATCCTGAGACCTTTCCGATAGCAGAGATGTGATATCTCAATGCTTATACCAAACCTGAGAACCTTCCTATGGCCTGAGATGTGATATACAACTCCTTCCCATTCCAATCCTGAGACCCTTCCTTTAGCATGAGATGTGATATCTCAATGCTTATACCAAATTTGAGACCCTTCCTATAGCATGAGATGTGATATCCAATTCCTTCCCATTCCAATCCTGAGACCCTTCCTATAGCATGAGATGTGATATCTCAATGCTTATACCAAACCTGAGAGCCTACCTATAGCATGAGATGTGATATCCAAGTCCATCCCATTCCAATCCTTAGACCCTTCCTACAGCATGCGATGTGATATCTCAATGATTCTAATACCAAACCAGAGACTCTTCCTATAACATGAGATGGGATATCCAACTCCTTCCCATTCCAATCCTGAGCCGCTTCCGATAGCAGAGATGTGATATCTCAATGCTTATACCAAACCTGAGACCCTTCCTATAACATGAGATGTGATATCCAACTCCTTCCCGTTCCAAACCTGAGACACTAACTATAGCATATGTGATATCCAACTCCTTCCCATTCCAAACATGAGACCCTTCCTATAGCAAGAAAGTAATATCCAACTCCTACCCATTCCAATCCTGAGACCCTTCCTATAGCAAGAGATGTGATATCCAAATCCTTCCCATTCCAATCCTGAGACCCTTCCTATAACATGAGATGTGATATCCAACTCCTTCCCATTCCAACCTGAGACACTTCCTATAGCATGAGAAGGGATATCCAACTCCTTCCCAATCCAATCCTGAGACCCATCCGATAGCAGAGATGTGATATCTCAATGCTTATACCAAACCTGAGACCCTTCCTATGGCATGAGATGTGATATCCAACTCCTTGCCATTCAAATCCTGAGACCCTTCCTATAGCATGAGAAGGGATATCCAACTCCTTCCCAATCCAATCCTGAGACCCTTCCGATAGCAGAGACGTGATATCTCAATGCTTCTACCAAACCTGAGACCCTTCCTTTAACATGAGATGTGATATCCAAATCCTTCACATTCCAATCCTGAGACCCTTCCTATAGCATGAGATGTGATATCTCAATGCTTCTAATACCAAACCTGAGATCCTTCCTCTAACATGAAATGTGATATCCAACTCCTTCCCTTTCCAAACCTAAGAGCCTATCTATAGCATGAGATGTGATATCCAAGTCCTTCACATTCCAACCCTTAGACCCTTCCTACAGCATGCAATATGATATCTCAATGATTCTAATAACAAACCTGAGACCCGTCCTATAACATGAGATGGGATATCCAACTCCTTCTCATTCCAATCCTGAGACACTTCCGATAGCAGAGATGTGATATCTCAATGCTTATACCAAACCTGAGACCCTTCCTATAACATGAGATGTGATATCCAAATCCTTCCCGTTCCAAACCTGAGACCCTTCCTTTAGCATGAGATGTGATATCCAGCTCCTTCCCATTCCAATCCTGAGACACTTCCGATAGCATGAGATGTGATATCTCAATGCTTCTAATATCAAAACTGAGACCCTCCCTATAGCATGATATGTGATATCTAAGTCCTTCCCATTCCAATCCTGAGACCCTCCCTATAGCATGAGATGTGATATCCAACTCCTTCTCATTCCAATCCTGAGACCCTTCCTATAGCATGAGATATGATATCTCAATACTTCTAATACCAAACGTGAGATCCTTCCGATAACATGAGATGTGATATCCAAATCCTTCCCCTTCCAAACCTGAGACCCTCCCTTTAGCATGAGATGTGATATCCAACTCCTTCCTATTCCAATCCTGAGACTCTTCTGATAGCATGAGATGTGATATCTCAATGCTTCTAATACCAAACCTGAGATCCTTCCGATAGCATGAGATGTGATATCTCAATGCTTCTAATACCAAACCTGAGATCCTTCCTATAACATGAGATGTGATATCCAAATCCTTCCCCTTCCAAACCTGAGACCCTCCCTTTAGCATGAGATGTGATATCCAACTCCTTCCCATTCCATTCCTGAGACCCTTCTGATAGCATGAGATGTGATATCTCAATGCCTCTAATACCAAACCTGAGATCCTACCTCTAACATGAAATGTGATATCCAACTCTTTCCCCTTCCAAACCTGAGAGCCTTCCTATAGCATGAGATGTGATATCCAACTCCTTCCCATTCCAATTCTGAGACCCTTCCTATACTATGAGACTTGATATCTCAATGCTTCTAATACCAAACCTGAGACCCGTAATATAACATGAGATGTGATATCCAAATCCTTCCCCTTCCAAACCTTAGACCCTTCCTTTATCATGAGATGTGATATCCAACTCCTTCCCATTCCAATCCTGAGACCCTTCCGATATCATGAGATGTGATATCTCAAAGCTTCTAATATCAAACTTGAGACCCTCCCTATAGCATGAGATGTGATATCCAAGTCCTTCCCATTCCAATCCTGAGACCCTTCCTATAGCATGAGATGTGATATCTCAATGCTTATACCAAACCTGAGACCCTTCCTATAGCATGAGATGTGATATCCAACTGCTTCCCATTCCAATCCTGAGACCCTTCCTATAGCATGAGATGTGATATCTCTATGCTTCTAATACCAAACCTGAGATCCTTCCTCTAACATGAAATGTGATATCCAACTCCTTCCCTTTCCAAACCTAAGAGCCTACCTATAGCATGAGATGTGATATCCAAGTCCTTCACATTCCAACCCTTAGACCCTTCCTACAGCATGCAATATGATATCTCAATGATTCTAATAACAAACCTGAGACCCGTCCTATAACATGAGATGGGATATCCAACTCCTTCCCATTCCAATCCTGAGACTCTTCCGATAGCAGAGATGTGATATCTCAATGCTTATACCAAACCTGAGACCCTTCCTATAACATGAGATGTGATATCCAAATCCTTCCCGTTCCAAACCTGAGACCCTTCCTTTAGCATGAGATGTGATATCCAGCTCCTTCCCATTCCAATCCTGAGACACTTCCGATAGCATGAGATGTGATATCTCAATGCTTCTAATATCAAAACTGAGACCCTCCCTATAGCATGATATGTGATATCTAAGTCCTTCCCATTCCAATCCTGAGACCCTCCCTATAGCATGAGATGTGATATCCAACTCCTTCCCATTCCAATCCTGAGACCCTTCCTATAGCATGAGATATGATATCTCAATACTTCTAATACCAAACGTGAGATCCTTCCGATAACATGAGATGTGATATCCAAGTCCTTCCCATTCCAATCCTGAGACCCTTCCTATAGCATGAGATGTGATATCTCAATGCTTCTAATACCAAACCTGAGACCCTTAATATAACATGAGATGTGATATCCAAATCCTTCCCCTTCCAAACCTTAGACCCTTCCTTTATCATGAGATGTGATATCCAACTCCTTCCCATTCCAATCCTGAGACCCTTCCGATATCATGAGATGTGATATCTCAAAGCTTCTAATATCAAACTTGAGACCCTCCCTATAGCATGAGATGTGATATCCAAGTCCTTCCCATTCCAATCCTGAGACCCTTCCTATAGCATGAGATCTGATATCTCAATGCTTCTAATACCAAACCTGAGACCCTTCCTATAACATGAGATGGGAATATCCAACTCCTTCCCATTCCAATCCTGAGACCCTTCCGATAGCAGAGATGTGATATCTCAATGCTTATACCAAACCTGAGATCCTTCCTATAACATGAGATGTGATATCCAACTCCTTCCCATTCCAATCCTGAGACACTTCCTATAGCATGAGATGTGATATCTCACTGCTTATACCAAACCTGAGACCCTTCCCATAGCATGAGATGTGATATCCAACTCCTTCCCATTCCAATCCTCAGACCCTTCCTATAGCATGAGATGTGATATCTCAATGCTTCTAATATCAAACTTGAGACCCTACCTATAGCATGAGATGTGATATCCAAGTCCTTCCCATTCCAATCCTGAGACACTTCCTATAGCATGAGATGTGATATCTCAATGCTTCTAATACCAAACCTGAGACTCTTCCTATAACATGAGATGGGATATCCAACTCCTTCCCATTCCAATCCTGAGACCCTTTTGATAGCAGAGATGTGATATCTAAATGTTTATACCAAACCTGAGACCCTTCCTACGGCATGAGATGTCATATTCAACTCCTTCCCATTCCAATCCTGAGACCCTTCCTATAGCATGAGATGTGATATCCAACTCCTTCCCAATCCTGAGACCCTTCCTATAGCATGAGATGTGATGTCTCAATGCTTCTAATACCAAACCTGAGATCCTTCCTATAACATGAGATGTGATATCCAACTCCTTCCATTCCAATCCTGGACCCTTCCTATAGCATGAGATGTGATATCTCAATGCTTATACCAAACCTGAGACCCTTCCTATAGCATGAGATGTGATATCCAACTCCTTCCCATTCCAATCCTGAGACCCTTCCTATAGCCTGAGATGTGATATCTCAATGCCTCTAATACCAAACCTGAGATCCTTCCTCTAACATGAAATGTGATATCCAACTCCTTCACTTTCCAAACCTGAGAGCCTATCTATAGCATGAGATGTGATATCCAAGTCCTTCCCATTCCAATCCTTAGACCCTTCCTACAGCATGCAATATGAGATCTCAATGATTCTAATAAAAAACCTGAGACCCGTCCTATAACATGAGATGGGATATCCAACTCCTTCCCATTCCAATCCTGAGACACTTCCGATAGCAGAGATGTGATATCTCAATGTTTATACCAAACCTGAGACCCTTCCTATAACATGAGATGTGATATCCAACTCCTTCCCGTTCCAAACCTGAGACCCTTCCTTTAGCATGAGATGTGATATCCAGCTCCTTCCCATTCCAATCCTGAGACACTTCCGATAGCATGAGATGTGATATCTCAATGCTTCTAATATCAAAACTGAGACCCTCCCTATAGCATGATATGTGATATCTAAGTCCTTCCCATTCCAATCCTGAGACCCTTCCTATAGCATGAGATGTGATATCTCAATGCTTCTACCAAACCTGAGACCCTTCCTTTAGCATGAGATGTGATATCCAACTCCTTCCCATTCCAATCCTGAGACCCTTCCTATAGCATGAGAGGTGATATCTCAATACTTCTAATACCAAACCTGAGATCCTTCCGATAACATGAGATGTGATATCTCAATACTTCTAATACCAAACCTGAGATCCATCCTATAACATGAGATGTGATATCCAAATCCTTCCCCTTCCAAACCTGAGACCCGCCCTTTAGCATGAGATGTGATATCCAACTCCTTCCCATTCCAATCCTGAGACCCTTCTGATAGCATAAGATATGATATCTCAATGCTTCTATACCAAACCTGAGAGCCTTCCGATAGCATGAGATGTGATATCTCAATACTTCTAATACCAAACCTGAGATCCTTCCTATAACATGAGATGTGATATCCAAATTCTTATCTTCCAAACCTGAGACCCTCCGTTTAGCATGAGATGTGATATCCAACTCCTTCCCATTCCAATCCTGAGACTCTTCTGATAGCATAAGATATGATATCTCAATGCTTCTATACCAAACCTGAGATCCTTCTGATAGCATGAGATGTGATATCTCAATACTTCTAATACCAAACCTGAGATCCTACCTCTAACATGAAATGTGATATCCAACTCTTTCCCCTTGCAAACCTGAGAGCCTTCCTATAGCATGAGATGTGATATCCAAGTCCTTCCCATTCCAATCCTGAGACCCTTCCTATAACATGAGATGTGATACCCAACTCCTTCCCATTCCAACCTGAGACCCTTCCTATAGCATGAGATGGGATATCCAACTCCTTCCAAATCCAATCCCGATACCCTTCCGATAGCATGAGATCTGATATCCCAATGCTTCTACCAAACCTGAGACCCATACTATGGCATGAGATGTGATATCAAACTCCTTCCCATTCCAATTCTGAGACCCTTCCTATACCATGAGACTTGATATCTCAATGCTTCTAATACCGAACCTGAGACCCGTCCTATAACATGAGATGTGATATCCAAATGCTTCCCCTTCCAAACCTTAGACCCTTCCTTTATCATGAGATGTGATAGCCAACTCCTTCCCATTCCAATCTTGAGACCCTTCCGATATCATGAAATGTGATATCTCAATGCTTCTAATATCAAACTTGAGACCCTCCCTATAACATGAGATGGGAATATCCAACTCCTTCCCATTCCAATCCTGAGACCCTTCCGATAGCAGAGATGTGATATCTCAATGCTTATACCAAACCTGAGATCCTTCCTATAACATGAGATGTGATATCCAACTCCTTCCCATTCCAATCCTGAGACACTTCCTATAGCATGAGATGTGATATCTCACTGCTTATACCAAACCTGAGACCCTTCCTATAGCATGAGATGTGATATCCAACTCCTTCCCATTCCAATCCTGAGACCCTTCCTATAGCATGAGATGTGATATCTCAATGCTTCTAATATCAAACTTGAGACCCTCCCTATAGCATGAGATGTGATACCCAAGTCCTTCCCATTCCAATCCTGAGACACTTCCTATAGCATGAGATGTGATATCCAACTGCTTCCCATTCCAATCCTGAGACCCTTCCTATAGCATGAGATGTGATATCTCTATGCTTCTAATACCAAACCTGAGATCCTTCCTCTAACATGAAATGTGATATCCAACTCCTTCCCTTTCCAAACCTAAGAGCCTATCTATAGCATGAGATGTGATATCCAAGTCCTTCACATTCCAACCCTTAGACCCTTCCTACAGCATGCAATATGATATCTCAATGATTCTAATAACAAACCTGAGACCCGTCCTATAACATGAGATGGGATATTCAACTCCTTCCCATTCCAATCCTGAGACTCTTCCGATAGCAGAGATGTGATATCTCAATGCTTATACCAAACCTGAGACCCTTCCTATAACATGAGATGTGATATCCAAATCCTTCCCGTTCCAAACCTGAGACCCTTCCTTTAGCATGAGATGTGATATCCAGCTCCTTCCCATTCCAATCCTGAGACACTTCCGATAGCATGAGATGTGATATCTCAATGCTTCTAATATCAAAACTGAGACCCTCCCTATAGCATGATATGTGATTTCTAAGTCCTTCCCATTCCAATCCTGAGACCCTCCCTATAGCATGAGATGTGATATCCAACTCCTTCCCATTCCAATCCTGAGACCCTTCCTATAGCATGAGATATGATATCTCAATACTTCTAATACCAAACGTGAGATCCTTCCGATAACATGAGATGTGATATCCAAATCCTTCCCCTTCCAAACCTGAGACCCTCCCTTTAGCATGAGATGTGATATCCAACTCCTTCCTATTCCAATCATGAGACTCTTCTGATAGCATGAGATGTGATATCTCAATGCTTCTAATACCAAACCTGAGATCCTTCCGATAGCATGAGATGTGATATCTCAATGCTTCTAATACCAAACCTGAGATCCTTCCTATAACATGAGATGTGATATCCAAATCCTTCCCCTTCCAAACCTGAGACCCTCCCTTTAGCATGAGATGTGATATCCAACTCCTTCCCATTCCATTCCTGAGACCCTTCTGATAGCATGAGATGTGATATCTCAATGCCTCTAATACCAAACCTGAGATCCTACCTCTAACATGAAATGTGATATCCAACTCTTTCCCCTTCCAAACCTGAGAGCCTTCCTATAGCATGAGATGTGATATCCAAGTCCTTCCCATTCCAATCCTGAGACCCTTCCTATAGCTTGAGATGTGATATCCAACTCCTTCCCATTCCAATTCTGAGACCCTTCCTATACTATGAGACTTGATATCTCAATGCTTCTAATACCAAACCTGAGACCCGTAATATAACATGAGATGTGATATCCAAATCCTTCCCCTTCCAAACCTTAGACCCTTCCTTTATCATGAGATGTGATATCCAACTCCTTCCCATTCCAATCCTGAGACCCTTCCGATATCATGAGATGTGATAGCTCAAAGCTTCTAATATCAAACTTGAGACCCTCCCTATAGCATGAGTTGTGATATCCAAGTCCTTCCCATTCCAATCCTGAGACCCTTCCTATAGCATGAGATGTGATATCTCAATGCTTATACCAAACCTGAGACCCTTCCTATAGCATGAGATGTGATATCCAACTGCTTCCCATTCCAATCCTGAGACCCTTCCTATAGCATGAGATGTGATATCTCTATGCTTCTAATACCAAACCTGAGATCCTTCCTCTAACATGAAATGTGATATCCAACTCCTTCCCTTTCCAAACCTAAGAGCCTATCTATAGCATGAGATGTGATATCCAAGTCCTTCACATTCCAACCCTTAGACCCTTCCTACAGCATGCAATATGATATCTCAATGATTCTAATAACAAACCTGAGACCCGTCCTATAACATGAGATGGGATATCCAACTCCTTCCCATTCCAATCCTGAGACTCTTCCGATAGCAGAGATGTGATATCTCAATGCTTATACCAAACCTGAGACCCTTCCTATAACATGAGATGTGATATCCAAATCCTTCCCGTTCCAAACCTGAGACCCTTCCTTTAGCATGAGATGTGATATCCAGCTCCTTCCCATTCCAATCCTGAGACACTTCCGATAGCATGAGATGTGATATCTCAATGCTTCTAATATCAAAACTGAGACCCTCCCTATAGCATGATATGTGATATCTAAGTCCTTCCCATTCCAATCCTGAGACCCTCCCTATAGCATGAGATGTGATATCCAACTCCTTCCCATTCCAATCCTGAGACCCTTCCTATAGCATGAGATATGATATCTCAATACTTCTAATACCAAACGTGAGATCCTTCCGATAACATGAGATGTGATATCCAAATCCTTCCCCTTCCAAACCTGAGACCCTCCCTTTAGCATGAGATGTGATATCCAACTCCTTCCTATTCCAATCCTGAGACTCTTCTGATAGCATGAGATGTGATATCTCAATGCTTCTAATACCAAACCTGAGATCCTTCCGATAGCATGAGATGTGATATCTCAATGCTTCTAATACCAAACCTGAGATCCTTCCTATAACATGAGATGTGATATCCAAATCCTTCCCCTTCCAAACCTGAGACCCTCCCTTTAGCATGAGATGTGATATCCAACTCCTTCCCATTCCATTCCTGAGACCCTTCTGATAGCATGAGATGTGATATCTCAATGCCTCTAATACCAAACCTGAGATCCTACCTCTAACATGAAATGTGATATCCAACTCTTTCCCCTTCCAAACCTGAGAGCCTTCCTATAGCATGAGATGTGATATCCAAGTCCTTCCCATTCCAATCCTGAGACCCTTCCTATAGCTTGAGATGTGATATCCAACTCCTTCCCATTCCAATTCTGAGACCCTTCCTATACTATGAGACTTGATATCTCAATGCTTCTAATACCAAACCTGAGACCCGTAATATAACATGAGATGTGATATCCAAATCCTTCCCCTTCCAAACCTTAGACCCTTCCTTTATCATGAGATGTGATATCCAACTCCTTCCCATTCCAATCCTGAGACCCTTCCGATATCATGAGATGTGATATCTCAAAGCTTCTAATATCAAACTTGAGACCCTCCCTATAGCATGAGATGTGATATCCAAGTCCTTCCCATTCCAATCCTGAGACCCTTCCTATAGCATGAGATGTGATATCTCAATGCTTATACCAAACCTGAGACCCTTCCTATAGCATGAGATGTGATATCCAACTGCTTCCCATTCCAATCCTGAGACCCTTCCTATAGCATGAGATGTGATATCTCTATGCTTCTAATACCAAACCTGAGATCCTTCCTCTAACATGAAATGTGATATCCAACTCCTTCCCTTTCCAAACCTAAGAGCCTATCTATAGCATGAGATGTGATATCCAACTCCTTCCCATTCCAATCCTCAGACCCTTCCTATAGCATGAGATGTGATATCTCAATGCTTCTAATAACAAACTTGAGACCCTACCTATAGCATGAGATGGGATATCCAACTCCTTCCCATTCCAATCCTGAGACTCTTCCGATAGCAGAGATGTGATATCTCAATGCTTATACCAAACCTGAGACCCTTCCTATAACATGAGATGTGATATCCAAATCCTTCCCGTTCCAAACCTGAGACCCTTCCTTTAGCATGAGATGTGATATCCAGCTCCTTCCCATTCCAATCCTGAGACACTTCCGATAGCATGAGATGTGATATCTCAATGCTTCTAATATCAAAACTGAGACCCTCCCTATAGCATGATATGTGATATCTAAGTCCTTCCCATTCCAATCCTGAGACCCTCCCTATAGCATGAGATGTGATATCCAACTCCTTCCCATTCCAATCCTGAGACCCTTCCTATAGCATGAGATATGATATCTCAATACTTCTAATACCAAACGTGAGATCCTTCCGATAACATGAGATGTGATATCCAAATCCTTCCCCTTCCAAACCTGAGACCCTCCCTTTAGCATGAGATGTGATATCCAACTCCTTCCTATTCCAATCCTGAGACTCTTCTGATAGCATGAGATGTGATATCTCAATGCTTCTAATACCAAACCTGAGATCCTTCCGATAGCATGAGATGTGATATCTCAATGCTTCTAATACCAAACCTGAGATCCTTCCTATAACATGAGATGTGATATCCAAATCCTTCCCCTTCCAAACCTGAGACCCTCCCTTTAGCATGAGATGTGATATCCAACTCCTTCCCATTCCATTCCTGAGACCCTTCTGATAGCATGAGATGTGATATCTCAATGCCTCTAATACCAAACCTGAGATCCTACCTCTAACATGAAATGTGATATCCAACTCTTTCCCCTTCCAAACCTGAGAGCCTTCCTATAGCATGAGATGTGATATCCAAGTCCTTCCCATTCCAATCCTGAGACCCTTCCTATAGCTTGAGATGTGATATCCAACTCCTTCCCATTCCAATTCTGAGACCCTTCCTATACTATGAGACTTGATATCTCAATGCTTCTAATACCAAACCTGAGACCCGTAATATAACATGAGATGTGATATCCAAATCCTTCCCCTTCCAAACCTTAGACCCTTGCTTTATCATGAGATGTGATATCCAACTCCTTCCCATTCCAATCCTGAGACCCTTCCGATATCATGAGATGTGATATCTCAAAGCTTCTAATATCAAACTTGAGACCCTCCCTATAGCATGAGATGTGATATCCAAGTCCTTCCCATTCCAATCCTGAGACCCTTCCTATAGCATGAGATGTGATATCTCAATGCTTCTAATACCAAACCTGAGACCCTTCCTATAACATGAGATGGGAATATCCAACTCCTTCCCATTCCAATCTTGAGACCCTTCCGATAGCAGAGATGTGATATCTCAATGCTTATACCAAACCTGAGACCCTTCCTATAGCATGAGATGTGATATCCAACTCCTTCCCATTCCAATCCTGAGACCCTTCCTATAGCCTGAGATGTGATATCTCAATGCCTCTAATACCAAACCTGAGATCCTTCCTCTAACATGAAATGTGATATCCAACTCCTTCACTTTCCAAACCTGAGAGCCTATCTATAGCATGAGATGTGATATCCAAGTCCTTCCCATTCCAATCCTTAGACCCTTCCTACAGCATGCAATATGAGATCTCAATGATTCTAATAAAAAACCTGAGACCCGTCCTATAACATGAGATGGGATATCCAACTCCTTCCCATTCCAATCCTGAGACACTTCCGATAGCAGAGATGTGATATCTCAATGTTTATACCAAACCTGAGACCCTTCCTATAACATGAGATGTGATATCCAACTCCTTCCCGTTCCAAACCTGAGACCCTTCCTTTAGCATGAGATGTGATATCCAGCTCCTTCCCATTCCAATCCTGAGACACTTCCGATAGCATGAGATGTGATATCTCAATGCTTCTAATATCAAAACTGAGACCCTCCCTATAGCATGATATGTGATATCTAAGTCCTTCCCATTCCAATCCTGAGACCCTTCCTATAGCATGAGATGTGATATCTCAATGCTTCTACCAAACCTGAGACCCTTCCTTTAGCATGAGATGTGATATCCAACTCCTTCCCATTCCAATCCTGAGACCCTTCCTATAGCATGAGAGGTGATATCTCAATACTTCTAATACCAAACCTGAGATCCTTCCGATAACATGAGATGTGATATCTCAATACTTCTAATACCAAACCTGAGATCCATCCTATAACATGAGATGTGATATCCAAATCCTTCCCCTTCCAAACCTGAGACCCGCCCTTTAGCATGAGATGTGATATCCAACTCCTTCCCATTCCAATCCTGAGACCCTTCTGATAGCATAAGATATGATATCTCAATGCTTCTATACCAAACCTGAGAGCCTTCCGATAGCATGAGATGTGATATCTCAATACTTCTAATACCAAACCTGAGATCCTTCCTATAACATGAGATGTGATATCCAAATCCTTATCTTCCAAACCTGAGACCCTCCGTTTAGCATGAGATGTGATATCCAACTCCTTCCCATTCCAATCCTGAGACTCTTCTGATAGCATAAGATATGATATCTCAATGCTTCTATACGAAACCTGAGGTCCTTCTGATAGCATGAGATGTGATATCTCAATACTTCTAATACCAAACCTGAGATCCTACCTCTAACATGAAATGTGATATCCAACTCTTTCCCCTTGCAAACCTGAGAGCCTTCCTATAGCATGAGATGTGATATCCAAGTCCTTCCCATTCCAATCCTGAGACCCTTCCTATAACATGAGATGTGATACCCAACTCCTTCCCATTCCAACCTGAGACCCTTCCTATAGCATGAGATGGGATATCCAACTCCTTCCAAATCCAATCCCGATACCCTTCCGATAGCATGAGATCTGATATCCCAATGCTTCTACCAAACCTGAGACCCATACTATGGCATGAGATGTGATATCAAACTCCTTCCCATTCCAATTCTGAGACCCTTCCTATACCATGAGACTTGATATCTCAATGCTTCTAATACCAAACCTGAGACCCGTCCTATAACATGAGATGTGATATCCAAATGCTTCCCCTTCCAAACCTTAGACCCTTCCTTTATCATGAGATGTGATAGCCAACTCCTTCCCATTCCAATCTTGAGACCCTTCCGATATCATGAAATGTGATATCTCAATGCTTCTAATATCAAACTTGAGACCCTCCCTATAACATGAGATGGGAATATCCAACTCCTTCCCATTCCAATCCTGAGACCCTTCCGATAGCAGAGATGTGATATCTCAATGCTTATACCAAACCTGAGATCCTTCCTATAACATGAGATGTGATATCCAACTCCTTCCCATTCCAATCCTGAGACACTTCCTATAGCATGAGATGTGATATCTCACTGCTTATACCAAACCTGAGACCCTTCCTATAGCATGAGATGTGATATCCAACTCCTTCCCATTCCAATCCTGAGACCCTTCCTATAGCATGAGATGTGATATCTCAATGCTTCTAATATCAAACTTGAGACCCTCCCTATAGCATGAGATGTGATACCCAAGTCCTTCCCATTCCAATCCTGAGACACTTCCTATAGCATGAGATGTGATATCCAACTGCTTCCCATTCCAATCCTGAGACCCTTCCTATAGCATGAGATGTGATATCTCTATGCTTCTAATACCAAACCTGAGATCCTTCCTCTAACATGAAATGTGATATCCAACTCCTTCCCTTTCCAAACCTAAGAGCCTATCTATAGCATGAGATGTGATATCCAAGTCCTTCCCATTCCAATCCTGAGACCCTTCCTATAGCTTGAGATGTGATATCCAACTCCTTCCCATTCCAATTCTGAGACCCTTCCTATACTATGAGACTTGATATCTCAATGCTTCTAATACCAAACCTGAGACCCGTAATATAACATGAGATGTGATATCCAAATCCTTCCCCTTCCAAACCTTAGACCCTTCCTTTATCATGAGATGTGATATCCAACTCCTTCCCATTCCAATCCTGAGACCCTTCCGATATCATGAGATGTGATATCTCAAAGCTTCTAATATCAAACTTGAGACCCTCCCTATAGCATGAGATGTGATATCCAAGTCCTTCCCATTCCAATCCTGAGACCCTTCCTATAGCATGAGATGTGATATCTCAATGCTTATACCAAACCTGAGACCCTTCCTATAGCATGAGATGTGATATCCAACTGCTTCCCATTCCAATCCTGAGACCCTTCCTATAGCATGAGATATGATATCTCAATACTTCTAATACCAAACGTGAGACCCGTCCTATAACATGAGATGGGATATCCAACTCCTTCCCATTCCAATCCTGAGACTCTTCCGATAGCAGAGATGTGATATCTCAATGCTTATACCAAACCTGAGACCCTTCCTATAACATGAGATGTGATATCCAAATCCTTCCCGTTCCAAACCTGAGACCCTTCCTACAGCATGCAATATGATATCTCAATGATTCTAATAACAAACCTGAGACCCGTCCTATAACATGAGATGGGATATCCAACTCCTTCCCATTCCAATCCTGAGACTCTTCCGATAGCAGAGATGTGATATCTCAATGCTTATACCAAACCTGAGACCCTTCCTATAACATGAGATGTGATATCCAAATCCTTCCCGTTCCAAACCTGAGACCCTTCCTTTAGCATGAGATGTAATATCCAGCTCCTTCCCATTCCAATCCTGAGACACTTCCGATAGCATGAGATGTGATATCTCAATGCTTCTAATATCAAAACTGAGACCCTCCCTATAGCATGATATGTGATATCTAAGTCCTTCCCATTCCAATCCTGAGACCCTCCCTATAGCATGAGATGTGATATCCAACTCCTTCCCATTCCAATCCTGAGACCCTTCCTATAGCATGAGATATGATATCTCAATACTTCTAATACCAAACGTGAGATCCTTCCGATAACATGAGATGTGATATCCAAATCCTTCCCCTTCCAAACCTGAGACCCTCCCTTTAGCATGAGATGTGATATCCAACTCCTTCCTATTCCAATCCTGAGACTCTTCTGATAGCATGAGATGTGATATCTCAATGCTTCTAATACCAAACCTGAGATCCTTCCGATAGCATGAGATGTGATATCTCAATGCTTCTAATACCAAACCTGAGATCCTTCCTATAACATGAGATGTGATATCCAAATCCTTCCCCTTCCAAACCTGAGACCCTCCCTTTAGCATGAGATGTGATATCCAACTCCTTCCCATTCCATTCCTGAGACCCTTCTGATAGCATGAGATGTGATATCTCAATGCCTCTAATACCAAACCTGAGATCCTACCTCTAACATGAAATGTGATATCCAACTCTTTCCCCTTCCAAACCTGAGAGCCTTCCTATAGCATGAGATGTGATATCCAAGTCCTTCCCATTCCAATCCTGAGACCCTTCCTATAGCTTGAGATGTGATATCCAACTCCTTCCCATTCCAATTCTGAGACCCTTCCTATACTATGAGACTTGATATCTCAATGCTTCTAATACCAAACCTGAGACCCGTAATATAACATGAGATGTGATATCCAAATCCTTCCCCTTCCAAACCTTAGACCCTTGCTTTATCATGAGATGTGATATCCAACTCCTTCCCATTCCAATCCTGAGACCCTTCCGATATCATGAGATGTGATATCTCAAAGCTTCTAATATCAAACTTGAGACCCTCCCTATAGCATGAGATGTGATATCCAAGTCCTTCCCATTCCAATCCTGAGACCCTTCCTATAGCATGAGATGTGATATCTCAATGCTTCTAATACCAAACCTGAGACCCTTCCTATAACATGAGATGGGAATATCCAACTCCTTCCCATTCCAATCTTGAGACCCTTCCGATAGCAGAGATGTGATATCTCAATGCTTATACCAAACCTGAGATCCTTCCTATAACATGAGATGTGATATCCAACTCCTTCCCATTCCAATCCTGAGACACTTCCTATAGCATGAGATGTGATATCTCACTGCTTATACCAAACCTGAGACCCTTCCCATAGCATGAGATGTGATATCCAACTCCTTCCCATTCCAATCCTCAGACCCTTCCTATAGCATGAGATGTGATATCTCAATGCTTCTAATATCAAACTTGAGACCCTACCTATAGCATGAGATGTGATATCCAAGTCCTTCCCATTCCAATCCTGAGACACTTCCTATAGCATGAGATGTGATATCTCAATGCTTCTAATACCAAACCTGAGACTCTTCCTATAACATGAGATGGGATATCCAACTCCTTCCCATTCCAATCCTGAGACCCTTTTGATAGCAGAGATGTGATATCTCAATGTTTATACCAAACCTGAGACCCTTCCTACGGCATGAGATCTCATATTCAACTCCTTCCCATTCCAATCCTGAGACCCTTCCTATAGCATGAAATGTGATATCCAACTCCTTCCCATTCCAATCCTGAGACCCTTCCTATAGCATGAGATGTGATGTCTCAATGCTTCTAATACCAAACCTGAGATCCTTCCTATAACATGAGATGTGATATCCAACTCCTTCCATTCCAATCCTGGACCCTTCCTATAGCATGAGATGTGATATCTCAATGCTTATACCAAACCTGAGACCCTTCCTATTGCATGAGATGTGATATCCAACTCCTTCCCATTCCAATCCTGAGACCCTTCCTATTGCCTGAGATGTGATATCTCAATGCCTCTAATACCAAACCTGAGATCCTTCCTCTAACATGAAATGTGATATCCAACTCCTTCACTTTCCAAACCTGAGAGCCTATCTATAGCATGAGATGTGATATCCAAGTCCTTCCCATTCCAATCCTTAGACCCTTCCTACAGCATGTAATATGATATCTCAATGATTCTAATAAAAAACCTGAGACCCGTCCTATAACATGAGATGGGATATCCAACTCCTTCCCATTCCAATCCTGAGACACTTCCGATAGCAGAGATGTGATATCTCAATGTTTATACCAAACCTGAGACCCTTCCTATAACATGAGATGTGATATCCAACTCCTTCCCGTTCCAAACCTGAGACCCTTCCTTTAGCATGAGATGTGATATGCAGCTCCTTCCCATTCCAATCCTGAGACACTTCCGATAGCATGAGATGTGATATCTCAATGCTTCTAATATCAAAACTGAGACCCTCCCTATAGCATGATATGTGATATCTAAGTCCTTCCCATTCCAATCCTGAGACCCTTCCTATAGCATGAGATGTGATATCTCAATGCTTCTACCAAACCTGAGACCCTTCCTTTAGCATGAGATGTGATATCCAACTCCTTCCCATTCCAATCCTGAGACCCTTCCTATAGCATGAGAGGTGATATCTCAATACTTCTAATACCAAACCTGAGATCCTTCCGATAACATGAGATGTGATATCTCAATACTTCTAATACCAAACCTGAGATCCATCCTATAACATGAGATGTGATATCCAAATCCTTCCCCTTCCAAACCTGAGACCCTCCCTTTAGCATGAGATGTGATATCCAACTCCTTCCCATTCCAATCCTGAGACCCTTCTGATAGCATAAGATATGATATCTCAATGCTTCTATACCAAACCTGAGATCCTTCCGATAGCATGAGATGTGATATCTCAATACTTCTAATACCAAACCTGAGATCCTTCCTATAACATGAGATGTGATATCCAAATCCTTATCTTCCAAACCTGAGACCCTCCCGTTAGCATGAGATGTGATATCCAACTCCTTCCCATTCCAATCCTGAGACTCTTCTGATAGCATAAGATATGATATCTCAATGCTTCTATACCAAACCTGAGATCCTTCTGATAGCATGAGATGTGATATCTCAATACTTCTAATACCAAACCTGAGATCCTACCTCTAACATGAAATGTGATATCCAACTCTTTCCCCTTGCAAACCTGAGACCCTTCCTATAGCATGAGATGTGATATCCAAGTCCTTCCAATTCCAATCCTGAGACCCTTCCTATAACATGAGATGTGATATCCAACTCCTTCCCATTCCAACCTGAGACCCTTCCTATAGCATGAGATGGGATATCCAACTCCTTCCAAATCCAATCCCGATACCCTTCCGATAGCATGAGATCTGATATCCCAATGCTTCTACCAAACCTGAGACCCATACTATGGCATGAGATGTGATATCAAACTCCTTCCCATTCTAATCCTGAGACCCTTCCTATAGCTTGAGATGTGATATCCAACTCCTTCCCATTCCAATTCTGAGACCCTTCCTATACCATGAGACTTGATATCTCAATGCTTCTAATACCAAACCTGAGACCCGTCCTATAACATGAGATGTGATATCCAAATCCTTCCCCTTCCAAACCTTAGACCCTTCCTTTATCATGAGATGTGATAGCCAACTCCTTCCCATTCCAATCTTGAGACCTTTCCGATATCATGAAATGTGATATCTCAATGCTTCTAATATCAAACTTGAGACCCTCCCTATAACATGAGATGGGAATATCCAACTCCTTCCCATTACAATCCTGAGACCCTTCCGATAGCAGAGATGTGATATCTCAATGCTTATACCAAACCTGAGATCCTTCCTATAACATGAGATGTGATATCCAACTCCTTCCCATTCCAATCCTGAGACACTTCCTATAGCATGAGATGTGATATCTCACTGCTTATACCAAACCTGAGACCCTTCCTATAGCATGAGATGTGATATCCAACTCCTTCCCATTCCAATCCTGAGACACTTCCTATAGCATGAGATGTGATATCTCAATGCTTCTAATATCAAACTTGAGACCCTCCCTATAGCATGAGATGTGATACCCAAGTCCTTCCCATTCCAATCCTGAGACACTTCCTATAGCATGAGATGTGATATCCAACTGCTTCCCATTCCAATCCTGAGACCCTTCCTATAGCATGAGATGTGATATCTCTATGCTTCTAATACCAAACCTGAGATCCTTCCTCTAACATGAAATGTGATATCCAACTCCTTCCCTTTCCAAACCTAAGAGCCTATCTATAGCATGAGATGTGATATCCAAGTCCTTCACATTCCAACCCTTAGACCCTTCCTACAGCATGCAATATGATATCTCAATGATTCTAATAACAAACCTGAGACCCGTCCTATAACATGAGATGGGATATTCAACTCCTTCCCATTCCAATCCTGAGACTCTTCCGATAGCAGAGATGTGATATCTCAATGCTTATACCAAACCTGAGACCCTTCCTATAACATGAGATGTGATATCCAAATCCTTCCCGTTCCAAACCTGAGACCCTTCCTTTAGCATGAGATGTGATATCCAGCTCCTTCCCATTCCAATCCTGAGACACTTCCGATAGCATGAGATGTGATATCTCAATGCTTCTAATATCAAAACTGAGACCCTCCCTATAGCATGATATGTGATATCTAAGTCCTTCCCATTCCAATCCTGAGACCCTCCCTATAGCATGAGATGTGATATCCAACTCCTTCCCATTCCAATCCTGAGACCCTTCCTATAGCATGAGATATGATATCTCAATACTTCTAATACCAAACGTGAGATCCTTCCGATAACATGAGATGTGATATCCAAATCCTTCCCCTTCCAAACCTGAGACCCTCCCTTTAGCATGAGATGTGATATCCAACTCCTTCCTATTCCAATCCTGAGACTCTTCTGATAGCATGAGATGTGATATCTCAATGCTTCTAATACCAAACCTGAGATCCTTCCGATAGCATGAGATGTGATATCTCAATGCTTCTAATACCAAACCTGAGATCCTTCCTATAACATGAGATGTGATATCCAAATCCTTCCCCTTCCAAACCTGAGACCCTCCCTTTAGCATGAGATGTGATATCCAACTCCTTCCCATTCCATTCCTGAGACCCTTCTGGTAGCATGAGATGTGATATCTCAATGCCTCTAATACCAAACCTGAGATCCTACCTCTAACATGAAATGTGATATCCAACTCTTTCCCCTTCCAAACCTGAGAGCCTTCCTATAGCATGAGATGTGATATCCAAGTCCTTCCCATTCCAATCCTGAGACCCTTCCTATAGCTTAAGATGTGATATCCAACTCCTTCCCATTCCAATTCTGAGACCCTTCCTATACTATGAGACTTGATATCTCAATGCTTCTAATACCAAACCTGAGACCCGTAATATAACATGAGATGTGATATCCAACTCCTTCCCATTCCAATCCTGAGACCCTTCCGATATCATGAGATGTGATATCTCAAAGCTTCTAATATCAAACTTGAGACCCTCCCTATAGCATGAGATGTGATATCCAAGTCCTTCCCATTCCAATCCTGAGACCCTTCCTATAGCATGAGATGTGATATCTCAATGCTTCTAATACCAAACCTGAGACCCTTCTTATAACATGAGATGGGAATATCCAACTCCTTCCCATTCCAATCCTGAGACCCTTCCGATAGCAGAGATGTGATATCTCAATGCTTATACCAAACCTGAGATCCTTCTTATAACATGAGATGTGATATACAACTCCTTCCCATTCCAATCCTGAGACACTTCCTATAGCATGAGATGTGATATCTCACTGCTTATACCAAACCTGAGACCCTTCCCATAGCATGAGATGTGATATCCAACTCCTTCCCATTCCAATCCTCAGACCCTTCCTATAGCATGAGATGTGATATCTCAATGCTTCTAATATCAAACTTGAGACCCTACCTATAGCATGAGATGTGATATCCAAGTCCTTCCCATTCCAATCCTGAGACACTTCCTATAGCATGAGATGTGATATCTCAATGCTTCTAATACCAAACCTGAGACTCTTCCTATAACATGAGATGGGATATCCAACTCCTTCCCATTCCAATCCTGAGACCCTTTTGATAGCAGAGATGTGATATCTCAATGTTTATACCAAACCTGAGACCCTTCCTACGGCATGAGATGTCATATTCAACTCCTTCCCATTCCAATCCTGAGGCCCTTCCTATAGCATGAGATGTGATATCCAACTCCTTCCCATTCCAATCCTGAGACCCTTCCTATAGCATGAGATGTGATGTCTTAATGCTTCTAATACCAAACCTGAGATCCTTCCTATAACATGAGATGTGATATCCAACTCCTTCCATTCCAACCCTGGACCCTTCCTATAGCATGAGATGTGATATCTCAATGCTTATACCAAACCTGAGACCCTTCCTATAGCATGAGATGTGATATCCAACTCCTTCCCATTCCAATCCTGAGACCCTTCCTATAGCCTGAGATGTGATATCTGAATGCTTCTAATACCAAACCTGAGATCCTTCCTCTAACATGAAATGTGATATCCAACTCCTTCACTTTCCAAACCTGAGAGCCTATCTATAGCATGAGATGTGATATCCAAGTCCTTCCCATTCCAATCCTTAGACCCTTCCTACAGCATGCAATATGATATCTCAATGATTCTAATAAAAAACCTGAGACCCGTCCTATAACATGAGATGGGATATCCAACTCCTTCCCATTCCAATCCTGAGACACTTCCGATAGCAGAGATGTGATATCTCAATGTTTATACCAAACCTTAGACCCTTCCTATAACATGAGATGTGATATCCAACTCCTTCCCGTTCCAAACCTGAGACCCTTCCTTTAGCATGAGATGTGATATCCAGCTCCTTCCCATTCCAATCCTGAGACACTTCCGATAGCATGAGATGTGATATCTCAATGCTTCTAATATCAAAACTGAGACCCTCCCTATAGCATGATATGTGATATCTAAGTCCTTCCCATTCCAATCCTGAGACCCTTCCTATAGCATGAGATGTGATATCTCAATGCTTCTACCAAACCTGAGACCCTTCCTTTAGCATGAGATGTGATATCCAACTCCTTCCCATTCCAATCCTGAGACCCTTCCTATAGCATGAGAGGTGATATCTCAATACTTCTAATACCAAACCTGAGATCCTTCCGATAACATGAGATGTGATATCTCAATACTTCTAATACCAAACCTGAGATCCATCCTATAACATGAGATGTGATATCCAAATCCTTCCCCTTCCAAACCTGAGACCCTCCCTTTAGCATGAGATGTGATATCCAAATCCTTCCCATTCCAATCCTGAGACCCTTCTGATAGCATAAGATATGATATCTCAATGCTTCTATACCAAACCTGAGATCCTTCCGATAGCATGAGATGTGATATCTCAATACTTCTAATACCAAACCTGAGATCCTTCCTATAACATGAGATGTGATATCCAAATCCTTATCTTCCAAACCTGAGACCCTCCCTTTAGCATGAGATGTGATATCCAACTCCTTCCCATTCCAATCCTGAGACTCTTCTGATAGCATAAGATATGATATCTCAATGCTTCTATGCCAAACCTGAGATCCTTCTGATAGCATGAGATGTGATATCTCAATACTTCTAATACCAAACCTGAGATCCTACCTCTAACATGAAATGTGATATCCAACTCTTTCCCCTTGCAAACCTGAGAACCTTCCTATAGCATGAGATGTGATATCCAAGTCCTTCCCATTCCAATCCTGAGACCCTTCCTATAACATGAGATGTGATATCCAACTCCTTCCCATTCCAACCTGAGACCCTTCCTATAGCATGAGATGGGATATCCAACTCCTTCCAAATCCAATCCCGATACCCTTCCGATAGCATGAGATCTGACATCCCAATGCTTCTACCAAACCTGAGACCCATACTATGGCATGAGATGTGATATCAAACTCCTTCCCATTCTAATCCTGAGACCCTTCCTATAGCTTGAGATGTGATATCCAACTCCTTCCCATTCCAATTCTGAGACCCTTCCTATACCATGAGACTTGATATCTCAATGCTTCTAATACCAAACCTGAGACCCGTCCTATAACATGAGATGTGATATCCAAATCCTTCCCCTTCCAAACCTTAGACCCTTCCGATAGCAGAGATGTGATATCTCAATGCTTATACCAAACCTGAGATCCTTCCTATAACATGAGATGTGATATCCAACTCCTTCCCATTCCAATCCTGAGACACTTCCTGTAGCATGAGATGTGATATCTCACTGGTTATACCAAACCTGAGACCCTTCCTATAGCATGAGATGTGATATCCAACTCCTTCCCATTCCAATCCTGAGACCCTTCCTATAGCATGAGATGTGATATCTCAATGCTTCTAATATCAAACTTGAGACCCTCCCTATAGCATTAGATGTGATACCCAAGTCCTTCCCATTCCAATCCTGAGACACTTCCTATAGCATGAGATGTGATATCTCAATGCTTCTAATACCAAACCTGAGACTCTTCCTATAACATGAGATGGGATATCCAACTCCTTTCCATTCCAATCCTGAGACCCTTTCGATAGCAGAGATGTGATATCTCAATGTTTATACCAAACCTGAGACCCTTCCTACGGCATGAGATGTCATATTCAACTCCTTCCCATTCCAATCCTGAGACCCTTCCTATAGCATGAGATGTGATATCCAACTCCTTCCCATTCCAATCCTGAGACCCTTCCTATAGCATGAGATGTGATATCCAACTCCTTCCCATTCCAATCCTGGACCCTTCCTATAGCATGAGATGTGATATATCAATGCTTATACCAAACCTGAGACCCTTCCTATAGCATGAGATGTGATATCCAACTCCTTCCCATTCCAATCCTGAGACCCTTCCTATAGCCTGAGATGTGATATCTCAATGCCTCTAATACCAAACCTGAGATCCTTCCTCTAACATGAAATGTGATATCCAACTCCTTCACTTTCCAAACCTGTGAGCCTATCTATAGCATGAGATGTGATATCCAAGTCCTTCCCATTCCAATCCTTAGACCCTTCCTACAGCATGCAATATGATATCTCAATGATTCTAATAAAAAACCTGAGACCCGTCCTATAACATGAGATGGGATATCCAACTCCTTCCCATTCCAATTCTGAGACACTTCCGATAGCAGAGATGTGATATCTCAATGTTTATACCAAACCTGAGACCCTTCCTATAACATGAGATGTGATATCCAACTCCTTCCCGTTCCAAACCTGAGACCCTTCCTTTAGCATGAGATGTGATATCCAGCTCCTTCCCATTCCAATCCTGAGACACTTCCGATAGCATGAGATGTGATATCGCAATGCTTCTAATATCAAAACTGAGACCCTCCCTATAGCATGATATGTGATATCTAAGTCCTTCCCATTCCAATCCTGAGACCCTTCCTATAGCATGAGATGTGATATCTCAATGCTTCTACCAAACCTGAGACCCTTCCTTTAGCATGAGATGTGATATCCAACTCCTTCCCATTCCAATCCTGAGACCCTTCCTATAGCATGAGAGGTGATATCTCAATACTTCTAATACCAAACCTGAGATCCTTCCGATAACATGAGATGTGATATCTCAATACTTCTAATACCAAACCTGAGATCCATCCTATAACATGAGATGTGATATCCAAATCCTTCCCCTTCCAAACCTGAGACCCTCCCTTTAGCATGAGATGTGATATCCAACTCCTTCCCATTCCAATCCTGAGACCCTTCTGATAGCATAAGATATGATATCTCAATGCTTCTATACCAAACCTGAGATCCTTCCGATAGCATGAGATGTGATATCTCAATACTTCTAATACCAAACCTGAGATCCTTCCTATAACATGAGATGTGATATCCAAATCCTTATCTTCCAAACCTGAGACCCTCCCTTTAGCATGAGATGTGATATCCAACTCCTTCCCATTCCAATCCTGAGACTCTTCTGATAGCATAGGATATGATATCTCAATGCTTCTATACCAAACCTGAGATCCTTCTGATAGCATGAGATGTGATATCTCAATACTTCTAATACCAAACCTGAGATCCTACCTCTAACATGAAATGTGATATCCAACTCTTTCCCCTTGCAAACCTGAGAGCCTTCCTATAGCATGAGATGTGATATCCAAGTCCTTCCCATTCCAATCCTGAGACCCTTCCTATAACATGAGATGTGATATCCAACTCCTTCCCATTCCAACCTGAGACCCTTCCTATAGCATGAGATGGGATATCCAACTCCTTCCAAATCCAATCCCGAAACCCTTCCGATAGCATGAGATCTGATATCCCAATGCTTCTACCAAACCTGAGACCCATACTATGGCATGAGATGTGATATCAAACTCCTTCCCATTCTAATCCTGAGACCCTTCCTATAGCTTGAGATGTGATATCCAACTCCTTCCCATTCCAATTCTGAGACCCTTCCTATACCATGAGACTTGATATCTCAATGCTTCTAATACCAAACCTGAGACCCGTCCTATAACATGAGATGTGATATCCAAATCCTTCCCCTTCCAAACCTTAGACCCTTCCTTTATCATGAGATGTGATAGCCAACTCCTTCCCATTCCAATCTTGAGACCCTTCCGATATCATGAAATGTGATATCTCAATGCTTCTAATATCAAACTTGAGACCCTCCCTATAACATGAGATGGGAATATCCAACTCCTTCCCATTCCAATCCTGAGACCCTTCCGATAGCAGAGATGTGATATCTCAATGCTTATACCAAACCTGAGATCCTTCCTATAACATGAGATGTGATATCCAACTCCTTCCCATTCCAATCCTGAGACACTTCCTATAGCATGAGATGTGATATCTCACTGCTTATACCAAACCTGAGACCCTTCCTATAGCATGAGATGTGATATCCAACTCCTTCCCATTCCAATCCTGAGACCCTTCCTATAGCATGAGATGTGATATCTCAATGCTTCTAATATCAAACTTGAGACCCTCCCTATAGCATGAGATGTGATACCCAAGTCCTTCCCATTCCAATCCTGAGACACTTCCTATAGCATGAGATGTGATATCTCAATGCTTCTAATACCAAACCTGAGACTCTTCCTATAACATGAGATGGGATATCCAACTCCTTTCCATTCCAATCCTGAGACCCTTTCGATAGCAGAGATGTGATATCTCAATGTTTATACCAAACCTGAGACCCTTCCTACGGCATGAGATGTCATATTCAACTCCTTCCCATTCCAATCCTGAGACCCTTCCTATAGCATGAGATGTGATATCCAACTCCTTCCCATTCCAATCCTGAGACCCTTCCTATAGCATGAGATGTGATGTCTCAATGCTTCTAATACCAAACCTGAGATCCTTCCTATAACATGAGATGTGATATCCAACTCCTTCCATTCCAATCCTGGACCCTTCCTATAGCATGAGATGTGATATATCAATGCTTATACCAAACCTGAGACCCTTCCTATAGCATGAGATGTGATATCCAACTCCTTCCCATTCCAATCCTGAGACCCTTCCTATAGCCTGAGATGTGATATCTCAATGCCTCTAATACCAAACCTGAGATCCTTCCTCTAACATGAAATGTGATATCCAACTCCTTCACTTTCCAAACCTGAGAGCCTATCTATAGCATGAGATGTGATATCCAAGTCCTTCCCATTCCAATCCTTAGACCCTTCCTACAGCATGCAATATGATATCTCAATGATTCTAATAAAAAACCTGAGACCTGTCCTATAACATGAGATGGGATATCCAACTCCTTCCCATTCCGATTCTGAGACACTTCCGATAGCAGAGATGTGATATCTCAATGTTTATACCAAACCTGAGACCCTTCCTATAACATGAGATGTGATATCCAACTCCTTCCCGTTCCAAACCTGAGACCCTTCCTTTAGCATGAGATGTGATATCCAGCTCCTTCCCATTCCAATCCTGAGACACTTCCGATAGCATGAGATGTGATATCGCAATGCTTCTAATATCAAAACTGAGACCCTCCCTATAGCATGATATGTGATATCTAAGTCCTTCCCATTCCAATCCTGAGACCCTTCCTATAGCATGAGATGTGATATCTCAATGCTTCTACCAAACCTGAGACCCTTCCTTTAGCATGAGATGTGATATCCAACTCCTTCCCATTCCAATCCTGAGACCCTTCCTATAGCATGAGAGGTGATATCTCAATACTTCTAATACCAAACCTGAGATCCTTCCGATAACATGAGATGTGATATCTCAATACTTCTAATACCAAACCTGAGATCCATCCTATAACATGAGATGTGATATCCAAATCCTTCCCCTTCCAAACCTGAGACCCTCCCTTTAGCATGAGATGTGATATCCAACTCCTTCCCATTCAAATCCTGAGACCCTTCTGATAGCAAAAGATATGATATCTCAATGCTTCTATACCAAACCTGAGATCCTTCCGATAGCATGAGATGTGATATCTCAATACTTCTAATACCAAACCTGAGATCCTTCCTATAACATGAGATGTGATATCCAAATCCTTATCTTCCAAACCTGAGACCCTCCCTTTAGCATGAGATGTGATATCCAACTCCTTCCCATTCCAATCCTGAGACTCTTCTGATAGCATAAGATATGATATCTCAATGCTGCTATACCAAACCTGAGATCCTTCTGATAGCATGAGATGTGATATCTCAATACTTCTAATACCAAACCTGAGATCCTACCTCTAACATGAAATGTGATATCCAACTCTTTCCCCTTGCAAACCTGAGAGCCTTCCTATAGCATGAGATGTGATATCCAAGTCCTTCCCATTCCAATCCTGAGACCCTTCCTATAACATGAGATGTGATATCCAACTCCTTCCCATTCCAACCTGAGACCCTTCCTATAGCATGAGATGGGATATCCAACTCCTTCCAAATCCAATCCCGAAACCCTTCCGATAGCATGAGATCTGATATCCCAATGCTTCTACCAAACCTGAGACCCATACTATGGAATGAGATGTGATATCAAACTCCTTCCCATTCTAATCCTGAGACCCTTCCTATAGCTTGAGATGTGATATCCAACTCCTTCCCATTCCAATTCTGAGACCCTTCCTATACCATGAGACTTGATATCTCAATGCTTCTAATACCAAACCTGAGACCCGTCCTATAACATGAGATGTGATATCCAAATCCTTCCCCTTCCAAACCTTAGACCCTTCCTTTATCATGAGATGTGATAGCCAACTCCTTCCCATTCCAATCTTGAGACCCTTCCGATATCATGAAATGTGATATCTCAATGCTTCTAATATCAAACTTGAGACCCTCCCTATAACATGAGATGGGAATATCCAACTCCTTCCCATTCCAATCCTGAGACCCTTCCGATAGCAGAGATGTGATATCTCAATGCTTATACCAAACCTGAGATCCTTCCTATAACATGAGATGTGATATCCAACTCCTTCCCATTCCAATCCTGAGACACTTCCTATAGCATGAGATGTGATATCTCACTGCTTATACCAAACCTGAGACCCTTCCTATAGCATGAGATGTGATATCCAACTCCTTCCCATTCCAATCCTGAGACCCTTCCTATAGCATGAGATGTGATATCTCAATGCTTCTAATATCAAACTTGAGACCCTCCCTATAGCATGAGATGTGATACCCAAGTCCTTCCCATTCCAATCCTGAGACACTTCCTATAGCATGAGATGTGATATCCAACTGCTTCCCATTCCAATCCTGAGACCCTTCCTATAGCATGAGATGTGATATCTCTATGCTTCTAATACCAAACCTGAGATCCTTCCTCTAACATGAAATGTGATATCCAACTCCTTCCCTTTCCAAACCTAAGAGCCTATCTATAGCATGAGATGTGATATCCAAGTCCTTCACATTCCAACCCTTAGACCCTTCCTACAGCATGCAATATGATATCTCAATGATTCTAATAACAAACCTGAGACCCGTCCTATAACATGAGATGGGATATTCAACTCCTTCCCATTCCAATCCTGAGACTCTTCCGATAGCAGAGATGTGATATCTCAATGCTTATACCAAACCTGAGACCCTTCCTATAACATGAGATGTGATATCCAAATCCTTCCCGTTCCAAACCTGAGACCCTTCCTTTAGCATGAGATGTGATATCCAGCTCCTTCCCATTCCAATCCTGAGACACTTCCGATAGCATGAGATGTGATATCTCAATGCTTCTAATATCAAAACTGAGACCCTCCCTATAGCATGATATGTGATATCTAAGTCCTTCCCATTCCAATCCTGAGACCCTCCCTATAGCATGAGATGTGATATCCAACTCCTTCCCATTCCAATCCTGAGACCCTTCCTATAGCATGAGATATGATATCTCAATACTCCTAATACCAAACGTGAGATCCTTCCGATAACATGAGATGTGATATCCAAATCCTTCCCCTTCCAAACCTGAGACCCTCCCTTTAGCATGAGATGTGATATCCAACTCCTTCCTATTCCAATCCTGAGACTCTTCTGATAGCATGAGATGTGATATCTCAATGCTTCTAATACCAAACCTGAGATCCTTCCGATAGCATGAGATGTGATATCTCAATGCTTCTAATACCAAACCTGAGATCCTTCCTATAACATGAGATGTGATATCCAAATCCTTCCCCTTCCAAACCTGAGACCCTCCCTTTAGCATGAGATGTGATATCCAACTCCTTCCCATTCCATTCCTGAGACCCTTCTGATAGCATGAGATGTGATATCTCAATGCCTCTAATACCAAACCTGAGATCCTACCTCTAACATGAAATGTGATATCCAACTCCTTCCCCTTCCAAACCTGAGAGCCTTCCTATAGCATGAGATGTGATATCCAAGTCCTTCCCATTCCAATCCTGAGACCCTTCCTATAGCTTGAGATGTGATATCCAACTCCTTCCCATTCCAATTCTGAGACCCTTCCTATACTATGAGACTTGATATCTCAATGCTTCTAATACCAAACCTGAGACCCGTAATATAACATGAGATGTGATATCCAAATCCTTCCCCTTCCAAACCTTAGACCCTTCCTTTATCATGAGATGTGATATCCAACTCCTTCCCATTCCAATCCTGAGACCCTTCCGATATCATGAGATGTGATATCTCAAAGCTTCTATTATCAAACTTGAGACCCTCCCTATAGCATGAGATGTGATATCCAAGTCCTTCCCATTCCAATCCTGAGACCCTTCCTATAGCATGAGATGTGATATCTCAATGCTTCTAATACCAAACCTGAGACCCTTCTTATAACATGAGATGGGAATATCCAACTCCTTCCCATTCCAATCCTGAGACCCTTCCGATAGCAGAGATGTGATATCTCAATGCTTATACCAAACCTGAGATCCTTCCTATAACATGAGATGTGATATCCAACTCCTTCCCATTCCAATCCTGAGACACTTCCTATAGCATGAGATGTGATATCTCACTGCTTATACCAAACCTGAGACCCTTCCCATAGCATGAGATGTGATATCCAACTCCTTCCCATTCCAATCCTCAGACCCTTCCTATAGCATGAGATGTGATATCCAAGTCCTTCCCATTCCAATCCTGAGACACTTCCTATAGCATGAGATGTGATATCTCAATGCTTCTAATACCAAACCTGAGACTCTTCCTATAACATGAGATGGGATATCCAACTCCTTCCCATTCCAATCCTGAGACCCTTTTGATAGCAGAGATGTGATATCTCAATGTTTATACCAAACCTGAGACCCTTCCTACGGCATGAGATGTCATATTCAACTCCTTCCCATTCCAATGCTGAGACCCTTCCTATAGCATGAGATGTGATATCCAACTCCTTCCCATTCCAATCCTGAGACCCTTCCTATAGCATGAGATGTGATGTCTCAATGCTTCTAATACCAAACCTGAGATCCTTCCTATAACATGAGATGTGATATCCAACTCCTTCCATTCCAATCCTGGACCCTTCCTATAGCATGAGATGTGATATCTCAATGCTTATACCAAACCTGAGACCCTTCCTATAGCATGAGATGTGATATCCAACTCCTTCCCATTCCAATCCTGAGACCCTTCCTATAGCCTGAGATGTGATATCTGAATGCCTCTAATACCAAACCTGAGATCCTTCCTCTAACATGAAATGTGATATCCAACTCCTTCACTTTCCAAACCTGAGAGCCTATCTATATTATGAGATGTGATATCCAAGTCCTTCCCATTCCAATCCTTAGACCCTTCCTACAGCATGCAATATGATATCTCAATGATTCTAATTAAAAACCTGAGACCCGTCCTATAACATGAGATGGGATATCCAACTCCTTCCCATTCCAATCCTGAGACACTTCCGATAGCAGAGATGTGATATCTCAATCTTTATGCCAAACCTGAGACCCTTCCTATAACATGAGATGTGATATCCAACTCCTTCCCGTTCCAAACCTGAGACCCTTCCTTTAGCATGAGATGTGATATCCAGCTCCTTCCCATTCCAATCCTGAGACACTTCCGATAGCATGAGATGTGATATCTCAATGCTTCTAATATCAAAACTGAGACCCTCCCTATAGCATGATATGTGATATCTAAGTCCTTCCCATTCCAATCCTGAGACCCTTCCTATAGCATGAGATGTGATATCTCAATGCTTCTACCAAACCTGAGACCCTTCCTTTAGCATGAGATGTGATATCCAACTCCTTCCCATTCCAATCCTGAGTCCCTTCCTATAGCATGAGAGGTGATATCTCAATACTTCTAATACCAAACCTGAGATCCTTCCGATAACATGAGATGTGATATCTCAATACTTCTAATACCAAACCTGAGATCCATCCTATAACATGAGATGTGATATCCAAATCCTTCCCCTTCCAAACCTGAGACCCTCCCTTTAGCATGAGATGTGATATCCAAATCCTTCCCATTCCAATCCTGAGACCCTTCTGATAGCATAAGATATGATATCTCAATGCTTCTATACCAAACCTGAGATCCTTCCGATAGCATGAGATGTGATATCTCAATACTTCTAATACCAAACCTGAGATCCTTCCTATAACATGAGATGTGATATCCAAATCCTTATCTTCCAAACCTGAGACCCTCCCTTTAGCATGAGATGTGATATCCAACTCCTTCCCATTCCAATCCTGAGACTCTTCTGATAGCATAAGATATGATATCTCAATAATTCTATACCAAACCTGAGATCCTTCTGATAGCATGAGATGTGATATCTCAATACTTCTAATACCAAACCTGAGATCCTACCTCTAACATGAAATGTGATATCCAACTCTTTCCCCTTGCAAACCTGAGAGCCTTCCTATAGCATGAGATGTGATATCCAAGTCCTTCCCATTCCAATCCTGAGACCCTTCCTATAACATGAGATGTGATATCCAACTCCTTCCCATTCCAACCTGAGACCCTTCCTATAGCATGAGATGGGATATCCAACTCCTTCCAAATCCAATCCCGATACCCTTCCGATAGTATGAGATCTGATATCCCAATGCTTCTACCAAACCTGAGACCCATACTATGGCATGAGATGTGATATCAAACTCCTTCCCATTCCAATTCTGAGACCCTTCCTATACCATGAGACTTGATATCTCAATGCTTCTAATACCAAACCTGAGACCCGTCCTATAACATGAGATGTGATATCCAAATCCTTCCCCTTCCAAAAATTAGACCCTTCCGATAGCAGAGATGTGATATCTCAATGCTTATACCAAACCTGAGATCCTTCCTATAACATGAGATGTGATATCCAACTCCTTCCCATTCCAATCCTGAGACCCTTCCTATAGCATGAGATGTGATATCTCAATGCTTCTAATACCAAACCTGAGACTCTTCCTATAACATGAGATGGGATATCCAACTCCTTTCCATTCCAATCCTGAGACCCTTTCGATAGCAGAGATGTGATATCTCAATGTTTATACCAAACCTGAGACCCTCCCTACGGCATGAGATGTCATATACAACTCCTTCCCATTCCAATCCTGAGACCCTTCCTATAGCATGAGATGTGATATCCACCTCCTTCCCATTCCAATCCTGAGACCCTTCCTATAGCATGAGATGTGATGTCTCAATGCTTCTAATACCAAACCTGAGATCCTTCCTATAACATGAGATGTGATATCCAACTCCTTCCATTCCAATCCTGAGACCCTTCCTATAGCATGAGATGTGAGATCTCAAGACCCTTCCTATAGCATGAGATGTGATATCCAACTCCTTCCCATTCCAATCCTGAGACCCTTCCTATAGCCTGAGATGTGATATCTGAATGCCTCTAATACCAAACCTGAGATCCTTCCTCTAACATGAAATGTGATATCCAACTCCTTCCCATTCCAACCTGAGACCCTTCCTATAGCATAAGATGGGATATCCAACTCCTTCCAAATCCAATCCCGATACCCTTCCGATAGCATGAGATCTGATATCCCAATGCTTCTACCAAACCTGAGACCCATACTATGGCATGAGATGTGATATCAAACTCCTTCCCATTCTAATCCTGAGACCCTTCCTATAGCTTGAGATGTGATATCCAACTCCTTCCCATTCCAATTCTGAGACCCTTCCTATACCATGAGACTTGATATCTCAATGCTTCTAATACCAAACCTGAGACCCGTCCTATAACATGAGATGTGATATCCAAATCCTTCCCCTTCCAAACCTTAGACCCTTCCGATAGCAGAGATGTGATATCTCAATGCTTATACCAAACCTGAGATCCTTCCTATAACATGAGATGTGATATCCAACTCTTTCCCATTCCAATCCTGAGACCCTTCCTATAGCATGAGATGTGATATCTCAATGCTTCTAATACCAAACCTGAGACTCTTCCTATAACATGAGATGGGATATCCAACTCCTTTCCATTCCAATCCTGAGACCCTTTCGATAGCAGAGATGTGATATCGCAATGTTTATACCAAACCTGAGACCCTCCCTACGGCATGAGATGTGATATACAACTCCTTCCCATTCCAATCCTGAGACCCTTCCTATAGCATGAGATGTGATATCCAACTCCTTCCCGTTCCAATCCTGAGACCCTTCCTATAGCATGAGATGTGATGTCTCAATGCTTCTAATACCAAACCTGAGATCCTTCCTATAACAAGAGATGTGATATCCAACTCCTTCCATTCCAATCCTGAGACCCTTCCTATAGCATGAGATGTGATATCTCAAGACCCTTCCTATAGCATGAGATGTGATATCCAACTCCTTCCCATTCCAATCCTGAGACCCTTCCTATAGCCTGAGATGTGATATCTGAATGCCTCTAATACCAAACCTGAGATCCTTCCTCTAACATGAAATGTGATATCCAACTCCTTCACTTTCCAAACCTGAGAGCCTATCTATAGTGTGAGATGTGATATCCAAGTCCTTCCCATTCCAATCCTTAGACCCTTCCTACAGCATGCAATATAATATCTCAATGATTTTAATAAAAAACCTGAGACCTGTCCTATAACATGAGATGGGATATCCAACTCCTTCCCATTCCAATTCTGAGACACTTCCGATAGCAGAGATGTGATATCTCAATGTTTATACCAAACCTGAGACCCTTCCTATAACATGAGATGTGATATCCAACTCCTTCCCGTTCCAAACCTGAGACCCTTCCTTTAGCATGAGATGTGATATCCAGCTCCTTCCCATTCCAATCCTGAGACACTTCCGATAGCATGAGATGTGATATCGCAATGCTTCTAATATCAAAACTGAGACCCTCCCTATAGCATGATATGTGATATCTAAGTCCTTCCCATTCCAATCCTGAGACCCTTCCTATAGCATGAGATGTGATATCTCAATGCTTCTACCAAACCTGAGACCCTTCCTTTAGCATGAGATGTGATATCCAACTCCTTCCCATTCCAATCCTGAGACCCTTCCTATAGCATGAGAGGTGATATCTCAATACTTCTAATACCAAACCTGAGATCCTTCCGATAACATGAGATGTGATATCTCAATACTTCTAATACCAAACCTGAGATCCATCCTATAACATGAGATGTGATATCCAAATCCTTCCCCTTCCAAACCTGAGACGCTCCCTTTAGCATGAGATGTGATATCCAACTCCTTCCCATTCCAATCCTGAGACCCTTCTGATAGCATAAGATATGATATCTCAATGCTTCTATACCAAACCTGAGATCCTTCCGATAGCATGAGATGTGATATCTCAATACTTCTAATACCAAACCTGAGATCCTTCCTATAACATGAGATGTGATATCCAAATCCTTATCTTCCAAACCTGAGACCCTCCCTTTAGCATGAGATGTGATATCCAACTCCTTCCCATTCCAATCCTGAGACTCTTCTGATAGCATAAGATATGATGTCTCAATGCTTCTATACCAAACCTGAGATCCTTCTGATAGCATGAGATGTGATATCTCAATACTTCTAATACCAAACCTGAGATCCTACCTCTAACATGAAATGTGATATCCAACTCTTTCCCCTTGCAAACCTGAGAGCCTTCCTATAGCATGAGATGTGATATCCAAGTCCTTCCCATTCCAATCCTGAGACCCTTCCTATAACATGAGATGTGATATCCAACTCCTTCCCATTCCAACCTGAGACCCTTCCTATAGCATGAGATGGGATATCCAACTCCTTCCAAATCCAATCCCGAAACCCTTCCGATAGCATGAGATCTGATATCCCAATGCTTCTACCAAACCTGAGACCCATACTATGGAATGAGATGTGATATCAAACTCCTTCCCATTCTAATCCTGAGACCCTTCCTATAGCTTGAGATGTGATATCCAACTCCTTCCCATTCCAATTCTGAGACCCTTCCTATACCATGAGACTTGATATCTCAATGCTTCTAATACCAAACCTGAGACCCGTCCTATAACATGAGATGTGATATCCAAATCCTTCCCCTTCCAAACTTTAGACCCTTCCTTTATCATGAGATGTGATAGCCAACTCCTTCCCATTCCAATCTTGAGACCCTTCCGATATCATGAAATGTGATATCTCAATGCTTCTAATATCAAACTTGAGACCCTCCCTATAACATGAGATGGGAATATCCAACTCCTTCCCATTCCAATCCTGAGACCCTTCCGATAGCAGAGATGTGATATCTCAATGCTTATACCAAACCTGAGACCCTTCCTATGGCCTGAGATGTCATATACAACTCCTTCCCATTCCAATCCTGAGACCCTTCCTATAGCATGAGATGTGATATCTCAATGCTTATACCAAATCTGAGACCCTTCCTATAGCATGAGATGTGATATCCAACTCCTTCCCATTCCAATTCTGAGACCCTTCCTATACCATGAGACTTGATATCTCAATGCTTCTAATACCAAACCTGAGACCCGTCCTATAACATGAGATGTGATATCCAAATCCTTCCCCTTCCAAAAATTAGACCCTTCCGATAGCAGAGATGTGATATCTCAATGCTTATACCAAACCTGAGATCCTTCCTATAACATGAGATGTGATATCCAACTCCTTCCCATTCCAATCCTAAGACCCTTCCTATAGCATGAGATGTGATATCTCAATGCTTCTAATACCAAACCTGAGACTCTTCCTATAACATGAGATGGGATATCCAACTCCTTTCCATTCCAATCCTGAGACCCTTTCGATAGCAGAGATGTGATATCTCAATGTTTATACCAAACCTGAGACCCTCCCTACGGCATGAGATGTCATATACAACTCCTTCCCATTCCAATCCTGAGACCCTTCCTATAGCATGAGATGTGATATCCAACTCCTTCCCATTCCAATCCTGAGACCCTTCCTATAGCATGAGATGTGATGTCTCAATGCTTCTAATACCAAACCTGAGATCCTTCCTATAACATGAGATGTGATATCCAACTCCTTCCATTCCAATCCTGAGACCCTTCCTATAGCATGAGATGTGAGATCTCAAGACCCTTCCTATAGCATGAGATGTGATATCCAACTCCTTCCCATTCCAATCCTGAGACCCTTCCTATAGCCTGAGATGTGATATCTGAATGCCTCTAATACCAAACCTGAGATCCTTCCTCTAACATGAAATGTGATATCCAACTCCTTCCCATTCCAACCTGAGACCCTTCCTATAGCATAAGATGGGATATCCAACTCCTTCCAAATCCAATCCCGATACCCTTCCGATAGCATGAGATCTGATATCCCAATGCTTCTACCAAACCTGAGACCCATACTATGGCATGAGATGTGATATCAAACTCCTTCCCATTCTAATCCTGAGACCCTTCCTATAGCTTGAGATGTGATATCCAACTCCTTCCCATTCCAATTCTGAGACCCTTCCTATACCATGAGACTTGATATCTCAATGCTTCTAATACCAAACCTGAGACCCGTCCTATAACATGAGATGTGATATCCAAATCCTTCCCCTTCCAAACCTTAGACCCTTCCGATAGCAAAGATGTGATATCTCAATGCTTATACCAAACCTGAGATCCTTCCTATAACATGAGATGTGATATCCAACTCTTTCCCATTCCAATCCTGAGACCCTTCCTATAGCATGAGATGTGATATCTCAATGCTTCTAATACCAAACCTGAGACTCTTCCTATAACATGAGATGGGATATCCAACTCCTTTCCATTCCAATCCTGAGACCCTTTCGATAGCAGAGATGTGATATCGCAATGTTTATACCAAACCTGAGACCCTCCCTACGGCATGAGATGTCATATACAACTCCTTCCCATTCCAATCCTGAGACCCTTCCTATAGCATGAGATGTGATATCCAACTCCTTCCCGTTCCAATCCTGAGACCCTTCCTATAGCATGAGATGTGATGTCTCAATGCTTCTAATACCAAACCTGAGATCCTTCCTATAACATGAGATGTGATATCCAACTCCTTCCATTCCAATCCTGAGACCCTTCCTATAGCATGAGATGTGAGATCTCAAGACCCTTCCTATAGCATGAGATGTGATATCCAACTCCTTCCCATTCCAATCCTGAGACCCTTCCTATAGCCTGAGATGTGATATCTGAATGCCTCTAATACCAAACCTGAGATCCTTCCTCTAACATGAAATGTGATATCCAACTCCTTCCCATTCCAACCTGAGACCCTTCCTATAGCATAAGATGGGATATCCAACTCCTTCCAAATCCAATCCCGATACCCTTCCGATAGCATGAGATCTGATATCCCAATGCTTCTACCAAACCTGAGACCCATACTATGGCATGAGATGTGATATCAAACTCCTTCCCATTCTAATCCTGAGACCCTTCCTATAGCTTGAGATGTGATATCCAACTCCTTCCCATTCCAATTCTGAGACCCTTCCTATACCATGAGACTTGATATCTCAATGCTTCTAATACCAAACCTGAGACCCGTCCTATAACATGAGATGTGATATCCAAATCCTTCCCCTTCCAAACCTTAGACCCTTCCGATAGCAGAGATGTGATATCTCAATGCTTATACCAAACCTGAGATCCTTCCTATAACATGAGATGTGATATCCAACTCTTTCCCATTCCAATCCTGAGACCCTTCCTATAGCATGAGATGTGATATCTCAATGCTTCTAATACCAAACCTGAGACTCTTCCTATAACATGAGATGGGATATCCAACTCCTTCCCATTCCAATCCTGAGACACTTCCGATAGCATGAGATGTGATATCTCAATGCTTCTAATATCAAAACTGAGACCCTCCCTATAGCATGATATGTGATATCTAAGTCCTTCCCATTCCAATCCTGAGACCCTTCCTATAGCATGAGATGTGATATCTCAATGCTTCTACCAAACCTGAGACCCTTCCTTTAGCATGAGATGTGATATCCAACTCCTTCCCATTCCAATCCTGAGTCCCTTCCTATAGCATGAGAGGTGATATCTCAATACTTCTAATACCAAACCTGAGATCCTTCCGATAACATGAGATGTGATATCTCAATACTTCTAATACCAAACCTGAGATCCATCCTATAACATGAGATGTGATATCCAAATCCTTCCCCTTCCAAACCTGAGACCCTCCCTTTAGCATGAGATGTGATATCCAAATCCTTCCCATTCCAATCCTGAGACCCTTCTGATAGCATAAGATATGATATCTCAATGCTTCTATACCAAACCTGAGATCCTTCCGATAGCATGAGATGTGATATCTCAATACTTCTAATACCAAACCTGAGATCCTTCCTATAACATGAGATGTGATATCCAAATCCTTATCTTCCAAACCTGAGACCCTCCCTTTAGCATGAGATGTGATATCCAACTCCTTCCCATTCCAATCCTGAGACTCTTCTGATAGCATAAGATACGATATCTCAATGCTTCTATACCAAACCTGAGATCCTTCTGATAGCATGAGATGTGATATCTCAATACTTCTAATACCAAACCTGAGATCCTACCTCTAACATGAAATGTGATATCCAACTCTTTCCCCTTGCAAACCTGAGAGCCTTCCTATAGCATGAGATGTGATATCCAAGTCCTTCCCATTCCAATCCTGAGACCCTTCCTATAACATGAGATGTGATATCCAACTCCTTCCCATTCCAACCTGAGACCCTTCCTATAGCATGAGATGGGATATCCAACTCCTTCCAAATCCAATCCCGATACCCTTCCGATAGTATGAGATCTGATATCCCAATGCTTCTACCAAACCTGAGACCCATACTATGGCATGAGATGTGATATCAAACTCCTTCCCATTCCCATTCTGAGACCCTTCCTATACCATGAGACTTGATATCTCAATGCTTCTAATACCAAACCTGAGACCCGTCCTATAACATGAGATGTGATATCCAAATCCTTCCCCTTCCAAAAATTAGACCCTTCCGATAGCAGAGATGTGATATCTCAATGCTTATACCAAACCTGAGATCCTTCCTATAACATGAGATGTGATATCCAACTCCTTCCCATTCCAATCCTGAGACCCTTCCTATAGCATGAGATGTGATATCTCAATGCTTCTAATACCAAACCTGAGACTCTTCCTATAACATGAGATGGGATATCCAACTCCTTTCCATTCCAATCCTGAGACCCTTTCGATAGCAGAGATGTGATATCTCAATGTTTATACCAAACCTGAGACCCTCCCTACGGCATGAGATGTCATATACAACTCCTTCCCATTCCAATCCTGAGACCCTTCCTATAGCATGAGATGTGATATCCACCTCCTTCCCATTCCAATCCTGAGACCCTTCCTATAGCATGAGATGTGATGTCTCAATGCTTCTAATACCAAACCTGAGATCCTTCCTATAACATGAGATGTGATATCCAACTCCTTCCATTCCAATCCTGAGACCCTTCCTATAGCATGAGATGTGAGATCTCAAGACCCTTCCTATAGCATGAGATGTGATATCCAACTCCTTCCCATTCCAATCCTGAGACCCTTCCTATAGCCTGAGATGTGATATCTGAATGCCTCTAATACCAAACCTGAGATCCTTCCTCTAACATGAAATGTGATATCCAACTCCTTCCCATTCCAACCTGAGACCCTTCCTATAGCATAAGATGGGATATCCAACTCCTTCCAAATCCAATCCCGATACCCTTCCGATAGCATGAGATCTGATATCCCAATGCTTCTACCAAACCTGAGACCCATACTATGTCATGAGATGTGATATCAAACTCCTTCCCATTCTAATCCTGAGACCCTTCCTATAGCTTGAGATGTGATATCCAACTCCTTCCCATTCCAATTCTGAGACCCTTCCTATACCATGAGACTTGATATCTCAATGCTTCTAATACCAAACCTGAGACCCGTCCTATAACATGAGATGTGATATCCAAATCCTTCCCCTTCCAAACCTTAGACCCTTCCGATAGCAGAGATGTGATATCTCAATGCTTAAACCAAACCTGAGATCCTTCCTATAACATGAGATGTGATATCCAACTCTTTCCCATTCCAATCCTGAGACCCTTCCTATAGCATGAGATGTGATATCTCAATGCTTCTAATACCAAACCTAAGACTCTTCCTATAACATGAGATGGGATATCCAACTCCTTTCCATTCCAATCCTGAGACCCTTTCGATAGCAGAGATGTGATATCGCAATGTTTATACCAAACCTGAGACCCTCCCTACGGCATGAGATGTCATATACAACTCCTTCCCATTCCAATCCTGAGACCCTTCCTATAGCATGAGATGTGATATCCAACTCCTTCCCGTTCCAATCGTGAGACCCTTCCTATAGCATGAGATGTGATGTCTCAATGCTTCTAATACCAAACCTGAGATCCTTCCTATAACAAGAGATGTGATATCCAACTCCTTCCATTCCAATCCTGAGACCCTTCCTATAGCATGAGATGTGATATCTCAAGACCCTTCCTATAGCATGAGATGTGATATCCAACTCCTTCCCATTCCAATCCTGAGACCCTTCCTATAGCCTGAGATGTGATATCTGAATGCCTCTAATACCAAACCTGAGATCCTTCCTCTAACATGAAATGTGATATCCAACTCCTTCACTTTCCAAACCTGAGAGCCTATCTATAGCATGAGATGTGATATCCAAGTCCTTCCCATTCCAATCCTTAGACCCTTCCTACAGCATGCAATATAATATCTCAATGATTTTAATAAAAAACCTGAGACCCGTCCTATAACATGAGATGGGATATCCAACTCCTTCCCATTCCAATCCTGAGACATTTCCGACAGCAGAGATGTGATATCTCAATGTTTATACGAAACCTAAGACTCTTCCTATAACATGAGATGGGATATCCAACTCCTTTCCATTCCAATCCTGAGACCCTTTCGATAGCAGAGATGTGATATCGCAATGTTTATACCAAACCTGAGACCCTCCCTACGGCATGAGATGTCATATACAACTCCTTCCCATTCCAATCCTGAGACCCTTCCTATAGCATGAGATGTGATATCCAACTCCTTCCCGTTCCAATCGTGAGACCCTTCCTATAGCATGAGATGTGATGTCTCAATGCTTCTAATACCAAACCTGAGATCCTTCCTATAACAAGAGATGTGATATCCAACTCCTTCCATTCCAATCCTGAGACCCTTCCTATAGCATGAGATGTGATATCTCAAGACCCTTCCTATAGCATGAGATGTGATATCCAACTCCTTCCCATTCCAATCCTGAGACCCTTCCTATAGCCTGAGATGTGATATCTGAATGCCTCTAATACCAAACCTGAGATCCTTCCTCTAACATGAAATGTGATATCCAACTCCTTCACTTTCCAAACCTGAGAGCCTATCTATAGCATGAGATGTGATATCCAAGTCCTTCCCATTCCAATCCTTAGACCCTTCCTACAGCATGCAATATAATATCTCAATGATTTTAATAAAAAACCTGAGACCCGTCCTATAACATGAGATGGGATATCCAACTCCTTCCCATTCCAATCCTGAGACATTTCCGATAGCAGAGATGTGATATCTCAATGTTTATACGAAACCTGAGACCCTTCCTATAACATGAGATGTGATATCCAACTCCTTCCCGTTCCAAACCTGAGACCCTTCCTTTAGCATGAGATGTGATATCCAGCTCCTTCCCATTCCAATCCTGAGACACTTCCGATAGCATGAGATGTGATATCTCAATGCTTCTAATATCAAAACTGAGACCCTCCCTATAGCATATGTGATATCTAAGTCCTTCCCATTCCAATCCTGAGACCCTTCCTATAGCATGAGATGTGATATCTCAATGCTTATCCTTGATTCCTGTAGTAAATTGCTTTCCTTTGCAGGCCGACTCCTCTCACGAATGCCTTGTCTGCATGCATTCTCTCCTGGCCATTCTCTCACCGTGGCTATTTGCCTACCCCCTTCCTCTCTCAGTGGATGGACTTCTCCATCCTAGCCTCCTACCACTCAACTCCGCCTACTTGGAGAATTCAACATGAACCTGCATGCTTCCTGACCTGGACTTTTACGAGATCTGCAACTCTTCATGTCGCTGGCCCTACACACTGCAGGGAATACTCAGGATTTTCTGATCTCAGACCTCCCCCTCTGTAACCCTCTCAACAATCCTCTCCCGTGGTGATCAAGTTCTCATCTCCAAAGAAGGCTAACTGCCAGCTGTTCCTCCTCAGAGGAGTTCTCCCTTTCTGTCCCTGCTCCCTGCGCGTTGCAAACACTCGCTTCCCTGCTCTCTGGTTTAGACGCTTTTCCTTCTCAGAGGCCTTCTTCATTTCTGCCCTTTTCGCGTTGCAAGTACTCGCTTCCCAGCTCTCTGGTTTAGACGCGTGTTCCCTGCCTTCTGCCCCTCTTCCCGCTACCTTCAAATCAAAAAATGAGCTCCAAAAGATACACAGTGCTCAGAATGCTCTATAACACCCATTATTCAACATATAGCCGTAACCCGCTAGACGTATTGAAACGTGCTGTAAACTAGTAAAAACAGCTAGAAAATGTACTTTCCTCGCGTTTTTGTAAATGCTAATTCTGATGGGTTCCCATGTATGTACTGTCCGTGCGTTTGTTGTCGAATCCTGAAGTTTTTAACCACTGTTCTCCCATACAAGGGGGGGGGGGTCAACGTCTACTGCTGTTCACAGGCTGAATGTATACGGTTGAAATCTTCAAGGCATTATCAGCTTTCCTGACTGTTTTGGAACGTGTATTTGCCATCTGTTAATGCAGTCGCCCTGTGTTCATCGTCCCTTCTACTTTACAGGCTGCACTCACCTGGTGATCACATTCTCCTCTCCAGAGCAGGCTGACTACCAGCTGCTCCTCCTCATAGGCGTTCATCCTTTCTGTCCCTGCTCCCTGCACCGTTTCGCGTTGCATGTACTCGCTTCCCAGCTCTCTGGTTTAGATGCGTGTTCCCTGCCTTCTCTCCTTTTCCTACAGCCTTCCAATGAGCTCCACAAGATACAGTGTTCAGAATGCTTTATAACACCCATTATTCAACATATAGCTGTAACCCGCTAGACGTATTGAAACGTGCTAAAAACGAGCAGAAACAGCTAGAAAATGTACTTTCCTCGCGTTTTGGTAAATGCGAATTCTGGTGGATTCCCATTTTGTACTCTGTTCGTGCGTTTGTTCAGTCGAATCCTGGTCTTTTGAACCACTCTTCTCCCATACAAGGGAGGGTCAAAATGTGTTGTTCACAGGCTGAATTTATACTGCTGAAATGCTCGCTTGTCTGCTCTCTGGTTTAGACGCGTGTACCCAGCATTACCAAAACGCGAGGGAAGTACATTTTCTAGCTGTTTTTGCTAGTTTTTAGCACGTTTCAATACGTCTAGCTGGTTACAGCTATATGTTGAATAATGGGTGTTATAAAGCATTCTGAACACTGTATCTTGTGGAGCAAATTGGAAGGCTGTAGCAAGAGGAGAGAAGGCAGGGAACACGCATCTCAACCAGAGAGCTGGGAAGCGAGTACATGCAACGCGAAACGGTGCAGGGAGCAGGGACAGAAATGATGAACACCTATGAGGAGGAGCAGCTGGTAGCCTGCATAGGAGAGAAGAATGTGATCACTAGGGGAGTGCAGCCTGTAAACTAGAAGGAACGATGAACAAAGGGCGACTGCATTAACAGATGGCAAATACACGTTCCAAAACAGTCAGGAAAGCTGATAATGCCTTGAAGATTTCAGCCGTATACATTCAGCCTGTGAACAGCAGTAGGTGTTGACCCCCCCCCTCCCTAGTATGGGAGAACAGTGGTTAAAAACTTCAGGATTCGACACAAACGCACGGACACAGTACATACAACATGGGAACCCACCAGAATTCGCATTTACAAAAACGCGAGGGAAGTACATTTTCTAGCTATTTTTGCTAGTTTTTAGCACGTTTCAATACGTCTAGCGGGTTACAGCTAAATGTTGAATAATGGGGTTATAAAGCATTCTGAACACTATCTTGTGGAGCTCATTGGAAGGCTGTAGGAAGAGGAGAGAAGGCAGGGAACACGCATCTCAACCAGAGAGCTGGGAAGCGAGTACATGCAACGCGAAACGGTGCAGGGAGCAGGGACAGAAAGGTGGAACGCCTCTGAGGAGGAGCAGCTGGTAGTTAGCCTGCTCTGGAGAGGAGAATGTGATCACCACGGGAGTGCAGCCTTGAAACAAGAAGGGACGATGAAAACATGCTGACTGGAATAACAGATGGCAAATACACTTTCCAGAACAGTCGGTTTACCCGATAATGCATTGACGATTTCAGCAGTATACATTCAGCCTGTGAACAGTAGATTTTGATCCCCCCCTTGTATGGGTGACGAGTGGTTAAAAACATCAGGATTCGACTGAACAAATGCACGGAGTACAAAATGGGAATCCACCAGAATTCGTATTTACCAAAACGCGAGGAAAGAACATTTTCTAGCTATTTTGCTAGTTTTTAGCACTTTTCAATACGTCTAGCGGGTTACAGCTATATCTTGAATAATGGGTGTTATAAAGCATTCTGAGCACCGTGTATCTTTTGAAGCTCATTTGTTGATTTGAAGGCAGCGGGAAGAGGAGAGAAGGCAGGGAACACACGTCTAAACCAGAGAGCTGTGAAGCGAGTTGTTTTCTGCAACGCGAAACGATGCAGAGAACAGGCACAGAAAGGAAGAAGGAAAAGCGTCTAAACCAGAGAGCAGGGAAGCGAGTGTTTGCAACGCGAAACGGTGCAGAGAGCAGGGACAGAAAGGGAGAATTCCACTGAGGAGGAACAGCTGGTAGTTAGCCTTCTTTGGAGATGAGAACTTGATCACCACGGGAGAGGATTGTTGAGAGGGTTACATAGGGGGATGTCTGAGATCAGAAAATCCTGAGTATTCCCTGCAGTGTGTAGGGCCAGAGACATGAAGAGTTGCAGATCTCGTAAAAGTCCAGGTCAGGAAGCATACAGGTTCATTTTGAATTCTCCAAGTAGGCGGAGTTGAGTGGTAGGAGGCTAGGATGGAGAAGTCCATCCACTGAGAGAGGAAGGGGGTAGGCAAATAGCCACGGTGAGAGAATGGCCAGGAAAGAGAGAATGCATGCAGACAAGGCATTCGTGAGAGGAGTCGGCCTGCAAAGGAAAGCAATTTACTACAGGAATCAAGGATACTCCCCCTCATGAACGGTTGGATCTGGGCATGGAGAGGAACTTGTCATCAGGGAGGAAAGTGTCAGAGCTCGAGACAGCGCTGGCCGTCATCCATGTCTCGGTTAGACCAAGGACATCAAGGTCGGGTTCTTCCAGGAAATGGCAGATGTCAGATGAGTGTTAACTGAGTGAGAGTTGAGAGTGGGGAGGGGTACAAATCAGTAATCCTTGCGGAGGTGTAGAAGGAGCCTGACCTAGGGCACATGAGGAAGGAGAGAGGAAAGGAAGCAGAAGAAGGGAGAGAAGACACAGCAGGAGTGCATTATCAATCCGGGAGCTAGGAGTGGTGAGGTTAGACGGGGAGGTCTGAGTCTCAGGATTTGAATGGGAAGTTCGATATCACATGTCATGCTATAGGAAGAGTCTCAGGATTGGAATGGGAAGGAGTTGGATATGATATCTCTTGTTATAGGGAGGATCTCAGGTTTGGTATTAGAAGCACTGAGATATCAAATCACATCCTATCGGAAGGGTCTCGGGTTTGGTATTGGAAGAAATGAGATTTCAAATCTCAGGCTGTGGGAATGGTCTAGGCTAGGGTATGGTATTGGAAGGGGTGAAAAATCACATTTCATGCTACAGGAAGGGTCACAAGTTTGGAATGGGAAGGAGTTGGATTTCACATATACTACGGGAAGCATATTAGAAGCATATTAGAAGCATAGAGATATCACATCTCATGTTATAGGAAGGGTCTCGATTGGAATGGGAAGGAGTTGGATATCACATCTCATGTTATAGGGAGGGTCTCAGTTTTCATATTAGAAGCATTGAGATATCACATATGCTATTGGAAGGGTCTCAGTATTGGAATGGGAAGGAGTTGGATATCACATCTCATGTTAGAGGGAGGGTCTCAGTTTTGATATTAGAAGCATTGAGATATCACATATACTATTGGAAGGGTCTCAGTATTGGAATTGGAAGGAGTTGGATATCACATATGCTAAAGGAAGGGTCTCAGGTTTGGAATGGGAAGGAGTTGAATATCACATCTCATGCTAAAGGAAGGGTCATCAGGTTCGGTATAAGCATTGAGATATCACATCTCTGCTATCGGAAGGGTCTCAGGATAGGAATGGGAAGGACTTAGAATTCACATCTCATACTATAGGGAGGGTCTCAGTTTTGATATTAGAAGCATTGAGCTATCACATCTCATGCTTTCGGAAGGGTCTCAGGATTGGAATGGGATGGAGTTGGATATCACATCTCAAGCTATCTCAGGATTGGAATGGGAAGGAGTTTGATATTTCATCTCAAGCTATAGGAAGGGTCTCAGGTTTGGAAAGGGAAGGATTTGGATTTCACATCTCATGTTATAGGATGGTTCTCATGTTTGGTTTTAGAAGCATTGAGATATCACATCTCATGCTATAGGAAGGGTCTAAGGTTTGGAAGGGGACGGATTTGGGTATCACATCTCATGTTATAGGACCGGTCTCAGGTTTGGTATTTGAAGCATTGAGATATCAAGTCTCATGGTATAGGACGGGTCTCAGAATTGGAATGAGAAGGAGTTGGATATCACATCTCAAGCTATAGGAAGGGTCTCATGATTGGAATGGGAAGGAGTTGGATATCACATCTCATGTTATAGGAAGGGTCTCAGGATTGGAATGGAAAGGACTTGGATATCACATCTCATTCTATAGGAAGGCTCTCAGGGTTGGAAGGGGAAGGAGTTGGATATCACATTTCATGTTAGAGGTAGGATCTCAGGTTTGGTTTTAGAGGCATTGAGATATCACATCTCATGCCATCAGAAGGGTCTCAGGATTGGAATGGGAAGGAGTTGGATATCAAATCTCATGCTAAAGGGATGGTCTAAGGTTTGGAAGGGGAGGGATTTGGACATCATATCTCATGTTAAAGGAAGGGTCTAAGGTTTGGAAGGGGAAGGATTTGGATATCACATCTCATGTTATTGGACCGGTCTCAGGTTTGGTATGAGAAGCATTGAGATATCAAGTCTCATGGTATAGGACGGGAGTTTGATATCACATCTCATGCCATGGTATGGGTCTCAGGTTTTGTAGAAGCATTTGGATATCACATCTCATGCTATCGGAAGGGTATCAGGATTGGATTTGGAAGGAGTTGGATATCCCATCTCATGCTATAGGAAGGGTCTCAGGTTGGAATAGAAGGAGTTGGATATCACATCTCATGTTATAGGAAGGGTCTCAGGATTGGAATGGGAAGTACTTGGATATCACATCTCATGCTGTAGGAAGGGTCTCAGGTTTGGAAAAGGAAGGAGTTGGATATCACATTTCATGTTAGAGGTAGGATCTCAGGTTTGGTATTAGAGGCATTGAGATATCACATCTCATGCTATCAGAAGGGTATCAGGATTGGAATGGGAAGGAGTTGGATATCACATCTCATGCTAAAGGGAGGGTCTCAGGTTTGGAATGGGAAGGATTTGGATATCACATCTCATGTTATAGGAAGGACCTTAGGTTTGGTACTAGAAGCATTGAGATATCACATCTCATGCTATAGGAAGGGTCTCGGGATTGGAATGGGAAGGAGTTGGATATCACATCTCATGTTATAGGAAGGATCTCAGGTTTGGTATTAGAAGCATTGAGATATCACATCTCATGCTATAGGAAGGGTCTCAGGATTGGAATGGGAAGGAGTTGGATATCACATCTCATGCTATGGGAAGGGTCTCAGGTTTGGTATAAGCATTGAAATATCACATCTCTGCTATCGGAAGGGTCTCAGGATTGGAATGGGAGGAGCTGGATATCACATCTCATGCTATGGGAAGGGTCTCAGGTTTGGTATAAGCATTGAAATATCACATCTCTGCTATCGGAAGGGTCTCAGGATTGGAATGGGAGGAGCTGGATATAACATCTCATGCTAAAGGAAGGGTCTCAGGTTTGGAAGGGGAAGGAGTTGGATATCACATCTCATGCTAAAGGGAGGGTCTCAGGTTTGGAATGGGAAGGATTTGGATATCACATCTCATGTTATAGGAAGGACCTTAGGTTTGGTATTAGAAGCATTGAGATATCACATCTCATACTATAGGAAGGGTCTCGGGATTGGAATGGGAAGGAGTTGGATATCACATCTCATGTTATTGGAAGGATCTCAGGTTTGGTATTAGAAGCATTGAGATATCACATCTCATGCTATCGGAACGGTCTTAGGTTTGGTATAAGCATTGAGATATCACATCTCTGCTATCGGAAGGGTCTCAGGATTGGAATGGGAAGGATTTGGATATCATAATTCATGTTATAGGAAGGGTCTCAGGTTTGGTATTAGAAGCATTGAGATATCACATCTCATGCTATAGGAAGGGTCTCAGGATTGGAATGGGAAGGACTTGGATATCACATCTCATGTTATAGGAAGGGTCTCAGGTTTGGTATTAGAAGCATTGAGATATCACATCTCATGCTATAGGAAGGGTCTCAGGAATGGAATGGGAAGGACTTGGATATCACATCTCATGATAAAGGAAGGGTCTAAGATTTGGAAGGGGAAGGATTTGGATATCACATCTCATGTTATTTGACCGGTCTCAGGTTTGGTATTAGAAGCATTGAGATATCAAGTCTCATGGTATAGGACGGGAGTTTGATATCACATCTCATGCCATGGTATGGGTCTCAGGTTTTGTAGAAGCATTGGTATATCACATCTCATGCTATCGGAAGGGTATCAGGATTGGATTTGGAAGGAGTTGGATATCCCATCTCATGCTATAGGAAGGGTCTCAGGTTGGAATAGAAGGAGTTGGATATCACATCTCATGTTATAGGAAGGGTCTCAGGATTGGAATGGGAAGGACTTGTATATCACATCTCATGCTGTAGGAAGGGTCTCAGGTTTGGAAAAGGAAGGAGTTGGATATCACATTTCATGTTAGAGGTAGGATCTCAGGTTTGGTATTAGAGGCATTGAGATATCAGATCTCATGCTATCAGAAGGGTATCAGGATTGGAATGGGAAGGAGTTGAATATCACATCTCATGCTAAAGGGAGGGTCTCAGGTTTGGAATGGGAAGGATTTGGATATCACATCTCATGTTATAGGAAGGACCTTAGGTTTGGTATTAGAAGTATTGAGATATCACATCTCATGCTATAGGAAGGGTCTCGGGATTGGAATGGGAAGGAGTTGGATATCACATCTCATGTTATAGGAAGGATCTCAGGTTTGGTATTAGAAGCATTGAGATATCACATCTCATGCTATAGGAAGGGTCTCAGGATTGGAATGGGAAGGAGTTGGATATCACATCTCATGCTATGGGAAGGGTCTCAGGTTTGGTATAAGCATTGAAATATCACTACTCTGCTATCGGAAGGGTCTCAGGATTGGAATGGGAGGAGCTATATATCACATCTCATGCTAAAGGAAGGGTCTCAGGTTTGGAAGGGGAAGGATTTGGATATCACATCTCATGTTATAGGACGGGTCTCAGGTTTGGTATTAGAAGCATTGTGATATCACATCTCATGCTATAGGATGTGTCTCAGGATTGGAATGGGAAGGAGTTGGATATCACATCTCATGCTATAGGAAGGGTTTCAGGTTTGGTAGAAGCATTGAGATATCACATCTCATGCTATAGGAAGAGTCTCAGGTTTGGGAAGGGAAGGATTTGGATTTCACATCTCATGTTATAGGATGGTTCTCATGTTTGAATTTTGAAGCATTGAGATATCACATCTCATGCTATCGGAAGGGTCTCAGGTTTGGAATGGGAAGGAGTTGGATATCAGATCTCATGTTATAGGAAGGGTCTCAGGTTTGGAATGGGAAGGAGTTGGATATGACATCTCTTGTTATAGGGAGGGTCTCAGGATTTGAATGGTAAGGAGTTGGATATCACATCTCATGCTATAGGAAGGGTCTCAGGTTGGAATGGGAAGGAGTTGGATATCACATCTCATGTTATATACAGGAAGGGTCTCAGGATTGGAATGGGAAGGATTTGGATATCACATCTCTTGCTATAGGAAGTGTCTCAGGTTTTTTATTAGAAACATTGAGATATCACATCTCATGCTATAGGAAGGGTTTTAGGATTGGAATGGGAAGTATTTGGATATCACATCTCATGCTAAAGGAAGGGTCTCAGGTTTGGAAGGGGAAGGATTTGGATATCACATCTCATCCAATAGGAAGGGTCTCAGGTTTGGAATGGGAAGGAATTGGATATCACATCTCATGTTATAGGACGGTTCCCAGGTTTGGTATTAGAAGCATTGAGATATCACATCTCATGGTATAGGAAGGGTCTCAGGGTTTGAATGGGAAGGAGATGGATATCACATCTCATCCAATAGGAAGGGTCTCAGGTTTGGAATGGGAAGGAATTGGATATCACATCTCATGTTATAGGACGGTTCCCAGGTTTGGTATTAGAAGCATTGAGATATCACATCTCATGGTATAGGAAGGGTCTCAGGGTTGGAATGGGAAGGAGTTGGATATCACATCTCATCCAATAGGAAGGGTCTCAGGTTTGGAATGGGAAGGAATTGGATATCACATCTCATGTTATAGGAAGGATCTCAGGTTTGGTATTAGAAGCATTGAGATATCACATCTCATGCTATAGGAAGGGTCTCAGGATTGGAATGTGAAGGATTTGGATATCACATCTCATGCTAAAGGAAGGGTCTCAGGTTTGGTAGAAGCATTGAGATATCACATCTCATGCTATAGGAAGGGTCTCAGGATTTGAATGGCAAGGAGTTGGATATCACATCTCATGCCATAGGAAGGGTCTCAGGTTTGGTATAAGCATTGAGATATCACATCTCTGCTATCGGAAGGTTCTCAGGATTGGATTGGGAAGGAGTTGGATATCCCATCTCATGTTAAAGGACGGGTCTCTGGTTTGGTATTAGAATCATTGAGATATCACATCGCATGCTGTAGGAAGGGTCTAAGGATTGGAATGGGATGGACTTGGATATCACATCTCATGCTATAGGTAGGCTCTCAGGTTTGGTATAAGCATTGAGATATCACATCTCATGCTATAGGAAGGGTCTCAGGATTGGAATGGGAAGGATTTGGATATCACATCTCATGCTATAGGAAGGGTCTCAGATTTGGTATAAGCATTGAGATATCACATCTCATGCTATAGGAAGGGTCTCAGGATTGGAATGGGAAGGAGTTGTATATGACATCTCAAGCCTTAGGAAGGGTCTCAGGTTTGGTATAAGCATTGAGATATCACATCTCTGCTATCGGAAGGGTCTCAGGATTGGAATGGGAAGGAGTTGGATATCCCATCTCATGTTATAGGAAGGGTCTCAGGTTTGGTATTAGAAGCATTGAGATATCACATCTCATGCTATAGGAAGGGTCTCAGGATTGGAATGGGAAGGAGTTGGATATCACATCTCATTATAAAGGAAGGGTCTAAGGTTTGGAAGGGGAAGGATTTGGATATCACATCTCATGTTATAGGACGGGTCTCAGGTTTGGTATTAGAAGCATTGAGATATCAAGTCTCATGGTATAAGAAGGGTCTCAGAATTGGAATGGGAAGGAGTTGGATATCACATCTCAAGCTATAGGAAGGGTCTCAGGTTTGGTATAAGCATTGAGATATCACATCACATGCTATAGGAAGGGTCTCAGTATTGGAATGGGAAGGACTTGGATATCACATCACATGCTATAGGAAGGGTCCCAGGATTGGAATGGGAAGGACTTGGATATCACATCTCATGCTATAGGCAGGGTCTCAGGTTTGGAAAGGGAAGGAGATGGATATCACATTTCATGTTAGAGGTAGGATCTCAGGTTTGGTATTAGAGGCAATGAGATATCACATCTCATGCTATAAGAAGGGTCTCAGGATTGGAATGGGAAGGAGTTGGATATCACATTTCATGCTAAAGGGAGGGTCTCAGGTTTGAAAGGGGAAGGATTTGGAAATCACATCTCATATTATAGGAAGGATCTCAGGTTTGGTATTAGAAGCATTGGGATATCACATCTCATGCTATCGGAAGGATCTCAGGTTTGGTATAAGAGGCATTGAGATATCACATCTCATGCTATCATAAGGGTCTCAGGATTGGAATGGGAAGGAGTTGGATATCACATCTCATGTTATAGGAAGGATCTCAGGTTTGGTATTAGAAGCATTGAGACATCACATCTCATGCTATAGGAAGGGTCTCAGGATTGGAATGGGAAGGAGTTGGATATCACATCTCATCCAATAGGAAGGGTCTCAGGTTTGGAATGGGAAGGAATTGGATATCACATCTCATGTTATAGGAAGGGTCTCAGGTTTTTTATTAGAAACATTGAGATATCACATCTCATGTTATAGGACGGTTCCCAGGTTTGGTATTAGAAGCAGTGAGACATATCACATCTCATGGTATAGGAAGGGTCTCAGGTTTGGTATAAGAGGCATTGAGATATCACATCTCATGCTATCATAAGGGTCTCAGGATTGGAATGGGAAGGAGTTGGATATCACATCTCATGCTATAGGAAGGGTTTAAGGATTGGAATGGGAAGTATTTGGATATCACATCTCATGCTAAAGGAAGGGTCTCAGGTTTGGAAGGGGAAGGATTTGGATATCACATCTCATCCAATAGGAAGGGTCTCAGGTTTGGAATGGGAAGGAATTGGATATCACATCTCATGTTATAGGAAGGGTCTCAGGTTTTTTATTAGAAACATTGAGATATCACATCTCATGTTATAGGACGGTTCCCAGGTTTGGTATTAGAAGCATTGAGATATCACATCTCATGGTATAGGAAGGGTCTCAGGGTTGGAATGGGAAGGAGTTGGATATCACATCTCATCCAATAGGAAGGGTCTCAGGTTTGGAATGGGAAGGAATTGGATATCACATCTCATGTTATAGGAAGGATCTCAGGTTTGGTATTAGAAGCATTGAGATATCACATCTCATGCTATAGGAAGGGTCTCAGGATTGGAATGTGAAGGATTTGGATATCACATCTCATGCTAAAGGAAGGGTCTCAGGTTTGGTAGAAGCATTGAGATATCACATCTCATGCTATAGGAAGGGTCTCAGGATTTGAATGGCAAGGAGTTGGATATCACATCTCATGCCATAGGAAGGGTCTCAGGTTTGGTATAAGCATTGAGATATCACATCTCTGCTATCGGAAGGTTCTCAGGATTGGATTGGGAAGGAGTTGGATATCCCTTCCCATGCTATAGGAAGTGTCTCAGGTTGGAATGGGAAGGAGTTGAATATCACATCTCATGTTATAGGAAGGGTCTCAGGATTGGAATGGGAAGGATTTGGATATCACATCTCTTGCTATAGGAAGGGTCTCAGGATTGGAATGGGAAGGATTTGGATATCACATCTCATGTCATAGGAAGGATCTCAGGTTTGGTATTAGAAGCATTGATATATCACATCTCATGCTATAGGAATGGTCTCAGGATTGGAATGGGTAGGAGTTGGATATTACATTCTTGCTATAGTAAGGGTCTCATGTTTGGAATGGGAAGGAGTTGGATATCACATATGCTATAGGAAGTGTCTCAGGTTTGGAACGGGAAGGAGTTGGATATCACATCTCATGTTATCGGAAGGGTCTCAGGTTTGGTATAAGCATTGAGATATCACATCTCTTCTATCAGGAGTGGCTCAGGATTGGAATGGGAAGGAGTTGGATATCCCATCTCATGTTAAAGGACGGGTCTCTGGTTTGGTATTAGAATCATTGAGATATCACATCGCATGCTGTAGGAAGGGTCTAAGGATTGGAATGGGATGGACTTGGATATCACATCTCATGCTATAGGTAGGCTCTCAGGTTTGGTATAAGCATTGAGATATCACATCTCATGCTATAGGAAGGGTCTCAGGATTGGAATGGGAAGGATTTGGATATCACATCTCATGCTATAGGAAGGGTCTCAGATTTGGTATAAGCATTGAGATATCACATCTCATGCTATAGGAAGGGTCTCAGGATTGGAATGGGAAGGAGTTGTATATGACATCTCAAGCCTTAGGAAGGGTCTCAGGTTTGGTATAAGCATTGAGATATCACATCTCTGCTATCGGAAGGGTCTCAGGATTGGAATGGGAAGGAGTTGGATATCCCATCTCATGTTATAGGAAGGGTCTCAGGTTTGGTATTAGAAGCATTGAGATATCACATCTCATGCTATAGGAAGGGTCTCAGGATTGGAATGGGAAGGACTTGGATGTCACATCTCATGCTATAGGGAGGGTCTCAAGTTTGATATTAGAAGCATTGAGATAACAAATCTCATGATATCGGAAGGGTCTCAGGATTGGAATGGGAAGGAGTTGGATATCACATCTCATTATAAAGGAAGGGTCTAAGGTTTGGAAGGGGAAGGATTTGGATATCACATCTCATGTTATAGGACGGGTCTCAGGTTTGGTATTAGAAGCATTGAGATATCAAGTCTCATGGTATAAGAAGGGTCTCAGAATTGGAATGGGAAGGAGTTGGATATCACATCTCAAGCTATAGGAAGCGTCTCAGGATTGGAATGGGAAGGAGTTTGATATCACATCTCATGCCATAGTATGGGTCTCAGGTTTGGTAGTAGCATTGGGATATCACATCTCATGCTATATGAAGGGTCTCAGGATTGGAATGGGAAGAAGTTGGATATCACATCTCAAGCTATAGGAAGGGTCTCAGGTTTGGTATAAGCATTGAGATATCACATCTCATGCTATAGGAAGGGTCTCAGGGTTGGAATGGGAAGGAGTTGTATATGACATCTCATGCCATAGGAAGGGTCTCAGGTTTGGTATAAGCATTGAGATATCACATCACATGCTATAGGAAGGGTCTCAGTATTGGAATGGGAAGGACTTGGATATCACATCACATGCTATAGGAAGGGTCCCAGGATTGGAATGGGAAGGACTTGGATATCACATCTCATGCTATAGGCAGGGTCTCAGGTTTGGAAAGGGAAGGAGATGGATATCACATTTCATGTTAGAGGTAGGATCTCAGGTTTGGTATTAGAGGCAATGAGATATCACATCTCATGCTATAAGAAGGGTCTCAGGATTGGAATGGGAAGGAGTTGGATATCACATTTCATGCTAAAGGGAGGGTCTCAGGTTTGAAAGGGGAAGGATTTGGAAATCACATCTCATATTATAGGAAGGATCTCAGGTTTGGTATTAGAAGCATTGGGATATCACATCTCATGCTATCGGAAGGATCTCAGGTTTGGTATAAGAGGCATTGAGATATCACATCTCATGCTATCATAAGGGTCTCAGGATTGGAATGGGAAGGAGTTGGATGTCACATCTCATGTTATAGGAAGGATCTCAGGTTTGGTATTAGAAGCATTGAGACATCACATCTCATGCTATAGGAAGGGTCTCAGGATTGGAATGGGAAGGAGTTGGATATCACATCTCATGCTATAGGAAGGGTCTCAGGTTTGGTATAAGCATTGAGATATCACATCTCATGCTATAGGAAGGGTCTCAGGATTGGAATGGGAAGGATTTGGATATCACATCTCATGCTATAGGAAGGGTCTCAGGTTTGGTATAAGCACTGCGATATCACATCTCATGCTATAGGAAGGGTCTCAGGATTGGAATGGGAAGAAGTTGGATATCACATCTCATGCTATAGGAAGGGTCTCAGGTTTGGTATAAGCATTGAGATATCACATCTCATGCTATAGGAAGGGTCTCAGGGTTGGAATGGGAAGGAGTTGTATATGACATCTCATGCCATAGGAAGGGTCTCAGGTTTGGTATAAGCATTGAGATATCACATCACATGCTATAGGAAGGGTCTCACGATTGGAATGGGAAGGACTTGGATATCACATCTCATGCTATAGGCAGGGTCTCAGGTTTGGAAAGGGAAGGAGATGGATATCACATTTCATGTTAGAGGTAGGATCTCAGGTTTGGTTTTAGAGGCATTGAGATATCACATCTCATGCTATCAGAAGGGTCTCAGGATTGGAATGGGAAGGAGTTGGATATCACATTTCATGCTAAAGGGAGGGTCTCAGGTTTGGAAGGGGAAGGATTTGGAAATCACATCTCATATTATAGGAAGGATCTCAGGTTTGGTATTAGAAGCATTGAGATATCACATCTCATGCTATCGGAAGGATCTCAGGTTTGGTATAAGAGGCATTGAGATATCACATCTCATGCTATCATAAGGGTCTCAGGATTGGAATGGGAAGGAGTTGGATATCACATCTCATGTTATAGGAAGGATCTCAGGTTTGGTATTAGAAGCATTGAGACATCACATCTCATGCTATAGGAAGGGTCTCAGGATTGGAATGGGAAGGAGTTGGATATCACATCTCATGCTATAGGAAGGGTCTCAGGTTTGGTATAAGCATTGAGATATCACATCTCATGCTATAGGAAGGGTCTCAGGATTGGAAAGGGAAGGATTTGCATATCACATCTTATGCTATAGGAAGGGTCTCAGGTTTGGTATAAGCATGGAGATATCACTTCTCATGCTATAGGAAGGGTCTCAGGATTGGAATGGGAAGGAGTTGGATATCACATCTCATGCTATAGGAAGGGTCTCAGATTTGGTATAAGCATTGAGATATCACATCTCATGCTATAGGAAGGGTCTCAGGATTGGAATGGGAAGGAGTTGTATATGACATCTCAGGCCATAGGAAGGGTCTCAGATTTGGTATAAGCATTGAGATATCACATCTCATGATATCGGAAGGGTCTCAGGATTGGAATGGGAAGGAGTTGGATATCACATTTCATGATAAAGGAAGGGTCTAAGGTTTGGAAGGGGAAGGATTTGGATATCACATCTCATGTTATAGGACGGGTCTCAGGTTTGGTATTAGAAGCATTGAGATATCAAGTCTCATGGTATAAGAAGGGTCTCAGGATTGGAATGGGAAGGAGTTTGATATCACATCTTATGCCATAGTATGGGTCTCAGGTTTGGTAGAAGCATTGGGATATCACATCTCATGCTATCGGAAGGGTATCAGTATTGGATTTTGAAGGAGTTGGATATCCCATCTCATGCTATAGGAAGGGTCTCAGGTTGGAATGGGAAGGAGTTGGATATCACATTTCATGTTATAGGAAGGGTCTCAGGATTGGAATGGGAAGGACTTGGATATCATATCTCTTGCTATAGGAAGGCTCTCAGGTTTGGAAGGGGAAGGAGTTGGATATCACATTTCATGTTAGAGGAAGGATCTCAGGTTTGGTATTAGAGGCCTTGAGATATCACATCTCATGCTATAGGAAGGGTCTCAGGATTGGAATGGGAAGGAGTTGGATATCACATCTCAAGCTATAGGAAGGGTCTCAGGTTTGGTATAAGCATTGAGATATCACATCTCATGCTATAGGAAGGGTCTCCTGATTGGAATGGGAAGAAGTTGGATATCACATCTCATGCTATAGGAAGGGTCTCGGGTTTGGTATAAGCATTGAGATATCACATCTCATGCTATAGGAAGGGTCTCAGGATTGGAATGGGAAGGAGTTGTATATGCCATCTCATGCCATAGGAAGGGTCTCAGGTTTGGTATAAGCATTGAGATATCACATCACATGCTATAGGAAGGGACTCAGGATTGGAATGGGAAGGACTTGGATATCACATATCATGCTATAGGCAGGGTCTCAGGTTTGGAAAGGGAAGGAGATGGATATCACATTTCATGTTAGAGGTAGGATCTCAGGTTTGGTATTAGAGGCATTGAGAAATCACATCTCATGCTATCAGAAGGGTCTCAGGATTGGAATGGGAAGGAGTTGGATATCACATCTCATGCTAAAGGGAGGGTCTCAGGTTTGGAAGGGGAAGGATTTGGAAATCACATCTCATATTATAGGAAGGATCTCAGGTTTGGTATTAGAAGCATTGAGATATCACATCTCATGCTATCGGAAGGATCTCAGGTTTGGTATAAGAGGCATTGAGATATCACATCTCATGCTATCATAAGGGTCTCAGGATTGGAATGGGAAGGAGTTGGATATCACATCTCATGTTATAGGAAGGATCTCAGGTTTGGTATTGGAAGCATTGAGACATCACATCTCATGCTATAGGAATGGTCTCAGGATTGGAATGGGTAGGAGTTGGATATTACATTCTTGCTATAGGAAGGGTCTCATGTTTGGAATGGGAAGGAGTTGGATATCACATATGCTATAGGAAGTGTCTCAGGTTTGGAACGGGAAGGAGTTGGATATCACATCTCATGTTATAGGAAGGGTCTCAGGTTTGGTATAAGCATTGAGATATCACATCTCTGCTATCAGGAGTGGCTCAGGATTGGAATGGGAAGGAGTTGGATATCCCATCTCATGTTAAAGGACGGGTCTCTGGTTTGGTATTAGAATCATTGAGATATCACATCGCATGCTGTAGGAAGGGTCTAAGGATTGGAATGGGATGGACTTGGATATCACATCTCATGCTATAGGTAGGCTCTCAGGTTTGGTATAAGCATTGAGATATCACATCTCATGCTATAGGAAGGGTCTCAGGATTGGAATGGGAAGGATTTGGATATCACATCTCATGATATAGGAAGGGTCTCAGGTTTGGTATAAGCATGGAGATATCACTTCTCATGCTATAGGAAGGGTCTCAGGATTGGAATGGGAAGGTGTTGGATATCACATCTCATGCTATAGGAAGGGTCTCAGATTTGGTATAAGCATTGAGATATCACATCTCATGCTCTAGGAAGGGTCTCAGGATTGCAATGGGAAGGAGTTGTATATGACATCTCAGGCCTTAGGAAGGGTCTCAGGTTTGGTATAAGCATTGAGATATCACATCTCTGCTATCGGAAGGGTCTCAGGATTGGAATGGGAAGGAGTTGGATATCCCATCTCATGTTATAGGAAGGGTCTCAGGTTTGGTATTAGAAGCATTGAGATATCACATCTCATGCTATAGGAAGGGTCTCAGGATTGGAATGGGAAGGACTTGGATGTCACATCTCATGCTATAGGGAGGGTCTCAAGTTTGATATTAGAAGCATTGAGATAACAAATCTCATGATATCGGAAGGGTCTCAGGATTGGAATGGGAAGGAGTTGGATATCACATCTCATTAAAAAGGAAGGGTCTAAGGTTTGGAAGGGGATGGATTTGGATATCACATCTCATGTTATAGGACGGGTCTCAGGTTTGGTATTAGAAGCATTGAGATATCAAGTGTCATGGTATAAGAAGGGTCTCAGAATTGGAATGGGAAGGAGTTGGATATCACATCTCAAGCTATAGGAAGCGTCTCAGGATTGGAATGGGAAGGAGTTTGATATCACATCTCATGCCATAGTATGGGTCTCAGGTTTGGTAGAAGCATTGGGATATCACATCTCATGCTATCGGAAGGGTATCAGTATTGGATTTGGAAGGAGTTGGATATCCCATCTCATGCTATAGGAAGGGTCTCAGGTTAGAATGGGAAGGAGTTGGATATCACATTTCATGTTATAGGAAGGGTCTCAGGATTGGAATGGGAAGGACTTGGATATCATATCCCATGCTATAGGAAGGCTCTCAGGTTTGGAAGGGGAAGGAGTTGGATATCACATTTCATGTTAGAGGAAGGATCTCAGGTTTGGTATTAGAGGCCTTGAGATATCACATCTCATGCTATAGGAAGGGTCTCAGGATTGGAATGGGAAGGAGTTGGATATCACATCTCAAGCTATAGGAAGGGTCTCAGGTTTGGTATAAGCATTGAGATATCACATCTCATGCTATAGCAAGGGTCTCAGGATTGGAATGGGAAGAAGTTGGATATCACATCTCATGCTATAGGAAGGGTCTCAGGTTTGGTATAAGCATTGAGATATCACATCTCATGCTATAGGAAGGGTCTCAGGGTTGGAATGGGAAGGAGTTGTATATGACATCTCATGCCATAGGAAGGGTCTCAGGTTTGGTATAAGCATTGAGATATCACATCACATGCTATAGGAAGGGTCTCAGGATTGGAATGGGAAGGACTTGGATATCACATCTCATGCTATAGGCAGGGTCTCAGGTTTGGAAAGGGAAGGAGATGGATATCACATTTCATGTTAGAGGTAGGATCTCAGGTTTGGTATTAGAGGCATTGAGATATCACATCTCATGCTATCGGAAGGGTCTTAGGTGTGGTATAAGCATTGAGATATCACATCTCTGCTATCGGAAGGGTCTCAGGATTGGAATGGGAAGGATTTGGATATCACAATTCATGTTATAGGGAGGGTCTCAGTTTTCATATTAGAAGCATTGAGATATCACATATGCTATTGGAAGGGTCTCAGTATTGGAATGGGAAGGAGTTGGATATCACATCTCATGTTATAGGGAGGGTCTCAGTTTTGATATTAGAAGCATTGAGATATCACATATGCTATTGGAAGGGTCTCAGTATTGGAATTGGAAGGAGTTGGATATCACATATGCTAAAGGAAAGGTCTCAGGTTTGGAATGGGAAGGAGTTGGATATCACGTCTCATGTTATAGGAAGGGTCTCAGGTTTGGAATGGGAAGGAGTTGAATATCACATCTCATGCTAAAGGAAGGGTCATCAGGTTCGGTATAAGCATTGAGATATCACATCTCTGCTATCGGAAGGGTCTCAGGATAGGAATGGGAAGGACGTAGATTTCACATCTCATACTATAGGGAGGGTCTCAGTTTTGATATTAGAAGCATTGAGCTATCACATCTCATGCTATCGGAAGGGTCTCAGGATTGGAATGGGATGGAGTTGGATATCACATCTCAAGCTATCTCAGGATTGTAATGGGAAGGAGTTTGATATCACATATCAAGCTATTGGAAGGGTCTCAGGTTTGGAAGGGGAAGGATTTGGATCTCACATCTCAAGCTATCTCAGGATTGGAATGGGAAGGAGTTTGATATTTCATCTCAAGCTATAGGAAGGGTCTCAGGTTTGGAAAGGGAAGGATTTGGATTTCACATCTCATGTTATAGGATGGTTCTCATGTTTGGTTTTAGAAGCATTGAGATATCACATCTCATGCTATGGGAAGGGTCTCAGGTTTGGAATGGGAAGGAGTTGGTTATCACATCTCATGCTAAAGGAAAGGTCTCAGGTCTGGAAGGGGAAGGATTTGGATCTCACATCTCATGTTTTAGGACGGGTCTCAGGTTTGGTATTAGAAGCATTGAACTATCACATCTCATGGTATAGGAAGGGTCCCAGGATTGGAATGGGAAGGAGTTGGATATCACATTGAATGGGAAGGAGTTTGATATCACATCTCAAGCTATAGGAAGGGCCTCATGTTTGGAATGGGAATGATTTGGATTTCACATCTCATGTTATAGGATGGTTCTCATGTTTGGTTTTAGAAGCATTGAAATATCACATCTCATGCTATCTGAAGGGTCTCAGGTTTGGAATGGGAAGGAGTTTGATATCACATCTCATGTTAGAGGTAGGATCTCAGGTTTGGTATTAGAGGCCTTGAGATATCACATCTCATGCTATAGGAAGGGTCTCAGGATTGGAATGGGAAGGAGTTGGATATCACATCTCAAGCTATAGGAAGGGTCTCAGGTTTGGTATAAGCATTGAGATATCACATCTCATGCTATAGGAAGGGTCTCAGGATTGGAATGGGAAGAAGTTGGATATCACATCTCATGCTATAGGAAGGGTCTCAGGTTTGGTATAAGCATTGAGATATCACATCTCATGCTATAGGAAGGGTCTCAGGGTTGGAATGGGAAGGAGTTGTATATGACATCTCATGCCATAGGAAGGGTCTCAGGTTTGGTATAAGCATTGAGATATCACATCACATGCTATAGGAAGGGTCTCAGGATTGGAATGGGAAGGAGTTGGATATCAAATCTCATGCTAAAGGGATGGTCTAAGGTTTGGAAGGGGAGGGATTTGGACATCATATCTCATGTTATTGGAAGGATCTCAGGTTTGGTATTAGAAGAATTGAGAAATCACATCTCATGCTATCGGAAGGGTCTTAGGTGTGGTATAAGCATTGAGATATCACATCTCTGCTATCGGAAGGGTCTCAGGATTGGAATGGGAAGGATTTGGATATCACAATTCATGTTATAGGGAGGGTCTCAGTTTTCATATTAGAAGCATTGAGATATCACATATGCTATTGGAAGGGTCTCAGTATTGGAATGGGAAGGAGTTGGATATCACATCTCATGTTATAGGGAGGGTCTCAGTTTTGATATTAGAAGCATTGAGATATCACATATGCTATTGGAAGGGTCTCAGTATTGGAATTGGAAGGAGTTGGATATCACATATGGTAAAGGAAAGGTCTCAGGTTTGGAATGGGAAGGAGTTGGATATCACGTCTCATGTTATAGGAAGGGTCTCAGGTTTGGAATGGGAAGGAGTTGAATATCACATCTCATGCTAAAGGAAGGGTCATCAGGTTCGGTATAAGCATTGAGATATCACATCTCTGCTATCGGAAGGGTCTCAGGATAGGAATGGGAAGGACGTAGATTTCACATCTCATACTATAGGGAGGGTCTCAGTTATGATATTAGAAGCATTGAGCTATCACATCTCATGCTATCGGAAGGGTCTCAGGATTGGAATGGGATGGAGTTGGATATCACATCTCAAGCTATCTCAGGATTGTAATGGGAAGGAGTTTGATATCACATATCAAGCTATAGGAAGGGTCTCAGGTTTGGAAGGGGAAGGATTTGGATCTCACATCTCAAGCTATCTCAGGATTGGAATGGGAAGGAGTTTGATATTTCATCTCAAGCTATAGGAAGGGTCTCAGGTTTGGAAAGGGAAGGATTTGGATTTCACATCTCATGTTATAGGATGGTTCTCATGTTTGGTTTTAGAAGCATTGAGATATCACATCTCATGCTATGGGAAGGGTCTCAGGTTTGGAATGGGAAGGAGTTGGTTATCACATCTCATGCTAAAGGAAAGGTCTCAGGTCTGGAAGGGGAAGGATTTGGATCTCACATCTCATGTTTTAGGACGGGTCTCAGGTTTGGTATTAGAAGCATTGAACTATCACATCTCATGGTATAGGAAGGGTCACAGGATTGGAATGGGAAGGAGTTGGATATCACATTGAATGGGAAGGAGTTTGATATCACATCTCAAGCTATAGGAAGGGCCTCATGTTTGGAATGGGAATGATTTGGATTTCACATCTCATGTTATAGGATGGTTCTCATGTTTGGTTTTAGAAGCATTGAAATATCACATCTCATGCTATCTGAAGGGTCTCAGGTTTGGAATGGGAAGGAGTTTGATATCACATCTCATGTTAGAGGTAGGATCTCAGGTTTGGTATTAGAGGCATTGAGATATGACATCTCATGCCATCAGAAGGGTCTCAGGATTGGAATGGGAAGGAGTTGGATATCACATCTCATGCTAAAGGGAGGGTCTAAGGTTTGGAAGGGGAAGGATTTGGACATCACATCTCATGTTATTGGAAGGATCTGAGGTTTGGTATTAGAAGCATTGAGATATCACATCTCATGCTATCGGAAGGGTCTCAGGTTTGGTATAAGCATTGAGATATCACATCTCTGCTATCGGAAGGGTCTCAGGATTGGAATGGGAAGGATTTGGATATCACATCTCATGTTATAGGAAGGGTCTCAGGTTTGGTATTAGAAGCATTGAGATATCACATCTCATGCTATATTAAGGGTCTCAGGAATGGAATGGGAAGGACTTGGATATCACATCTCATGATAAAGGAAGGGTCTAAGGTTTGGAAGGGGAAGGATTTGGATATCACATCTCATGTTATTGGACCGGTCTCAGGTTTGGTATTAGAAGCATTGAGATATCAAGTCTCATGGTATAGGACGGGAGTTTGATATCACATCTCATGCCATGGTATGGGTCTCAGGTTTTGTAGAAGCATTGGGATATCACATCTCATGCTATTGGAAGGGTATCAGGATTGGATTTGGAAGGAGTTGGATATCACATCTCATGTTATAGGAAGGATCTCAGGTTTTGTATTAGAAGCATTGAGATATCACATCTCATGCTATAGGAAGGGTCTCAGGATTGGAATGTGAAGCATTTGGATATCACATCTCATGCTAAAGGAAGGGTCTCAGGTTTGGTACAAGCATTGAGATATCACATCTCTGCTATCGGAAGGGTCTAAGGATTGGATTGGGAAGGAATTGGATATCCCTTCTCATGCTATAGGAAGGGTCTCAGGTTGGAATGGGTAGGAGTTGGATATCACATCTCATGTTATAGGAAGGGTCTCAAGATTGAAATGGGAAGGATTTGGATATCACATCTCTTGCTATAGGAAGGGTCTCAGGTTTTCTATTAGAAACATTGAGATATGACATCTCATGTTATAGGAAGGGTTTCAGTATTCAACTCCTTCCCATTCCAAACCTGAGACCCTTCCTATAACATGAGACGTGATATCCAACTCCTTCCCATTCCAAACCTGAGACCTTTCCTTTACCATATGTGATATCCAACTCCTTCCAATTCCAATACTGAGACCCTTCCAATAGCATATGTGATATCTCAATGCTTCTAATATCAAAACTGAGACCCTCCCTATAACATGAATTGTGATATCCAAATCCTTCCCATTCCAATCCTGAGACCCTTCCGATAGCAGAGATGTGATATCTCAATGCTTATACCACACCTAAGACCCTTCCGATAGCATGAGATGTGATATCTCAATGCTTCTAATACCAAACCTGAGATCCTTCCAATAACATGAGATATGATGTCCAAATCCCTCCCCTTCCAAACCTTAGACCATCCCTTTAGCATGAGATTTGATATCCAACTCCTTCCCATTCCAATCCTGAGACCCTTCCTATAGCATGTGATGTGATATCTCAATGCTTATACCAAACCTGAGACCCTTCCTATAGCATGAGATGTGATATCCAACTTCTTCCCATTCCAATCCTGAGACCCTTCCTATAGCATGAGATGTGATATCTCAATGCTTATACCAAACCTGAGACCCTTCCTATAGCTTGAGATGTGATATCCAACTCCTTCCCATTCCAATCCTGAGACCCTTCCTATAGCATGAGATGTGATATCTCAAGGCCTCTAATACCAAACCTGAGATCCTACCTCTAACATGAGATGTGATATCAAACTCCTTCCCATTCCAAACCTGAGACCCTTCCCATAGCATGAGATGTGATATCTCAATGCTTCTAAAACCAAACATGAGAACCATCCTATAACATGAGATGTGAAATCCAAATCCTTCCCTTTCCAAACCTGAGACCCTTCCTATAGCTTGAGATGAAATATCAAACTCCTTCCCATTCCAATCCTGAGATAGCTTGAGATGTGAGATCCAAATCCTTCCCCTTCCAAACCTGAGACCCTTCCTATAGCTTGATATGTGATATCAAACTCCTTCCCATTACAATCCTGAGATAGCTTGAGATGTGATATCCAACTCCATCCCATTCCAATCCTGAGACCCTTCCGATAGCATGAGATGTGATAGCTCAATGCTTCTAATATCAAAACTGAGACCCTCCCTATAGTATGAGATGTGAAATCTACGTCCTTCCCATTCCTATCCTGAGACCCTTCCGATAGCAGAGATGTGATATCTCAATGCTTATACCGAACCTGATGACCCTTCCTTTAGCATGAGATGTGATATTCAACTCCTTCCCATTCCAAACCTGAGACCCTTCAGATAGCATGAGATGTGATATTTCAATGCTTCTAAAACCAAACATGAGAACCATCCTATAACATGAGATGTGAAATCCAAATCATTCCCATTCCAAACATGAGGCCCTTCCTATAGCTTGAGATGTGATATCAAACTCCTTCCCATTCAATGTGATATCCAACTCCTTCCCATTCCAATCCTGGGACCCTTCCTATACCATGAGATGTGATAGTTCAATGCTTCTAATACCAAACCTGAGACCCGTCCTAAAACATGAGATGTGAGATCCAAATCCTTCCCCTTCCAGACCTGAGACCTTTCCTTTAGCATGAGATGTGATAACCAACTCCTTCCCATTCCAAACCTGAGACCCTTCCCATAGCATGAGATGTGATATCTCAATGCTTCTAAAACCAAACATGAGAACCATCCTATAACATGAGATGTGAAATCCAAATCCTTCCCTTTCCAAACCTGAGACCCTTCCTATAGCTTGAGATGAAATATCAAACTCCTTCCCATTCCAATCCTGAGATAGCTTGAGATGTGAGATCCAAATCCTTCCCCTTCCAAACCTGAGACCCTTCCTATAGCTTGATATGTGATATCAAACTCCTTCCCATTACAATCCTGAGATAGCTTGAGATGTGATATCCAACTCCATCCCATTCCAATCCTGAGACCCTTCCGATAGCATGAGATGTGATAGCTCAATGCTTCTAATATCAAAACTGAGACCCTCCCTATAGTATGAGATGTGAAATCTACGTCCTTCCCATTCCTATCCTGAGACCCTTCCGATAGCAGAAATGTGATATCTCAATGCTTATACCGAACCTGATGACCCTTCCTTTAGCATGAGATGTGATATTCAACTCCTTCCCATTCCAAACCTGAGACCCTTCCTATAACATGAGACGTGATATCCAACTCCTTCCCATTCCAAACCTGAGACCTTTCCTTTAGCATATGTGATATCCAACTCCTTCCAATTCCAATACTGAGACCCTTCCAATAGCATATGTGATATCTCAATGCTTCTAATATCAAAACTGAGACCCTCCCTATAACATGAGATGTGATATCCAACTCCTTCCCATTCCAATACTGAGACCCTTCCAATAGCATATGTGATATCTCAATGCTTCTAATATGAAAACTGAGACCCTCCCTATAACATGAATTGTGATATCCAAATCCTTCCCATTCCAATCCTGAGACCCTTCCGATAGCAGAGATGTGATATCTCAATGCTTATACCAAACCTAAGACCCTTCCGATAGCATGAGATGTGATATCTCAATGCTTCTAATACCAAACCTGAGATCCTTCCAATAACATGAGATATGATGTCCAAATCCCTCCCCTTCCAAACCTTAGACCATCCCTTTAGCATGAGATTTGATATCCAACTCCTTCCCATTCCAATCCTGAGACCCTTCTGATAGCATGAGATGTGATATCTCAATGCCTCTAATACCAAACCTGAGATCCTACCTCTAACATGAAATGTGATATCCATCTCCTTCCCTTTCCAAACCTGAGACCCTGCCTATAGCATGAGATGTGATATCCAAGTCCTTCCCATTCCAATCCTGAGACCCTTCCTATAGCATGTGATGTGATATCTCAATGCTTATACCAAACCTGAGACCCTTCCTATGGCATGAGATGTCATATACAACTCATTCCCATTCCAACCCTGAGACCCTTCCTATAGCATGAGATGTGATATCTCAATGCTTATACCAAACCTGAGACCCTTCCTATAGCATGAGATGTGATATCTCAATGCTTATACCAAACCTGAGACCCTTCCTATAGCTTGAGATGTGATATCCAACTCCTTCCCATTCCAATCCTGAGACCCTTCCTATAGCATGAGATGTGATATCTCAAGGCCTCTAATACCAAACCTGAGATCCTTCCTCTAACATGAAATGTGATATCCAACTCCTTCCCCTTCCAAACCTGAGAGCCTTCCTATAGCATGAGATATGATATCCAAGTCCTTCCCATTCCAATCCTGAGACCCTTCCTATAACATGAAATGTGATATCCAACTCCTTCCCATTCTAACCTGAGACCCTTCCTATAGCATGAGATGGGATATCCAACTCCTTCCAAATCCAATACTGATACCCTTCCGATAGCATGAGATGTGATATCCCAATGCTTCTACCAAACCTGAGACCCATACTATGGCATGAGATGTGATATCAAACTCCTTCCCATTCCAATCCTGAGACGCTTCCTATAGCTTGAGATGTGATATCCAACTCCTTCCCATTCCAATTCTGAGACCCTTCTTATACCATGACACTTGATATCTCAATGCTTCTAATACCAAACCTGAGACCCGTCCTATAACATGAGATGTGATATCCAAATCCATCCCCTTCCAAACCTTAGACCCTTCCTTTATAATGAGATGTGATATCCAACTCCTTCCCATTCCAATCCTGAGACCCTTCCGATATCATGAGATTTGTTATCTCAATGCTTCTAATATCAAACTTGAGACCCTCCCTATAGCATGAGATGTGACATCCAAGTCCTTCCCATTCCAATCCTGAGACCCTTCCTATAGCATGAGATGTGATATCTCAATGCTTCTAATACCAAACCTGAGACCCTTCCTATAACATGAGATGGGATATCCAACTCCTTCCCATTCCAATCCTGAGACCCTTCCGATAGCAGAGATGTGATATCTCAATGCTTATACCAAACCTGAGACCCTTCCTAAGGCCTGAGATGTCATATACAACTCCTTCCCATTGCAATCCTGAGACCCTTCCTAGAGCATGAGATGTGATATCTCAATGCTTATACCAAATCTGAGACCCTTCCTATAGCATGAGATGTGATATCCAACACCTTCCCATTCCAATCCTGAGACCCTTCCTATAGCATGAGAAGTGATATCTCCATGCTTATACCAAACCTGAGACCCTTCCTATATCATGAGATGTGATATCCAAATCCTTCCCATTCCAATCCTGAGACCCTTCCTATAGCATGAGATGTGATATCTCAATGCTTATACCAAACCTGAGAGCCTACCTATAGCATGAGATGTGATATCCAAGTCCATCCCATTCCAATCCTTAGACCCTTCCTACAGCATGCGATGTGATATCTCAATGATTCTAATACCAAACCAGAGACCCGTCCTTTAACATGAGATGGGATATCCAACTCCTTCCCATTCCCATCCTGAGCCACTCCTGATAGCAGAGATGTGATATCTCAATGCTTATACCAAACCTGAGACCCTTCCTATAACATGAGATGTGATATCCAACTCCTTCCCGTTCCAAACCTGAGACACTTCCTATAGCATATGTGATATCGAACTCCTTCCCATTCCAAACATGTGACCCTTCCTATAGCAAGAATGTAATATCCAACTCCTACCCATTCCAATCCTGAGACCATTCCTATAGCATGAGATGTGATGTCTCAATGCTTCCAATACCAAACCTGAGATCCTTCCTATAACATGAGATGTGATATCCAACTCCTTCCCATTCCAATCCTGAGACCCTTATGATAGCATGAGATGTGATATCTCAATGCCTCTTATACCAAACCTGAGATCCTTCCGATAGCATGAGATGTGATATCTCAATGCTTCTAATACCAAACCTGAGATCCTTCCTATAATATGAGATGTGATTTCCAAATCCTTCCCCTTCCAAACCTGAGACCCTCCCTTTAGCATGAGATGTGATATCCAACTCCTTCCCATTCCAATCCTGAGACCCTTCTGATAGCATGAGATGTGATTTCTCAATGCCTCTAATACCAAACCTGAGATCCTACCTCTAACATGAAATGTGATATCCATCTCCTTCCCTTTCCAAACCTGAGACCCTGCCTATAGCATGATATGTGATATCCAAGTCCTTCCCATTCCAATCCTGAGACCCTTCCTATAGCATGTGATGTGATATCTCAATGCTTATACCAAACCTGAGACCCTTCCTATGGCATGAGATGGCATATACAACTCCTTCCCATTCCAATCCTGAGACCCTTCCTATAGCATGAGATGTGATATCTCAATGCTTATACCAAACCTGAGACCCTTCCTATAGCATGAGATGTGATATCCAACTTCTTCCCATTCCAATCAGGAGACCCTTCCTATAGCATGAGATGTGATATCTCAATGCTTATACCAAACCTGAGACCCTTCCTATAGCTTGAGATGTGATATCCAACTCCTTCCCATTCCAATCCTGAGACCCTTCCTATAGCATGAGATGTGATATCTCAAGGCCTCTAATACCAAACCTGAGATCCTTCCTCTAACATGAAATGTGATATCCAACTCCTTCCCCTTCCAAACCTGAGAGCCTTCCTATAGCAAGAGATATGATATCCAAGTCCTTCCCATTCCAATCCTGAGACCCTTCCTATAACATGAAATGTGATATCCAACTCCTTCCCATTCCAACCTGAGACCCTTCCTATAGCATGAGATGGGATATCCAACTCCTTCCAAATCCAATACTGATACCCTTCCGATAGCATGAGATGTGATATCCCAATGCTTCTACCAAACCTGAGACCCATACTATGGCATAAGATGTGATATCAAACTCCTTCCCATTCCAATCCTGAGACCCTTCTTATACCATGAGACTTGATATCTCAATGCTTCTAATACCAAACCTGAGACCCGTCCTATAACATGAGATGTGATATCCAAATCCTTACCCTTCCAAACCTTAGACCCTTCCTTTATCATGAAATGTGATATCCAACTCCTTCCCATTCCAATCCTGAGACCCTTCCGATATCATGAGATGTGATATCTCAATGCTTATACCAAATCTGAGACCCTTCCTATGGCCTGAGATGTCATATACAACTCCTTCCCATTCCAATCCTGAGACCCTTCCTATAGCATGAGATGTGATATCTCAATGCTTATACCAAATCTGAGACCCTTCCTATAGCATGAGATGTGATATCCAACTCCTTCCCATTCCAATCCTGAGACCCTTCCTATAGCATGAGAAGTGATATCTCCATGCTTATACCAAACCTGAGACCCTTCCTATAGCATAAGATGTGATATCCAAATCCTTCCCTTTCCAATCCTGAGACCCTTCCTATAGCATGAGATGTGATATCTCAATGCTTATACCAAACCTGAGACCCTTCCTATAGCATGAGATGTGATATCCAACTCCTTCCCATTCCAATCCTGAGACCCTTCCTATAGCATGAGATGTGATGTCTCAATGCTTCTAATACCAAACCTGAGATCCTTCCTATAACATGAGATGTGATATCCAACTCCTTCCCATTCCAATCCTGAGACCCTTATGATAGCATGAGATGTGATATCTCAATGCCTCTTATACCAAACCTGAGATCCTTCCGATAGCATGAGATGTGATATCTCAATGCTTCTAATACCAAACCTGAGATCCTTCCTATAATATGAGATGTGATTTCCAAATCCTTCCCCTTCCAAACCTGAGACCCTCCCTTTAGCATGAAATGTGATATCCAACTCCTTCCCATTCCAATCCTGAGACCCTTCTGATAGCATGAGATGTGATATCTCAATGCCTCTAAAACCAAACCTGAGATCCTACCTCTAACATGAAATGTGATATCCATCTCCTTCCCTTTCCAAACCTGAGACCCTGCCTATAGCATGAGATGTGATATCCAAGTCCTTCCCATTCCAATCGTGAGACCCTTCCTATAGCATGTGATGTGATATCTCAATGCTTATACCAAACCTGAGACCCTTCCTATGGCATGAGATGTCATATACAACTCCTTCCCATTCCAACCCTGAGACCCTTCCTATAGCATGAGATGTGATATCTCAATGCTTATACCAAACCTGAGACCCTTCCTATAGCATGAGATGTGATATCCAACTTCTTCCCATTCCAATCCTGAGACCCTTCCTATAGCATGAGATGTGATATCGCAGTGCTTATACCAAACCTGAGACCCTTCCTATAGCATGAGATGTGATATCCAAATCCTTCCCATTCCAATCCTGAGACCCTTCCTATAGCATGAGATGTGATATCTCAATGCTTATACCAAACCTGAGACCCTTCCTATAGCATGAGATGTGATATCCAACTCCTTCCCATTCCAATCCTGAGACCCTTCCTATAGCATGAGATGTGATGTCTCAATGCTTCTAATACCAAACCTGAGATCCTTCCTATAACATGAGATGTGATATCCAACTCCTTCCCATTCCAATCCTGAGACCCTTATGATAGCATGAGATGTGATATCTCAATGCCTCTTATACCAAACCTGAGATCCTTCCGATAGCATGAGATGTGATATCCCAATGCTTCTAATACCAAACCTGAGATCCTTCCTATATGAGATGTGATTTCCAAATCCTTCCCCTTTCAAACCTGAGACCCTCCCTTTAGCATGAAATGTGATATCCAACTCCTTCCCATTCCAATCCTGAGACCCTTCTTATAGCATGAGATGTGATATCTCATTGCCTCTAATACCAAACCTGAGATCCTACCTCTAACATGAAATGTGATATCCATCTCCTTCCCTTTCCAAACCTGAGACCCTGCCTATAGCATGAGATGTGATATCCAAGTCCTTCCCATTCCAATCCTGGGACCCTTCCTATAGCATGTGATGTGATATCCAAGTCCTTCCCATTCCAATACTGAGACCCTTCCTATAGCATGTGATGTGATATCTCAATGCTTATACCAAACCTGAGACCCTTCCTATGGCATGAGATGTCATATACAACTCCTTCCCATTCCAACCCTGAGACCCTTCCTATAGCATGAGATGTGATATCTCAATGCTTATACCAAACCTGAGACCCTTCCTATAGCTTGAGATGTGATATCCAACTTCTTCCCATTCCAATCCTGAGACCCGTCATATAGCATGAGATGTGATATCCCAATGCTACTACCAAACCTGAGACCCATACTATGGCATGAGATGTGATATCAAACTCCTTCCCATTCCAATCCTGAGACGCTTCCTATAGCTTGAGATGTGATATCCAACTCCTTCCCATTCCAATTCTGAGACCCTTTTTATACCATGAGACTTGATATCTCAATGCTTCTAATACCAAACCTGAGACCCGTCCTATAACATGAGATGTGATATCCAAATCCTTCCCCTTCCAAACCTTAGACCCTTCCTTTATAATGAGATGTGATATCCAACTCCTTCCCATTCCAATCCTGAGACCCTTCCGATATCATGAGATTTGTTATCTCAATGCTTCTAATATCAAACTTGAGACCCTCCCTATAGCATGAGATGTGACATCCAAGTCCTTCCCATTCCAATCCTGAGACCCTTCCTATAGCATGAGATGTGATATCTCAATGCTTCTAATACCAAACCTGAGACCCTTCCTATAACATGAGATGGGATATCCAACTCCTTCCCATTCCAATCCTGAGACCCTTCCGATAGCAGAGATGTGATATCTCAATGCTTATACCAAACCTGAGACCCTTCCTAAGGCTTGAGATGTCATATACAACTCCTTCCCATTCCAATCCTGAGACCCTTCCTATAGCATGAGATGTGATATCTCAATGCTTATACCAAATCTGAGACCCTTCCTATAGCATGAGATGTGATATCCAAATCCTTCCCATTCCAATCCTGAGACCCTTCCTATAGCATGAGATGTGATATCTCAATGCTTATACCAAACCTGAGAGCCTACCTATAGCATGAGATGTGATATCCAAGTCCATCCCATTCCAATCCTTAGACCCTTCCTACAGCATGCGATGTGATATCTCAATGATTCTAATACCAAACCAGAGACCCGTCCTTTAACATGAGATGGGATATCCAACTCCTTCCCATTCCAATCCTGAGCCACTCCTGATAGCAGAGATGTGATATCTCAATGCTTATACCAAACCTGAGACCCTTCCTATAACATGAGATGTGATATCCAACTCCTTCCCGTTCCAAACCTGAGACACTTCCTATAGCATATGTGATATCCAACTCCTTCCCATTCCAAACATGAGACCCTTACTATAGCAAGAATGTAATATCCAACTCCTACCCATTCCAATCCTGAGACCATTCCTATAGCATGAGATGTGATATATCAATGCTTCTAATACCAAACCTGAGATCCTTCCTATGACATGAGATGTGATATCCAAATCCTTCCCATTCCAATCCTGAGACCCTTCCTATAGCAAGAGATGTGATATCCAAATCCTTCCCATTCCAATCCTGAGACCCTTCCTATAACATGAGATGTGATATTCAACTCCTTCCCATTCCAACCTGAGACACTTCCTATAGCATGGGAAGGGATATCCAACTCCTTCCCAATCCAATCCTGAGAACCTTCCGATAGCAGAGATGTGATATCTCAATGCTTATACCAAACCTGAGACCCTTCCTATGGCATGAGATGGAATATCCAACTCCTTGCCATTCAAATCCTGAGACCCTTCCTATAGCATGAGATGTGATATCTCAATGCTTCTACCAAACCTGAGACCCTTCCTTTAGCATGAGATGTGATATCCAAATCCTTCACATTCCAATCCTGAGACCCTTCCTATAGCATGAGATGTGATATCTCAATGCTTCTAATACCAAACCTGAGATCCTTCCTATAACATGAGATGTGATATCCAATTCCTTCCCATTCCAAACCTGAGACCCTTCCTATTGGATGAGATGTGATATCCAACTCCTTCCCATTCCAACCCTGAGACCCTTCCTATACCATGAGATGTGATATCTCAATGCTTCTAATACCAAACCTGGGAACCGTCCTATAACATGAGATGTGATATCTCAATGTTTCTAATAAAAAACCTGAGACCCTTCCTATAACATGAGATGTGATATCCAATTCCTTCCCATTCCAAACCTGAGACCCTTCCTATTGGATGAGATGTGATATCCAAATCCTTCCCCTTCCAAACCTGAGACCCTTCCTTTAGCATGAGATGTGATATCCAAATACTTCCCATTCCAATCCTAAAACCCTTCCTATAGCATGAGATGTGATATCCAACTCCTTCCCATTCCAATCCTGAGACCCTTATGATAGCGTGAGATGTGATATCTCAATGCCTCTTATACCAAACCTGAGACCCTTCCTATACCATGAGATGTGATATGTCTCACTGCTTCTAATACCAAACCTGGGAACCGTCCTATAACATGAGATGTGATATCTCAATGTTTCTAATAAAAAACCTGAGACCCTTCCTATAACATGAGATGTGATATCCAATTCCTTCCCATTCCAAACCTGAGACCCTTCCTATTGGATGAGATGTGATATCCAACTCCTTCCCATTCCAATCCTGAGACCCTTCCTATAGCATGAGATGTGATGTCTCAATGCTTCTAATACCAAACCTGAGATCCTTCCTATAACATGAGATGTGATATCCAACTCCTTCCCATTCCAATCCTGAGACCCTTATGATAGCATGAGATGTGATATCTCAATGCCTCTTATACCAAACCTGAGATCCTTCCGATAGCATGAGATGTGATATCTCAATGCTTCTAATACCAAACCTGAGATCCTTCCTATAATATGAGATGTGATTTCCAAATCCTTCCCCTTCCAAACCTGAGACCCTCCCTTTAGCATGAAATGTGATATCCAACTCCTTCCCATTCCAATCCTGAGACCCTTCTGATAGCATGAGATGTGATATCTCAATGCCTCTAAAACCAAACCTGAGATCCTACCTCTAACATGAAATGTGATATCCATCTCCTTCCCTTTCCAAACCTGAGACCCTGCCTATAGCATGAGATGTGATATCCAAGTCCTTCCCATTCCAATCGTGAGACCCTTCCTATAGCATGTGATGTGATATCTCAATGCTTATACCAAACCTGAGACCCTTCCTATGGCATGAGATGTCATATACAACTCCTTCCCATTCCAACCCTGAGACCCTTCCTATAGCATGAGATGTGATATCTCAATGCTTATACCAAACCTGAGACCCTTCCTATAGCATGAGATGTGATATCCAACTTCTTCCCATTCCAATCCTGAGACCCTTCCTATAGCATGAGATGTGATATCGCAGTGCTTATACCAAACCTGAGACCCTTCCTATAGCATGAGATGTGATATCCAAATCCTTCCCATTCCAATCCTGAGACCCTTCCTATAGCATGAGATGTGATATCTCAATGCTTATACCAAACCTGAGACCCTTCCTATAGCATGAGATGTGATATCCAACTCCTTCCCATTCCAATCCTGAGACCCTTCCTATAGCATGAGATGTGATGTCTCAATGCTTCTAATACCAAACCTGCGATCCTTCCTATAACATGAGATGTGATATCCAACTCCTTCCCATTCCAATCCTGAGACCCTTATGATAGCATGAGATGTGATATCTCAATGCCTCTTATACCAAACCTGAGATCCTTCCGATAGCATGAGATGTGATATCCCAATGCTTCTAATACCAAACCTGAGATCCTTCCTATAATATGAGATGTGATTTCCAAATCCTTCCCCTTTCAAACCTGAGACCCTCCCTTTAGCATGAAATGTGATATCCAACTCCTTCCCATTCCAATCCTGAGACCCTTCTAATAGCATGAGATGTGATATCTCATTGCCTCTAATACCAAACCTGAGATCCTACCTCTAACATGAAATGTGATATCCATCTCCTTCCCTTTCCAAACCTGAGACCCTGCCTATAGCATGAGATGTGATATCCAAGTCCTTCCCATTCCAATCCTGGGACCCTTCCTATAGCATGTGATGTGATATCCAAGTCCTTCCCATTCCAATACTGAGACCCTTCCTATAGCATGTGATGTGATATCTCAATGCTTATACCAAACCTGAGACCCTTCCTATGGCATGAGATGTCATATGCAACTCCTTCCCATTCCAACCCTGAGACCCTTCCTATAGCATGAGATGTGATATCTCAATGCTTATACCAAACCTGAGACCCTTCCTATAGCTTGAGATGTGATATCCAACTTCTTCCCATTCCAATCCTGAGACCCTTCATATAGCATGAGATGTGATATCCCAATGCTACTACCAAACCTGAGACCCATACTATGGCATGAGATGTGATATCAAACTCCTTCCCATTCCAATCCTGAGACGCTTCCTATAGCTTGAGATGTGATATCCAACTCCTTCCCATTCCAATTCTGAGACCCTTCTTATACCATGAGACTTGATATCTCAATGCTTCTAATACCAAACCTGAGACCCGTCCTATAACATGAGATGTGATATCCAAATCCTTCCCCTTCCAAACCTTAGACCCTTCCTTTATAATGAGATGTGATATCCAACTCCTTCCCATTCCAATCCTGAGACCCTTCCTATAGCATGAGATGTGATATCTCAATGCTTCTAATACCAAACCTGAGACCCTTCCTATAACATGAGATGGGATATCCAACTCCTTCCCATTCCAATCCTGAGACCCTTCCGATAGCAGAGATGTGATATCTCAATGCTTATACCAAACCTGAGACCCTTCCTAAGGCTTGAGATGTCATATACAACTCCTTCCCATTCCAATCCTGAGACCCTTCCTATAGCATGAGATGTGATATCTCAATGCTTATACCAAATCTGAGACCCTTCCTATAGCATGAGATGTGATATCCAAATCCTTCCCATTCCAATCCTGAGACCCTTCCTATAGCATGAGATGTGATATCTCAATGCTTATACCAAACCTGAGAGCCTACCTATAGCATGAGATGTGATATCCAAGTCCATCCCATTCCAATCCTTAGACCCTTCCTACAGCATGCGATGTGATATCTCAATGATTCTAATACCAAACCAGAGACCCGTCCTTTAACATGAGATGGGATATCCAACTCCTTCCCATTCCAATCCTGAGCCACTCCTGATAGCAGAGATGTGATATCTCAATGCTTATACCAAACCTGAGACCCTTCCTATAACATGAGATGTGATATCCAACTCCTTCCCGTTCCAAACCTGAGACACTTCCTATAGCATATGTGATATCCAACTCCTTCCCATTCCAAACATGAGACCCTTACTATAGCAAGAATGTAATATCCAACTCCTACCCATTCCAATCCTGAGTCCATTCCTATAGCATGAGATGTGATATATCAATGCTTCTAATACCAAACCTGAGATCCTTCCTATGACATGAGATGTGATATCCAAATCCTTCCCATTCCAATCCTGAGACCCTTCCTATAGCAAGAGATGTGATATCCAAATCCTTCCCATTCCAATCCTGAGACCCTTCCTATAACATGAGATGTGATATCCAACTCCTTCCCAATCCAATCCTGAGAACCTTCCGATAGCAGAGATGTGATATCTCAATGCTTACACCAAACCTGAGACCCTTCCTATGGCATGAGATGTGATATCCAACTCCTTGCCATTCAAATCCTGAGACCCTTCCTATAGCATGAGATGTGATATCTCAATGCTTCTACCAAACCTGAGACCCTTCCTTTAGCATGAGATGTGATATCCAAATCCTTCACATTCCAATCCTGAGACCCTTCCTATAGCATGAGATGTGATATCTCAATGCTTCTAATACCAAACCTGAGATCCTTCCTATAACATGAGATGTGATATCCAATTCCTTCCCATTCCAAACCTGAGACCCTTCCTATTGGATGAGATGTGATATCCAACTCCTTCCCATTCCAACCCTGAGACCCTTCCTATACCATGAGATGTGATATCTCAATGCTTCTAATACCAAACCTGGGAACCGTCCTATAACATGAGATGTGATATCCAATTCCTTCCCATTCCAAACCTGAGACCCTTCCTATTGGATGAGATGTGATATCCAACTCCTTCCCATTCCAACCCTGAGACCCTTCCTATACCATGAGATGTGATATCTCAATGCTTCTAATACCAAACCTGGGAACCGTCCTATAACATGAGATGTGATATCTCAATGTTTCTAATAAAAAACCTGAGACCCTTCCTATAACATGAGATGTGATATCCAATTCCTTCCCATTCCAAACCTGAGACCCTTCCTATTGGATGAGATGTGATATCCAAATCCTTCCCCTTCCAAACCTGAGACCCTTCCTTTAGCATGAGATGTGATATCCAAATACTTCCCATTCCAATCCTAAAACCCTTCCTATAGCATGAGATGTGATATCTCAATGTTTCTAATAAAAAACCTGAGACACTTCCTATAGCAAGAGATGTGATATCCAAATCCTTCCCATTCCAATCCTGAGACCCTTCCTGTATATAACATGAGATGTGATATCCAACTCCTTCCCATTCCAACCTGAGACCCTTCCTATAGCATGAGATGTGATATCCAACTCCTTACCATTCAAATCCTGAGACCCTCCCTATAACAAGAGATGTCATATCCAACTCCTTCCCATTCCAAACCTGAGACCCTTCCTATAACATGAGATCTGATATCCAACTCCTTCCCATTCCAAACCTGAGACCCTTCCGATAGCATGAGATGTGATATCTCAATGCTTCAAAAACCAAACATGAGAACCATCCTATAACATGAGATGTGAAATCCAAATCCTTCCCTTCCCAAACCTGAGACTCTTCCTATAGCATGAGATGTGATATCTCAATGCTTCTACCAAACCTGAAACCCTTCCTATAGCATGAGATGTGATATCCAACTCCTTCCCATTCCAATCCTGAGACACATCCTATAGCATGAGATGTGATATCACAATGCTTCTAATACCAAACCTGAGACCCGTCCTATAACATGAGATGTGATATCCAAATCCTTCCCCTTCCAAACCTGAGACCCTTCCTTTAGCATGAGATGTGATATATAGCTCCTCCCATTCCAATCCTGAGACCCTTCCGATAGCAGAGTAGTGATATTTCAATGTTTATACCAAACCTGAGACCCTTCCCATAGCATGAGATGTGATATCCAACTCCTTCCCATTCCAATCCTGAGACCCTTCCTATAGCATGAGATGTGATATCTCAATGCTTCTAATACCAAACCTGAGATCCTTCCTATAACATGAGATGTGATATCCAAGTCCTTCCCATTCCATTCCTGAGACCCTTCCTATAGCATGAGATGTGATATCTCAATGCTTCTAATACCAAACCTGAGACCCTTCCTATAACATGAGATGTGATATCCAAGTCCTTCCCATTCCAATCCTGAGACCCTTCCTATAGCATGAGATGTGATATCTCAATGCTTCTAATACCAAACCTGGGAACCGTCCTATAACATGAGATGTGATATCTCAATGTTTCTAATAAAAAACCTGAGACCCTTCCTATAACATGAGATGTGATATCCAATTCCTTCCCATTCCAAACCTGAGACCCTTCCTATTGGATGAGATGTGATATCCAAATCCTTCCCCTTCCAAACCTGAGACCCTTCCTTTAGCATGAGATGTGATATCCAAATACTTCCCATTCCAATCCTAAAACCCTTCCTATAGCATGAGATGTGATATCCAACTCCTTCCCATTCCAATCCTGAGACCCTTATGATAGCGTGAGATGTGATATCTCAATGCCTCTTATACCAAACCTGAGACCCTTCCTATACCATGAGATGTGATATGTCTCACTGCTTCTAATACCAAACCTGGGAACCGTCCTATAACATGAGATGTGATATCTCAATGTTTCTAATAAAAAACCTGAGACCCTTCCTATAACATGAGATGTGATATCCAATTCCTTCCCATTCCAAACCTGAGACCCTTCCTATTGGATGAGATGTGATATCCAACTCCTTCCCATTCCAATCCTGAGACCCTTCCTATAGCATGAGATGTGATGTCTCAATGCTTCTAATACCAAACCTGAGATCCTTCCTATAACATGAGATGTGATATCCAACTCCTTCCCATTCCAATCCTGAGACCCTTATGATAGCATGAGATGTGATATCTCAATGCCTCTTATACCAAACCTGAGATCCTTCCGATAGCATGAGATGTGATATCTCAATGCTTCTAATACCAAACCTGAGATCCTTCCTATAATATGAGATGTGATTTCCAAATCCTTCCCCTTCCAAACCTGAGACCCTCCCTTTAGCATGAAATGTGATATCCAACTCCTTCCCATTCCAATCCTGAGACCCTTCTGATAGCATGAGATGTGATATCTCAATGCCTCTAAAACCAAACCTGAGATCCTACCTCTAACATGAAATGTGATATCCATCTCCTTCCCTTTCCAAACCTGAGACCCTGCCTATAGCATGAGATGTGATATCCAAGTCCTTCCCATTCCAATCGTGAGACCCTTCCTATAGCATGTGATGTGATATCTCAATGCTTATACCAAACCTGAGACCCTTCCTATGGCATGAGATGTCATATACAACTCCTTCCCATTCCAACCCTGAGACCCTTCCTATAGCATGAGATGTGATATCTCAATGCTTATACCAAACCTGAGACCCTTCCTATAGCATGAGATGTGATATCCAACTTCTTCCCATTCCAATCCTGAGACCCTTCCTATAGCATGAGATGTGATATCGCAGTGCTTATACCAAACCTGAGACCCTTCCTATAGCATGAGATGTGATATCCAAATCCTTCCCATTCCAATCCTGAGACCCTTCCTATAGCATGAGATGTGATATCTCAATGCTTATACCAAACCTGAGACCCTTCCTATAGCATGAGATGTGATATCCAACTCCTTCCCATTCCAATCCTGAGACCCTTCCTATAGCATGAGATGTGATGTCTCAATGCTTCTAATACCAAACCTGCGATCCTTCCTATAACATGAGATGTGATATCCAACTCCTTCCCATTCCAATCCTGAGACCCTTATGATAGCATGAGATGTGATATCTCAATGCCTCTTATACCAAACCTGAGATCCTTCCGATAGCATGAGATGTGATATCCCAATGCTTCTAATACCAAACCTGAGATCCTTCCTATAATATGAGATGTGATTTCCAAATCCTTCCCCTTTCAAACCTGAGACCCTCCCTTTAGCATGAAATGTGATATCCAACTCCTTCCCATTCCAATCCTGAGACCCTTCTAATAGCATGAGATGTGATATCTCATTGCCTCTAATACCAAACCTGAGATCCTACCTCTAACATGAAATGTGATATCCATCTCCTTCCCTTTCCAAACCTGAGACCCTGCCTATAGCATGAGATGTGATATCCAAGTCCTTCCCATTCCAATCCTGGGACCCTTCCTATAGCATGTGATGTGATATCCAAGTCCTTCCCATTCCAATACTGAGACCCTTCCTATAGCATGTGATGTGATATCTCAATGCTTATACCAAACCTGAGACCCTTCCTATGGCATGAGATGTCATATACAACTCCTTCCCATTCCAACCCTGAGACCCTTCCTATAGCATGAGATGTGATATCTCAATGCTTATACCAAACCTGAGACCCTTCCTATAGCTTGAGATGTGATATCCAACTTCTTCCCATTCCAATCCTGAGACCCTTCATATAGCATGAGATGTGATATCCCAATGCTACTACCAAACCTGAGACCCATACTATGGCATGAGATGTGATATCAAACTCCTTCCCATTCCAATCCTGAGACGCTTCCTATAGCTTGAGATGTGATATCCAACTCCTTCCCATTCCAATTCTGAGACCCTTCTTATACCATGAGACTTGATATCTCAATGCTTCTAATACCAAACCTGAGACCCGTCCTATAACATGAGATGTGATATCCAAATCCTTCCCCTTCCAAACCTTAGACCCTTCCTTTATAATGAGATGTGATATCCAACTCCTTCCCATTCCAATCCTGAGACCCTTCCTATAGCATGAGATGTGATATCTCAATGCTTCTAATACCAAACCTGAGACCCTTCCTATAACATGAGATGGGATATCCAACTCCTTCCCATTCCAATCCTGAGACCCTTCCGATAGCAGAGATGTGATATCTCAATGCTTATACCAAACCTGAGACCCTTCCTAAGGCTTGAGATGTCATATACAACTCCTTCCCATTCCAATCCTGAGACCCTTCCTATAGCATGAGATGTGATATCTCAATGCTTATACCAAATCTGAGACCCTTCCTATAGCATGAGATGTGATATCCAAATCCTTCCCATTCCAATCCTGAGACCCTTCCTATAGCATGAGATGTGATATCTCAATGCTTATACCAAACCTGAGAGCCTACCTATAGCATGAGATGTGATATCCAAGTCCATCCCATTCCAATCCTTAGACCCTTCCTACAGCATGCGATGTGATATCTCAATGATTCTAATACCAAACCAGAGACCCGTCCTTTAACATGAGATGGGATATCCAACTCCTTCCCATTCCAATCCTGAGCCACTCCTGATAGCAGAGATGTGATATCTCAATGCTTATACCAAACCTGAGACCCTTCCTATAACATGAGATGTGATATCCAACTCCTTCCCGTTCCAAACCTGAGACACTTCCTATAGCATATGTGATATCCAACTCCTTCCCATTCCAAACATGAGACCCTTACTATAGCAAGAATGTAATATCCAACTCCTACCCATTCCAATCCTGAGTCCATTCCTATAGCATGAGATGTGATATATCAATGCTTCTAATACCAAACCTGAGATCCTTCCTATGACATGAGATGTGATATCCAAATCCTTCCCATTCCAATCCTGAGACCCTTCCTATAGCAAGAGATGTGATATCCAAATCCTTCCCATTCCAATCCTGAGACCCTTCCTATAACATGAGATGTGATATCCAACTCCTTCCCAATCCAATCCTGAGAACCTTCCGATAGCAGAGATGTGATATCTCAATGCTTATACCAAACCTGAGACCCTTCCTATGGCATGAGATGTGATATCCAACTCCTTGCCATTCAAATCCTGAGACCCTTCCTATAGCATGAGATGTGATATCTCAATGCTTCTACCAAACCTGAGACCCTTCCTTTAGCATGAGATGTGATATCCAAATCCTTCACATTCCAATCCTGAGACCCTTCCTATAGCATGAGATGTGATATCTCAATGCTTCTAATACCAAACCTGAGATCCTTCCTATAACATGAGATGTGATATCCAATTCCTTCCCATTCCAAACCTGAGACCCTTCCTATTGGATGAGATGTGATATCCAACTCCTTCCCATTCCAACCCTGAGACCCTTCCTATACCATGAGATGTGATATCTCAATGCTTCTAATACCAAACCTGGGAACCGTCCTATAACATGAGATGTGATATCCAATTCCTTCCCATTCCAAACCTGAGACCCTTCCTATTGGATGAGATGTGATATCCAACTCCTTCCCATTCCAACCCTGAGACCCTTCCTATACCATGAGATGTGATATCTCAATGCTTCTAATACCAAACCTGGGAACCGTCCTATAACATGAGATGTGATATCTCAATGTTTCTAATAAAAAACCTGAGACCCTTCCTATAACATGAGATGTGATATCCAATTCCTTCCCATTCCAAACCTGAGACCCTTCCTATTGGATGAGATGTGATATCCAAATCCTTCCCCTTCCAAACCTGAGACCCTTCCTTTAGCATGAGATGTGATATCCAAATACTTCCCATTCCAATCCTAAAACCCTTCCTATAGCATGAGATGTGATATCTCAATGTTTCTAATAAAAAACCTGAGACACTTCCTATAGCAAGAGATGTGATATCCAAATCCTTCCCATTCCAATCCTGAGACCCTTCCTGTATATAACATGAGATGTGATATCCAACTCCTTCCCATTCCAACCTGAGACCCTTCCTATAGCATGAGATGTGATATCCAACTCCTTACCATTCAAATCCTGAGACCCTCCCTATAACAAGAGATGTCATATCCAACTCCTTCCCATTCCAAACCTGAGACCCTTCCTATAACATGAGATCTGATATCCAACTCCTTCCCATTCCAAACCTGAGACCCTTCCGATAGCATGAGATGTGATATCTCAATGCTTCAAAAACCAAACATGAGAACCATCCTATAACATGAGATGTGAAATCCAAATCCTTCCCTTCCCAAACCTGAGACTCTTCCTATAGCATGAGATGTGATATCTCAATGCTTCTACCAAACCTGAAACCCTTCCTATAGCATGAGATGTGATATCCAACTCCTTCCCATTCCAATCCTGAGACACATCCTATAGCATGAGATGTGATATCACAATGCTTCTAATACCAAACCTGAGACCCGTCCTATAACATGAGATGTGATATCCAAATCCTTCCCCTTCCAAACCTGAGACCCTTCCTTTAGCATGAGATGTGATATATAGCTCCTCCCATTCCAATCCTGAGACCCTTCCGATAGCAGAGTAGTGATATTTCAATGTTTATACCAAACCTGAGACCCTTCCCATAGCATGAGATGTGATATCCAACTCCTTCCCATTCCAATCCTGAGACCCTTCCTATAGCATGAGATGTGATATCTCAATGCTTCTAATACCAAACCTGAGATCCTTCCTATAACATGAGATGTGATATCCAAGTCCTTCCCATTCCATTCCTGAGACCCTTCCTATAGCATGAGATGTGATATCTCAATGCTTCTAATACCAAACCTGAGACCCTTCCTATAACATGAGATGTGATATCCAAGTCCTTCCCATTCCAATCCTGAGACCCTTCCTATAGCATGAGATGTGATATCTCAATGCTTCTAATACCAAACCTGAGACCCTTCCTATAACATGAATTATGATATCCAAATCCTTCCCATTCCAATCCTGAGACCCTTCCGATAGCAGAGATGTGATATCTCAATGCTTATACCAAACCTAAGACCCTTCCGATAGCATGAGATGTGATATCTCAATGCTTCTAATACCAAACCTGAGATCCTTCCAATAACATGAGATGTGATATCCAACTCCTTCCCATTCCAATCCCGAGACCCTTCCTATAGCATGAGATGTGATATCTCAATGCTTCTAATACCAAACCTAAGGTCCTTCCTATAACATGAGATGTGATATCCAAATCCTTCCCATTCCAAACCTGAGACCCTCCCTTTAGCATGAGATGTGATATCCAACTCCTTCCCCTTCCAAACCTGAGACCCTTCCTTTAGCATGAGATGTTATATCCAGCTCCTCCCATTCCAATCCTGAGACCCTTCCGATAGCAGAGATGTGATATTTCAATGCTTATACCAAACCTGAGACCCTTCCCATAGCATGAGATGTGATATCCAGCTCCTCCCATTCCAATCCTGAGACCCTTCCGATAGCAGAGATGTGATATTTCAATGCTTATACCAAACCTGAGACCCTTCCCATAGCATGAGATGTGATATCCAACTCCTTCCCATTCCAATCCTGAGACCCTTCCTATAGCATGAGATGTGATATCTCAATGCTTCTAATACCAAACCTGAGATCCTTCCTATAACATGAGATGTGATATCCAACTCCTTCCCATTCCAATCCCGAGACCCTTCCTATAGCATGAGATGTGATATCTCAATGCTTCTAGTACCAAACCTAAGGTCCTTCCTATAACATGAGATGTGATATCCAAATCCTTCCCATTCCAAACCTGAGACCCTCCCTTTAGCATGAGATGTGATATCCAACTCCTTCCCATTCCAATCCTGAGACCCTTCCTACAGCATGAGATGTGATATCCAAGTCCTTCCCATTCCAATCCTGAGACCCTTCCTATAACATGAGATGTGATATCCAACTCCTTCTATTCCAACCTGAGACCCTTCCTATAGCATGAGATGGGATATCCAACTCCTTCCAAATCCAATCCTGATACCCTTCCGATAGCATGAGATGTGATATCCAAATGCTTCTACAAAACCTGAGACCCATACCATGGCATGAGATGTGATATCAAACTCCCGTCCTATACCATGAGACTTGATATCTCAATGCTTCTAATACCAAACCTGAGACCGGTCCAATAACATGAGATGTGATATCCAAATCCTTCCCCTTCCAAACCTTAGACCCTTCCTTTATCATGAGATGTGATATCCAAGTCCTTCCCATTCCATTCCTGAGACCCTTCCTATAGCATGAGATGTGATATCTCAATGCTTCTAATACCAAACCTGAGACCCTTCCTATAACATGAGATGTGATATCCAAGTCCTTCCCATTCCAATCCTGAGACCCTTCCTATAGCATGAGATGTGATATCTCAATGCTTCGAATACCAAACCTGAGACCCTTCCTATAACATGAATTGTGATATCCAAATCCTTCCCATTCCAATCCTGAGACCCTTCCGATAGCAGAGATGTGATGTCTCAATGCTTATACCAAACCTAAGACCCTTCCGATAGCATGAGATGTGATATCTCAATGCTTCTAATACCAAACCTGAGATCCTTCCAATAACATGAGATATGATGCCCAAATCCCTCCCCTTCCAAACCTTAGACCATCCCTTTAGCATGAGATTTGATATCCAACTCCTTCCCATTCCAATCCTGAGACCCTTCTGATGGCATGAGATGTGATATCTCAATGCCTCTAAAACCAAACCTGAGATCCTACCTCTAACATGAAATGTGATATCCAACTCCTTCCCCTTCCAACCCTGAGAGCCTTCCTATAGAATGAGATGTGATATCCAAGTCCTTCCCATTCCAATCCTGAGACCCTTCCTATAACATGAGATGTGATATCCAACTCCTTCCCATTCCAATCATGAGACCCTTCCTATAGCTTGAGATGTGATATCCAACTCCTTCTCATTCCAATTCTGAGACCCGTCCTATACCATGAGACTTGATATCTCAATGCTTCTAATACCAAACCTGAGATCCTTCCGATAGCATGAGATGTGATATCTCAATGCTTCTAATACCAAACCTGAGATCCTTCCTATAACATGAGATGTGATATCCAAATCCTTCCCCTTCCAAACCTGAGACCCTCCCTTTAGCATGAGATGTGATATCCAACTCCTTCCCATTCCATTCCTGAGACCCTTCTGGTAGCATGAGATGTGATATCTCAATGCCTCTAATACCAAACCTGAGATCCTACCTCTAACATGAAATGTGATATCCAACTCTTTCCCCTTCCAAACCTGAGAGCCTTCCTATAGCATGAGATGTGATATCCAAGTCCTTCCCATTCCAATCCTGAGACCCTTCCTATAGCTTAAGATGTGATATCCAACTCCTTCCCATTCCAATTCTGAGACCCTTCCTATACTATGAGACTTGATATCTCAATGCTTCTAATACCAAACCTGAGACCCGTAATATAACATGAGATGTGATATCCAAATCCTTCCCCTTCCAAACCTTAGACCCTTCCTTTATCATGAGATGTGATATCCAACTCCTTCCCATTCCAATCCTGAGACCCTTCCGATATCATGAGATGTGATATCTCAAAGCTTCTAATATCAAACTTGAGACCCTCCCTATAGCATGAGATGTGATATCCAAGTCCTTCCCATTCCAATCCTGAGACCCTTCCTATAGCATGAGATGTGATATCTCAATGCTTCTAATACCAAACCTGAGACCCTTCTTATAACATGAGATGGGAATATCCAACTCCTTCCCATTCCAATCCTGAGACCCTTCCGATAGCAGAGATGTGATATCTCAATGCTTATACCAAACCTGAGATCCTTCTTATAACATGAGATGTGATATCCAACTCCTTCCCATTCCAATCCTGAGACACTTCCTATAGCATGAGATGTGATATCTCACTGCTTATACCAAACCTGAGACCCTTCCCATAGCATGAGATGTGATATCCAACTCCTTCCCATTCCAATCCTCAGACCCTTCCTATAGCATGAGATGTGATATCTCAATGCTTCTAATATCAAACTTGAGACCCTACCTATAGCATGAGATGTGATATCCAAGTCCTTCCCATTCCAATCCTGAGACACTTCCTATAGCATGAGATGTGATATCTCAATGCTTCTAATACCAAACCTGAGACTCTTCCTATAACATGAGATGGGATATCCAACTCCTTCCCATTCCAATCCTGAGACCCTTTTGATAGCAGAGATGTGATATCTCAATGTTTATACCAAACCTGAGACCCTTCCTACGGCATGAGATGTCATATTCAACTCCTTCCCATTCCAATCCTGAGACCCTTCCTATAGCATGAGATGTGATATCCAACTCCTTCCCATTCCAATCCATAGACCCTTCCTATAGCCTGAGATGTGATGTCTTAATGCTTCTAATACCAAACCTGAGATCCTTCCTATAACATGAGATGTGATATCCAACTCCTTCCATTCCAATCCTGGACCCTTCCTATAGCATGAGATGTGATATCTCAATGCTTATACCAAACCTGAGACCCTTCCTATAGCATGAGATGTGATATCCAACTCCTTCCCATTCCAATCCTGAGACCCTTCCTATAGCCTGAGATGTGATATCTGAATGCTTCTAATACCAAACCTGAGATCCTTCCTCTAACATGAAATGTGATATCCAACTCCTTCACTTTCCAAACCTGAGAGCCTATCTATAGCATGAGATGTGATATCCAAGTCCTTCCCATTCCAATCCTTAGACCCTTCCTACAGCATGCAATATGATATCTCAATGATTCTAATAAAAAACCTGAGACCCGTCCTATAACATGAGATGGGATATCCAACTCCTTCCCATTCCAATCCTGAGACACTTCCGATAGCAGAGATGTAATATCTCAATGTTTATACCAAACCTTAGACCCTTCCTATAACATGAGATGTGATATCCAACTCCTTCCCGTTCCAAACCTGAGACCCTTCCTTTAGCATGAGATGTGATATCCAGCTCCTTCCCATTCCAATCCTGAGACACTTCCGATAGCATGAGATGTGATATCTCAATGCTTCTAATATCAAAACTGAGACCCTCCCTATAGCATGATATGTGATATCTAAGTCCTTCCCATTCCAATCCTGAGACCCTTCCTATAGCATGAGATGTGATATCTCAATGCTTCTACCAAACCTGAGACCCTTCCTTTAGCATGAGATGTGATATCCAACTCCTTCCCATTCCAATCCTGAGACCCTTCCTATAGCATGAGAGGTGATATCTCAATACTTCTAATACCAAACCTGAGATCCTTCCGATAACATGAGATGTGATATCTCAATACTTCTAATACCAAACCTGAGATCCATCCTATAACATGAGATGTGATATCCAAATCCTTCCCCTTCCAAACCTGAGACCCTCCCTTTAGCATGAGATGTGATATCCAAATCCTTCCCATTCCAATCCTGAGACCCTTCTGATAGCATAAGATATGATATCTCAATGCTTCTATACCAAACCTGAGATCCTTCCGATAGCATGAGATGTGATATCTCAATACTTCTAATACCAAACCTGAGATCCTTCCTATAACATGAGATGTGATATCCAAATCCTTATCTTCCAAACCTGAGACCCTCCCTTTAGCATGAGATGTGATATCCAACTCCTTCCCATTCCAATCCTGAGACTCTTCTGATAGCATAAGATATGATATCTCAATGCTTCTATACCAAACCTGAGATCCTTCTGATAGCATGAGATGTGATATCTCAATACTTCTAATACCAAACCTGAGATCCTACCTCTAACATGAAATGTGATATCCAACTCTTTCCCCTTGCAAACCTGAGAGCCTTCCTATAGCATGAGATGTGATATCCAAGTCCTTCCCATTCCAATCCTGAGACCCTTCCTATAACATGAGATGGGATATCCAACTCCTTCCCATTCCAATCCTGAGACCCTTCCGATAGCAGAGATGTGATATCTCAATGCTTATACCAAACCTGAGACCCTTCCTAAGGCTTGAGATGTCATATACAACTCCTTCCCATTCCAATCCTGAGACCCTTCCTATAGCATGAGATGTGATATCTCAATGCTTATACCAAATCTGAGACCCTTCCTATAGCATGAGATGTGATATCCAAATCCTTCCCATTCCAATCCTGAGACCCTTCCTATAGCATGAGATGTGATATCTCAATGCTTATACCAAACCTGAGAGCCTACCTATAGCATGAGATGTGATATCCAAGTCCATCCCATTCCAATCCTTAGACCCTTCCTACAGCATGCGATGTGATATCTCAATGATTCTAATACCAAACCAGAGACCCGTCCTTTAACATGAGATGGGATATCCAACTCCTTCCCATTCCAATCCTGAGCCACTCCTGATAGCAGAGATGTGATATCTCAATGCTTATACCAAACCTGAGACCCTTCCTATAACATGAGATGTGATATCCAACTCCTTCCCGTTCCAAACCTGAGACACTTCCTATAGCATATGTGATATCCAACTCCTTCCCATTCCAAACATGAGACCCTTACTATAGCAAGAATGTAATATCCAACTCCTACCCATTCCAATCCTGAGTCCATTCCTATAGCATGAGATGTGATATATCAATGCTTCTAATACCAAACCTGAGATCCTTCCTATGACATGAGATGTGATATCCAAATCCTTCCCATTCCAATCCTGAGACCCTTCCTATAGCAAGAGATGTGATATCCAAATCCTTCCCATTCCAATCCTGAGACCCTTCCTATAACATGAGATGTGATATCCAACTCCTTCCCAATCCAATCCTGAGAACCTTCCGATAGCAGAGATGTGATATCTCAATGCTTATACCAAACCTGAGACCCTTCCTATGGCATGAGATGTGATATCCAACTCCTTGCCATTCAAATCCTGAGACCCTTCCTATAGCATGAGATGTGATATCTCAATGCTTCTACCAAACCTGAGACCCTTCATTTAGCATGAGATGTGATATCCAAATCCTTCACATTCCAATCCTGAGACCCTTCCTATAGCATGAGATGTGATATCTCAATGCTTCTAATACCAAACCTGAGATCCTTCCTATAACATGAGATGTGATATCCAATTCCTTCCCATTCCAAACCTGAGACCCTTCCTATTGGATGAGATGTGATATCCAACTCCTTCCCATTCCAACCCTGAGACCCTTCCTATACCATGAGATGTGATATCTCAATGCTTCTAATACCAAACCTGGGAACCGTCCTATAACATGAGATGTGATATCCAATTCCTTCCCATTCCAAACCTGAGACCCTTCCTATTGGATGAGATGTGATATCCAACTCCTTCCCATTCCAACCCTGAGACCCTTCCTATACCATGAGATGTGATATCTCAATGCTTCTAATACCAAACCTGGGAACCGTCCTATAACATGAGATGTGATATCTCAATGTTTCTAATAAAAAACCTGAGACCCTTCCTATAACATGAGATGTGATATCCAATTCCTTCCCATTCCAAACCTGAGACCCTTCCTATTGGATGAGATGTGATATCCAAATCCTTCCCCTTCCAAACCTGAGACCCTTCCTTTAGCATGAGATGTGATATCCAAATACTTCCCATTCCAATCCTAAAACCCTTCCTATAGCATGAGATGTGATATCTCAATGTTTCTAATAAAAAACCTGAGACACTTCCTATAGCAAGAGATGTGATATCCAAATCCTTCCCATTCCAATCCTGAGACCCTTCCTGTATATAACATGAGATGTGATATCCAACTCCTTCCCATTCCAACCTGAGACCCTTCCTATAGCATGAGATGTGATATCCAACTCCTTACCATTCAAATCCTGAGACCCTCCCTATAACAAGAGATGTCATATCCAACTCCTTCCCATTCCAAACCTGAGACCCTTCCTATAACATGAGATCTGATATCCAACTCCTTCCCATTCCAAACCTGAGACCCTTCCGATAGCATGAGATGTGATATCTCAATGCTTCAAAAACAAAACATGAGAACCATCCTATAACATGAGATGTGAAATCCAAATCCTTCCCTTCCCAAACCTGAGACTCTTCCTATAGCATGAGATGTGATATCTCAATGCTTCTACCAAACCTGAAACCCTTCCTATAGCATGAGATGTGATATCCAACTCCTTCCCATTCCAATCCTGAGACACATCCTATAGCATGAGATGTGATATCACAATGCTTCTAATACCAAACCTGAGACCCGTCCTATAACATGAGATGTGATATCCAAATCCTTCCCCTTCCAAACCTGAGACCCTTCCTTTAGCATGAGATGTGATATATAGCTCCTCCCATTCCAATCCTGAGACCCTTCCGATAGCAGAGTAGTGATATTTCAATGTTTATACCAAACCTGAGACCCTTCCCATAGCATGAGATGTGATATCCAACTCCTTCCCATTCCAATCCTGAGACCCTTCCTATAGCATGAGATGTGATATCTCAATGCTTCTAATACCAAACCTGAGATCCTTCCTATAACATGAGATGTGATATCCAAGTCCTTCCCATTCCATTCCTGAGACCCTTCCTATAGCATGAGATGTGATATCTCAATGCTTCTAATACCAAACCTGAGACCCTTCCTATAACATGAGATGTGATATCCAAGTCCTTCCCATTCCAATCCTGAGACCCTTCCTATAGCATGAGATGTGATATCTCAATGCTTCTAATACCAAACCTGAGACCCTTCCTATAACATGAATTATGATATCCAAATCCTTCCCATTCCAATCCTGAGACCCTTCCGATAGCAGAGATGTGATATCTCAATGCTTATACCAAACCTAAGACCCTTCCGATAGCATGAGATGTGATATCTCAATGCTTCTAATACCAAACCTGAGATCCTTCCAATAACATGAGATGTGATATCCAACTCCTTCCCATTCCAATCCCGAGACCCTTCCTATAGCATGAGATGTGATATCTCAATGCTTCTAATACCAAACCTAAGGTCCTTCCTATAACATGAGATGTGATATCCAAATCCTTCCCATTCCAAACCTGAGACCCTCCCTTTAGCATGAGATGTGATATCCAACTCCTTCCCCTTCCAAACCTGAGACCCTTCCTTTAGCATGAGATGTTATATCCAGCTCCTCCCATTCCAATCCTGAGACCCTTCCGATAGCAGAGATGTGATATTTCAATGCTTATACCAAACCTGAGACCCTTCCCATAGCATGAGATGTGATATCCAGCTCCTCCCATTCCAATCCTGAGACCCTTCCGATAGCAGAGATGTGATATTTCAATGCTTATACCAAACCTGAGACCCTTCCCATAGCATGAGATGTGATATCCAACTCCTTCCCATTCCAATCCTGAGACCCTTCCTATAGCATGAGATGTGATATCTCAATGCTTCTAATATCAAACCTGAGATCCTTCCTATAACATGAGATGTGATATCCAACTCCTTCCCATTCCAATCCCGAGACCCTTCCTATAGCATGAGATGTGATATCTCAATGCTTCTAGTACCAAACCTAAGGTCCTTCCTATAACATGAGATGTGATATCCAAATCCTTCCCATTCCAAACCTGAGACCCTCCCTTTAGCATGAGATGTGATATCCAACTCCTTCCCATTCCAATCCTGATACCCTTCTGATAGCATGAGATGTGATATCTCAATGCCTCTAATACCAAACCTGAGATCCTACCTCTAACATGAAATGTGATATCCAACTCCTTCCTTTTCCAAACCTGAGACCCTTCCTACAGCATGAGATGTGATATCCAAGTCCTTCCCATTCCAATCCTGAGACCCTTCCTATAACATGAGATGTGATATCCAACTCCTTCTATTCCAACCTGAGACCCTTCCTATAGCATGAGATGGGATATCCAACTCCTTCCAAATCCAATCCTGATACCCTTCCGATAGCATGAGATGTGATATCCAAATGCTTCTACAAAACCTGAGACCCATACCATGGCATGAGATGTGATATCAAACTCCCGTCCTATACCATGAGACTTGATATCTCAATGCTTCTAATACCAAACCTGAGACCGGTCCAATAACATGAGATGTGATATCCAAATCCTTCCCCTTCCAAACCTTAGACCCTTCCTTTATCATGAGATGTGATATCCAAGTCCTTCCCATTCCATTCCTGAGACCCTTCCTATAGCATGAGATGTGATATCTCAATGCTTCTAATACCAAACCTGAGACCCTTCCTATAACATGAGATGTGATATCCAAGTCCTTCCCATTCCAATCCTGAGACCCTTCCTATAGCATGAGATGTGATATCTCAATGCTTCGAATACCAAACCTGAGACCCTTCCTATAACATGAATTGTGATATCCAAATCCTTCCCATTCCAATCCTGAGACCCTTCCGATAGCAGAGATGTGATGTCTCAATGCTTATACCAAACCTAAGACCCTTCCGATAGCATGAGATGTGATATCTCAATGCTTCTAATACCAAACCTGAGATCCTTCCAATAACATGAGATATGATGCCCAAATCCCTCCCCTTCCAAACCTTAGACCATCCCTTTAGCATGAGATTTGATATCCAACTCCTTCCCATTCCAATCCTGAGACCCTTCTGATGGCATGAGATGTGATATCTCAATGCCTCTAAAACCAAACCTGAGATCCTACCTCTAACATGAAATGTGATATCCAACTCCTTCCCCTTCCAACCCTGAGAGCCTTCCTATAGAATGAGATGTGATATCCAAGTCCTTCCCATTCCAATCCTGAGACCCTTCCTATAACATGAGATGTGATATCCAACTCCTTCCCATTCCAATCATGAGACCCTTCCTATAGCTTGAGATGTGATATCCAACTCCTTCTCATTCCAATTCTGAGACCCGTCCTATACCATGAGACTTGATATCTCAATGCTTCTAATACCAAACCTGAGATCCTTCCGATAGCATGAGATGTGATATCTCAATGCTTCTAATACCAAACCTGAGATCCTTCCTATAACATGAGATGTGATATCCAAATCCTTCCCCTTCCAAACCTGAGACCCTCCCTTTAGCATGAGATGTGATATCCAACTCCTTCCCATTCCATTCCTGAGACCCTTCTGGTAGCATGAGATGTGATATCTCAATGCCTCTAATACCAAACCTGAGATCCTACCTCTAACATGAAATGTGATATCCAACTCTTTCCCCTTCCAAACCTGAGAGCCTTCCTATAGCATGAGATGTGATATCCAAGTCCTTCCCATTCCAATCCTGAGACCCTTCCTATAGCTTAAGATGTGATATCCAACTCCTTCCCATTCCAATTCTGAGACCCTTCCTATACTATGAGACTTGATATCTCAATGCTTCTAATACCAAACCTGAGACCCGTAATATAACATGAGATGTGATATCCAAATCCTTCCCCTTCCAAACCTTAGACCCTTCCTTTATCATGAGATGTGATATCCAACTCCTTCCCATTCCAATCCTGAGACCCTTCCGATATCATGAGATGTGATATCTCAAAGCTTCTAATATCAAACTTGAGACCCTCCCTATAGCATGAGATGTGATATCCAAGTCCTTCCCATTCCAATCCTGAGACCCTTCCTATAGCATGAGATGTGATATCTCAATGCTTCTAATACCAAACCTGAGACCCTTCTTATAACATGAGATGGGAATATCCAACTCCTTCCCATTCCAATCCTGAGACCCTTCCGATAGCAGAGATGTGATATCTCAATGCTTATACCAAACCTGAGATCCTTCTTATAACATGAGATGTGATATTCAACTCCTTCCCATTCCAATCCTGAGACACTTCCTATAGCATGAGATGTGATATCTCACTGCTTATACCAAACCTGAGACCCTTCCCATAGCATGAGATGTGATATCCAACTCCTTCCCATTCCAATCCTCAGACCCTTCCTATAGCATGAGATGTGATATCTCAATGCTTCTAATATCAAACTTGAGACCCTACCTATAGCATGAGATGTGATATCCAAGTCCTTCCCATTCCAATCCTGAGACACTTCCTATAGCATGAGATGTGATATCTCAATGCTTCTAATACCAAACCTGAGACTCTTCCTATAACATGAGATGGGATATCCAACTCCTTCCCATTCCAATCCTGAGACCCTTTTGATAGCAGAGATGTGATATCTCAATGTTTATACCAAACCTGAGACCCTTCCTACGGCATGAGATGTCATATTCAACTCCTTCCCATTCCAATCCTGAGACCCTTCCTATAGCATGAGATGTGATATCCAACTCCTTCCCATTCCAATCCTGAGACCCTTCCTATAGCCTGAGATGTGATGTCTTAATGCTTCTAATACCAAACCTGAGATCCTTCCTATAACATGAGATGTGATATCCAACTCCTTCCATTCCAATCCTGGACCCTTCCTATAGCATGAGATGTGATATCTCAATGCTTATACCAAACCTGAGACCCTTCCTATAGCATGAGATGTGATATCCAACTCCTTCCCATTCCAATCCTGAGACCCTTCCTATAGCCTGAGATGTGATATCTGAATGCTTCTAATACCAAACCTGAGATCCTTCCTCTAACATGAAATGTGATATCCAACTCCTTCACTTTCCAAACCTGAGAGCCTATCTATAGCATGAGATGTGATATCCAAGTCCTTCCCGTTCCAAACCTGAGACCCTTCCTTTAGCATGAGATGTGATATCCAGCTCCTTCCCATTCCAATCCTGAGACACTTCCGATAGCATGAGATGTGATATCTCAATGCTTCTAATATCAAAACTGAGACCCTCCCTATAGCATGATATGTGATATCTAAGTCCTTCCCATTCCAATCCTGAGACCCTTCCTATAGCATGAGATGTGATATCTCAATGCTTCTACCAAACCTGAGACCCTTCCTTTAGCATGAGATGTGATATCCAACTCCTTCCCATTCCAATCCTGAGACCCTTCCTATAGCATGAGAGGTGATATCTCAATACTTCTAATACCAAACCTGAGATCCTTCCGATAACATGAGATGTGATATCTCAATACTTCTAATACCAAACCTGAGATCCATCCTATAACATGAGATGTGATATCCAAATCCTTCCCCTTCCAAACCTGAGACCCTCCCTTTAGCATGAGATGTGATATCCAAATCCTTCCCATTCCAATCCTGAGACCCTTCTGATAGCATAAGATATGATATCTCAATGCTTCTATACCAAACCTGAGATCCTTCCGATAGCATGAGATGTGATATCTCAATACTTCTAATACCAAACCTGAGATCCTTCCTATAACATGAGATGTGATATCCAAATCCTTATCTTCCAAACCTGAGACCCTCCCTTTAGCATGAGATGTGATATCCAACTCCTTCCCATTCCAATCCTGAGACTCTTCTGATAGCATAAGATATGATATCTCAATGCTTCTATACCAAACCTGAGATCCTTCTGATAGCATGAGATGTGATATCTCAATACTTCTAATACCAAACCTGAGATCTTACCTCTAACATGAAATGTGATATCCAACTCTTTCCCCTTGCAAACCTGAGAGCCTTCCTATAGCATGAGATGTGATATCCAAGTCCTTCCCATTCCAATCCTGAGACCCTTCCTATAACATGAGATGTGATATCCAACTCCTTCCCATTCCAACCTGAGACCCTTCCTATAGCATGAGATGGGATATCCAACTCCTTCCAAATCCAATCCCGATACCCTTCCGATAGCATGAGATCTGACATCCCAATGCTTCTACCAAACCTGAGACCCATACTATGGCATGAGATGTGATATCAAACTCCTTCCCATTCTAATCCTGAGACCCTTCCTATAGCTTGAGATGTGATATCCAACTCCTTCCCATTCCAATTCTGAGACCCTTCCTATACCATGAGACTTGATATCTCAATGCTTCTAATACCAAACCTGAGACCCGTCCTATAACATGAGATGTGATATCCAAATCCTTCCCCTTCCAAACCTTAGACCCTTCCGATAGCAGAGATGTGATATCTCAATGCTTATACCAAACCTGAGATCCTTCCTATAACATGAGATGTGATATCCAACTCCTTCCCATTCCAATCCTGAGACACTTCCTGTAGCATGAGATGTGATATCTCACTGCTTATACCAAACCTGAGACCCTTCCTATAGCATGAGATGTGATATCCAACTCCTTCCCATTCCAATGCTGAGACCCTTCCTATAGCATGAGATGTGATATCTCAATGCTTCTAATATCAAACTTGAGACCCTCCCTATAGCATTAGATGTGATACCCAAGTCCTTCCCATTCCAATCCTGAGACACTTCCTATAGCATGAGATGTGATATCTCAATGCTTCTAATACCAAACCTGAGACTCTTCCTATAACATGAGATGGGATATCCAACTCCTTTCCATTCCAATCCTGAGACCCTTTCGATAGCAGAGATGTGATATCTCAATGTTTATACCAAACCTGAGACCCTTCCTACGGCATGAGATGTCATATTCAACTCCTTCCCATTCCAATCCTGAGACCCTTCCTATAGCATGAGATGTGATATCCAACTCCTTCCCATTCCAATCCTGAGACCCTTCCTATAGCATGAGATGTGATGTCTCAATGCTTCTAATACCAAACCTGAGATCCTTCCTATAACATGAGATGTGATATCCAACTCCTTCCATTCCAATCCTGGACCCTTCCTATAGCATGAGATGTGATATATCAATGCTTATACCAAACCTGAGACCCTTCCTATAGCATGAGATGTGATATCCAACTCCTTCCCATTCCAATCCTGAGACCCTTCCTATAGCCTGAGATGTGATATCTCAATGCCTCTAATACCAAACCTGAGATCCTTCCTCTAACATGAAATGTGATATCCAACTCCTTCACTTTCCAAACCTGAGAGCCTATCTATAGCATGAGATGTGATATCCAAGTCCTTCCCATTCCAATCCTTAGACCCTTCCTACAGCATGCAATATGATATCTCAATGATTCTAATAAAAAACCTGAGACCCGTCCTATAACATGAGATGGGATATCCAACTCCTTCCCATTCCAATTCTGAGACACTTCCGATAGCAGAGATGTGATATCTCAATGTTTATACCAAACCTGAGACCCTTCCTATAACATGAGATGTGATATCCAACTCCTTCCCGTTCCAAACCTGAGACCCTTCCTTTAGCATGAGATGTGATATCCAGCTCCTTCCCATTCCAATCCTGAGACACTTCCGATAGCATGAGATGTGATATCGCAATGCTTCTAATATCAAAACTGAGACCCTCCCTATAGCATGATATGTGATATCTAAGTCCTTCCCATTCCAATCCTGAGACCCTTCCTATAGCATGAGATGTGATATCTCAATGCTTCTACCAAACCTGAGACCCTTCCTTTAGCATGAGATGTGATATCCAACTCCTTCCCATTCCAATCCTGAGACCCTTCCTATAGCATGAGAGGTGATATCTCAATACTTCTAATACCAAACCTGAGATCCTTCCGATAACATGAGATGTGATATCTCAATACTTCTAATACCAAACCTGAGATCCATCCTATAACATGAGATGTGATATCCAAATCCTTCCCCTTCCAAACCTGAGACCCTCCCTTTAGCATGAGATGTGATATCCAACTCCTTCCCATTCCAATCCTGAGACCCTTCTGATAGCATAAGATATGATATCTCAATGCTTCTATACCAAACCTGAGATCCTTCCGATAGCATGAGATGTGATATCTCAATACTTCTAATACCAAACCTGAGATCCTTCCTATAACCTGAGATGTGATATCCAAATCCTTATCTTCCAAACCTGAGACCCTCCCTTTAGCATGAGATGTGATATCCAACTCCTTCCCATTCCAATCCTGAGACTCTTCTGATAGCATAAGATATGATATCTCAATGCTTCTATACCAAACCTGAGATCCTTCTGATAGCATGAGATGTGATATCTCAATACTTCTAATACCAAACCTGAGATCCTACCTCTAACATGAAATGTGATATCCAACTCTTTCCCCTTGCAAACCTGAGAGCCTTCCTATAGCATGAGATGTGATATCCAATTCCTTCCCATTCCAATCCTGAGACCCTTCCTATAACATGAGATGTGATATCCAACTCCTTCCCATTCCAACCTGAGACCCTTCCTATAGCATGAGATGGGATATCCAACTCCTTCCAAATCCAATCCCGAAACCCTTCCGATAGCATGAGATCTGATATCCCAATGCTTCTACCAAACCTGAGACCCATACTATGGCATGAGATGTGATATCAAACTCCTTCCCATTCTAATCCTGAGACCCTTCCTATAGCTTGAGATGTGATATCCAACTCCTTCCCATTCCAATTCTGAGACCCTTCCTATACCATGAGACTTGATATCTCAATGCTTCTAATACCAAACCTGAGACCCGTCCTATAACATGAGATGTGATATCCAAATCCTTCCCCTTCCAAACCTTAGACCCTTCCTTTATCATGAGATGTGATAGCCAACTCCTTCCCATTCCAATCTTGAGACCCTTCCGATATCATGAAATGTGATATCTCAATGCTTCTAATATCAAACTTGAGACCCTCCCTATAACATGAGATGGGAATATCCAACTCCTTCCCATTCCAATCCTGAGACCCTTCCGATAGCAGAGATGTGATATCTCAATGCTTATACCAAACCTGAGATCCTTCCTATAACATGAGATGTGATATCCAACTCCTTCCCATTCCAATCCTGAGACACTTCCTATAGCATGAGATGTGATATCTCACTGCATATACCAAACCTGAGACCCTTCCTATAGCATGAGATGTGATATCCAACTCCTTCCCATTCCAATCCTGAGACCCTTCCTATAGCATGAGAGGTGATATCTCAATACTTCTAATACCAAACCTGAGATCCTTCCGATAACATGAGATGTGATATCTCAATACTTCTAATACCAAACCTGAGATCCATCCTATAACATGAGATGTGATATCCAAATCCTTCCCCTTCCAAACCTGAGACCCTCCCTTTAGCATGAGATGTGATATCCAAATCCTTCCCATTCCAATCCTGAGACCCTTCTGATAGCATAAGATATGATATCTCAATGCTTCTATACCAAACCTGAGATCCTTCCGATAGCATGAGATGTGATATCTCAATACATCTAATACCAAACCTGAGATCCTTCCTATAACATGAGATGTGATATCCAAATCCTTATCTTCCAAACCTGAGACCCTCCCTTTAGCATGAGATGTGATATCCAACTCCTTCCCATTCCAATCCTGAGACTCTTCTGATAGCATAAGATATGATATCTCAATGCTTCTATACCAAACCTGAGATCCTTCTGATAGCATGAGATGTGATATCTCAACACTTCTAATACCAAACCTGAGATCCTACCTCTAACATGAAATGTGATATCCAACTCTTTCCCCTTGCAAACCTGAGAGCCTTCCTATAGCATGAGATGTGATATCCAAGTCCTTCCCATTCCAATCCTGAGACCCTTCCTATAACATGAGATGTGATATCCAACTCCTTCCCATTCCAACCTGAGACCCTTCCTATAGCATGAGATGGGATATCCAACTCCTTCCAAATCCAATCCCGATACCCTTCCGATAGCATGAGATCTGACATCCCAATGCTTCTACCAAACCTGAGACCCATACTATGGCATGAGATGTGATATCAAACTCCTTCCCATTCTAATCCTGAGACCCTTCCTATAGCTTGAGATGTGATATCCAACTCCTTCCCATTCCAATTCTGAGACCCTTCCTATACCATGAGACTTGATATCTCAATGCTTCTAATACCAAACCTGAGACCCGTCCTATAACATGAGATGTGATATCCAAATCCTTCCCCTTCCAAACCTTAGACCCTTCCGATAGCAGAGGTGTGATATCTCAATGCTTATACCAAACCTGAGATCCTTCCTATAACATGAGATGTGATATCCAACTCCTTCCCATTCCAATCCTGAGACACTTCCTATAGCATGAGATGTGATATCTCACTGCTTATACCAAACCTGAGACCCTTCCTATAGCATGAGATGTGATATCCAACTCCTTCCCATTCCAATCCTGAGACCCTTCCTATAGCATGAGATGTGATATCTCAATGCTTCTAATATCAAACTTGAGACCCTCCCTATAGCATGAGATGTGATACCCAAGTCCTTCCCATTCCAATCCTGAGACACTTCCTATAGCATGAGATGTGATATCTCAATGCTTCTAATACCAAACCTGAGACTCTTCCTATAACATGAGATGGGATATCCAACTCCTTTCCATTCCAATCCTGAGACCCTTTCGATAGCAGAGATGTGATATCTCAATGTTTATACCAAACCTGAGACCCTTCCTACGGCATGAGATGTCATATTCAACTCCTTCCCATTCCAATCCTGAGACCCTTCCTATAGCATGAGATGTGATATCCAACTCCTTCCCATTCCAATCCTGAGACCCTTCCTATAGCATGAGATGTGATGTCTCAATGCTTCTAATACCAAACCTGAGATCCTTCCTATAACATGAGATGTGATATCCAACTCCTTCCATTCCAATCCTGGACCCTTCCTATAGCATGAGATGTGATATATCAATGCTTATACCAAACCTGAGACCCTTCCTATAGCATGAGATGTGAAATCCAACTCCTTCCCATTCCAATCCTGAGACCCTTCCTATAGCCTGAGATGTGATATCTCAATGCCTCTAATACCAAACCTGAGATCCTTCCTCTAACATGAAATGTGATATCCAACTCCTTCACTTTCCAAACCTGAGAGCCTATCTATAGCATGAGATGTGATATCCAAGTCCTTCCCATTCCAATCCTTAGACCCTTCCTACAGCATGCAATATGATATCTCAATGATTCTAATAAAAAACCTGAGACCTGTCCTATAACATGAGATGGGATATCCAACTCCTTCCCATTCCAATTCTGAGACACTTCCGATAGCAGAGATGTGATATCTCAATGTTTATACCAAACCTGAGACCCTTCCTATAACATGAGATGTGATATCCAACTCCTTCCCGTTCCAAACCTGAGACCCTTCCTTTAGCATGAGATGTGATATCCAGCTCCTTCCCATTCCAATCCTGAGACACTTCCGATAGCATGAGATGTGATATCGCAATGCTTCTAATATCAAAACTGAGACCCTCCCTATAGCATGATATGTGATATCTAAGTCCTTCCCATTCCAATCCTGAGACCCTTCCTATAGCATGAGATGTGATATCTCAATGCTTCTACCAAACCTGAGACCCTTCCTTTAGCATGAGATGTGATATCCAACTCCTTCCCATTCCAATCCTGAGACCCTTCCTATAGCATGAGAGGTGATATCTCAATACTTCTAATACCAAACCTGAGATCCTTCCGATAACATGAGATGTGATATCTCAATACTTCTAATACCAAACCTGAGATCCATCCTATAACATGAGATGTGATATCCAAATCCTTCCCCTTCCAAACCTGAGACCCTCCCTTTAGCATGAGATGTGATATCCAACTCCTTCCCATTCCAATCCTGAGACCCTTCTGATAGCATAAGATATGATATCTCAATGCTTCTATACCAAACCTGAGATCCTTCCGATAGCATGAGATGTGATATCTCAATACTTCTAATACCAAACCTGAGATCCTTCCTATAACATGAGATGTGATATCCAAATCCTTATCTTCCAAACCTGAGACCCTCCCTTTAGCATGAGATGTGATATCCAACTCCTTCCCATTCCAATCCTGATACTCTTCTGATAGCATAAGATATGATATCTCAATGCTTCTATACCAAACCTGAGATCCTTCTGATAGCATGAGATGTGATATCTCAATACTTCTAATACCAAACCTGAGATCCTACCTCTAACATGAAATGTGATATCCAACTCTTTCCCCTTGCAAACCTGAGAGCCTTCCTATAGCATGAGATGTGATATCCAAGTCCTTCCCATTCCAATCCTGAGACCCTTCCTATAACATGAGATGTGATATCCAACTCCTTCCCATTCCAACCTGAGACCCTTCCTATAGCATGAGATGGGATATCCAACTCCTTCCAAATCCAATCCCGAAACCCTTCCGATAGCATGAGATCTGATATCCCAATGCTTCTACCAAACCTGAGACCCATACTATGGAATGAGATGTGATATCAAACTCCTTCCCATTCTAATCCTGAGACCCTTCCTATAGCTTGAGATGTGATATCCAACTCCTTCCCATTCCAATTCTGAGACCCTTCCTATACCATGAGAATTGATATCTCAATGCTTCTAATACCAAACCTGAGACCCGTCCTATAACATGAGATGTGATATCCAAATCCTTCCCCTTCCAAACCTTAGACCCTTCCTTTATCATGAGATGTGATAGCCAACTCCTTCCCATTCCAATCTTGAGACCCTTCCGATATCATGAAATGTGATATCTCAATGCTTCTAATATCAAACTTGAGACCCTCCCTATAACATGAGATGGGAATATCCAACTCCTTCCCATTCCAATCCTGAGACCCTTCCGATAGCAGAGATGTGATATCTCAATGCTTATACCAAACCTGAGATCCTTCCTATAACATGAGATGTGATATCCAACTCCTTCCCATTCCAATCCTGAGACACTTCCTATAGCATGAGATGTGATATCTCACTGCTTATACCAAACCTGAGACCCTTCCTATAGCATGAGATGTGATATCCAACTCCTTCCCATTCCAATCCTGAGACCCTTCCTATAGCATGAGATGTGATATCTCAATGCTTCTAATATCAAACTTGAGACCCTCCCTATAGCATGAGATGTGATACCCAAGTCCTTCCCATTCCAATCCTGAGACACTTCCTATAGCATGAGATGTGATATCCAACTGCTTCCCATTCCAATCCTGAGACCCTTCCTATAGCATGAGATGTGATATCTCTATGCTTCTAATACCAAACCTGAGATCCTTCCTCTAACATGAAATGTGATATCCAACTCCTTCCCTTTCCAAACCTAAGAGCCTATCTATAGCATGAGATGTGATATCCAAGTCCTTCACATTCCAACCCTTAGACCCTTCCTACAGCATGCAATATGATATCTCAATGATTCTAATAACAAACCTGAGACCCGTCCTATAACATGAGATGGGATATTCAACTCCTTCCCATTCCAATCCTGAGACTCTTCCGATAGCAGAGATGTGATATCTCAATGCTTATACCAAACCTGAGACCCTTCCTATAACATGAGATGTGATATCCAAATCCTTCCCGTTCCAAACCTGAGACCCTTCCTTTAGCATGAGATGTGATATCCAGCTCCTTCCCATTCCAATCCTGAGACACTTCCGATAGCATGAGATGTGATATCTCAATGCTTCTAATATCAAAACTGAGACCCTCCCTATAGCATGATATGTGATATCTAAGTCCTTCCCATTCCAATCCTGAGACCCTCCCTATAGCATGAGATGTGATATCCAACTCCTTCCCATTCCAATCCTGAGACCCTTCCTATAGCATGAGATATGATATCTCAATACTCCTAATACCAAACGTGAGATCCTTCCGATAACATGAGATGTGATATCCAAATCCTTCCCCTTCCAAACCTGAGACCCTCCCTTTAGCATGAGATGTGATATCCAACTCCTTCCTATTCCAATCCTGAGACTCTTCTGATAGCATGAGATGTGATATCTCAATGCTTCTAATACCAAACCTGAGATCCTTCCGATAGCATGAGATGTGATATCTCAATGCTTCTAATACCAAACCTGAGATCCTTCCTATAACATGAGATGTGATATCCAAATCCTTCCCCTTCCAAACCTGAGACCCTCCCTTTAGCATGAGATGTGATATCCAACTCCTTCCCATTCCATTCCTGAGACCCTTCTGATAGCATGAGATGTGATATCTCAATGCCTCTAATACCAAACCTGAGATCCTACCTCTAACATGAAATGTGATATCCAACTCCTTCCCCTTCCAAACCTGAGAGCCTTCCTATAGCATGAGATGTGATATCCAAGTCCTTCCCATTCCAATCCTGAGACCCTTCCTATAGCTTGAGATGTGATATCCAACTCCTTCCCATTCCAATTCTGAGACCCTTCCTATACTATGAGACTTGATATCTCAATGCTTCTAATACCAAACCTGAGACCCGTAATATAACATGAGATGTGATATCCAAATCCTTCCCCTTCCAAACCTTAGACCCTTCCTTTATCATGAGATGTGATATCCAACTCCTTCCCATTCCAATCCTGAGACCCTTCCGATATCATGAGATGTGATATCTCAAAGCTTCTATTATCAAACTTGAGACCCTCCCTATAGCATGAGATGTGATATCCAAGTCCTTCCCATTCCAATCCTGAGACCCTTCCTATAGCATGAGATGTGATATCTCAATGCTTCTAATACCAAACCTGAGACCCTTCTTATAACATGAGATGGGAATATCCAACTCCTTCCCATTCCAATCCTGAGACCCTTCCGATAGCAGAGATGTGATATCTCAATGCTTATACCAAACCTGAGATCCTTCCTATAACATGAGATGTGATATCCAACTCCTTCCCATTCCAATCCTGAGACACTTCCTATAGCATGAGATGTGATATCTCACTGCTTATACCAAACCTGAGACCCTTCCCATAGCATGAGATGTGATATCCAACTCCTTCCCATTCCAATCCTCAGACCCTTCCTATAGCATGAGATGTGATATCCAAGTCCTTCCCATTCCAATCCTGAGACACTTCCTATAGCATGAGATGTGATATCTCAATGCTTCTAATACCAAACCTGAGACTCTTCCTATAACATGAGATGGGATATCCAACTCCTTCCCATTCCAATCCTGAGACCCTTTTGATAGCAGAGATGTGATATCTCAATGTTTATACCAAACCTGAGACCCTTCCTACGGCATGAGATGTCATATTCAACTCCTTCCCATTCCAATGCTGAGACCCTTCCTATAGCATGAGATGTGATATCCAACTCCTTCCCATTCCAATCCTGAGACCCTTCCTATAGCATGAGATGTGATGTCTCAATGCTTCTAATACCAAACCTGAGATCCTTCCTATAACATGAGATGTGATATCCAACTCCTTCCATTCCAATCCTGGACCCTTCCTATAGCATGAGATGTGATATCTCAATGCTTATACCAAACCTGAGACCCTTCCTATAGCATGAGATGTGATATCCAACTCCTTCCCATTCCAATCCTGAGACCCTTCCTATAGCCTGAGATGTGATATCTGAATGCCTCTAATACCAAACCTGAGATCCTTCCTCTAACATGAAATGTGATATCCAACTCCTTCACTTTCCAAACCTGAGAGCCTATCTATAGCATGAGATGTGATATCCAAGTCCTTCCCATTCCAATCCTTAGACCCTTCCTACAGCATGCAATATGATATCTCAATGATTCTAATTAAAAACCTGAGACCCGTCCTATAACATGAGATGGGATATCCAACTCCTTCCCATTCCAATCCTGAGACACTTCCGATAGCAGAGATGTGATATCTCAATCTTTATGCCAAACCTGAGACCCTTCCTATAACATGAGATGTGATATCCAACTCCTTCCCGTTCCAAACCTGAGACCCTTCCTTTAGCATGAGATGTGATATCCAGCTCCTTCCCATTCCAATCCTGAGACACTTCCGATAGCATGAGATGTGATATCTCAATGCTTCTAATATCAAAACTGAGACCCTCCCTATAGCATGATATGTGATATCTAAGTCCTTCCCATTCCAATCCTGAGACCCTTCCTATAGCATGAGATGTGATATCTCAATGCTTCTACCAAACCTGAGACCCTTCCTTTAGCATGAGATGTGATATCCAACTCCTTCCCATTCCAATCCTGAGTCCCTTCCTATAGCATGAGAGGTGATATCTCAATACTTCTAATACCAAACCTGAGATCCTTCCGATAACATGAGATGTGATATCTCAATACTTCTAATACCAAACCTGAGATCCATCCTATAACATGAGATGTGATATCCAAATCCTTCCCCTTCCAAACCTGAGACCCTCCCTTTAGCATGAGATGTGATATCCAAATCCTTCCCATTCCAATCCTGAGACCCTTCTGATAGCATAAGATATGATATCTCAATGCTTCTATACCAAACCTGAGATCCTTTCCGATAGCATGAGATGTGATATCTCAATACTTCTAATACCAAACCTGAGATCCTTCCTATAACATGAGATGTGATATCCAAATCCTTATCTTCCAAACCTGAGACCCTCCCTTTAGCATGAGATGTGATATCCAACTCCTTCCCATTCCAATCCTGAGACTCTTCTGATAGCATAAGATATGATATCTCAATGCTTCTATACCAAACCTGAGATCCTTCTGATAGCATGAGATGTGATATCTCAATACTTCTAATACCAAACCTGAGATCCTACCTCTAACATGAAATGTGATATCCAACTCTTTCCCCTTGCAAACCTGAGAGCCTTCCTATAGCATGAGATGTGATATCCAAGTCCTTCCCATTCCAATCCTGAGACCCTTCCTATAACATGAGATGTGATATCCAACTCCTTCCCATTCCAACCTGAGACCCTTCCTATAGCATGAGATGGGATATCAAACTCCTTCCAAATCCAATCCCGAAACCCTTCCGATAGCATGAGATCTGATATCCCAATGCTTCTACCAAACCTGAGACCCATACTATGGAATGAGATGTGATATCAAACTCCTTCCCATTCTAATCCTGAGACCCTTCCTATAGCTTGAGATGTGATATCCAACTCCTTCCCATTCCAATTCTGAGACCCTTCCTATACCATGAGACTTGATATCTCAATGCTTCTAATACCAAACCTGAGACCCGTACTATAACATGAGATGTGATATCCAAATCCTTCCCCTTCCAAACCTTAGACCCTTCCTTTATCATGAGATGTGATAGCCAACTCCTTCCCATTCCAATCTTGAGACCCTTCCGATATCATGAAATGTGATATCTCAATGCTTCTAATATCAAACTTGAGACCCTCCCTATAACATGAGATGGGAATATCCAACTCCTTCCCATTCCAATCCTGAGACCCTTCCGATAGCAGAGATGTGATATCTCAATGCTTATACCAAACCTGAGATCCTTCCTATAACATGAGATGTGATATCCAACTCCTTCCCATTCCAATCCTGAGACACTTCCTATAGCATGAGATGTGATATCTCACTGCTTATACCAAACCTGAGACCCTTCCTATAGCATGAGATGTGATATCCAACTCCTTCCCATTCCAATCCTGAGACCCTTCCTATAGCATGAGATGTGATATCTCAATGCTTCTAATATCAAACTTGAGACCCTCCCTATAGCATGAGATGTGATACCCAAGTCCTTCCCATTCCAATCCTGAGACACTTCCTATAGCATGAGATGTGATATCCAACTGCTTCCCATTCCAATCCTGAGACCCTTCCTATAGCATGAGATGTGATATCTCTATGCTTCTAATACCAAACCTGAGATCCTTCCTCTAACATGAAATGTGATATCCAACTCCTTCCCTTTCCAAACCTAAGAGCCTATCTATAGCATGAGATGTGATATCCAAGTCCTTCACATTCCAACCCTTAGACCCTTCCTACAGCATGCAATATGATATCTCAATGATTCTAATAACAAACCTGAGACCCGTCCTATAACATGAGATGGGATATTCAACTCCTTCCCATTCCAATCCTGAGACTCTTCCGATAGCAGAGATGTGATATCTCAATGCTTATACCAAACCTGAGACCCTTCCTATAACATGAGATGTGATATCCAAATCCTTCCCGTTCCAAACCTGAGACCCTTCCTTTAGCATGAGATGTGATATCCAGCTCCTTCCCATTCCAATCCTGAGACACTTCCGATAGGATGAGATGTGATATCTCAATGCTTCTAATATCAAAACTGAGACCCTCCCTATAGCATGATATGTGATATCTAAGTCCTTCCCATTCCAATCCTGAGACCCTCCCTATAGCATGAGATGTGATATCCAACTCCTTCCCATTCCAATCCTGAGACCCTTCCTATAGCATGAGATATGATATCTCAATACTCCTAATACCAAACGTGAGATCCTTCCGATAACATGAGATGTGATATCCAAATCCTTCCCCTTCCAAACCTGTGACCCTCCCTTTAGCATGAGATGTGATATCCAACTCCTTCCTATTCCAATCCTGAGACTCTTCTGATAGCATGAGATGTGATATCTCAATGCTTCTAATACCAAACCTGAGATCCTTCCGATAGCATGAGATGTGATATCTCAATGCTTCTAATACCAAACCTGAGATCCTTCCTATAACATGAGATGTGATATCCAAATCCTTCCCCTTCCAAACCTGAGACCCTCCCTTTAGCATGAGATGTGATATCCAACTCCTTCCCATTCCATTCCTGAGACCCTTCTGATAGCATGAGATGTGATATCTCAATGCCTCTAATACCAAACCTGAGATCCTACCTCTAACATGAAATGTGATATCCAACTCCTTCCCCTTCCAAACCTGAGAGCCTTCCTATAGCATGAGATGTGATATCCAAGTCCTTCCCATTCCAATCCTGAGACCCTTCCTATAGCTTGAGATGTGATATCCAACTCCTTCCCATTCCAATTCTGAGACCCTTCCTATACTATGAGACTTGATATCTCAATGCTTCTAATACCAAACCTGAGACCCGTAATATAACATGAGATGTGATATCCAAATCCTTCCCCTTCCAAACCTTAGACCCTTCCTTTATCATGAGATGTGATATCCAACTCCTTCCCATTCCAATCCTGAGACCCTTCCGATATCATGAGATGTGATATCTCAAAGCTTCTATTATCAAACTTGAGACCCTCCCTATAGCATGAGATGTGATATCCAAGTCCTTCCCATTCCAATCCTGAGACCCTTCCTATAGCATGAGATGTGATATCTCAATGCTTCTAATACCAAACCTGAGACCCTTCTTATAACATGAGATGGGAATATCCAACTCCTTCCCATTCCAATCCTGAGACCCTTCCGATAGCAGAGATGTGATATCTCAATGCTTATACCAAACCTGAGATCCTTCCTATAACATGAGATGTGATATCCAACTCCTTCCCATTCCAATCCTGAGACACTTCCTATAGCATGAGATGTGATATCTCACTGCTTATACCAAACCTGAGACACTTCCCATAGCATGAGATGTGATATCCAACTCCTTCCCATTCCAATCCTCAGACCCTTCCTATAGCATGAGATGTGATATCCAAGTCCTTCCCATTCCAATCCTGAGACACTTCCTATAGCATGAGATGTGATATCTCAATGCTTCTAATACCAAACCTGAGACTCTTCCTATAACATGAAATGGGATATCCAACTCCTTCCCATTCCAATCCTGAGACCCTTTTGATAGCAGAGATGTGATATCTCAATGTTTATACCAAACCTGAGACCCTTCCTACGGCATGAGATGTCATATTCAACTCCTTCCCATTCCAATGCTGAGACCCTTCCTATAGCATGAGATGTGATATCCAACTCCTTCCCATTCCAATCCTGAGACCCTTCCTATAGCATGAGATGTGATGTCTCAATGCTTCTAATACCAAACCTGAGATCCTTCCTATAACATGAGATGTGATATCCAACTCCTTCCATTCCAATCCTGGACCCTTCCTATAGCATGAGATGTGATATCTCAATGCTTATACCAAACCTGAGACCCTTCCTATAGCATGAGATGTGATATCCAACTCCTTCCCATTCCAATCCTGAGACCCTTCCTATAGCCTGAGATGTGATATCTGAATGCCTCTAATACCAAACCTGAGATCCTTCCTCTAACATGAAATGTGATATCCAACTCCTTCACTTTCCAAACCTGAGAGCCTATCTATAGCATGAGATGTGATATCCAAGTCCTTCCCATTCCAATCCTTAGACCCTTCCTACAGCATGCAATATGATATCTCAATGATTCTAATTAAAAACCTGAGACCCGTCCTATAACATGAGATGGGATATCCAACTCCTTCCCATTCCAATCCTGAGACACTTCCGATAGCAGAGATGTGATATCTCAATCTTTATGCCAAACCTGAGACCCTTCCTATAACATGAGATGTGATATCCAACTCCTTCCCGTTCCAAACCTGAGACCCTTCCTTTAGCATGAGATGTGATATCCAGCTCCTTCCCATTCCAATCCTGAGACACTTCCGATAGCATGAGATGTGATATCTCAATGCTTCTAATATCAAAACTGAGACCCTCCCTATAGCATGATATGTGATATCTAAGTCCTTCCCATTCCAATCCTGAGACCCTTCCTATAGCATGAGATGTGATATCTCAATGCTTCTACCAAACCTGAGACCCTTCCTTTAGCATGAGATGTGATATCCAACTCCTTCCCATTCCAATCCTGAGTCCCTTCCTATAGCATGAGAGGTGATATCTCAATACTTCTAATACCAAACCTGAGATCCTTCCGATAACATGAGATGTGATATCTCAATACTTCTAATACCAAACCTGAGATCCATCCTATAACATGAGATGTGATATCCAAATCCTTCCCCTTCCAAACCTGAGACCCTCCCTTTAGCATGAGATGTGATATCCAAATCCTTCCCATTCCAATCCTGAGACCCTTCTGATAGCATAAGATATGATATCTCAATGCTTCTATACCAAACCTGAGATCCTTCCGATAGCATGAGATGTGATATCTCAATACTTCTAATACCAAACCTGAGATCCTTCCTATAACATGAGATGTGATATCCAAATCCTTATCTTCCAAACCTGAGACCCTCCCTTTAGCATGAGATGTGATATCCAACTCCTTCCCATTCCAATCCTGAGACTCTTCTGATAGCATAAGATATGATATCTCAATGCTTCTATACCAAACCTGAGATCCTTCTGATAGCATGAGATGTGATATCTCAATACTTCTAATACCAAACCTGAGATCCTACCTCTAACATGAAATGTGATATCCAACTCTTTCCCCTTGCAAACCTGAGAGCCTTCCTATAGCATGAGATGTGATATCCAAGTCCTTCCCATTCCAATCCTGAGACCCTTCCTATAACATGAGATGTGATATCCAACTCCTTCCCATTCCAACCTGAGACCCTTCCTATAGCATGAGATGGGATATCCAACTCCTTCCAAATCCAATCCCGAAACCCTTCCGATAGCATGAGATCTGATATCCCAATGCTTCTACCAAACCTGAGACCCATACTATGGAATGAGATGTGATATCAAACTCCTTCCCATTCTAATCCTGAGACCCTTCCTATAGCTTGAGATGTGATATCCAACTCCTTCCCATTCCAATTCTGAGACCCTTCCTATACCATGAGACTTGATATCTCAATGCTTCTAATACCAAACCTGAGACCCGTCCTATAACATGAGATGTGATATCCAAATCCTTCCCCTTCCAAACCTTAGACCCTTCCTTTATCATGAGATGTGATAGCCAACTCCTTCCCATTCCAATCTTGAGACCCTTCCGATATCATGAAATGTGATATCTCAATGCTTCTTGTTAGGAAAGATTTCGTTATTGTAGGGAACTTTCCTTCCATGTGGCAACCCCTAAACTTTTTGCTATTGTTTTCAACCTGTTTTCTTGACTTTGCCAGAGAAGTGCAGCCTTCTGCCGTACTCCTCTGGGCTTTCGCTCCTTTCTTACGGGGAAACTGACATGCCCTTAAGACAGTCAGTACCGGGGAACGCTGTTTCCCGTAGTTTCTTTTATCGTGTCGCCATTTTAGTGCAACACGACACAAGAGGGCACTGTAAGCTAAGTTACAGCTCTCTTGGGTCTCTAGCCTTCTACAGACCCTAGACACTCTTATAGGATGGTTTTTGGATCGGTGCAAGTCATTCAGGGACTGGGCTGGTGGCAGCGATCATTTGGTTTATTTTGAGCTCCTTTTGCCGTTCTGAGCACGTTTTTGCCGCGAACACAAAAGGGTGGCCCGGCTACACAAAATGGCCGGACCACGAGGCTCCTTTGTCTAGTCCACTGTCCGTCTTGCTCCCTTTACCTTCCCCCGGGTCAGGCGACCCGGGGCCTTCCTTATTTGGGCATGTAGTTTCCCGCGAAACACGGTTGCTTTCGCGGGCTTCTACATGTCGTTTGAGTGCCCCCAGGATGTGGGATGGGCTGTCTGGTCCCAATACACATCCTGGGTGCCAGAGAGTCTAGGGTGGTGTGAATGCCTGGGACCACCGTGGTCCGTGATTGGTCCACGTATGGTATGTGTGTTGATGAGCGGATCTCCCATTGGCTCCCCTCCGTTTTGGCGCGAAGGGAACCGTGGATAAGAGGGAGCTGGAAACACCACTACCATGTCGATCTCCTGAGTTCTTACGAACCCAGGGATACAGGAGCCAAGTATCCTGCGAACACGAGGCTGGACCGAGGAATCGCTGGTGACCCCCTGAAGAACTTCTGCTCCTCATTGCTGTCGTCCGGTGAAGCCCTTTCCACCTAAGATCGAACAAGAAGGCCTGTACTGGCGCTTCGACCTATTGGAATAGCAGGACCAGCTATTCCCGGCACCTTCATCAACTCCTGCTGTAAGCCTTCGGAAGTGTCTCTGGGCCATCCAGTTGACTGACCAGCTTACTAAGGAGGCCTGCTCTGTAATCGCCGACAGGTTGGGTGGTATTCTGAGTCCGGGGCATGCTCACACGCTTCGTTTGCTTAGCAGTCCTAAGCTAGAGGTGAGCAGTGCTCGTTTGGCTTGAATACACCCGGCCGTTCCGTTGCCCTGCTGTGGCGACAAAACTGTGCTTGTTTCTTCGATCGGGACGTCTTTTTACTCTGCACGACGACGAGACGTTCCCTGCTCTTCAGAACCTGCCAGAAGCTGTATCTATCGAGGAGAAGCTCGGGCCTGCTTGCTTCGGGGACCGGTGAGTAGATTAGCTAGGATCTGGTCGCCCTCCTGCAGTGCCCCTTGCTTTTCCCCGCTGTAAATACAGCACCCCTTGTCCGTACTCGCGCCCTGCTTCCGCCTCACAGTGGAGGCTGCGCTAGAGTCGCGGACCGTGTTCTCCTTCATTAGAGCTCCCTACAGAGCTGTTCAACGTCCTCCGAAGAGCTTCACCTTCTGCCCATTGGCACCGGCGTGTGCAGGTACTTTTGAGCGCTAGGCTCCACTCTTCGTAGGGATTGGACTACCATCTAGTTAGGGGCCTCAGAAGGCGGACATATCACACGCATTGGTTCGCACTGCCTGTTTTCCTTCCCCTGCAGGTGGATAACATATTTCGTGCTGCTAATGCTGTGAAACTGTGTATTCTGTATATATATTGGGTGGATAGTGTATGTGTTGGTTTAATATCGTTGTATATTGCTGCTTTTACTGTAGTTATTAGTTTCAAGGCCTTATAATAAATGTGTATCTATTTTTGATATAAACAACTGTTTGGAGTAGTTTGTAAGCGCTCTTGCTTTGTGTGCTCATTGCGGGCTTTCAGTCACCCTCACCCCTCTTGAGACCTAGTCTTGACCGCCGCGATCGCTACCTTGATTGGTCTGGCTTGTCCAGAGGTTACCCTGTTCCAAGTAATTAGGTTGGCCTTCTGAACCTCTGCGCCACCAGGACAGAGTTCAGAAATCCGTCTTAACAAATTGGTGTACAGCGGTGGGATACGACTGAAGGTATCCAGTGTTGCGCACGAGCTAAGGCGTTTTCAGGTTATTCCAACCAGGACACGCAGTAAAGTATTGAATATAACGTTAAAAAGGCCATAGTCCTATCAACAGTATGGAAACGAATACTTTGTTAACCTTAAATGCTTCGAAATCTGAAACATTGAAGAAGATGTGTGCGGAGAGAGGGGTTTCCTCTCAAGGCACTAAATTGGAAATGATCCAGAGAATCGTGGCGTGGCAAGAAGCGCAGCTTGACGCTATAACTTCCGAGGACAGTGCAGAAGGTGGTGGGGCTGCTCTCACTGGCAGAACCGACGGTTCTGCCGCTGCACTGATCCATCACGACCACGAGGACAGGGAGGATGTAATGTCTAATGTTTCCTCTGCCAGTATTGATGGGGAGGCTATGCTTGAATTCAAGAAGCAAGAGCTGCGGTTTAGGCAGCAGGAGCTTGAATTCAGCATAGCCAAACTGAAAATCGACCAGGCAGAAAAACAAAAAGACAGGGATCACCAGTTGGAACTGGCCAAGCTTCAGTTCGCAAATGGGTCCAAGGGTCCTGGACATGGTTCTGGGGCTTCCTCTCATCCACGGTTTCCAAAAGATCTGCTCAGTGTGTATGAGGAACGAAATGACATTATGGACTGGTTGAATGCGTTTGAGTATGCATGCGAGGTTCAAGAGGTTGATAATGCGGATAAGATTGCATGGTTACTCAGCAGACTGCCCCATTCTGGTTGCCGTGCCATTATGGAAATGTCGAAGGCTGAGCGCGCTGATTTTGCAATGTTGAAGCAGACTCTCATTTTAAAGTTTGGGAAGACTCCGACCCAATATTTGAAAAGGTTTAGAGAGTATAAGAAAAAGGAAGGTGGTACTTGGGTGTCGTATGTAGCTGAGTCCCTGAAAAACTTGACTGGCTGGGTTGAAGGTTATAAGGTTTCTACCTTCGAAGGCATGATCAATCTGGTCATGCTGGAACACATTTTTGCTTCTTCTTCCCCGGAGCTTAAGCAGCATTTGGCCGATTCGAAGGAGATAGATCCTAAGAAGCTGGCCATTGCAGCAGATTTATGGGTGTCACATCGAGTGTCCCATAAGGACAAAACTCATCCTGGTAAGCAGGAGGAAGGGAAAAAGTCCAAAGATGTGGAGGGTGGGGAATCTGCTAAATCTTCTTCCCATAAGGGCCACAAAAAGAAAAATAAGGGTAAGCCATCCGAGAACTCACAGGGTAGTGGAGGTTCGCCTCCGAAACAGAACTCTGGTTATAATAAGCCTCCCTACGTAAACAGACCCAATGGGGCTTGTTTTTCTTGTGGAGCAACTGACCATGTGAAGGGGGATCCCCGTTGTAAGGTTAGACCTTTGGGGGTCCACTCCGCTAATCTGGCCTTCTCCTCCTACGAGGAAGAAGAGATTACAGGAGCATCCTTCTCCTCAGACTCATTTCCCAGCGGAATAGAGGCTGAGGTAGTTTTAGTGTCCCTGGGTTCCTGGGAGCCTAAAGTCGCAGAGGCGTATGCTAGGATTCCGGATAATACCAAGCACTACTTTAAAGACAGTGTGCTGATCAATGGAGTGGATACTCCAGCTCTTAGGGATAGTGGGTGCAGTCGAACTGTAGTGGATTCTACCTTGGTAGACTCAGAGGAAGTTGCCAGAGCTACTCTGATGCCCACTAAGTTGGCTGACGGCCCCCTCCGTATGTTTCCCGTGATCCCTGTTAATCTAACTTTAAGTGGTACAGCAGTTAGGATTCCAGTGAGCATTCAGAGAAACGTCCCGGGAAAGGTCTTGTTGGGCAATGATCTCAGAGCTCTAGGGCTCGTAGGAGACACTGCCGAAAGACCCTACACACGGTCTCAAGCACGGGCAGCATTGGCCAAGTCCAATACGCCGCCCCAGCCGAAGGGGAAACCCAAGGCGAAAGGAGTCAACAAGTCCCGACGGGGGAAAGAGAATATTCCCCCGAACTCGCCTACCACTGCGGTGGAGGGAGTTGGTCAATCGCCCGAGCCTGACGAGGAGGTGGCGATGCCTGAAGTGTTCGACCCCAACGACCATCCTGAACTAAAAGACTTGTTAGTTGAAGGAGGTCCTGATAGGGACGACTTCAGTAAGGGCCAACGTGAGTGCCCATCTCTGGAAGGCCTAAGGAGACAGGCCTGCTCCCAGCTTGAGGGTGAACCTCATGGGTTGCAAAGGATTTACCAGGAAGGTGGACTCCTTTATAGTGAGCCCACAGAGTCTACAGAAGGAGACCATAGGAGGTTGGTGGTTTCCCTTGCTGTTAGGCCCTTCCTCCTGCAGTTGGCGCATGTCGTTCCCCTTGCTGGTCACCTTGGTATGAGGAGGACCAAGCAAAGGTTATCCATGCACTTCTACTGGCCCAAGATGGGGGAGCAAGTAGAAAGTCACTGCAGGAGTTGTGCCGCCTGCCAGTTGTCTGGTAAGGTTGGTGCGACAATCCAAGCTCCGTTGGTACCGCTCCCAGTTGTGGGGGTACCATTTGAAAGGGTAGGGATCGACATGGTTGGTCCCCTTGACCCGCAAACATCCTCAGGCAATAGGTTTATCCTGGTGCTGGTCGACCATGCCACCAGGTATCCTGAGGCCGTCCCATTTACAACTGTAACTGCCAAGCCAGTTGCAGAAGCTTTACTCGGCATGTTTACTAGGGTTGGCTTCCCTAAAGAAGTTGTGCCGGATGATGGCAGCAACTTTATGTCGAAGTATAGGCAGGCTATGTGGAAAGAATGTGGGGTCACCTACAGGTTCTCTTCTGCATACCGCCCCCAGACCGATGGTCTGGGGGGGCGTCTTAACAGGACGTTAAAAAGCATGATTGGGGCTCTGGAGGAGCCTCAGAGAAGAAAATGGGATCTTCTTGTTTCATGCTTGCTGTTTGCCTACCGAGAGGTACCACAGGAGGGTGTTGGCTTCAGCCCCTTCGAACTTCTGTTCGGTCATCCCGTACGGGGACCCTTAGACATTGTCAAGGAGGGATGGGAGATGCCCACTCCCCCTGTTACTACCAATGTAGTTGATTATGTGCTAGGGCTCAGAAAACGGATGGTACTTCTGATGGGCTTGGCTAGTGCTAAATTGAAGGCAGGGCAAGCGCTGGTGAAACATTGGTACGACCAGAAAGCTTCCCTCATCAACTTTACACATGGCCAGCAAGTCCTGATCGTGAATCCCATAAGGCCTCGAGCTTTACAGGACAAATGGTCAGGCCCTTACCCAGTGGTGGAGCCCCTGGGTGAGGTTAGCTATTCAGTGGACCTTGGAAGGCCTGGACAGGCTCTAAAAGTGTTTCACGTGAATAGGCTGAAGGCTTTCGTCCCAAGCGGCGAAATCGCAGCACTGCTATTGGCTTCAGACGTTGAGGAAGAGGAGTCTGAACCTCTCCCTGACCTGTTCCAAAGCAGTCCTTCAGAAAGCTCTTTTGAGGGTGTCCGAGTGGCCCCTCACCAAAATGGACAAGGCTCAGTGGTTTGCCTTGGACATGAAGTAGGTGGAGGGAGGAGACAGCCTCTATCCAGTAAGGTACCAGCGGTACAAGACTGGCCTACCCCCACTACGCAAACCCAAGTGAGAGCCTTCTTAGGACTCACGGGTTATTACCGCAATTTTGTGGCAGACTATGGCACCATAGCTGCTCCTCTGACTGCCCTCACAACTCCGAAGAAACCCAAGAAGGAAACTTGGACTGACGAGTGTGAGAAGGCCTTCAATGGCTTGAAAGACTCCTTGTGCCAGGCCCCTGTGCTCAGGGCCCCTGATTATCAAAGACCTTTTATCGTGCAGACGGATGCCTCTGACACTGGGATAGGAGCTGTACTATCACAAGTAGATGAGAAGGGTAAGGAACACCCTATCGGTTTTATTAGTCGCCAGCTTAAGGACAGAGAGCTCAGATGGTCCACGGTAGAGAAAGAATGTTTCTCTGTTGTGTGGGCCCTAAGGAAGCTGCGGCCCTACCTCTATGGGACCCACTTCACTGTGCAGACTGACCATAAGCCGTTAAAGTGGCTAATGAACATGAAGGGGGAGAATCCAAAGTTGCTTAGGTGGTCCATAAGTCTACAAGGCTTCGACTTCACTATTGAGCATAGGCCAGGTGTCCAACATAGCAATGCTGATGGGTTGTCCAGAATGTTTTACCGACCTGAACAAGAGACTCATCCAGGGGTGGATTAGTTCCCCCTGTCCATAGTCTGGGAGGGGCGAGTGTTAGGAAAGATTTCGTTATTGTAGGGAACTTTCCTTCCATGTGGCAACCCCTAAACTTTTTGCTATTGTTTTCAACCTGTTTTCTTGACTTTGCCAGAGAAGTGCAGCCTTCTGCCGTACTCCTCTGGGCTTTCGCTCCTTTCTTACGGGGAAACTGACATGCCCTTAAGACAGTCAGTACCGGGGAACGCTGTTTCCCGTAGTTTCTTTTATCGTGTCGCCATTTTAGTGCAACACGACACAAGAGGGCACTGTAAGCTAAGTTACAGCTCTCTTGGGTCTCTAGCCTTCTACAGACCCTAGACACTCTTATAGGATGGTTTTTGGATCGGTGCAAGTCATTCAGGGACTGGGCTGGTGGCAGCGATCATTTGGTTTATTTTGAGCTCCTTTTGCCGTTCTGAGCACGTTTTTGCCGCGAACACAAAAGGGTGGCCCGGCTACACAAAATGGCCGGACCACGAGGCTCCTTTGTCTAGTCCACTGTCCGTCTTGCTCCCTTTACCTTCCCCCGGGTCAGGCGACCCGGGGCCTTCCTTATTTGGGCATGTAGTTTCCCGCGAAACACGGTTGCTTTCGCGGGCTTCTACATGTCGTTTGAGTGCCCCCAGGATGTGGGATGGGCTGTCTGGTCCCAATACACATCCTGGGTGCCAGAGAGTCTAGGGTGGTGTGAATGCCTGGGACCACCGTGGTCCGTGATTGGTCCACGTATGGTATGTGTGTTGATGAGCGGATCTCCCATTGGCTCCCCTCCGTTTTGGCGCGAAGGGAACCGTGGATAAGAGGGAGCTGGAAACACCACTACCATGTCGATCTCCTGAGTTCTTACGAACCCAGGGATACAGGAGCCAAGTATCCTGCGAACACGAGGCTGGACCGAGGAATCGCTGGTGACCCCCTGAAGAACTTCTGCTCCTCATTGCTGTCGTCCGGTGAAGCCCTTTCCACCTAAGATCGAACAAGAAGGCCTGTACTGGCGCTTCGACCTATTGGAATAGCAGGACCAGCTATTCCCGGCACCTTCATCAACTCCTGCTGTAAGCCTTCGGAAGTGTCTCTGGGCCATCCAGTTGACTGACCAGCTTACTAAGGAGGCCTGCTCTGTAATCGCCGACAGGTTGGGTGGTATTCTGAGTCCGGGGCATGCTCACACGCTTCGTTTGCTTAGCAGTCCTAAGCTAGAGGTGAGCAGTGCTCGTTTGGCTTGAATACACCCGGCCGTTCCGTTGCCCTGCTGTGGCGACAAAACTGTGCTTGTTTCTTCGATCGGGACGTCTTTTTACTCTGCACGACGACGAGACGTTCCCTGCTCTTCAGAACCTGCCAGAAGCTGTATCTATCGAGGAGAAGCTCGGGCCTGCTTGCTTCGGGGACCGGTGAGTAGATTAGCTAGGATCTGGTCGCCCTCCTGCAGTGCCCCTTGCTTTTCCCCGCTGTAAATACAGCACCCCTTGTCCGTACTCGCGCCCTGCTTCCGCCTCACAGTGGAGGCTGCGCTAGAGTCGCGGACCGTGTTCTCCTTCATTAGAGCTCCCTACAGAGCTGTTCAACGTCCTCCGAAGAGCTTCACCTTCTGCCCATTGGCACCGGCGTGTGCAGGTACTTTTGAGCGCTAGGCTCCACTCTTCGTAGGGATTGGACTACCATCTAGTTAGGGGCCTCAGAAGGCGGACATATCACACGCATTGGTTCGCACTGCCTGTTTTCCTTCCCCTGCAGGTGGATAACATATTTCGTGCTGCTAATGCTGTGAAACTGTGTATTCTGTATATATATTGGGTGGATAGTGTATGTGTTGGTTTAATATCGTTGTATATTGCTGCTTTTACTGTAGTTATTAGTTTCAAGGCCTTATAATAAATGTGTATCTATTTTTGATATAAACAACTGTTTGGAGTAGTTTGTAAGCGCTCTTGCTTTGTGTGCTCATTGCGGGCTTTCAGTCACCCTCACCCCTCTTGAGACCTAGTCTTGACCGCCGCGATCGCTACCTTGATTGGTCTGGCTTGTCCAGAGGTTACCCTGTTCCAAGTAATTAGGTTGGCCTTCTGAACCTCTGCGCCACCAGGACAGAGTTCAGAAATCCGTCTTAACACTTCTAATATCAAACTTGAGACCCTCCCTATAACATGAGATGGGAATATCCAACTCCTTCCCATTCCAATCCTGAGACCCTTCCGATAGCAGAGATGTGATATCTCAATGCTTATACCAAACCTGAGATCCTTCCTATAACATGAGATGTGATATCCAACTCCTTCCCATTCCAATCCTGAGACACTTCCTATAGCATGAGATGTGATATCTCACTGCTTATACCAAACCTGAGACCCTTCCTATAGCATGAGATGTGATATCCAACTCCTTCCCATTCCAATCCTGAGACCCTTCCTATAGCATGAGATGTGATATCTCAATGCTTCTAATATCAAACTTGAGACCCTCCCTATAGCATGAGATGTGATACCCAAGTCCTTCCCATTCCAATCCTGAGACACTTCCTATAGCATGAGATGTGATATCCAACTGCTTCCCATTCCAATCCTGAGACCCTTCCTATAGCATGAGATGTGATATCTCTATGCTTCTAATACCAAACCTGAGATCCTTCCTCTAACATGAAATGTGATATCCAACTCCTTCCCTTTCCAAACCTAAGAGCCTATCTATAGCATGAGATGTGATATCCAAGTCCTTCACATTCCAACCCTTAGAACCTTCCTACAGCATGCAATATGATATCTCAATGATTCTAATAACAAACCTGAGACCCGTCCTATAACATGAGATGGGATATTCAACTCCTTCCCATTCCAATCCTGAGACTCTTCCGATAGCAGAGATGTGATATCTCAATGCTTATACCAAACCTGAGACCCTTCCTATAACATGAGATGTGATATCCAAATCCTTCCCGTTCCAAACCTGAGACCCTTCCTTTAGCATGAGATGTGATATCCAGCTCCTTCCCATTCCAATCCTGAGACACTTCCGATAGCATGAGATGTGATATCTCAATGCTTCTAATATCAAAACTGAGACCCTCCCTATAGCATGATATGTGATATCTAAGTCCTTCCCATTCCAATCCTGAGACCCTCCCTATAGCATGAGATGTGATATCCAACTCCTTCCCATTCCAATCCTGAGACCCTTCCTATAGCATGAGATATGATATCTCAATACTCCTAATACCAAACGTGAGATCCTTCCGATAACATGAGATGTGATATCCAAATCCTTCCCCTTCCAAACCTGAGACCCTCCCTTTAGCATGAGATGTGATATCCAACTCCTTCCTATTCCAATCCTGAGACTCTTCTGATAGCATGAGATGTGATATCTCAATGCTTCTAATTCCAAACCTGAGATCCTTCCGATAGCATGAGATGTGATATCTCAATGCTTCTAATACCAAACCTGAGATCCTTCCTATAACATGAGATGTGATATCCAAATCCTTCCCCTTCCAAACCTGAGACCCTCCCTTTAGCATGAGATGTGATATCCAACTCCTTCCCATTCCATTCCTGAGACCCTTCTGATAGCATGAGATGTGATATCTCAATGCCTCTAATACCAAACCTGAGATCCTACCTCTAACATGAAATGTGATATCCAACTCCTTCCCCTTCCAAACCTGAGAGCCTTCCTATAGCATGAGATGTGATATCCAAGTCCTTCCCATTCCAATCCTGAGACCCTTCCTATAGCTTGAGATGTGATATCCAACTCCTTCCCATTCCAATTCTGAGACCCTTCCTATACTATGAGACTTGATATCTCAATGCTTCTAATACCAAACCTGAGACCCGTAATATAACATGAGATGTGATATCCAAATCCTTCCCCTTCCAAACCTTAGACCCTTCCTTTATCATGAGATGTGATATCCAACTCCTTCCCATTCCAATCCTGAGACCCTTCCGATATCATGAGATGTGATATCTCAAAGCTTCTATTATCAAACTTGAGACCCTCCCTATAGCATGAGATGTGATATCCAAGTCCTTCCCATTCCAATCCTGAGACCCTTCCTATAGCATGAGATGTGATATCTCAATGCTTCTAATACCAAACCTGAGACCCTTCTTATAACATGAGATGGGAATATCCAACTCCTTCCCATTCCAATCCTGAGACCCTTCCGATAGCAGAGATGTGATATCTCAATGCTTATACCAAACCTGAGATCCTTCCTATAACATGAGATGTGATATCCAACTCCTTCCCATTCCAATCCTGAGACACTTCTCATAGCATGAGATGTGATATCTCACTGCTTATACCAAACCTGAGACCCTTCCCATAGCATGAGATGTGATATCCAACTCCTTCCCATTCCAATCCTCAGACCCTTCCTATAGCATGAGATGTGATATCCAAGTCCTTCCCATTCCAATCCTGAGACACTTCCTATAGCATGAGATGTGATATCTCAATGCTTCTAATACCAAACCTGAGACTCTTCCTATAACATGAGATGGGATATCCAACTCCTTCCCATTCCAATCCTGAGACCCTTTTGATAGCAGAGATGTGATATCTCAATGTTTATACCAAACCTGAGACCCTTCCTACGGCATGAGATGTCATATTCAACTCCTTCCCATTCCAATGCTGAGACCCTTCCTATAGCATGAGATGTGATATCCAACTCCTTCCCATTCCAATCCTGAGACCCTTCCTATAGCATGAGATGTGATGTCTCAATGCTTCTAATACCAAACCTGAGATCCTTCCTATAACATGAGATGTGATATCCAACTCCTTCCATTCCAATCCTGGACCCTTCCTATAGCATGAGATGTGATATCTCAATGCTTATACCAAACCTGAGACCCTTCCTATAGCATGAGATGTGATATCCAACTCCTTCCCATTCCAATCCTGAGACCCTTCCTATAGCCTGAGATGTGATATCTGAATGCCTCTAATACCAAACCTGAGATCCTTCCTCTAACATGAAATGTGATATCCAACTCCTTCACTTTCCAAACCTGAGAGCCTATCTATAGCATGAGATGTGATATCCAAGTCCTTCCCATTCCAATCCTTAGACCCTTCCTACAGCATGCAATATGATATCTCAATGATTCTAATTAAAAACCTGAGACCCGTCCTATAACATGAGATGGGATATCCAACTCCTTCCCATTCCAATCCTGAGACACTTCCGATAGCAGAGATGTGATATCTCAATCTTTATGCCAAACCTGAGACCCTTCCTATAACATGAGATGTGATATCCAACTCCTTCCCGTTCCAAACCTGAGACCCTTCCTTTAGCATGAGATGTGATATCCAGCTCCTTCCCATTCCAATCCTGAGACACTTCCGATAGCATGAGATGTGATATCTCAATGCTTCTAATATCAAAACTGAGACCCTCCCTATAGCATGATATGTGATATCTAAGTCCTTCCCATTCCAATCCTGAGACCCTTCCTATAGCATGAGATGTGATATCTCAATGCTTCTACCAAACCTGAGACCCTTCCTTTAGCATGAGATGTGATATCCAACTCCTTCCCATTCCAATCCTGAGTCCCTTCCTATAGCATGAGAGGTGATATCTCAATACTTCTAATACCAAACCTGAGATCCTTCCGATAACATGAGATGTGATATCTCAATACTTCTAATACCAAACCTGAGATCCATCCTATAACATGAGATGTGATATCCAAATCCTTCCCCTTCCAAACCTGAGACCCTCCCTTTAGCATGAGATGTGATATCCAAATCCTTCCCATTCCAATCCTGAGACCCTTCTGATAGCATAAGATATGATATCTCAATGCTTCTATACCAAACCTGAGATCCTTCCGATAGCATGAGATGTGATATCTCAATACTTCTAATACCAAACCTGAGATCCTTCCTATAACATGAGATGTGATATCCAAATCCTTATCTTCCAAACCTGAGACCCTCCCTTTAGCATGAGATGTGATATCCAACTCCTTCCCATTCCAATCCTGAGACTCTTCTGATAGCATAAGATATGATATCTCAATGCTTCTATACCAAACCTGAGATCCTTCTGATAGCATGAGATGTGATATCTCAATACTTCTAATACCAAACCTGAGATCCTACCTCTAACATGAAATGTGATATCCAACTCTTTCCCCTTGCAAACCTGAGAGCCTTCCTATAGCATGAGATGTGATATCCAAGTCCTTCCCATTCCAATCCTGAGACCCTTCCTATAACATGAGATGTGATATCCAACTCCTTCCCATTCCAACCTGAGACCCTTCCTATAGCATGAGATGGGATATCAAACTCCTTCCAAATCCAATCCCGAAACCCTTCCGATAGCATGAGATCTGATATCCCAATGCTTCTACCAAACCTGAGACCCATACTATGGAATGAGATGTGATATCAAACTCCTTCCCATTCCAATTCTGAGACCCTTCCTATACCATGAGACTTGATATCTCAATGCTTCTAATACCAAACCTGAGACCCGTCCTATAACATGAGATGTGATATCCAAATCCTTCCCCTTCCAAAAATTAGACCCTTCCGATAGCAGAGATGTGATATCTCAATGCTTATACCAAACCTGAGATCCTTCCTATAACATGAGATGTGATATCCAACTCCTTCCCATTCCAATCCCGAGACCCTTCCTATAGCATGAGATGTGATATCTCAATGCTTCTAATACCAAACCTGAGACTCTTCCTATAACATGAGATGGGATATCCAACTCCTTTCCATTCCAATCCTGAGACCCTTTCGATAGCAGAGATGTGATATCTCAATGTTTATACCAAACCTGAGACCCTCCCTACGGCATGAGATGTCATATACAACTCCTTCCCATTCCAATCCTGAGACCCTTCCTATAGCATGAGATGTGATATCCACCTCCTTCCCATTCCAATCATGAGACCCTTCCTATAGCATGAGATGTGATGTCTCAATGCTTCTAATACCAAACCTGAGATCCTTCCTATAACATGAGATGTGATATCCAACTCCTTCCATTCCAATCCTGAGACCCTTCCTATAGCATGAGATGTGAGATCTCAAGACCCTTCCTATAGCATGAGATGTGATATCCAACTCCTTCCCATTCCAATCCTGAGACCCTTCCTATAGCCTGAGATGTGATATCTGAATGCCTCTAATACCAAACCTGAGATCCTTCCTCTAACATGAAATGTGATATCCAACTCCTTCCCATTCCAACCTGAGACCCTTCCTATAGCATAAGATGGGATATCCAACTCCTTCCAAATCCAATCCCGATACCCTTCCGATAGCATGAGATCTGATATCCCAATGCTTCTACCAAACCTGAGACCCATACTATGGCATGAGATGTGATATCAAACTCCTTCCCATTCTAATCCTGAGACCCTTCCTATAGCTTGAGATGTGATATCCAACTCCTTCCCATTCCAATTCTGAGACCCTTCCTATACCATGAGACTTGATATCTCAATGCTTCTAATACCAAACCTGAGACCTGTCCTATAACATGAGATGTGATATCCAAATCCTTCCCCTTCCAAACCTTAGACCCTTCCGATAGCAGAGATGTGATATCTCAATGCTTATACCAAACCTGAGATCCTTCCTATAACATGAGATGTGATATCCAACTCTTTCCCATTCCAATCCTGAGACCCTTCCTATAGCATGAGATGTGATATCTCAATGCTTCTAATACCAAACCTGAGACTCTTCCTATAACATGAGATGGGATATCCAACTCCTTTCCATTCCAATCCTGAGACCCTTTCGATAGCAGAGATGTGATATCGCAATGTTTATACCAAACCTGAGACCCTCCCTACGGCATGAGATGTCATATACAACTCCTTCCCATTCCAATCCTGAGACCCTTCCTATAGCATGAGATGTGATATCCAACTCCTTCCCGTTCCAATCCTGAGACCCTTCCTATAGCATGAGATGTGATGTCTCAATGCTTCTAATACCAAACCTGAGATCCTTCCTTTAACAAGAGATGTGATATCCAACTCCTTCCATTCCAATCCTGAGACCCTTCCTATAGCATGAGATGTGATATCTCAAGACCCTTCCTATAGCATGAGATGTGATATCCAACTCCTTCCCATTCCAATCCTGAGACCCTTCCTATAGCCTGAGATGTGATATCTGAATGCCTCTAATACCAAACCTGAGATCCTTCCTCTAACATGAAATGTGATATCCAACTCCTTCACTTTCCAAACCTGAGAGCCTATCTATAGCATGAGATGTGATATCCAAGTCCTTCCCATTCCAATCCTTAGACCCTTCCTACAGCATGCAATATAATATCTCAATGATTTTAATAAAAAACCTGAGACCTGTCCTATAACATGAGATGGGATATCCAACTCCTTCCCATTCCAATTCTGAGACACTTCCGATAGCAGAAATGTGATATCTCAATGTTTATACCAAACCTGAGACCCTTCCTATAACATGAGATGTGATATCCAACTCCTTCCCGTTCCAAACCTGAGACCCTTCCTTTAGCATGAGATGTGATATCCAGCTCCTTCCCATTCCAATCCTGAGACACTTCCGATAGCATGAGATGTGATATCGCAATGCTTCTAATATCAAAACTGAGACCCTCCCTATAGCATGATATGTGATATCTAAGTCCTTCCCATTCCAATCCTGAGACCCTTCCTATAGCATGAGATGTGATATCTCAATGCTTCTACCAAACCTGAGACCCTTCCTTTAGCATGAGATGTGATATCCAACTCCTTCCATTCCAATCCTGGACCCTTCCTATAGCATGAGATGTGATATCTCAATGCTTATACCAAACCTGAGACCCTTCCTATAGCATGAGATGTGATATCCAACTCCTTCCCATTCCAATCCTGAGACCCTTCCTATAGCCTGAGATGTGATATCTGAATGCCTCTAATACCAAACCTGAGATCCTTCCTCTAACATGAAATGTGATATCCAACTCCTTCACTTTCCAAACCTGAGAGCCTATCTATAGCATGAGATGTGATATCCAAGTCCTTCCCATTCCAATCCTTAGACCCTTCCTACAGCATGCAATATGATATCTCAATGATTCTAATTAAAAACCTGAGACCCGTCCTATAACATGAGATGGGATATCCAACTCCTTCCCATTCCAATCCTGAGACACTTCCGATAGCAGAGATGTGATATCTCAATCTTTATGCCAAACCTGAGACCCTTCCTATAACATGAGATGTGATATCCAACTCCTTCCCGTTCCAAACCTGAGACCCTTCCTTTAGCATGAGATGTGATATCCAGCTCCTTCCCATTCCAATCCTGAGACACTTCCGATAGCATGAGATGTGATATCTCAATGCTTCTAATATCAAAACTGAGACCCTCCCTATAGCATGATATGTGATATCTAAGTCCTTCCCATTCCAATCCTGAGACCCTTCCTATAGCATGAGATGTGATATCTCAATGCTTCTACCAAACCTGAGACCCTTCCTTTAGCATGAGATGTGATATCCAACTCCTTCCCATTCCAATCCTGAGTCCCTTCCTATAGCATGAGAGGTGATATCTCAATACTTCTAATACCAAACCTGAGATCCTTCCGATAACATGAGATGTGATATCTCAATACTTCTAATACCAAACCTGAGATCCATCCTATAACATGAGATGTGATATCCAAATCCTTCCCCTTCCAAACCTGAGACCCTCCCTTTAGCATGAGATGTGATATCCAAATCCTTCCCATTCCAATCCTGAGACCCTTCTGATAGCATAAGATATGATATCTCAATGCTTCTATACCAAACCTGAGATCCTTCCGATAGCATGAGATGTGATATCTCAATACTTCTAATACCAAACCTGAGATCCTTCCTATAACATGAGATGTGATATCCAAATCCTTATCTTCCAAACCTGAGACCCTCCCTTTAGCATGAGATGTGATATCCAACTCCTTCCCATTCCAATCCTGAGACTCTTCTGATAGCATAAGATATGATATCTCAATGCTTCTATACCAAACCTGAGATCCTTCTGATAGCATGAGATGTGATATCTCAATACTTCTAATACCAAACCTGAGATCCTACCTCTAACATGAAATGTGATATCCAACTCTTTCCCCTTGCAAACCTGAGAGCCTTCCTATAGCATGAGATGTGATATCCAAGTCCTTCCCATTCCAATCCTGAGACCCTTCCTATAACATGAGATGTGATATCCAACTCCTTCCCATTCCAACCTGAGACCCTTCCTATAGCATGAGATGGGATATCAAACTCCTTCCAAATCCAATCCCGAAACCCTTCCGATAGCATGAGATCTGATATCCCAATGCTTCTACCAAACCTGAGACCCATACTATGGAATGAGATGTGATATCAAACTCCTTCCCATTCCAATTCTGAGACCCTTCCTATACCATGAGACTTGATATCTCAATGCTTCTAATACCAAACCTGAGACCCGTCCTATAACATGAGATGTGATATCCAAATCCTTCCCCTTCCAAAAATTAGACCCTTCCGATAGCAGAGATGTGATATCTCAATGCTTATACCAAACCTGAGATCCTTCCTATAACATGAGATGTGATATCCAACTCCTTCCCATTCCAATCCCGAGACCCTTCCTATAGCATGAGATGTGATATCTCAATGCTTCTAATACCAAACCTGAGACTCTTCCTATAACATGAGATGGGATATCCAACTCCTTTCCATTCCAATCCTGAGACCCTTTCGATAGCAGAGATGTGATATCTCAATGTTTATACCAAACCTGAGACCCTCCCTACGGCATGAGATGTCATATACAACTCCTTCCCATTCCAATCCTGAGACCCTTCCTATAGCATGAGATGTGATATCCACCTCCTTCCCATTCCAATCATGAGACCCTTCCTATAGCATGAGATGTGATGTCTCAATGCTTCTAATACCAAACCTGAGATCCTTCCTATAACATGAGATGTGATATCCAACTCCTTCCATTCCAATCCTGAGACCCTTCCTATAGCATGAGATGTGAGATCTCAAGACCCTTCCTATAGCATGAGATGTGATATCCAACTCCTTCCCATTCCAATCCTGAGACCCTTCCTATAGCCTGAGATGTGATATCTGAATGCCTCTAATACCAAACCTGAGATCCTTCCTCTAACATGAAATGTGATATCCAACTCCTTCCCATTCCAACCTGAGACCCTTCCTATAGCATAAGATGGGATATCCAACTCCTTCCAAATCCAATCCCGATACCCTTCCGATAGCATGAGATCTGATATCCCAATGCTTCTACCAAACCTGAGACCCATACTATGGCATGAGATGTGATATCAAACTCCTTCCCATTCTAATCCTGAGACCCTTCCTATAGCTTGAGATGTGATATCCAACTCCTTCCCATTCCAATTCTGAGACCCTTCCTATACCATGAGACTTGATATCTCAATGCTTCTAATACCAAACCTGAGACCTGTCCTATAACATGAGATGTGATATCCAAATCCTTCCCCTTCCAAACCTTAGACCCTTCCGATAGCAGAGATGTGATATCTCAATGCTTATACCAAACCTGAGATCCTTCCTATAACATGAGATGTGATATCCAACTCTTTCCCATTCCAATCCTGAGACCCTTCCTATAGCATGAGATGTGATATCTCAATGCTTCTAATACCAAACCTGAGACTCTTCCTATAACATGAGATGGGATATCCAACTCCTTTCCATTCCAATCCTGAGACCCTTTCGATAGCAGAGATGTGATATCGCAATGTTTATACCAAACCTGAGACCCTCCCTACGGCATGAGATGTCATATACAACTCCTTCCCATTCCAATCCTGAGACCCTTCCTATAGCATGAGATGTGATATCCAACTCCTTCCCGTTCCAATCCTGAGACCCTTCCTATAGCATGAGATGTGATGTCTCAATGCTTCTAATACCAAACCTGAGATCCTTCCTTTAACAAGAGATGTGATATCCAACTCCTTCCATTCCAATCCTGAGACCCTTCCTATAGCATGAGATGTGATATCTCAAGACCCTTCCTATAGCATGAGATGTGATATCCAACTCCTTCCCATTCCAATCCTGAGACCCTTCCTATAGCCTGAGATGTGATATCTGAATGCCTCTAATACCAAACCTGAGATCCTTCCTCTAACATGAAATGTGATATCCAACTCCTTCACTTTCCAAACCTGAGAGCCTATCTATAGCATGAGATGTGATATCCAAGTCCTTCCCATTCCAATCCTTAGACCCTTCCTACAGCATGCAATATAATATCTCAATGATTTTAATAAAAAACCTGAGACCTGTCCTATAACATGAGATGGGATATCCAACTCCTTCCCATTCCAATTCTGAGACACTTCCGATAGCAGAAATGTGATATCTCAATGTTTATACCAAACCTGAGACCCTTCCTATAACATGAGATGTGATATCCAACTCCTTCCCGTTCCAAACCTGAGACCCTTCCTTTAGCATGAGATGTGATATCCAGCTCCTTCCCATTCCAATCCTGAGACACTTCCGATAGCATGAGATGTGATATCGCAATGCTTCTAATATCAAAACTGAGACCCTCCCTATAGCATGATATGTGATATCTAAGTCCTTCCCATTCCAATCCTGAGACCCTTCCTATAGCATGAGATGTGATATCTCAATGCTTCTACCAAACCTGAGACCCTTCCTTTAGCATGAGATGTGATATCCAACTCCTTCCCATTCCAATCCTGAGACCCTTCCTATAGCATGAGAGGTGATATCTCAATACTTCTAATACCAAACCTGAGATCCTTCCGATAACATGAGATGTGATATCTCAATACTTCTAATACCAAACCTGAGATCCATCCTATAACATGAGATGTGATATCCAAATCCTTCCCCTTCCAAACCTGAGACCCTCCCTTTAGCATGAGATGTGATATCCAACTCCTTCCCATTCCAATCCTGAGACCCTTCTGATAGCATAAGATATGATATCTCAATGCTTCTATACCAAACCTGAGATCCTTCCGATAGCATGAGATGTGATATCTCAATACTTCTAATACCAAACCTGAGATCCTTCCTATAACATGAGATGTGATATCCAAATCCTTATCTTCCAAACCTGAGACCCTCCCTTTAGCATGAGATGTGATATCCAACTCCTTCCCATTCCAATCCTGAGACTCTTCTGATAGCATAAGATATGATATCTCAATGCTTCTATACCAAACCTGAGATCCTTCTGATAGCATGAGATGTGATATCTCAATACTTCTAATACCAAACCTGAGATCCTACCTCTAACATGAAATGTGATATCCAACTCTTTCCCCTTGCAAACCTGAGAGCCTTCCTATAGCATGAGATGTGATATCCAAGTCCTTCCCATTCCAATCCTGAGACCCTTCCTATAACATGAGATGTGATATCCAACTCCTTCCCATTCCAACCTGAGACCCTTCCTATAGCATGAGATGGGATATCCAACTCCTTCCAAATCCCATCCCGAAACCCTTCCGATAGCATGAGATCTGATATCCCAATGCTTCTACCAAACCTGAGACCCATACTATGGAATGAGATGTGATATCAAACTCCTTCCCATTCTAATCCTGAGACCCTTCCTATAGCTTGAGATGTGATATCCAACTCCTTCCCATTCCAATTCTGAGACCCTTCCTATACCATGAGACTTGATATCTCAATGCTTCTAATACCAAACCTGAGACCCGTCCTATAACATGAGATGTGATATCCAAATCCTTCCCCTTCCAAACCTTAGACCCTTCCTTTATCATGAGATGTGATAGCCAACTCCTTCCCATTCCAATCTTGAGACCCTTCCGATATCATGAAATGTGATATCTCAATGCTTCTAATATCAAACTTGAGACCCTCCCTATAACATGAGATGGGAATATCCAACTCCTTCCCATTCCAATCCTGAGACCCTTCCGATAGCAGAGATGTGATATCTCAATGCTTATACCAAACCTGAGATCCTTCCTATAACATGAGATGTGATATCCAACTCCTTCCCATTCCAATCCTGAGACACTTCCTATAGCATGAGATGTGATATCTCACTGCTTATACCAAACCTGAGACCCTTCCTATAGCATGAGATGTGATATCCAACTCCTTCCCATTCCAATCCTGAGACCCTTCCTATAGCATGAGATGTGATATCTCAATGCTTCTAATATCAAACTTGAGACCCTCCCTATAGCATGAGATGTGATACCCAAGTCCTTCCCATTCCAATCCTGAGACACTTCCTATAGCATGAGATGTGATATCCAACTGCTTCCCATTCCAATCCTGAGACCCTTCCTATAGCATGAGATGTGATATCTCTATGCTTCTAATACCAAACCTGAGATCCTTCCTCTAACATGAAATGTGATATCCAACTCCTTCCCTTTCCAAACCTAAGAGCCTATCTATAGCATGAGATGTGATATCCAAGTCCTTCACATTCCAACCCTTAGACCCTTCCTACAGCATGCAATATGATATCTCAATGATTCTAATAACAAACCTGAGACCCGTCCTATAACATGAGATGGGATATTCAACTCCTTCCCATTCCAATCCTGAGACTCTTCCGATAGCAGAGATGTGATATCTCAATGCTTATACCAAACCTGAGACCCTTCCTATAACATGAGATGTGATATCCAAATCCTTCCCGTTCCAAACCTGAGACCCTTCCTTTAGCATGAGATGTGATATCCAGCTCCTTCCCATTCCAATCCTGAGACACTTCCGATAGCATGAGATGTGATATCTCAATGCTTCTAATATCAAAACTGAGACCCTCCCTATAGCATGATATGTGATATCTAAGTCCTTCCCATTCCAATCCTGAGACCCTCTCTATAGCATGAGATGTGATATCCAACTCCTTCCCATTCCAATCCTGAGACCCTTCCTATAGCATGAGATATGATATCTCAATACTCCTAATACCAAACGTGAGATCCTTCCGATAACATGAGATGTGATATCCAAATCCTTCCCCTTCCAAACCTGAGACCCTCCCTTTAGCATGAGATGTGATATCCAACTCCTTCCTATTCCAATCCTGAGACTCTTCTGATAGCATGAGATGTGATATCTCAATGCTTCTAATACCAAACCTGAGATCCTTCCGATAGCATGAGATGTGATATCTCAATGCTTCTAATACCAAACCTGAGATCCTTCCTATAACATGAGATGTGATATCCAAATCCTTCCCCTTCCAAACCTGAGACCCTCCCTTTAGAATGAGATGTGATATCCAACTCCTTCCCATTCCATTCCTGAGACCCTTCTGATAGCATGAGATGTGATATCTCAATGCCTCTAATACCAAACCTGAGATCCTACCTCTAACATGAAATGTGATATCCAACTCCTTCCCCTTCCAAACCTGAGAGCCTTCCTATAGCATGAGATGTGATATCCAAGTCCTTCCCATTCCAATCCTGAGACCCTTCCTATAGCTTGAGATGTGATATCCAACTCCTTCCCATTCCAATTCTGAGACCCTTCCTATACTATGAGACTTGATATCTCAATGCTTCTAATACCAAACCTGAGACCCGTAATATAACATGAGATGTGATATCCAAATCCTTCCCCTTCCAAACCTTAGACCCTTCCTTTATCATGAGATGTGATATCCAACTCCTTCCCATTCCAATCCTGAGACCCTTCCGATATCATGAGATGTGATATCTCAAAGCTTCTATTATCAAACTTGAGACCCTCCCTATAGCATGAGATGTGATATCCAAGTCCTTCCCATTCCAATCCTGAGACCCTTCCTATAGCATGAGATGTGATATCTCAATGCTTCTAATACCAAACCTGAGACCCTTCTTATAACATGAGATGGGAATATCCAACTCCTTCCCATTCCAATCCTGAGACCCTTCCGATAGCAGAGATGTGATATCTCAATGCTTATACCAAACCTGAGATCCTTCCTATAACATGAGATGTGATATCCAACTCCTTCCCATTCCAATCCTGAGACACTTCCTATAGCATGAGATGTGATATCTCACTGCTTATACCAAACCTGAGACCCTTCCCATAGCATGAGATGTGATATCCAACTCCTTCCCATTCCAATCCTCAGACCCTTCCTATAGCATGAGATGTGATATCCAAGTCCTTCCCATTCCAATCCTGAGACACTTCCTATAGCATGAGATGTGATATCTCAATGCTTCTAATACCAAACCTGAGACTCTTCCTATAACATGAGATGGGATATCCAACTCCTTCCCATTCCAATCCTGAGACCCTTTTGATAGCAGAGATGTGATATCTCAATGTTTATACCAAACCTGAGACCCTTCCTACGGCATGAGATGTCATATTCAACTCCTTCCCATTCCAATGCTGAGACCCTTCCTATAGCATGAGATGTGATATCCAACTCCTTCCCATTCCAATCCTGAGACCCTTCCTATAGCATGAGATGTGATGTCTCAATGCTTCTAATACCAAACCTGAGATCCTTCCTATAACATGAGATGTGATATCCAACTCCTTCCATTCCAATCCTGGACCCTTCCTATAGCATGAGATGTGATATCTCAATGCTTATACCAAACCTGAGACCCTTCCTATAGCATGAGATGTGATATCCAACTCCTTCCCATTCCAATCCTGAGACCCTTCCTATAGCCTGAGATGTGATATCTGAATGCCTCTAATACCAAACCTGAGATCCTTCCTCTAACATGAAATGTGATATCCAACTCCTTCACTTTCCAAACCTGAGAGCCTATCTATAGCATGAGATGTGATATCCAAGTCCTTCCCATTCCAATCCTTAGACCCTTCCTACAGCATGCAATATGATATCTCAATGATTCTAATTAAAAACCTGAGACCCGTCCTATAACATGAGATGGGATATCCAACTCCTTCCCATTCCAATCCTGAGACACTTCCGATAGCAGAGATGTGATATCTCAATCTTTATGCCAAACCTGAGACCCTTCCTATAACATGAGATGTGATATCCAACTCCTTCCCGTTCCAAACCTGAGACCCTTCCTTTAGCATGAGATGTGATATCCAGCTCCTTCCCATTCCAATCCTGAGACACTTCCGATAGCATGAGATGTGATATCTCAATGCTTCTAATATCAAAACTGAGACCCTCCCTATAGCATGATATGTGATATCTAAGTCCTTCCCATTCCAATCCTGAGACCCTTCCTATAGCATGAGATGTGATATCTCAATGCTTCTACCAAACCTGAGACCCTTCCTTTAGCATGAGATGTGATATCCAACTCCTTCCCATTCCAATCCTGAGTCCCTTCCTATAGCATGAGAGGTGATATCTCAATACTTCTAATACCAAACCTGAGATCCTTCCGATAACATGAGATGTGATATCTCAATACTTCTAATACCAAACCTGAGATCCATCCTATAACATGAGATGTGATATCCAAATCCTTCCCCTTCCAAACCTGAGACCCTCCCTTTAGCATGAGATGTGATATCCAAATCCTTCCCATTCCAATCCTGAGACCCTTCTGATAGCATAAGATATGATATCTCAATGCTTCTATACCAAACCTGAGATCCTTCCGATAGCATGAGATGTGATATCTCAATACTTCTAATACCAAACCTGAGATCCTTCCTATAACATGAGATGTGATATCCAAATCCTTATCTTCCAAACCTGAGACCCTCCCTTTAGCATGAGATGTGATATCCAACTCCTTCCCATTCCAATCCTGAGACTCTTCTGATAGCATAAGATATGATATCTCAATGCTTCTATACCAAACCTGAGATCCTTCTGATAGCATGAGATGTGATATCTCAATACTTCTAATACCAAACCTGAGATCCTACCTCTAACATGAAATGTGATATCCAACTCTTTCCCCTTGCAAACCTGAGAGCCTTCCTATAGCATGAGATGTGATATCCAAGTCCTTCCCATTCCAATCCTGAGACCCTTCCTATAACATGAGATGTGATATCCAACTCCTTCCCATTCCAACCTGAGACCCTTCCTATAGCATGAGATGGGATATCCAACTCCTTCCAAATCCAATCCCGATACCCTTCCGATAGTATGAGATCTGATATCCCAATGCTTCTACCAAACCTGAGACCCATACTATGGCATGAGATGTGATATCAAACTCCTTCCCATTCCAATTCTGAGACCCTTCCTATACCATGAGACTTGATATCTCAATGCTTCTAATACCAAACCTGAGACCCGTCCTATAACATGAGATGTGATATCCAAATCCTTCCCTTCCAAAAATTAGACCCTTCCGATAGCAGAGATGTGATATCTCAATGCTTATACCAAACCTGAGATCCTTCCTATAACATGAGATGTGATATCCAACTCCTTCCCATTCCAATCCTGAGACCCTTCCTCTAGCATGAGATGTGATATCTCAATGCTTCTAATACCAAACCTGAGACTCTTCCTATAACATGAGATGGGATATCCAACTCCTTTCCATTCCAATCCTGAGACCCTTTCGATAGCAGAGATGTGATATCTCAATGTTTATACCAAACCTGAGACCCTCCCTACGGCATGAGATGTCATATACAACTCCTTCCCATTCCAATCCTGAGACCCTTCCTATAGCATGAGATGTGATATCCACCTCCTTCCCATTCCAATCCTGAGACCCTTCCTATAGCATGAGATGTGATGTCTCAATGCTTCTAATACCAAACCTGAGATCCTTCCTTTAACAAGAGATGTGATATCCAACTCCTTCCATTCCAATCCTGAGACCCTTCCTATAGCATGAGATGTGATATCTCAAGACCCTTCCTATAGCATGAGATGTGATATCCAACTCCTTCCCATTCCAATCCTGAGACCCTTCCTATAGCCTGAGATGTGATATCTGAATGCCTCTAATACCAAACCTGAGATCCTTCATCTAACATGAAATGTGATATCCAACTCCTTCACTTTCCAAACCTGAGAGCCTATCTATAGCATGAGATGTGATATCCAAGTCCTTCCCATTCCAATCCTTAGACCCTTCCTACAGCATGCAATATAATATCTCAATGATTTTAATAAAAAACCTGAGACCTGTCCTATAACATGAGATGGGATATCCAACTCCTTCCCATTCCAATTCTGAGACACTTCCGATAGCAGAGATGTGATATCTCAATGTTTATACCAAACCTGAGACCCTTCCTATAACATGAGATGTGATATCCAACTCCTTCCCGTTCCAAACCTGAGACCCTTCCTTTAGCATGAGATGTGATATCCAGCTCCTTCCCATTCCAATCCTGAGACACTTCCGATAGCATGAGATGTGATATCGCAATGCTTCTAATATCAAAACTGAGACCCTCCCTATAGCATGATATGTGATATCTAAGTCCTTCCCATTCCAATCCTGAGACCCTTCCTATAGCATGAGATGTGATATCTCAATGCTTCTACCAAACCTGAGACCCTTCCTTTAGCATGAGATGTGATATCCAACTCCTTCCCATTCCAATCCTGAGACCCTTCCTATAGCATGAGAGGTGATATCTCAATACTTCTAATACCAAACCTGAGATCCTTCCGATAACATGAGATGTGATATCTCAATACTTCTAATACCAAACCTGAGATCCATCCTATAACATGAGATGTGATATCCAAATCCTTCCCCTTCCAAACCTGAGACCCTCCCTTTAGCATGAGATGTGATATCCAACTCCTTCCCATTCCAATCCTGAGACCCTTCTGATAGCATAAGATATGATATCTCAATGCTTCTATACCAAACCTGAGATCCTTCCGATAGCATGAGATGTGATATCTCAATACTTCTAATACCAAACCTGAGATCCTTCCTATAACATGAGATGTGATATCCAAATCCTTATCTTCCAAACCTGAGACCCTCCCTTTAGCATGAGATGTGATATCCAACTCCTTCCCATTCCAATCCTGAGACTCTTCTGATAGCATAAGATATGATATCTCAATGCTTCTATACCAAACCTGAGATCCTTCTGATAGCATGAGATGTGATATCTCAATACTTCTAATACCAAACCTGAGATCCTACCTCTAACATGAAATGTGATATCCAACTCTTTCCCCTTGCAAACCTGAGAGCCTTCCTATAGCATGAGATGTGATATCCAAGTCCTTCCCATTCCAATCCTGAGACCCTTCCTATAACATGAGATGTGATATCCAACTCCTTCCCATTCCAACCTGAGACCCTTCCTATAGCATGAGATGGGATATCCAACTCCTTCCAAATCCAATCCCGAAACCCTTCCGATAGCATGAGATCTGATATCCCAATGCTTCTACCAAACCTGAGACCCATACTATGGAATGAGATGTGATATCAAACTCCTTCCCATTCTAATCCTGAGACCCTTCCTATAGCTTGAGATGTGATATCCAACTCCTTCCCATTCCAATTCTGAGACCCTTCCTATACCATGAGACTTGATATCTCAATGCTTCTAATACCAAACCTGAGACCCGTCCTATAACATGAGATGTGATATCCAAATCCTTCCCCTTCCAAACCTTAGACCCTTCCTTTATCATGAGATGTGATAGCCAACTCCTTCCCATTCCAATCTTGAGACCCTTCCGATATCATGAAATGTGATATCTCAATGCTTCTAATATCAAACTTGAGACCCTCCCTATAACATGAGATGGGAATATCCAACTCCTTCCCATTCCAATCCTGAGACCCTTCCGATAGCAGAGATGTGATATCTCAATGCTTATACCAAACCTGAGATCCTTCCTATAACATGAGATGTGATATCCAACTCCTTCCCATTCCAATCCTGAGACACTTCCTATAGCATGAGATGTGATATCTCACTGCTTATACCAAACCTGAGACCCTTCCTATAGCATGAGATGTGATATCCAACTCCTTCCCATTCCAATCCTGAGACCCTTCCTATAGCATGAGATGTGATATCTCAATGCTTCTAATATCAAACTTGAGACCCTCCCTATAGCATGAGATGTGAGACCCAAGTCCTTCCCATTCCAATCCTGAGACACTTCCTATAGCATGAGATGTGATATCCAACTGCTTCCCATTCCAATCCTGAGACCCTTCCTATAGCATGAGATGTGATATCTCTATGCTTCTAATACCAAACCTGAGATCCTTCCTCTAACATGAAATGTGATATCCAACTCCTTCCCTTTCCAAACCTAAGAGCCTATCTATAGCATGAGATGTGATATCCAAGTCCTTCACATTCCAACCCTTAGACCCTTCCTACAGCATGCAATATGATATCTCAATGATTCTAATAACAAACCTGAGACCCGTCCTATAACATGAGATGGGATATTCAACTCCTTCCCATTCCAATCCTGAGACTCTTCCGATAGCAGAGATGTGATATCTCAATGCTTATACCAAACCTGAGACCCTTCCTATAACATGAGATGTGATATCCAAATCCTTCCCGTTCCAAACCTGAGACCCTTCCTTTAGCATGAGATGTGATATCCAGCTCCTTCCCATTCCAATCCTGAGACACTTCCGATAGCATGAGATGTGATATCTCAATGCTTCTAATATCAAAACTGAGACCCTCCCTATAGCATGATATGTGATATCTAAGTCCTTCCCATTCCAATCCTGAGACCCTCCCTATAGCATGAGATGTGATATCCAACTCCTTCCCATTCCAATCCTGAGACCCTTCCTATAGCATGAGATATGATATCTCAATACTCCTAATACCAAACGTGAGATCCTTCCGATAACATGAGATGTGATATCCAAATCCTTCCCCTTCCAAACCTGAGACCCTCCCTTTAGCATGAGATGTGATATCCAACTCCTTCCTATTCCAATCCTGAGACTCTTCTGATAGCATGAGATGTGATATCTCAATGCTTCTAATACCAAACCTGAGATCCTTCCGATAGCATGAGATGTGATATCTCAATGCTTCTAATACCAAACCTGAGATCCTTCCTATAACATGAGATGTGATATCCAAATCCTTCCCCTTCCAAACCTGAGACCCTCCCTTTAGAATGAGATGTGATATCCAACTCCTTCCCATTCCATTCCTGAGACCCTTCTGATAGCATGAGATGTGATATCTCAATGCCTCTAATACCAAACCTGAGATCCTACCTCTAACATGAAATGTGATATCCAACTCCTTCCCCTTCCAAACCTGAGAGCCTTCCTATAGCATGAGATGTGATATCCAAGTCCTTCCCATTCCAATCCTGAGACCCTTCCTATAGCTTGAGATGTGATATCCAACTCCTTCCCATTCCAATTCTGAGACCCTTCCTATACTATGAGACTTGATATCTCAATGCTTATAATACCAAACCTGAGACCCGTAATATAACATGAGATGTGATATCCAAATCCTTCCCCTTCCAAACCTTAGACCCTTCCTTTATCATGAGATGTGATATCCAACTCCTTCCCATTCCAATCCTGAGACCCTTCCGATATCATGAGATGTGATATCTCAAAGCTTCTATTATCAAACTTGAGACGCTCCCTATAGCATGAGATGTGATATCCAAGTCCTTCCCATTCCAATCCTGAGACCCTTCCTATAGCATGAGATGTGATATCTCAATGCTTCTAATACCAAACCTGAGACCCTTCTTATAACATGAGATGGGAATATCCAACTCCTTCCCATTCCAATCCTGAGACCCTTCCGATAGCAGAGATGTGATATCTCAATGCTTATACCAAACCTGAGATCCTTCCTATAACATGAGATGTGATATCCAACTCCTTCCCATTCCAATCCTGAGACACTTCCTATAGCATGAGATGTGATATCTCACTGCTTATACCAAACCTGAGACCCTTCCCATAGCATGAGATGTGATATCCAACTCCTTCCCATTCCAATCCTCAGACCCTTCCTATAGCATGAGATGTGATATCCAAGTCCTTCCCATTCCAATCCTGAGACACTTCCTATAGCATGAGATGTGATATCTCAATGCTTCTAATACCAAACCTGAGACTCTTCCTATAACATGAGATGGGATATCCAACTCCTTCCCATTCCAATCCTGAGACCCTTTTGATAGCAGAGATGTGATATCTCAATGTTTATACCAAACCTGAGACCCTTCCTACGGCATGAGATGTCATATTCAACTCCTTCCCATTCCAATGCTGAGACCCTTCCTATAGCATGAGATGTGATATCCAACTCCTTCCCATTCCAATCCTGAGACCCTTCCTATAGCATGAGATGTGATGTCTCAATGCTTCTAATACCAAACCTGAGATCCTTCCTATAACATGAGATGTGATATCCAACTCCTTCCATTCCAATCCTGGACCCTTCCTATAGCATGAGATGTGATATCTCAATGCTTATACCAAACCTGAGACCCTTCCTATAGCATGAGATGTGATATCCAACTCCTTCCCATTCCAATCCTGAGACCCTTCCTATAGCCTGAGATGTGATATCTGAATGCCTCTAATACCAAACCTGAGATCCTTCCTCTAACATGAAATGTGATATCCAACTCCTTCACTTTCCAAACCTGAGAGCCTATCTATAGCATGAGATGTGATATCCAAGTCCTTCCCATTCCAATCCTTAGACCCTTCCTACAGCATGCAATATGATATCTCAATGATTCTAATTAAAAACCTGAGACCCGTCCTATAACATGAGATGGGATATCCAACTCCTTCCCATTCCAATCCTGAGACACTTCCGATAGCAGAGATGTGATATCTCAATCTTTATGCCAAACCTGAGACCCTTCCTATAACATGAGATGTGATATCCAACTCCTTCCCGTTCCAAACCTGAGACCCTTCCTTTAGCATGAGATGTGATATCCAGCTCCTTCCCATTCCAATCCTGAGACACTTCCGATAGCATGAGATGTGATATCTCAATGCTTCTAATATCAAAACTGAGACCCTCCCTATAGCATGATATGTGATATCTAAGTCCTTCCCATTCCAATCCTGAGACCCTTCCTATAGCATGAGATGTGATATCTCAATGCTTCTACCAAACCTGAGACCCTTCCTTTAGCATGAGATGTGATATCCAACTCCTTCCCATTCCAATCCTGAGTCCCTTCCTATAGCATGAGAGGTGATATCTCAATACTTCTAATACCAAACCTGAGATCCTTCCGATAACATGAGATGTGATATCTCAATACTTCTAATACCAAACCTGAGATCCATCCTATAACATGAGATGTGATATCCAAATCCTTCCCCTTCCAAACCTGAGACCCTCCCTTTAGCATGAGATGTGATATCCAAATCCTTCCCATTCCAATCCTGAGACCCTTCTGATAGCATAAGATATGATATCTCAATGCTTCTATACCAAACCTGAGATCCTTCCGATAGCATGAGATGTGATATCTCAATACTTCTAATACCAAACCTGAGATCCTTCCTATAACATGAGATGTGATATCCAAATCCTTATCTTCCAAACCTGAGACCCTCCCTTTAGCATGAGATGTGATATCCAACTCCTTCCCATTCCAATCCTGAGACTCTTCTGATAGCATAAGATATGATATCTCAATGCTTCTATACCAAACCTGAGATCCTTCTGATAGCATGAGATGTGATATCTCAATACTTCTAATACCAAACCTGAGATCCTACCTCTAACATGAAATGTGATATCCAACTCTTTCCCCTTGCAAACCTGAGAGCCTTCCTATAGCATGAGATGTGATATCCAAGTCCTTCCCATTCCAATCCTGAGACCCTTCCTATAACATGAGATGTGATATCCAACTCCTTCCCATTCCAACCTGAGACCCTTCCTATAGCATGAGATGGGATATCCAACTCCTTCCAAATCCAATCCCGATACCCTTCCGATAGTATGAGATCTGATATCCCAATGCTTCTACCAAACCTGAGACCCATACTATGGCATGAGATGTGATATCAAACTCCTTCCCATTCCAATTCTGAGACCCTTCCTATACCATGAGACTTGATATCTCAATGCTTCTAATACCAAACCTGAGACCCGTCCTATAACATGAGATGTGATATCCAAATCCTTCCCCTTCCAAAAATTAGACCCTTCCGATAGCAGAGATGTGATATCTCAATGCTTATACCAAACCTGAGATCCTTCCTATAACATGAGATGTGATATCCAACTCCTTCCCATTCCAATCCTGAGACCCTTCCTATAGCATGAGATGTGATATCTCAATGCTTCTAATACCAAACCTGAGACTCTTCCTATAACATGAGATGGGATATCCAACTCCTTTCCATTCCAATCCTGAGACCCTTTCGATAGCAGAGATGTGATATCTCAATGTTTATACCAAACCTGAGACCCTCCCTACGGCATGAGATGTCATATACAACTCCTTCCCATTCCAATCCTGAGACCCTTCCTATAGCATGAGATGTGATATCCACCTCCTTCCCATTCCAATCCTGAGACCCTTCCTATAGCATGAGATGTGATGTCTCAATGCTTCTAATACCAAACCTGAGATCCTTCCTATAACATGAGATGTGATATCCAACTCCTTCCATTCCAATCCTGAGACCCTTCCTATAGCATGAGATGTGAGATCTCAAGACCCTTCCTATAGCATGAGATGTGATATCCAACTCCTTCCCATTCCAATCCTGAGACCCTTCCTATAGCCTGAGATGTGATATCTGAATGCCTCTAATACCAAACCTGAGATCCTTCCTCTAACATGAAATGTGATATCCAACTCCTTCCCATTCCAACCTGAGACCCTTCCTATAGCATAAGATGGGATATCCAACTCCTTCCAAATCCAATCCCGATACCCTTCCGATAGCATGAGATCTGATATCCCAATGCTTCTACCAAACCTGAGACCCATACTATGGCATGAGATGTGATATCAAACTCCTTCCCATTCTAATCCTGAGACCCTTCCTATAGCTTGAGATGTGATATCCAACTCCTTCCCATTCCAATTCTGAGACCCTTCCTATACCATGAGACTTGATATCTCAATGCTTCTAATACCAAACCTGAGACCCGTCCTATAACATGAGATGTGATATCCAAATCCTTCCCCTTCCAAACCTTAGACCCTTCCGATAGCAGAGATGTGATATCTCAATGCTTATACCAAACCTGAGATCCTTCCTATAACATGAGATGTGATATCCAACTCTTTCCCATTCCAATCCTGAGACCCTTCCTATAGCATGAGATGTGATATCTCAATGCTTCTAATACCAAACCTGAGACTCTTCCTATAACATGAGATGGGATATCCAACTCCTTTCCATTCCAATCCTGAGACCCTTTCGATAGCAGAGATGTGATATCGCAATGTTTATACCAAACCTGAGACCCTCCCTACGGCATGAGATGTCATATACAACTCCTTCCCATTCCAATCCTGAGACCCTTCCTATAGCATGAGATGTGATATCCAACTCCTTCCCGTTCCAATCCTGAGACCCTTCCTATAGCATGAGATGTGATGTCTCAATGATTCTAATACCAAACCTGAGACCCGTCCTATAACATGAGATGGGATATCCAACTCCTTCCCATTCCAATCCTGAGACACTTCCGATAGCAGAGATGTGATATCTCAATGCTTATACCAAACCTGAGACACTTCCCTTAACATGAGATGTGATATCCAACTCCTTCCAGTTCCAAACCTGAGACCCTTCCTATAGCATGAGATGTGATATCCAACTCCTTCCCATTCCAATCCTGGGTCCCATCCGATAGCATGAGATGTGATATCTCAATGCTTCTAATACCAAACCTGAGATCCTTCCTATAACATGAGATGTGATATCTAAATCCCCTTCCAAACCTGAGACCCTCCCTATAGCATGAGATGTGATATCCAACTCCTTCCAGTTCCAAACCTGAGACCCTTCCGATAGCATGAGATGTGATATCTCAATGCCTCTAATACCAAACCTGAGATCCTTCCTCTAACATGAAATGTGATATCCAACTCCTTCCCTTTCCAAACCTGAGAGCCTTCCTATAGCATGAGATGTGATATCCAACTCCTTCCCATTCCAATATTGAGACCCTTCCGATAGCATGAGATGTGATATCTCAATGCCTCTAATACCAAACCTGAGATCCTTCGTCTAACATGAAATGTGATATCCAACTCCTTCCCTTTCCAAACCTCAGAGCCTTCCTATAGCATGAGATGTGATATCCAAGTCCTTCCCATTCCAATCCTGAGATCCTTCCTATAACATGAGATGTGATATCCAACTCCTTCCCATTCCAACCTGAGACCCTTCCTATAGCATGAGATGGGATATCCAACTCCATCCAAATCCAATCCTGAGACCCTTCAGATAGCATGAGATGTGATATCTCAATGCTTCTACCAAACCTGAGACCCATATTATGGCATGAGATGTGATATCAAACTCCTTCCCATTCCAATCCTGAGACCCTTCCTATAGCTTGGGATGTGATATCCAACTCCTTCCCATTCCAATTCTAAGACCCTTCCTATACCATGAGACTTGATATCTCAATGCTTCTAATACAAAACCTGAGACCCTTCCTATAGCATGAGATGTGATATCTCAATGCTTCTAATACCAAACCTGAGACCCTTCCTATAGCATGAGATGGGATATCCAACTCCTTCCCAATCCAATCCTGAGACCCTTCCAATACCATGAGATGTGATATCTCAATGCTTCTAATACTAAACCTGAGACCCGTCCTATAACATGAGATGTAATGTCCTAATCCTTCCCCTTCCAAGCCTGAGACCCTTCCTTTAGCATGAGATGTGATATCCAACTTCTTCCCATTCCAATCCTGAGACCCTTCCGATAGCATGAGATGTGATATCTCAATGATTCTAATATGAAACCTGAGACCCTCCCTATAGCGTGAGATGTGATATCCAAGTCCTTCCCATTCCAATCATGAAACCCTTCCTATAACATGAGATGTGATATCTCAATGCTTCTAATACCAAACCTGAGACCCTTCCTATAACATGAGATAGGATATCCAACTCCTTCCCATTCCAATCCCGAGACCCTTCCGATAGCAGAGATGTGATATATCAATGCTTATACCAAACCTGAGACCCTTCCTATGACATGAGATGTCATATACTACTCCTTCCCATTCCAATCCTGGAACCCTTCCTATAGCATGAGATGTGATATCTCAATGCTTCTACCAAACCTGAGACCCTTCCTATAGCAAGAGATGTGATATACAAATCCTTCCCATTCCAAACCTGAGACCCTTCCTATAGCATGAGATGTGATATCTCAATGCTTCTAATAGCAAACCTGAGATCCTTCCTATGACATGAGATGTGATATCCAATTCCTTCCCATTCCAAACCTGAGACCCTTCCTACAGCATGCAATGTGATATCCCAATGCTTCTAATACCACACCTGAGACCCGTCCAATAACATGAGATGGGATATCCAAGTCCTTCCGATTCCAATCCTGAGACCCTTCCTATAGCATGAGAGTTGGTATCTCAATGCTTCTAATACGAAACCTGAGACCCTTCCTATAACATGAGATGGGATATCCAACTCTTTCCCATTCCAATCCTGAGACCCTTCCGATAGCAGAGATAGGATATCTCAATGCTTATACTAAACCTGAAACCTTTCCTATGGCATGAGATGTCATATACAACTCCTTCCCATTCCAATCCTGAGACCCTTCCTATAGCTTGAGATGTGATACCCAACTCCTTCCCATTCCAATTCTGAGACCCTTTTTATACCATGAGACTTGATATCTCAATGCTTCTAATACCAAACCTGAGACCCTTCCTATAGCTTGAGATGTGATATCCAACTCCTTCCCATTCCAAACTGAGACCCTTCCTATAGCATGAGATGTGATATCTCAATGTTTCTAATACCACACCTGAGACCCGTCCAATAACATGAGATGGGATATCCAAGTCCTTCCGATTCCAATCCTGAGACCCTTCCTATAGCATGAGAGTTGGTATCTCAATGCTTCTAATACCAAACCTGAGACCCTTCCTATAACATGAGATGGGATATCCAACTCTTTCCCATTCCAATCCTGGGATCCTTCCGATAGCAGAGATAGGATATCTCAATGCTTATACTAAACCTGAAACCTTTCCTATGGCATGAGATGTCATATACAACTCCTTCCCATTCCAATCCTGGGACCCTTTTTATACCATGAGACTTGATATCTCAATGCTTCTAATACCAAACCTGAGACCCTTCCTATAGCTTGAGATGTGATATCCAACTCCTTCCCATTCCAACCTGAGACCCTTCCTAAAGCAAGAGATGTGATATCCAAATCCTTCCCATTCCAATCCTGAGATACTTCCTATAACATGAGATGGGATATCCAACTCCTTCCCACTCCAATACTGAGACCCTTCCTATAGCTTGAGATGTGATATCCAACTCCTTCCCATTCCAATCCTGAGACCGTCCCTATAGCATGAGATGTGATATGTCAATGCTTATACCAAACCTGAGACCCTTCCTATAGCATGAGATGTGATATCCAACTCCTTCCCATTCCAATCCTGAGACCCTTCCTATAGCATGAGATGTGATATATCAATGCTTATACCAAACCTGAGACCCTTCCTATAGCATGAGATGTGATACCCAACTCCTTCCCATTCCAATTCTGAGACCCTTTTTATACCATGAGACTTGATATCTCAATGCTTCTAATACCAAACCTGAGACCCTTCCTATAGCTTGAGATGTGATATCCAACTCCTTCCCATTCCAACCTGAGACCCTTCCTAAAGCAAGAGATGTGATATCCAAATCCTTCCCATTCCAATCCTGAGATCCTTCCTATAACATGAGATGGGATATCCAACTCCTTCCCACTCCAATACTGAGACCCTTCCTATAGCTTGAGATGTGATATCCAACTCCTTCCCATTCCAATCCTGAGACCGTTCCTATAGCATGAGATGTGATATGTCATTGCTTATACCAAACCTGAGACCCTTCCTATAGCATGAGATGTGATATCCAACTCCTTCCCATTCCAATCCTGAGACCCTTCCTATAGCATGAGATGTGATATCTCAATGCCTCTAATACCAAACCTGAGATCCTTCCTCTAACATGAAATGTGATATCCAACTCCTTCCCTTTCCAAACCTGAGAGCCTACCTATAGCATGAGATGTGATATCCAAGTCCTTCCCATTCCAATCCTTAGACCCTTCCTACAGCATGTGATGTGATATCTCAATGCTTATACCAAACCTGAGACCCTTCCTATAGCATGAGATGTGATATCCAACTCCTTCCCATTCCAATCCTGAGACCCTTCCTATAGAATGAGATGTGATATCTCAATGCCTCTAATACCAAACCTGAGATCCTTCCTCTAACATGAAATGTGATATCCAACTCCTTCCCTTTCCAAACCTGAGAGCCTATCTATAGCATGAGATGTGATATCCAACTCCTTCCCATTCCAATCCTGAGACACTTCCAATAGCAGACATATGATATCTCAATGCTTATACCAAACCTGAGACGCTTCCTCTAACATGAGATGTGATATCCAACTCTTTCCAGTTCCAAACCTGAGAACCTTCCTATAGCATGAGATGTGATATCCAACTTCTTCCCATTCCAATCCTGAGACCCATCCGTTAGCATGAGATGTGATATCTCAATGCTTCTAATACCAAACCTGAGATCCTTCCTATAACATGAGATGTGATATCCAAATCACCTTCCAAACCTGAGACCCTCCCTATAGCATGAGATGTGATATCCAACTCCTTCCAGTTCCAAACCTGAGACCCTTCCTATAGCATGAGATGTGATATCCAACTCCTTCCCATTCCAATCCTGAGACCCTTCAAATAGCATGAGATGTGATATCTCAATGCCTCTAATACCAAACCTGAGATCCTTCCTCTAACATGAAATGTGATATCCAACTCCTTCCCTTTCCAAACCTGAGAGCCTTCCTATAGCATGAGATGGGATATCCAACTCATCCTATCCTGAGACCGTTCCGATAGCATGAGATGTGATATCTCAATGCTTCTACCAAACCTGAGACCCATACTATGGCATGAGATGTGATATCAAACTCCTTCCCATTCCAATCCTGAGACCCTTCCTATAGCTTGAGATGTGATATCCAACTCCTTCCCATTCCAATTCTGAGACCCTTCCTATACCATGAGACTTGATATCTCAATGCTTCTAATACGAAACCTGAGACCCTTCCTATAGCATGAGATGTGATATCCAATTCCTTCCCATTCCAAACCTGAGACCCTTCCTACAGCATGCGATGTCATATCTCAATGCTTCTAATACCAAACCTGAGACCCGTCCTATAACATGAGATGGGATATCCAACTCCTTCCCATTCCAAATCTAAGACCCTTCGTATAGCATGAGATGTGATATCTCAATGCTTCTAATACCAAACCTGGATCCTTCCTATAGCATGAAATGTGATATAAAACTCCGTCCCATTCCAATCCTGCGTCCCTTCCTATAGCATGAGATTTGATATCTCAATGTTTCTACTACCAAACCTGAGACCCGTCCTATAACATGAGATATGATATCCAATTCCTCCCCATTCCAATCCGGAAACCATTCCTATACCATGAGGTGTGAAATCTCAATGCTTCTAATACCAAACCTGAGACCCGTCCTATAACATGAGATGTGATATCCAAATCCTTCCCCTTCCAAAACTGAGACCCTTCCTTTAGCATGAGATGTGATATCCAGCTCCTTCCCATTCCAATCCTGAGACATTTCCGATAGCATGAGATGTGATATCTCAATGCTTCTAATATCAAAACTGAGACCCTCCTTATAGCATGAGATGTGATATCTAAGTCCTTCCCATTCCAATCCTGAGATCCTTCTGATAGCAGAGATGTGATATCTCAATGCTTATACGAAACCTGAGACCCTTCCTATGGCATGAGTTGTGATATACAAATCCTTCCCATTCCAAACCAGAGACCCTTCCTATAGCGTGAGCTGTGATATCACAATGCTTGTAATACCAAACCTGAGACCCTTCCTATAGCATGAGATGTGATATCTCAATGCTTCTAATACCAAAACTGAGACCCGTCTTAAAGCATGAGATGTGATATCCAACTCCTTCTCATTCCAAACCTGAGGCCCTTCCTATAGCATATGTGATATCCAACTCCTTCCCATTCCAAACCTGAGACCCATCCTATAGCAAGAATGTAATATCCAACTCCTTCTCATTCCAATCCTGAGACCATTCCTATAGCATGAGATGTGATATCTCAATGCTTCTAATAGCAAACCTGAGATCCTTCCTATGACATGAGATGTGAATATCTCAATGCTTCTAATACCACACCTGAGACCCATCCAATAACATGAGATTGGATATCCAGGTCCTTCCCATTCCAATCCTGAGACCCTTCCTATAGCATGGGATGTGATATCTCAATGCTTCTAATACCAAACCTGAGACCCTTCCTATAACATGAGATGGTATATCCAACTCCTTCCCATTCCAATCCTGAGACCCTTCCGATAGCAGAGATGTGATATCTCAATGCTTATACCAAACCTGAGACCTTTCCTATGGCATGAGATGTGATATCCAAATCCTTCCCATTCCAATCCTGAGATCCTTCCTATAACATGAGATGTGATATCCAATTCCTTCCCATTCCAAACCTGAGACCCTTCCTATTGGATGAGATGTGATATCCAACTCCTTCCCATTCCAATCCTGAGACCCTTCCTATACCGTGAGATGTGATATCTCAATGCTTCTAATACCAAACCTGGGACCCGTCCTATAACATGAGATATGATATCCAAATCCTTCCCCTTCCAAACCTGAGACCCTTCCTTTAGCATGAGATGTGATATCCAAATCCTTCCCATTCCAATCCTGAAACCCTTCCTATGGCATGAGATGTGATATCTCAATGTTTCTAATAAAAAACCTGAGACCCATCCTTTAGCATGAGATGTGATATCCAAATCCTTCCCATTCCAAACCTGAGACCCTTCCTATAGCATGAGATGTGATATCTCAATGCTTATACCAAACCTGAGACCCTTCCTATAGCCTGAGATGTGATATCCAACTCCTTCCCATTCCAATCCTGAGACCCTTCCTATAGCATGAGATGTGATATCTCAATGCCTCTAATACCAAACCTGAGATCTTTCCTCTAACATGAAATGTGATATCCAACTCCTTCCCTTTCCAAACCTGAGAGCCTACCTATAGCATGAGATGTGATATCCAAGTCCTTCCCATTCCAATCCTTAGACCCCTCCTACAGCATGCAATATGATATCTCAATGCTTATACCAAACCTGAGACCCTTCCTATAGCATGAGATGTGATATCCAACTCCTTCCCGTTCCAATCCTGAGACCCTTCCTATAGCATGAGATGTGATGTCTCAATGATTCTAATACCAAACCTGAGACCCGTCCTATAACATGAGATGGGATATCCAACTCCTTCCCATTCCAATCCTGAGACACTTCCGATAGCAGAGATGTGATATCTCAATGCTTATACCAAACCTGAGACACTTCCCTTAACATGAGATGTGATATCCAACTCCTTCCAGTTCCAAACCTGAGACCCTTCCTATAGCATGAGATGTGATATCCAACTCCTTCCCATTCCAATCCTGGGTCCCATCCGATAGCATGAGATGTGATATCTCAATGCTTCTAATACCAAACCTGAGATCCTTCCTATAACATGAGATGTGATATCTAAATCCCCTTCCAAACCTGAGACCCTCCCTATAGCATGAGATGTGATATCCAACTCCTTCCAGTTCCAAACCTGAGACCCTTCCGATAGCATGAGATGTGATATCTCAATGCCTCTAATACCAAACCTGAGATCCTTCCTCTAACATGAAATGTGATATCCAACTCCTTCCCTTTCCAAACCTGAGAGCCTTCCTATAGCATGAGATGTGATATCCAACTCCTTCCCATTCCAATATTGAGACCCTTCCGATAGCATGAGATGTGATATCTCAATGCCTCTAATACCAAACCTGAGATCCTTCGTCTAACATGAAATGTGATATCCAACTCCTTCCCTTTCCAAACCTCAGAGCCTTCCTATAGCATGAGATGTGATATCCAAGTCCTTCCCATTCCAATCCTGAGATCCTTCCTATAACATGAGATGTGATATCCAACTCCTTCCCATTCCAACCTGAGACCCTTCCTATAGCATGAGATGGGATATCCAACTCCATCCAAATCCAATCCTGAGACCCTTCAGATAGCATGAGATGTGATATCTCAATGCTTCTACCAAACCTGAGACCCATATTATGGCATGAGATGTGATATCAAACTCCTTCCCATTCCAATCCTGAGACCCTTCCTATAGCTTGGGATGTGATATCCAACTCCTTCCCATTCCAATTCTAAGACCCTTCCTATACCATGAGACTTGATATCTCAATGCTTCTAATACAAAACCTGAGACCCTTCCTATAGCATGAGATGTGATATCTCAATGCTTCTAATACCAAACCTGAGACCCTTCCTATAGCATGAGATGGGATATCCAACTCCTTCCCAATCCAATCCTGAGACCCTTCCAATACCATGAGATGTGATATCTCAATGCTTCTAATACTAAACCTGAGACCCGTCCTATAACATGAGATGTAATGTCCTAATCCTTCCCCTTCCAAGCCTGAGACCCTTCCTTTAGCATGAGATGTGATATCCAACTTCTTCCCATTCCAATCCTGAGACCCTTCCGATAGCATGAGATGTGATATCTCAATGATTCTAATATGAAACCTGAGACCCTCCCTATAGCGTGAGATGTGATATCCAAGTCCTTCCCATTCCAATCATGAAACCCTTCCTATAACATGAGATGTGATATCTCAATGCTTCTAATACCAAACCTGAGACCCTTCCTATAACATGAGATAGGATATCCAACTCCTTCCCATTCCAATCCCGAGACCCTTCCGATAGCAGAGATGTGATATATCAATGCTTATACCAAACCTGAGACCCTTCCTATGACATGAGATGTCATATACTACTCCTTCCCATTCCAATCCTGGAACCCTTCCTATAGCATGAGATGTGATATCTCAATGCTTCTACCAAACCTGAGACCCTTCCTATAGCAAGAGATGTGATATACAAATCCTTCCCATTCCAAACCTGAGACCCTTCCTATAGCATGAGATGTGATATCTCAATGCTTCTAATAGCAAACCTGAGATCCTTCCTATGACATGAGATGTGATATCCAATTCCTTCCCATTCCAAACCTGAGACCCTTCCTACAGCATGCAATGTGATATCCCAATGCTTCTAATACCACACCTGAGACCCGTCCAATAACATGAGATGGGATATCCAAGTCCTTCCGATTCCAATCCTGAGACCCTTCCTATAGCATGAGAGTTGGTATCTCAATGCTTCTAATACGAAACCTGAGACCCTTCCTATAACATGAGATGGGATATCCAACTCTTTCCCATTCCAATCCTGAGACCCTTCCGATAGCAGAGATAGGATATCTCAATGCTTATACTAAACCTGAAACCTTTCCTATGGCATGAGATGTCATATACAACTCCTTCCCATTCCAATCCTGAGACCCTTCCTATAGCTTGAGATGTGATACCCAACTCCTTCCCATTCCAATTCTGAGACCCTTTTTATACCATGAGACTTGATATCTCAATGCTTCTAATACCAAACCTGAGACCCTTCCTATAGCTTGAGATGTGATATCCAACTCCTTCCCATTCCAAACTGAGACCCTTCCTATAGCATGAGATGTGATATCTCAATGTTTCTAATACCACACCTGAGACCCGTCCAATAACATGAGATGGGATATCCAAGTCCTTCCGATTCCAATCCTGAGACCCTTCCTATAGCATGAGAGTTGGTATCTCAATGCTTCTAATACCAAACCTGAGACCCTTCCTATAACATGAGATGGGATATCCAACTCTTTCCCATTCCAATCCTGGGATCCTTCCGATAGCAGAGATAGGATATCTCAATGCTTATACTAAACCTGAAACCTTTCCTATGGCATGAGATGTCATATACAACTCCTTCCCATTCCAATCCTGGGACCCTTTTTATACCATGAGACTTGATATCTCAATGCTTCTAATACCAAACCTGAGACCCTTCCTATAGCTTGAGATGTGATATCCAACTCCTTCCCATTCCAACCTGAGACCCTTCCTAAAGCAAGAGATGTGATATCCAAATCCTTCCCATTCCAATCCTGAGATACTTCCTATAACATGAGATGGGATATCCAACTCCTTCCCACTCCAATACTGAGACCCTTCCTATAGCTTGAGATGTGATATCCAACTCCTTCCCATTCCAATCCTGAGACCGTCCCTATAGCATGAGATGTGATATGTCAATGCTTATACCAAACCTGAGACCCTTCCTATAGCATGAGATGTGATATCCAACTCCTTCCCATTCCAATCCTGAGACCCTTCCTATAGCATGAGATGTGATATATCAATGCTTATACCAAACCTGAGACCCTTCCTATAGCATGAGATGTGATACCCAACTCCTTCCCATTCCAATTCTGAGACCCTTTTTATACCATGAGACTTGATATCTCAATGCTTCTAATACCAAACCTGAGACCCTTCCTATAGCTTGAGATGTGATATCCAACTCCTTCCCATTCCAACCTGAGACCCTTCCTAAAGCAAGAGATGTGATATCCAAATCCTTCCCATTCCAATCCTGAGATCCTTCCTATAACATGAGATGGGATATCCAACTCCTTCCCACTCCAATACTGAGACCCTTCCTATAGCTTGAGATGTGATATCCAACTCCTTCCCATTCCAATCCTGAGACCGTTCCTATAGCATGAGATGTGATATGTCATTGCTTATACCAAACCTGAGACCCTTCCTATAGCATGAGATGTGATATCCAACTCCTTCCCATTCCAATCCTGAGACCCTTCCTATAGCATGAGATGTGATATCTCAATGCCTCTAATACCAAACCTGAGATCCTTCCTCTAACATGAAATGTGATATCCAACTCCTTCCCTTTCCAAACCTGAGAGCCTACCTATAGCATGAGATGTGATATCCAAGTCCTTCCCATTCCAATCCTTAGACCCTTCCTACAGCATGTGATGTGATATCTCAATGCTTATACCAAACCTGAGACCCTTCCTATAGCATGAGATGTGATATCCAACTCCTTCCCATTCCAATCCTGAGACCCTTCCTATAGAATGAGATGTGATATCTCAATGCCTCTAATACCAAACCTGAGATCCTTCCTCTAACATGAAATGTGATATCCAACTCCTTCCCATTCCAATCCTGAGACACTTCCAATAGCAGACATATGATATCTCAATGCTTATACCAAACCTGAGACGCTTCCTCTAACATGAGATGTGATATCCAACTCTTTCCAGTTCCAAACCTGAGAACCTTCCTATAGCATGAGATGTGATATCCAACTTCTTCCCATTCCAATCCTGAGACCCATCCGTTAGCATGAGATGTGATATCTCAATGCTTCTAATACCAAACCTGAGATCCTTCCTATAACATGAGATGTGATATCCAAATCACCTTCCAAACCTGAGACCCTCCCTATAGCATGAGATGTGATATCCAACTCCTTCCAGTTCCAAACCTGAGACCCTTCCTATAGCATGAGATGTGATATCCAACTCCTTCCCATTCCAATCCTGAGACCCTTCAAATAGCATGAGATGTGATATCTCAATGCCTCTAATACCAAACCTGAGATCCTTCCTCTAACATGAAATGTGATATCCAACTCCTTCCCTTTCCAAACCTGAGAGCCTTCCTATAGCATGAGATGGGATATCCAACTCATCCTATCCTGAGACCGTTCCGATAGCATGAGATGTGATATCTCAATGCTTCTACCAAACCTGAGACACATACTATGGCATGAGATGTGATATCAAACTCCTTCCCATTCCAATCCTGAGACCCTTCCTATAGCTTGAGATGTGATATCCAACTCCTTCCCATTCCAATTCTGAGACCCTTCCTATACCATGAGACTTGATATCTCAATGCTTCTAATACGAAACCTGAGACCCTTCCTATAGCATGAGATGTGATATCCAATTCCTTCCCATTCCAAACCTGAGACCCTTCCTACAGCATGCGATGTCATATCTCAATGCTTCTAATACCAAACCTGAGACCCGTCCTATAACATGAGATGGGATATCCAACTCCTTCCCATTCCAAATCTAAGACCCTTCGTATAGCATGAGATGTGATATCTCAATGCTTCTAATACCAAACCTGGATCCTTCCTATAGCATGAAATGTGATATAAAACTCCGTCCCATTCCAATCCTGCGTCCCTTCCTATAGCATGAGATTTGATATCTCAATGTTTCTACTACCAAACCTGAGACCCGTCCTATAACATGAGATATGATATCCAATTCCTCCCCATTCCAATCCGGAAACCATTCCTATACCATGAGGTGTGAAATCTCAATGCTTCTAATACCAAACCTGAGACCCGTCCTATAACATGAGATGTGATATCCAAATCCTTCCCCTTCCAAAACTGAGACCCTTCCTTTAGCATGAGATGTGATATCCAGCTCCTTCCCATTCCAATCCTGAGACATTTCCGATAGCATGAGATGTGATATCTCAATGCTTCTAATATCAAAACTGAGACCCTCCTTATAGCATGAGATGTGATATCTAAGTCCTTCCCATTCCAATCCTGAGATCCTTCTGATAGCAGAGATGTGATATCTCAATGCTTATACGAAACCTGAGACCCTTCCTATGGCATGAGTTGTGATATACAAATCCTTCCCATTCCAAACCAGAGACCCTTCCTATAGCGTGAGCTGTGATATCACAATGCTTGTAATACCAAACCTGAGACCCTTCCTATAGCATGAGATGTGATATCTCAATGCTTCTAATACCAAAACTGAGACCCGTCTTAAAGCATGAGATGTGATATCCAACTCCTTCTCATTCCAAACCTGAGGCCCTTCCTATAGCATATGTGATATCCAACTCCTTCCCATTCCAAACCTGAGACCCATCCTATAGCAAGAATGTAATATCCAACTCCTTCTCATTCCAATCCTGAGACCATTCCTATAGCATGAGATGTGATATCTCAATGCTTCTAATAGCAAACCTGAGATCCTTCCTATGACATGAGATGTGAATATCTCAATGCTTCTAATACCACACCTGAGACCCATCCAATAACATGAGATTGGATATCCAGGTCCTTCCCATTCCAATCCTGAGACCCTTCCTATAGCATGGGATGTGATATCTCAATGCTTCTAATACCAAACCTGAGACCCTTCCTATAACATGAGATGGTATATCCAACTCCTTCCCATTCCAATCCTGAGACCCTTCCGATAGCAGAGATGTGATATCTCAATGCTTATACCAAACCTGAGACCTTTCCTATGGCATGAGATGTGATATCCAAATCCTTCCCATTCCAATCCTGAGATCCTTCCTATAACATGAGATGTGATATCCAATTCCTTCCCATTCCAAACCTGAGACCCTTCCTATTGGATGAGATGTGATATCCAACTCCTTCCCATTCCAATCCTGAGACCCTTCCTATACCGTGAGATGTGATATCTCAATGCTTCTAATACCAAACCTGGGACCCGTCCTATAACATGAGATATGATATCCAAATCCTTCCCCTTCCAAACCTGAGACCCTTCCTTTAGCATGAGATGTGATATCCAAATCCTTCCCATTCCAATCCTGAAACCCTTCCTATGGCATGAGATGTGATATCTCAATGTTTCTAATAAAAAACCTGAGACCCATCCTTTAGCATGAGATGTGATATCCAAATCCTTCCCATTCCAAACCTGAGACCCTTCCTATAGCATGAGATGTGATATCTCAATGCTTATACCAAACCTGAGACCCTTCCTATAGCCTGAGATGTGATATCCAACTCCTTCCCATTCCAATCCTGAGACCCTTCCTATAGCATGAGATGTGATATCTCAATGCCTCTAATACCAAACCTGAGATCTTTCCTCTAACATGAAATGTGATATCCAACTCCTTCCCTTTCCAAACCTGAGAGCCTACCTATAGCATGAGATGTGATATCCAAGTCCTTCCCATTCCAATCCTTAGACCCCTCCTACAGCATGCAATATGATATCTCAATGCTTATACCAAACCTGAGACCCTTCCTATAGCATGAGATGTGATATCCATCTCCTTCCCATTCCAATCCTGAGACCCTTCCTATAGCATGAGATGTGATATCTCAATGCCTCTAATACCAAACCTGAGATCCTTCCTCTAACATGAAATGTGATATCCAACTCCTTCCCTTTCCAAACCTGAGAGCCTACCTATAGCATGAGATGTGATATCCAAGTCCTTCCCATTCCAATCCTTAGACCCTTCCTACAGCATGCAATGTGATATCTCAATGATTCTAATACCAAACCTGAGACCCGTCCTATAACATGAGATGGGATATCCAACTCCTTCCCATTCCAATCCTGAGACACTTCTGATAGAAGGGATGTGATATCTCAATGCTTATACCAAACCTGAGACACTTCCCTTAACATGAGATCTGATATCCAACTCCTTCCAGTTCCAAACCTGAGACCCTTCCTATAGCATGAGATGTGATATCCAACTCCTTCCCATTCCAATCCTGAGTCCCATCCGATAGCATGAGATGTGATATCTCAATGCTTCTAATACCAAACCTGAGATCCTTCCTATAACATGAGATGTGATATCCAAATCCCCTTCCAAACCTGAGACCCTCCCTATAGCATGAGATGTGATATCCAACTCCTTCCAGTTCCAAACCTGAGACCCTTCCGATAGCATGAGATGTGATATCTCAATGCCTCTAATACCAAACCTGAGATCCTTCCTCTAACATGAAATGTGATATCCAACTCCTTCCCTTTCCAAACCTGAGAGCCTTCCTATAGCATGAGATGTGATATCCAACTCCTTCCCATTCCAATCTTGAGACCCTTCCGATAGCATGAGATGTGATATCTCAATGCCTCTAATACCAAACCTGAGATCCTTCCTCTAACATGAAATGTGATATCCAACTCCTTCCCTTTCCAAACCTCAGAGCCTTCCTATAGCATGAGATGTGATATCCAAGTCCTTCCCATTCCAATCCTGAGACCCTTCCTATAACATGAGATGTGATATCCAACTCCTTCCCATTCCAACCTGAGACCCTTCCTATAGCATGAGATGGGATATCCAACTCCATCCAAATCCAATCCTGAGACCCTTCAGATAGCATGAGATGTGATATATCAATGCTTCTACCAAACCTGAGACCCATATTATGGCATGAGATGTGATATCAAACTCCTTCCCATTCCAATCCTGAGACCCTTCCTATAGCTTGGGATGTGATATCCAACTCCTTCCCATTCCAATTCTAAGACCCTTCCTATACCATGAGACTTGATATCTCAATGCTTCTAATACGAAACCTGAGACCCTTCCTATAGCATGAGATGTGATATCTCAATGCTTCTAATACCAAACCTGAGACCCTTCCTATAGCATGAGATGGGATATCCAACTCCTTCCCAATCCAATCCTGAGACCCTTCCTATACCATGAGATGTGATATCTCAATGCTTCTAATACTAAACCTGAGACCCGTCCTATAACATGAGATGTAATGTCCTAATCCTTCCCCTTCCAAGCCTGAGACCCTTCCTTTAGCATGAGATGTGATATCCAACTTCTTCCCATTCCAATCCTGAGACCCTTCCGATAGCATGAGATGTGATATCTCAATGATTCTAATATGAAACCTGAGACCCTCACTATAGCATCAGATGTGATATCCAAGTCCTTCCCATTCCAATCCTGAAACCCTTCCTATAACATGAGATGTGATATCTCAATGCTTCTAATACCAAACCTGAGACCCTTCCTATAACATGAGATAGGATATCCAACTCCTTCCCATTCCAATCCCGAGACCCTTCCGATAGCAGAGATGTGATATATCAATGCTTATACCAAACCTGAGACCCTTCCTATGACATGAGATGTCATATACTACTCCTTCCCATTCCAATCCTGGGACCCTTCCTATAGCATGAGATGTGATATCTCAATGCTTCTACCAAACCTGAGACCCTTCCTATAGCAAGAGATGTGATATACAAATCCTTCCCATTCCAAACCTGAGACCCTTCCTATAGCAAGACATGTGATATCCAAATCCTTCCCATTCCAATCCTGAAACCCTTCCTATGGCAAGAGATGTGATATCTCAATGTTTCTAATAAAAAACCTGAGACCCATCCTTTAGCATGAGATGTGATATCCAAATCCATCCCATTCCAATCCTGAGACCCTTCCTATAGCATGAGATGTGATATCTCAATGCTTATACCAAACCTGAACCCTTCCTATAGCATGAGATGTGATATCCAACTCCTTCCTATTCCAATCCTGAGACCCTTCCTATAGCATGAGATTTGATATCTCAATGCCTCTAATATCAAACCTGAGATCCTTCCTCTAACATGAAATGTGATATCCAACTCCTTCCCTTTCCAAACCTGAGAGCCTACCTGTAGCATGAAATGTGATATCCAAGTCCTTCCCATTCCAATCCTTAGACCCTTCCTACAGCATGCAATGTGATATCTCAATGATTCTAATACCAAACCTGAGACCCGTCCTATAACATGAGATGGGATATCCAACTCCTTCCCATTCCAATCCAGAGATACTTCCGATAGCAGAGATGTGATATCTCAATGCTTATACCAAACCTGAGACGCTTCCTATAACATGAGATGTGATATCCAACTCCTTCCAGTTCCAAACCTAAGACCCTTCCTATAGCATGAGATGTGATATCCAACTCCATCCCGTTCCAATCCTGAGACCCATCCGATAGCATGAGATGTGATATCTCAATGCTTCTAATACCAAACCTGAGATCCTTCCTATAACATGAGATGTGATATCCAAATCCACTTCCAAACCTGAGACCCTCCCTATAGCATGAGATGTGATATCCAACTCCTTCCCGTTCCAATCCTGAGACCAATCCGATAGCATGAGATGTGATATCTCAATGCTCATACCAAACCTGAGACCCTTCCTATAGGATGAGAAGTGATATCCAACACCTTCCCATTCCAAACCTGAGACCCTCCCTATAGCATGAGATGTGATATCCAACTCCTTCCCGTTCCAATCCTGAGACCAATCCGATAGCATGAGATGTGATATCTCAATGCTCATACCAAACCTGAGACCCTTCCTATAGGATGAGAAGTGATATCCAACTCCTTCCCATTCCAAACCTGAGACCTTTCCAATTGCATGAGATGTGATATCCAACTCCTTCCCAATCCAATCCTGAGACCCATCCGATAGCATTAGATGTGATATCTCAATGCTTCGAATATCAAACCTGAGACCCTCCCTATAGCATGAGATGTGATATCCAACTCCTTCCCAATCCAATCCTGAGACCCTTCCGATAGAATGAGATGTGATATCCAACTCCTGCCAATTCCAACCTCTGACCCTTCCTATAGCATGAGATGGGATATCCAACTCCTTCCCAATCAAATCCTGAGACCCTTCCGATAGCATGAGATGCGATATCTTAATGCTTCTACCATACCTGAGACCTTCCTATGGCATGAGATGTGATATCCAACTCCTTCCCAATCCAATCCTGAGACCCTCCCTATAGCATGAGATGTGATATCCAACTCCTTCCCATTCCAATCCTTTGACCCTTCCCATAGCATGAGATGTGATATCCAACTCCTTCCCATTCCAATCATGAGGCCCTTCCTATAGCATGAGGTGTGATATCGAACTCCTTCCCATTCCAATCCTGACACCCTTCCTTTAGCATGAGATGTGATATCTCAATGCTTCTACCAAACCTGAGATCCTTCCTAAAGCATGAGATGTGATATCCAACTCCTTCCCAATCCAATCCTGAGACCCTTCCGATAGCATTAGATGTGATATTTCAATGCTTCTAATATCAAACCTGAGACCCTCCCTATAGCATGAGATGTGATATCCAACTCCTTCCCAATCCAATCCTGAGACCCTTCCGATAGCATGAGATGTGATATCCAACTCCTTCCAATTCCAACCTATGACCCTTCCTATAGCATGAGATGGGATATCAACTCCTTCCCAATCCAATCCTGAGACCCTTCCGATAGCATGAGATGTGATATCTTAATGCTTCTACCATACCTGAGACCTTCCTATGGCATGAGATGTGATATCCAACTCCCTCCCATTCCAATCCTGAGACCCTTCCTAAAGCATGAAATGTGATATCCAACTCCTTCCCATTCCAATCCTGAGACCCTTCCAATAGCATGAGATGTGATATCCAACTCCTTCCCATTCCAATCCTGAGACCCTTCCTATAACATGAGATGTGATATCCAACTCCTTCCCAATCCAATCCTGAGACCCTCCCTATAGCATGAGATGTGATATCCAACTCCTTCCCATTCCAATCCTGAGACCCTCCCTATAGCATGAGATGTGATATTCAACTCCTTCCCATTCCAATCCTGAGACCCTTACGATAGGATGAGATTTATTATCTCACTCCTTCAAATACTAAACTTGAGTCCCTTCCTAAAGGATGAGATCTGATATCTCAGTGCTTCTAATACCAAACCTGAGTCCCTTCCTATAACATGAGATGTGATATCCAACTCCTTCGCATTCCAATCATGAGGCCCTTCCTATAGCATGAGATGTGATATCTCAATGCTCTTATTACCAAACCTGGGATCTTTCCTATAACACGAGATGATATCCACCTCCTTCCCATTCTAATCCTGAACCCCTTCCATGAGATGTGATATCTCAATGCTTCTAATACCAAAGTCGGACCGTTCCTATACCATGAGATGTGATATCCAACTCCTTCCCATTCCAATCCTGCGTCCCTTCATTTAGCATGGGATTTGAGATCTCAGTGCTTCTAATACCAAACCTGAGACACTTCCTATAACATGAGATGTGATATCCAACTCCTGCCGATTCCACTCCTGAGACCCTTCCTATGGCATGAGATGTGATATCTTAATGTTTCTAATAACAAACCTGAGACCCTTCCTATTGCAAGAGATGTGATATCCAAATCCTTCCCATTCCAAACCTGAGACCCTTCCTATAGCATGAGATGTGATATCCAACTTCTTCCCATTCCAATCCCGCGTCTCTTCATATAGCATGGAATTTGATATCTCAGTGCTTCTAATACAAAACCTGAGAGCCTTCCTATGAGATTTGATATCCAACTCCTTCCGATTCCAATCCTGAGACACTTCCTATACCATGAGATGTGATATCTCAATGTTTCTAGTACCAAACCTGAGACCCTTCCTATTGCAAGAGATGTGATATCCAAATGCTTCCCATTCCAATCCTGAGACCCTTCCTATAGCATTAGATGTGATATCTCAATGCTTCTACCAAACCTGATATTGTTCCTATTGCATGAGATTTGATATTCAACACCTTCGTATTCCAATCCTGAGACCCTTCCGATAGCATGAGATGTGATACCTCAGTGCTTCTAATACCAAACCTGAGACCCTTCCTATGGCATGACATGTGATATCCAACTCCTTCCCTTTCCAATCCTGAGACTCAGAGCTCCCTAACTTCTCACCACTCCTAGCTCCCGGATTGATCCTGTTCGCTGTCTCGTCTCTCCCTTCTTCGGCTTCCTTCTTTCATTAACCTACAGGTTCCTGACCTGGACTCTAACGAAATCTGCAACTCTTCATGCCGCTGGCCCTCCACACTCTGCAGGGAATACTCTGGATTTTCTGGTCTCAGACCTCTAATTTAGACGCGAGTTCCCTGCCTTCTCTCCTCTTCCCGCTGCCTTCAAAACAACAAATGAACTCCAAAAGATACACAGTGCTCAGAATGCTTTATAACACCCATTATTCAACTTATAGCTGTAACCCGCTAGACTTATTGAAACGTGCTAAAAACTATCAAAAACAGCTCGAAAATGTACTTTCCTCGCGTTTTGGTAAATGCTAACTGTGTTGAGTTTCCTGTTTGTCAGTGTACGTGCGTTTGTTCAGTCGAACCTGATATTTTTAACCACTCGTCTCCCATACAAGTGGGATCAAAATATACTTTGTTTACAGGCTGAAGGTATACTGCTGAAATCTTCAATGCATTATCAGCTTTCCTTACTGTTCTGGAACGTGTATTTGCCATCTGTTAATCCAGTCACCATGTGTGCCTTCTAGTTTACAAGCTGCACTCCCCTGGTGATCTCGTTCTCTCCAAAGTAGGCTAATCCAGTTGGTCCTCCTCAGAGGCGTTCTTCCTTTCTATTCCTGTTCCCTGCAGTTTCGCGTTGCAAGTGCTTGCTTCCCAGCTCTGGTTTAGACGCTGTTCCTCCTCAGAGGCGTTATTCCTTTCTTTTCCTATTCCCTGCAGTTTCGCGTTGCAAGTGCTCGCTTCCCAGCTCTGGTTTAGACGCGTGTTCCATGCCTTCTCTCCTCTTCCCGATGCCTTCAAAATAACAAATGAGCTCCATAAGATTCACAGTGCTCAGAATGCTTTATAACACCCTTTATTCAACTTAGAGCCGTAACCCTCTAGACGTATTGAAAAGTGCTAAAAACTAGCAAAAAGAGCTAGAAAGTGTACTTTCCTCGTGTTTTGGTAAATACTAATTCTGTTTCGTTTCCTGTTTGTAGTGTCCGTGCGTTCGTTCAGTTGAACCTGATGTTTTTAACCACTCGTCTCCCATACAAGGAGGATCAAATGTACTTTGTTTACAGGCTGAAGGTATACTGCTGAAATCTTCAATGCATTATCAGCTATCCTGACTGTTCTGGAACGTGTTTTTGCCATCTGTTAATCCAGGCACCATCGTCCCTTCTAGTTAACAGGCTGCACTCCCCTGGTGATCCCGTTCTCTCCAAAGTAGGCTAATCCAGTTGCTCCTCATCAGAGGCGTTCTTCCTCTCTGTCTTTCCCCTCTACATCGTTTCGCGTTGCAAACACTCGCTACCCTGCTCTCTGGTTTAGACGCTGTTCCTCCTCAGAGGTGTTATTCCTTTCTTTTCCTGTTCCCTGCAGTTTCGCGTTGCAAGTGCTCGCTTCCCAGCTCTGGTTTAGACACGTGTTCCCTGCTTTCTCTCCTCTTCCCGATGCCTTCAAAACAACAAATGAGCTCCATAAGATTCACAGTGCTCAGAATGCTTTATAACACCCATTATTCAACTTAGAGCCGTAACCCGCTAGACGTATTGAAACGTGCTAAAAAAAACTAGCAAAAACAGCTAGAAAGTGTACTTTCCTCGCGTTTTGGTAAATGCTAATTCTGTTTCGTTTCCTGTTTGTAGTGTCCGTGCGTTAGTTCAGTTGAACCTGATGTTTTTAACCACTCGTCTCCCATACAAGGAGGATCAAAATGTACGTTGTTTACAGGCTGAAGGTATACTGCTGAAATCTTCAATGCATTATCAGCTATCCTGACTGTTCTGGAACGTGTATGTGACATCTGTTAATCCAGTCGTCCCTTCTAGTTTACAAGCTGCACTTTATGAGCCCATTTGTTGATTTGAAGGCAGCGTGAAGAGGAGAGAAGGCAGGGAAAACGCGTCTAAATCAGAGCTGGGAAGCGAGCACTTGACACGCGAAACTGCAGTGAACAGGAAAAGAAAGGAAGAACGCCTCTGAGGAGGAACAGCGTCTAAATCAGAGAGCAGGGAAGTGAGTGTTTGCAACGCGAAACGATGCAGAGGGCGAGGATAGAAAGGAAGAACGACTCTGAGGAGGAGCAACTGGATTAGCCTACTTTGGAGAAAACGGGATCACCAGGGGTGACCACATGGTGACTGGATTAACAGATGGCAAATACACGTTCCAGAACAGTCAGGAAAGCTGATAATGCATTGAAGATTTCAGCAGTATACCTTCAGCCTGTAAACAAAGTACATTTTGATCCTCCTTGTATGGGAGACGAGTGATTAAAAACCAGGATCAACTGCACTAACGCACGGACACTACAAACAGGAAACGCAACACAATTAGCATTTACCAAAACGCGAGGAAAGTACATTTTCTAGCTGATTTTCCTAGTTTTAACTCGTTTCAATACGTCTAGCGGGTTACGGCTATAAGTTGAATAATGTGTGTTATAAAGCATTCTGAGCACTGTGTATCTTTTGGAGCTCATTTGTTGTTTTGAAGGCAGCGGGAAGAGAGAAGGCAGGGAACAGGTGTCTAAACCAGAGCTGGGAAGCGAGCACTTGCAACGCGAAACTGCAGGAAACAGGAAAAGAAAGGAAGAACGCCTCTGAGGAGGAACAGCGTCTAAACCAGAGAGCAGGGAAGCGAGTGTTTGCAACGCGAAACGATGCAGTGGGCAAGGATAGAAAGGAAGAAGGCCTCTGAAGAGGAGCAACTGGATTAGCCTACTTTGGAGAGAACGGGATCACCAGGGGGAGTGCAGCCTGTAAACTAGAAGTGACACATGGTGACTGGATTAACAGATGTCAAATACACATTCCAGAATAGTCATGAAAGCAGATAATGCATTGAAGATTTCAGCAATATACCTACAGCCTGTAAAGAAAGTACATTTTGATCCCCCTTGTATAGGAGACGAGTGGTTAAAAGCATCAGGTTCGACTGAACAAACGCACGGACACTGTACAAACAGGAAATGCAACAGAATTAGCATTTACAAAAACCCGAGGAAAGTACATTTTCTAGCTGTTTTTTCTAGTTTTTAGCACGTTTCAATACGTCTAGCGGGTTACGGCTATAAATTGAATAATGGGTTTTATAAAGCATTCTGTGCACTGTGTATCTTTTGGAGCTCATTTGTTGTTTTGAAGGCAGCGGGAAGAGGAGAAAAGGCAGGGAACTCCCGTCTAAATTAGAGGTCTGAGACCAGAAAATCCAGAGTATTCCCTGCAGAGTGTGGAGGGCCAGCGGCATGAAGAGTTGCAGATTTCGTTAGAGTCCAGGTCAGGAACATGTAGGTTAATGGAAGAAGGTAGCCGAAGAAGGGAGAGACGAGACAGCGAACAGGATCAATTCGGGAGCTAGGAGTGGTGAAAAGTTAGGGAGATCTGAGTCTCAGGATTGGAAAGGGTTGGATATCACGTCATGCCATAGGAAGGGTCACAGGTTTGGTTTTAGAAGCACTGAGATATCACATCTCATGCTATCGGAAGGGTCTCAGGATTGGAATGGGAAGGAGTTGAATATCAAATCTCATCCTATTGGAAGGGTCTCATGTTTGGAATGGGAAGCATTTGGATATCACATCTCTTGCAATAGGAAGGGTCTCAGGTTTGGTATTAGAAACATTGATATCACATTTCATGGTATAGGAAGGGTCTCAGGATTGGAATCGGAAGGAGTTGTATATAACATCTCATGTTATAGGAAGGGTCTCAGGTTTAGTATTAGAAGCACTGAGATATCAAATCTCATGCTAAATGAAGGGACGCAGGATTGGAATGGGAAGGAGTTGGATATCACATCTCATGCTATAGGAACGGTCCAACTTTAGTATTAGAAGCATTGAGATAGCACATCTCATGGAATGGGCTCAGGATTGGAATGGGAAGGAGTTGAATATCACATCTCATGTTATAGGAATGATCGCAGGTTTGGTATTAAGAGCATTGAGATATCACATCTCGTGCTATAGGAAGGGTCTCAGGATTGGATCGGGAAGGAGTTGGATATCACATCTCATGCTATAGGAAGGGTCTCAGGTTTGGTAGAAGCATCGAGATATCACATCTCATGCTATAGGAAGGGCCTCATGATTGGAATGGGAAGGATTTGGATATCACATCTCATGTTATAGGAAGGGACTCAGGTTTGGTATTAGAAGCACTGAGATATCAGATCTCATCCGTTAGGAAGGGACTCAAGTTTGGTATTTGAAGGAGTGAGATAATAAATCTCATCCTATCGGAAGGGTCTCAGGATTGGAATGGGAAGGAGTTGGATATCATCTCATGCTATAGGAAGGGTCTCAGGTTTGGTAGAAGCATTGAGATATCACATCTCATGCTATAGGAAGGGCCTCATGATTGGAATGGGAAGGAGTTGGATATCACATCTCATGCTATAGGAAGGGTCTCAGGATTGGATTGGGAAGGAGTTGGATATCACATCTCATGCAATAGGAAAGGTCTCAGGTTTGGAATGGGAAGGGTTTGGATATCACATCTCTTGCAATAGGAAGGGTCTCAGGTTTGTTATTAGAAACATTGAGATATCACATCTCATGCCATAGGAAGGGTCTCAGGAGTGGAATCGGCAGGAGTTGGATATCACATCTCATGTTATAGGAAGTGTCTCAGGTTTGGTATTAGAAGCACTGAGATCTCAAATCCCATGCTAAATGAAGGGACGCAGGATTGGAATGGGAAGGAGTTGGATATCACATCTCATGGTATAGGAACGGTCCGACTTTGGTATTAGAAGCATTGAGATATCACATCTCATGGAAGGGGTTCAGGATTGGAATGGGAAGGAGGTGGATATCATCTCGGTTATAGGAATGATCCCAGGTTTGGTAATAAGAGCATTGAGATATCACATCTCATGCTATAGGAAGGGCCTCATGATTGGAATGGGAAGGAGTTGGATATCACATCTCATGTTATAGGAAGGGACTCAGGTTTGGTATTAGAAGCACTGAGATATCAGATCTCATCCTTTAGGAAGGGACTCAAGTTTGGTATTTGAAGGAGTGAGATAATAAATCTCATCCTATCGTAAGGGTCTCAGGATTGGAATGGGAAGGAGTTGAATATCACATCTCATGCTTTAGGAAGGATCTCAGGTTTGGTAGAAGCATTGAGATATCACATCTCATGCTAAAGGAAGGGTGTCAGGATTGGAATGGGAAGGAGTTGGATATCACACCTCATGCTATAGGAAGGGCCTCATGATTGGAATGGGAAGGAGTTGGATATCACATCTCAGGCTATGGGAAGGGTCAAAGGATTGGAATTGGAAGGAGTTGGATATCACATCTCATGCTATAGGGAGGGTCTCAGGATTGGATTGGGAAGGAGTTGGATATCACATCTCATGTTATAGGAAGGGTCTCGGGATTGGAATGGGAAGGAGTTGGATATCCTATCTCATGTTATAGGAAGGGTCTCAGGTTTGGTATTAGAAGCATTGAGATATCACATCTCATGTTATAGGAAGGGTCTCAGGATTGGAATGGGAAGGACTTGGATATCACATCTCATGCTATAGGGAGGGTCTCAGGTTTCATATTAGAAGCATTGAGATATCACATCTCATGCTATCGGAAGGGTCTCAGGATTGGAATGGGAAGGAGTTGGATATCACATCTCATGCTAAAATAAGGGTCTCAGGCTTGGAAGGGGAAGGATTAGGATATTACATCTCATGTTATAGGACGGATCTCAGGTTTAGTATTAGAAGCATTGAGATATCACATCTCATGGTATAGGAAGGGTCTCAGGATTGGATTGGGAAGGTGTTGGATATCCCATCTCATGCTATAGGAAGGGTCTCAGGTTTGGTATTAGAAGCATTGAGATATCACATCTCATGCTATAGGAAGGGTCTCAGGTTTCGTATTAGAAGCATTGAGATATCAAGTCTCATGGTATAGGACGGGTCTCAGGATTGGAATGGGAAGGAGTTGGATATCACATCTCATGCTATAGGAAGGGTCTCAGGATTGGAATGGGAAGGATTTGGATATCACATCTCATGTTATAGGAAGGGTCTCAGGTTTGTTATTAGAAGCATTGAGATATCACATCTCATGTTATAGGACAGTCTCAGGTTTGGTATTAGAAGCATTGAGATATTACATCTCATGGTATAGGGCGGGTCTCAGGATTGGAATGGGAAGGAGTTGGATATCACATCTCATGCTATCGGAAGGGTCTCAGGATTGGAATGGGAAGGAGTTGGATATCACATTTCATGCTTTAGGAAGGGTCTCAGGATTGGAATGGGAAGGAGTTGGATATCACATCTCATGCCATAGGAAGGTCTCAGGTATGGTAGAAGCATTAAGATATCACATCTCATGCTATCGGAAGGGTCTCAGGATTGGATTGGGAAGGAGTTGGATATCCCATCTCATGCTATAGGAAGGGTCATAGGTTGGAATTGGAAGGAGTTGGATATCACATCTCATGCTATCGGAAAGGTCTCAGGATTGGATTGGGAAGGAGTTGGATATCACATCTCATGCTATAGGGAGGGTCTCAGGTTTGATATTAGAAGCATTGAGATATCACATCTAATGCTATCGGAAGGGTCTCAGGGTTGGATTGGGAAGGAGTTGGATATCACATCATGCAATAGGAAAGGTCTCAGGTTTGGAATGGGAAGGGTTTGGATATCACATCTCTTGCAATAGGAAGGGTCTCAGGTCTGGTATTAGAAACATTGAGATATCACATCTCATGGTATAGGAAGGGTCTCAGGATTGGAATGGGAAGGAGTTGGATATCATCTCATGCTATAGGAAGGGTCTCAGGATTGGAATGGGAAGGTGTTGGATATCACTTCTCATCCTATAGGAAGGGTCTCAGGTTTGGAATGGGAAGCATTTGGATATCACATCTCTTGCAATAGGAATGATCCAAGGTTTGGTATTAAGAGCCTTGAGATATCACATCTCATGCTATAGGAAGGGTCTCAGGATTGGAATGGGAAGGAGTTGGATATCACATCTCATGCTATAGGAAGGGTCTCAGGTTTGGTAGAAGCATTGAGATATAACATCTCATGCTAAAAGGAAGGGCCTCATGATTGGAATGGGAAGGAGTTGGATATGACATCTCTTGCAATAGGAAGGGTCTCAGGTTTGTTATTAGAAACATTGAGATATCACATCTCATGCCATAGGAAGGGTCTCAGGAGTGGAATGGGAAGGAGTTGGATATCATCTCATGCTATAGGAAGGGTCTCAGGTTGGGAACGGGAAGGAGTTGGATATCACATCTCATGCTTTAAGAAGGGTCTCAGGTTTGGTATTACAAGCATTGTGATATTACATCTCATGCTATAGGAAGGGTCTCAGGATTGGATTGGGAAGGAGTCGGATATCACAGCTCATGCTATAAGAAGGGCCTCAGGTTTGGTATGAGAAACATTGAGATATCACATCTCATGGTATAGGAAGGATCTCAGGATTGGAATAGGAAGGAGTTGGATATCACATCTCATGTTATAGGAAGGGTCTCAGGTTTGGTAGCAGCATTGAGATATCACATCTCATGCTATAGGAAGGGTCTCAGGATTGGAATGGGAAGGAGAAGTATATGACATCTCATGCCATAGGAAGGGTCTCAGGTTTGGTATGAGCATTGAGATATCACATCTCTGCTATCGGAAGGGTCTCGGGATTGGAATGGGAAGGAGTTGGATATCACATCTCATGCTATAGGAAGGGTCTCAGGTTTGGTATTAGAAGCATAGAGATGTCACGGTTCATGCTATAGGAAGGGTCTCAGGATTGGAATAGGAAGGAGTTGGATATCACATCTCATGCTATATTAAGGGACTCAGGTGTGGTATTACAAGCATTGTGATATTAGATCTCATGCTATAGGAAGGGTCTCAGGATTGGATTGGGAACTAGTCGGATATCACATCTCATGCTATAGGAAGGGTCTCAGGTTTGGAATGGGAAGGATTTGTATATCACATCTCTTGCTATAGGAAGGGTCTCAGGTTTTTTATTAGAAACATTGAGATATCACATCTCATGCTATAGGAAGGGTTTCAGGATTGGAACGGGAAGGATTTGGATATCACATCTCATGCTAAAGGAAGGGTCTCAGGTTTGGAAGGGGAAGGATTTGGATATCATATCTCATGTTATAGGACGGGTCCGAGGTTTGGTATTAGAAGCATTGAGATATCACATCTCATGGTATAGGAAGGGTCTCAGGATTGGAATGGGAAGGAGTTGGATATCACATCTCATCCAATAGGAAGGGTCAAAGGTTTGGAATGGGAAGGAATTGGATATCACATCTCATGTTACAGGAAGGATCTCAGGATTGGAATGGGAAGGATTTGGATATCATATCTCTTGCTATAGGAAGGGTCTCAGGTTTGGTGTTAGAAGCATTGAGATATCACATCTCATGCTATAGGAAGGGTCTCAGGATTGGAATGGGAAGGAGTTGGATATCATCTCATGCTATAGGAAGGGTCTCAGGATTGGAATGGGAAGGAGTTGGATATCTCATCTCATGCTATAGGAAGGGTCTCAGGATTGGAATGGGAAGGAGTTGGATATCACATCTCATGCTATAGGAAGGGTCTTAGGTTTGGTAGAAGCATTGAGATATCACATCTCATGCTATAGGAAGGGCCTCATGATTGGAATGGGAAGGAGTTGGATATCACATCTCATGCTATAGGAAGGGTCTCAGGATTGGATTGGGAAGGAGTTGGATATCACATCTCATGCAATAGGAAAGGTCTCAGGTTTGGAATGGGAAGGGTTTGGATATCACATCTCTTGCAATAGGAAGGGTCTCAGGTTTGTTATTAGAAACATTGAGATATCACATCTCATGCCATAGGAAGGGTCTCAGGAGTGGAATCGGCAGGAGTTGGATATCACATCTCATGTTATAGGAAGTGTCTCAGGTTTGGTATTAGAAGCACTGAGATCTCAAATCCCATGGTAAATGAAGGGACGCAGGATTGGAATGGGAAGGAGTTGGATATCACATCTCATGGTATAGGAACGGTCCGACTTTGGTATTAGAAGCATTGAGATATCACATCTCATGGAAGGGGTTCAGGATTGGAATGGGAAGGAGGTGGATATCATCTCGGTTATAGGAATGATCCCAGGTTTGGTAATAAGAGCATTGAGATATCACATCTCATGCTATAGGAAGGGCCTCATGATTGGAATGGGAAGGAGTTGGATATCACATCTCATGTTATAGGAAGGGACTCAGGTTTGGTATTAGAAGCACTGAGATATCAGATCTCATCCTTTAGGAAGGGACTCAAGTTTGGTATTTGAAGGAGTGAGATAATAAATCTCATCCTATCGTAAGGGTCTCAGGATTGGAATGGGAAGGAGTTGAATATCACATCTCATGCTATAGGGAGGATCTCAGGTTTGGTAGAAGCATTGAGATATCACATCTCATGCTATAGGAAGGGTCTCAGGATTGGAATGGGAAGGAGTTGGATATCATCTCATGCTATAGGAAGGGCCTCATGATTGGAATGGGAAGGAGTTGGATATCACATCTCAGGCTATGGGAAGGGTCAAAGGATTGGAATTGGAAGGAGTTGGATATCACATCTCATGCTATAGGGAGGGTCTCAGGATTGGATTGGGAAGGAGTTGGATATCACATCTCATGTTATAGGAAGGGTCTCGGGATTGGAATGGGAAGGAGTTGGATATCCTATCTCATGTTATAGGAAGGGTCTCAGGTTTGGTATTAGAAGCATTGAGATATCACATCTCATGTTATAGGAAGGGTCTCAGGATTGGAATGGGAAGGACTTGGATATCACATCTCATGCTATAGGGAGGGTCTCAGGTTTCATATTAGAAGCATTGAGATATCACATAACATGCTATCGGAAGGGTCTCAGGATTGGAATGGGAAGGAGTTGGATATCACATCTCATGCTAAAATAAGGGTCTCAGGCTTGGAAGGGGAAGGATTAGGATATTACATCTCATGTTATAGTACGGGTCTCAGGTTTAGTATTAGAAGCATTGAGATATCACATCTCATGGTATAGGAAGGGTCTCAGGATTGGATTGGGAAGGTGTTGGATATCCCATCTCATGCTATAGGAAGGGTCTCAGGTTTGGTATTAGAAGCATTGAGATATCACATCTCATGCTATAGGAAGGGTCTCAGGTTTCGTATTAGAAGCATTGAGATATCAAGTCTCATGGTATAGGAAGGGTCTCAGGATTGGATTTGGATGGAGTTGGATATCCCATCTCATGCTATAGTAAGGGTCTCAGGTTGGAATGGTAAGGAGTTGGATATCACATTATATGTTATAGGAAGGGTCTCCGGATTGGAATGGGAAGGACTTGGATATCACATCTCATGCTATAGGAAGGCTCTCAGGTTTGGAAAGGGAAGGAGTTGGATATCACATTTCAAGTTAGAGGAAGTATCTCAGGTTTGGCATTAGAGGAATTGAGATATCACATCTCATGCTATCGGAAGGGTCTCAGGATTGGAATGGGAAGGAGTTGGATAGCACATCTCATGCTATAGGAAGGGTCTCAGGTTTGGAACTGGAAGGAGTTGGATATCACATCTCATGCTATAGGGAGGGTCTCAGGTTTGGAAGGGGATTTGGATATCACATCTCATGTTATAGGAAGGATCTCAGGTTTGGTATTAGAAGCAGTGACATATCACATCTCATGCTATCGGAAGGGTCTCAGGATTGGAATGGGAAGGAGTTGGATATCACATCTCATGCTAAAATAAGGGTCTCAGGCTTGGAAGGGGAAGGATTAGGATATTACATCTCATGTTATAGGACGGGTCTCAGGTTTAGTATTAGAAGCATTGAGATATCACATCTCATGGTATAGGAAGTGTCTCAGGATTGGATTGGGAAGGTTTTGGATATCCCATCTCATGCTATAGGAAGGGTCTCAGGTTTGGTATTAGAAGCATTGAGATATCACATCTCATGCTATAGGAAGGGTCTCAGGTTTCGTATTAGAAGCATTGAGATATCAAGTCTCATGGTATAGGAAGGGTCTCAGGATTGGATTTGGATGGAGTTGGATATCCCATCTCATGCTATAGGAAGGGTCTCAGGTTGGAATGGGAAGGAGTTGGATATCACATTATATGTTATAGGAAGGGTCTCCGGATTGGAATGGGAAGGACTTGGATATCACATCTCATGCTATAGGAAGGCTCTCAGGTTTGGAAAGGGAAGGAGTTGGAAATCACATTTCAAGTTAGAGGAAGTATCTCAGGTTTGGTATTAGAGGAATTGAGATATCACATCTCATGCTATCGGAAGGGTCTCAGGATTGGAATGGGAAGGAGTTGGATACCACATCTCATGCTATAGGAAGGGTCTCAGGTTTGGAACTGGAAGGAGTTGGATATCACATCTACTGCTATAGGGAGGGTCTCAGGTTTGGAAGGGGATTTGGATATCACATCTCATGTTATAGGAAGGATCTCAGGTTTGGTATTAGAAGCAGTGACATATCACATCTCATGCTATCGGAAGGGTCTCAGGATTGGAATGGGAAGGAGTTGGATACCACATCTCATGCTATAGGAAGGGTCTCAGGTTTGGAACTGGAAGGAGTTGGATATCACATCTCATGCTATAGGGAGGGTCTCAGGTTTGGAAGGGGATTTGGATATCACATCTCATGTTATAGGAAGGGTCTCAGGTTTGGAACTGGAAGGAGTTGGATATCACATCTCATGTTATAGGAAGCGTCTCAGGTTTGGTATAAGCATTGATTTATCACATATCTGCTATCTGAAGTGTCTCAGGATTGGAATGGGAAGGAGTTGGATATCCCATCTCATGTTATAGGACGGGTCTCAGGTTTGGTATTAGAATCATTGAGATATCACATTGCATGCTGTAGGAAGGGTCTAAGGATTGGAATGGGAAGGACTTGGATATCACATCTCATGCTATAGGTAGGCTCTCAGGTTTGGAAAGGGAAGGAGTTGGATATCACATTTCATGTTAGAGGAAGGATCTCAGGTTTGGTATTAGAATCATTGAGATATCACATTGCATGCTGTAGGAAGGGTCTAAGGATTGGAATGGGAAGGACTTGGATATCACATCTCATGCTATCGGAAGGGTCTCAGGATTGGAATGGGAAGGAGTTGGATATCACATTTCATGCTTTAGGAAGGGTCTCAGGATTGGAATGGGAAGGAGTTGGATATCACATCTCATGCTATAGGAAGGTCTCAGGTATGGTAGAAGCATTAAGATATCACATCTCATGCTATCGGAAGGGTCTCAGGATTGGATTGGGAAGGAGTTGGATATCCCATCTCATGCTATAGGAAGGGTCATAGGTTGGAATTGGAAGGAGTTGGATATCACATCTCATGCTATCGGAAAGGTCTCAGGATTGGATTGGGAAGGAGTTGGATATCACATCTCATGCTATCGGAAAGGTCTCAGGATTGGATTGGGAAGGGTTTGGATATCACATCTCTTGCAATAGGAAGGGTCTCAGGTCTGGTATTAGAAACATTGAGACATCACATCTCATGGTATAGGAAGGGTCTCAGGATTGGAATGGGAAGGAGTTGGATATCATCTCATGCTATAGGAAGGGTCTCAGGATTGGAATGGGAAGGTGTTGGATATCACTTCTCATCCTATAGGAAGGGTCTCAGGTTTGGAATGGGAAGCATTTGGATATCACATCTCTTGCAATAGGAATGATCCAAGGTTTGGTATTAAGAGCCTTGAGATATCACATCTCATGCTACAGGAAGGGTCTCAGGATTGGAATGGGAAGGAGTTGGATATCACATCTCATGCTATAGGAAGGGTCTCAGGTTTGGTAGAAGCATTGAGATATAACATCTCATGCTAAAAGGAAGGGCCTCATGATTGGAATGGGAAGGAGTTGGATATGACATCTCTTGCAATAGGAAGGGTCTCAGGTTTGTTATTAGAAACATTGAGATATCACATCTCATGCCATAGGAAGGGTCTCAGGAGTGGAATGGGAAGGAGTTGGATATCATCTCATGCTATAGGAAGGGTCTCAGGTTGGGAACGGGAAGGAGTTGGATATCACATCTCATGCTTTAAGAAGGGTCTCAGGTTTGGTATTACAAGCATTGTGATATTACATCTCATGCTATAGGAAGGGTCTCAGGATTGGATTGGGAAGGAGTCGGATATCACAGCTCATGCTATAAGAAGGGCCTCAGGTTTGGTATGAGAAACATTGAGATATCACATCTCATGGTATAGGAAGGATCTCAGGATTGGAATAGGAAGGAGTTGGATATCACATCTCATGTTATAGGAAGGGTCTCAGGATTGGAATGGGAAGGAGAAGTATATGACATCTCATGCCATAGGAAGGGTCTCAGGTTTGGTAGCAGCATTGAGATATCACATCTCATGCTATAGGAAGGGTCTCAGGATTGGAATGGGAAGGAGAAGTATATGACATCTCATGCCATAGGAAGGGTCTCAGGTTTGGTATGAGCATTGAGATATCACATCTCTGCTATCGGAAGGGTCTCGGGATTGGAATGGGAAGGAGTTGGATATCACATCTCATGCTATAGGAAGGGTCTCAGGTTTGGTATTAGAAGCATTGAGATGTCACGGTTCATGCTATAGGAAGGGTCTCAGGATTGGAATAGGAAGGAGTTGGATATCACATCTCATGCTATATTAAGGGACTCAGGTGTGGTATTACAAGCATTGTGATATTAGATCTCATGCTATAGGAAGGGTCTCAGGATTGGATTGGGAACTAGTCGGATATCACATCTCATGCTATAGGAAGGGTCTCAGGTTTGGAATGGGAAGGATTTGTATATCACATCTCTTGCTATAGGAAGGGTCTCAGGTTTTTTATTAGAAACATTGAGATATCACATCTCATGCTATAGGAAGGGTTTCAGGATTGGAATGGGAAGGATTTGGATATCACATCTCATGCTAAAGGAAGGGTCTCAGGTTTGGAAGGGGAAGGATTTGGATATCATATCTCATGTTATAGGACGGGTCCGAGGTTTGGTATTAGAAGCATTGAGATATCACATCTCATGGTATAGGAAGGGTCTCAGGATTGGAATGGGAAGGAGTTGGATATCACATCTCATCCAATAGGAAGGGTCAAAGGTTTGGAATGGGAAGGAATTGGATATCACATCTCATGTTACAGGAAGGATCTCAGGATTGGAATGGGAAGGATTTGGATATCACATCTCTTGCTATAGGAAGGGTCTCAGGTTTGGTGTTAGAAGCATTGAGATATCACATCTCATGCTATAGGAAGGGTCTCAGGATTGGAATGGGAAGGAGTTGGATATCATCTCATGCTATAGGAAGGGTCTCAGGATTGGAATGGGAAGGAGTTGGATATCTCATCTCATGCTATAGGAAGGGTCTCAGGATTGGAATGGGAAGGAGTTGGATATCACATCTCATGCTATAGGAAGGGTCTCAGGTTTGGTAGAAGCATTGAGATATCACATCTCATGCTATAGGAAGGGCCTCATGATTGGAATGGGAAGGAGTTGGATATCACATCTCATGCTATAGGAAGGGTCTCAGGATTGGATTGGGAAGGAGTTGGATATCACATCTCATGCAATAGGAAAGGTCTCAGGTTTGGAATGGGAAGGGTTTGGATATCACATCTCTTGCAATAGGAAGGGTCTCAGGTTTGTTATTAGAAACATTGAGATATCACATCTCATGCCATAGGAAGGGTCTCAGGAGTGGAATCGGCAGGAGTTGGATATCACATCTCATGTTATAGGAAGTGTCTCAGGTTTGGTATTAGAAGCACTGAGATCTCAAATCCCATGGTAAATGAAGGGACGCAGGATTGGAATGGGAAGGAGTTGGATATCACATCTCATGGTATAGGAACGGTCCGACTTTGGTATTAGAAGCATTGAGATATCACATCTCATGGAAGGGGTTCAGGATTGGAATGGGAAGGAGGTGGATATCATCTCGGTTATAGGAATGATCCCAGGTTTGGTAATAAGAGCATTGAGATATCACATCTCATGCTATAGGAAGGGCCTCATGATTGGAATGGGAAGGAGTTGGATATCACATCTCATGTTATAGGAAGGGACTCAGGTTTGGTATTAGAAGCACTGAGATATCAGATCTCATCCTTTAGGAAGGGACTCAAGTTTGGTATTTGAAGGAGTGAGATAATAAATCTCATCCTATCGTAAGGGTCTCAGGATTGGAATGGGAAGGAGTTGAATATCACATCTCATGCTATAGGGAGGATCTCAGGTTTGGTAGAAGCATTGAGATATCACATCTCATGCTACCGGAAGGGTCTCAGGATTGGATTGGGAAGGAGTTGGATATCCCATCTCATGCTATAGGAAGGGTCACAGGTTGGAATTCGAAGGAGTTGGATATCACATCTCATGCAATAGGAAGGGTCTCAGGTCTGGTATTAGAAACATTGAGATATCACATCTCATGGTATAGGAAGGGTCTCAGGATTGGAATGGGAAGGAGTTTGATATCACATCTCATGCCATAGGAAGGTCTCAGGTTTGGCAGAAGCATTAAGATATCACATCTCATGCTATCGGAAGGGTCTCAGGATTGGATTGGGAAGGAGTTGGATATCCCATCTCATGCTATAGGAAGGGTCACAGGTTGGAATTCGAAGGAGTTGGATATCACATCTCATGCTATCGGAAGGGTCTCAGGATTGGAATGGGAAGGAGTTGAATATCACATCTCTTGCTATAGGGAGGGTCTCAGGTTTGATATTAGAAGCATTGAGATATCACATCTAATGCTATCGGAAGGGTCTCAGGATTGGATTGGGAAGGAGTTGGATATCACATCTCATGTTATAGGACAGTTTCAGGTTTGGTATTAGAAGCATTGAGATATTACATCTCATGGTATAGGGCGGGTCTCAGGATTGGAATGGGAAGGAGTTGGATATCACAGCTCATGCTATCGGAAGGGTCTCAGGATTGGAATGGGAAGGAGTTGGATATCACATTTCATGCTTTAGGAAGGGTCTCAGGATTGGAATGGGAAGGAGTTGGATATCACATCTCATGCCATAGGAAGGTCTCAGGTATGGTAGAAGCATTAAGATATCACATCTCATGCTATCGGAAGGGTCTCAGGATTGGATTGGGAAGGAGTTGGATATCCCATCTCATGCTATAGGAAGGGTCATAGGTGGAATTGGAAGGAGTTGGATATCACATCTCATGCTATCGGAAAGGTCTCAGGATTGGATTGGGAAGGAGTTGGATATCACATCTCATGCTATAGGGAGGGTCTCAGGTTTGATATTAGAAGAATCATTGAGATATCACATTGAATGCTGTAGGAAGGGTCTAAGGATTGGAATGGGAAGGACTTGGATATCACATCTCATGCTATAGGTAGGCTCTCAGGTTTGGAAAGGGAAGGAGTTGGATATCACATTTCATGTTAGAGGAATGATCTCAGGTTTGGTATTAGAGGCACTGAGATATCACATCTGATGCTATAGGAAGGGTCTCAGGATTGGAATGGGAAGGAGTTGGATATCACATCTCAAGCTATAGGGAGGGTCTCAGGATTGGAATGGGAAGGAGTTTGATATCACATCTCATGCCATAGTATGGGTCTCAGGTTTGGTAGAAGCATTGGGATATCACATCTCATGCTATCGGAAGGGTATCAGGATTGGATTTGGAAGGAGTTGGATATCCCATCTCATGCTATAGGAAGGGTCTCAGGTTGGAATGGGAAGGAGTTGGATATCACATCTCATGTTATAGGAAGGGTCTCCGGATTGGAATGGGAAGGACTTGGATATCACATCTCATGCTATAGGAAGGCTCTCAGGTTTGGAAAGGGAAGGAGTTGGATATCACATTTCATGTTAGAGGTAGGATCTCAGGTTTGGTATTAGAGGCATTGAGATACCACATCTCATGCTATCAGAACGGTCCCAGGCTTGGAATGGGAAGGAGTTGGATATCACATCTCATGCAATACGAAAGGTCTCAGGTTTGGAATGGGAAGGAGTTGGATATCATCTCATGCTATAGGAAGGGTCTCAGGATTGGAATGGGAAGGAGTTGGATATCACATCTCATGCTATAGGAAGGGTCTCAGGATTGGAATGGGAAGGAGTTGGATATCACATCTCATGCAATAGGAAAGGTCTCAGGTTTGGAATGGGAAGGAGTTGGATATCATCTCATGCTATATATATATAGCATGAGATGTTATATATCAATGCTTATACCAAACCTGAGACCAAACCAAGATGATATCCACCTCCTTCCCATTCCAATCCTGAACCCCTTCCATGAGATGTGATATCTCAATGCTTCTAATACCAAAGTCGGACCGTTCCTATACCATGAGATGTGATATCCAACTCCTTCCCATTCCAATCCTGCGTCCCTTCATTTAGCATGGTATTTGAGATCTCAGTGCTTCTAATACCAAACCTGAGACACTTCCTATAACATGAGATGTGATATCCAACTCCTGCCGATTCCACTCCTGAGACCATTCCTATGGCATGAGATGTGATATCTCAATGTTTCTAATAACAAACCTGAGACCCTTCCTATTGCAAGAGATGTGATATCCAAACCCTTCCCATTCCAAACCTGAGACCTTTCCTATTGCATGAGATGTGATATCCAACTCCTTCCCAATCCAATCCTGAGACCCTTCCGATAGCATTAGATGTGATATCTCAATGCTTCTAATATCAAACCTGAGACCCTCCCTATAGCAAGAGATGTGATATTCAACTCCTTCCCATTCCAATCCTGAGACCCTTCCGATAGCATGAGATGTGATATCCAACTCCTTCGAATTCCAACCTGTGACCGTTCCTATAGCATGAGATGGGATATCCAACTCCTTCCCAATCCAATCCTGAGACCCTTCCGATAGCATGAGATGTGATATCTTAATGCTTCTGCCAAACCTGAGACCTTCCTATGGCATGAGATGTGATATCAAACTCCTTCCCATTCCAATCCTGAGACCCTTCCTATAGCATGAGATGTGATATCCAACTCCTTCCCATTCCAATCCTGAGACCCGTCCTATACCATGAGATGTGATATCTCAATGCTTCTAATACCAAACCTGAGACTGTCCTATAACATGAGATGTGATATCTCAATCCTTCTAATAACAAACCTGAGACCCTTCCTATAACATGAGATGTGATGTCCAAGTCCTTCCCATTCCAATCCTGAGACCCTTCCTATAGCATGAGATGTGATATCCAACTCCTTCCCATTCCAATCATGAGGCCCTTCCTATAGCATGAGATGTGATATCTCAATGCTTCTACCAAACCTGAGACCCTTCCTATAGCATGAGATGTGATATCCAACTCCTTCCCATTCCAATCCTGAGACCCTTCCTATAGCATGAGATGTGATATCTCAAGGCTCTTAATACCAAACCCAAATGCTTCCCATTCCAAACCTGAGACCCTTCCTATAGGATGAGAAGTGATATCCAACACCTTCCCATTCCAATCCTGAGACCCTTCCTATAGCATGAGATGATATCCAACTCCTTCCCATTCCAAACCTGAGACCTTTCCTATTGCATGAGATGTGATATCCAACTCCTTCCCATTCCAATCCTGAGACCCTTCCTATAGCATGAGATGTGATATCCAACTCCTTCCCATTCCAATCCTGAGACCCTTCCTATAGCATGAGATGATATCCAACTCCTTCCCATTCCAAACCTGAGACCTTTCGTATTGCATGAGATGTGATATCCAACTCCTTCCCATTCCAAGCCTGGGACCGTTCTGATAGCATGAGATGTGGTATCTCAATGCCTCTAATACCAAACCTGAGATCCTACCTCTAACATGAAATGTGATATCCAACTCCTTCCCTTTCCAAACCTGAGAGCCTTCCTATAGCATGAGATGTGATATCCAAGTCCTTCCCATTCCAATCCGGAGACCCTTCCTATAACATGAGATGTGATATCCAACTCCTTCCCATTCCAACCTGAGACCCTTCCTATAGCATGAGATGGGATATCCAACTCCTTCCAAATCCAATCCTGATACCCTTCCGATAGCATGAGATGTGATATCCCAATGCTTCTACCAAACCTGAGACCCATACTATGGCATGAGATGTGATATCAAACTCCTTCCCATTCCAATCCTGAGACCCTCCCTATAGCTTGAGATGTGGTATCCAACTCCTTCCCATTCCAATCCTGAGACCCTTCCTATAGCATGAGATGTGATATCTCAGTGCCTCTAATACCAAACCTGAGATCATTCCTCTAACATGAAATGTGATATCCAACTCCTTCCCTTTCCAAACCTGAGAGCCTACCTATAGCATGAGATGTGATATCCAAGTCCTTCCCATTCCAATCCTTAGACCCTTCCTACAGCATTCAATGTGATATCTTAATGATTCTTCTAATATCAAACCTGAGACCCTCCCTATAGCATGAGATGTGATATCCAACTCCTTCCCAATCCAATCCTGAGACCTTTCCGATAGCATGAGATGTGATATCCAACTCCTTCCAATTCCACCTATGACCCTTCCTATAGCATGAGATGGGATATCCAACTCCTTCCCAATCCAATCCTGAGACCCTTCCGATAGCATGAGATGTGATATCTTAATGCTTCTACCATACCTGAGACCTTCCTATGGCATGAGATGTGATATCCAACTCCTTCCCATTCCAATCCTGAGACCCTTCCTAAAGCATGAAATGTGATATCCAACTCCTTCCCATTCCAATCCTGAGACCCTTCCGATAGCATGAGCTGTGATATCCAACTCCTTCCCATTCCAATCCTGAGACCCGCCCTATACCATGAGATGTAATATCTCAATGCTTCTAATACCAAACCTGAGACTGTCCTATAACATGAGATGTGATATCTCAATGCTTCTAATAACAAACCTGAGACCCTTCCTATAACATGAGATGTGATATCCAAATCCTTCCCATTCCAATCCTGAGACCCTTCCTATAGCATGAGATGTGATATCCAACTCCTTCCCATTCCAATCCTGAGACCCGTCCTATACCATGAGATATGATATCTCAATGCTTCTAATACCAAACCTGAGACTGTCCTATAGCATGAGATGTGATATCTCAATGCTTCTAATAACAAACCTGAGACCCTTCCTATAACATGAGATCTGATATCCAAATCCTTCCCATTCCAATCCTGAGACCCTTCCTATAACATGAGATGTGATATCCAACTCCTTCCCAATCCAATCCTGAGACCCTCCCTATAGCATGAGATGTGATATCCAACTCCTTCCAATTCCAATCCTTTGACCCTTCCCATAGCCTGAGATGTGATATCCAACTCCTTCCCATTCCAATCATGAGGCCCTTCCTATAGCATGAGATGATATCCAACTCCTTCCCATTCCAATCCTGAGACCCTTCCTATAGCATTAGATGTGATATCTCAATGCTTCTACCAAACCTGAGATCCTCCCTATAGCATGAGATGTGATATTCAACTCCTTCCCATTCCAATCCTGAGACCCTTACGATAGGATGAGATTTATTATCTCACTCCTTCAAATACCAAACTTGAGTCCCTTCCTAAAGGATGAGATCTGATATCTCAGTGCTTTTAATACAAAACCTGAGTCCCTTCCTATAACATGAGATGTGATATCCAACTCCTTCCCATTCCAATCATGAGGCCCTTCCTATAGCATGAGATGTGATATCTCAATGCTCTTATTACCAAACCTGGGATCATTCCTATAACCGAGATGATATCCACCTCCTTCCCATTCCAATCCTGAACCCCTTCCATGAGATGTGATATCTCAATGCTTCTAATACCAAAGTCGGACCGTTCCTATACCATGAGATGTGATATCCAACTCCTTCCCATTCCAATCCTGCGTCCCTTCATTTAGCATGGGATTTGAGATCTCAGTGCTTCTAATACCAAACCTGAGACACTTCCTATAACATGAGATGTGATATCCAACTCCTGCCGATTCCACTCCTGAGACCATTCCTATGGCATGAGATGTGATATCTCAATGTTTCTAATAACAAACCTGAGACCCTTCCTATTGCAAGAGATGTGATATCCAAACCCTTCCCATTCCAAACCTGAGACCTTTCCTATTGCATGAGATGTGATATCCAACTCCTTCCCAATCCAATCCTGAGACCCTTCCGATAGCATTAGATGTGATATCTCAATGCTTCTAATATCAAACCTGAGACCCTCCCTATAGCAAGAGATGTGATATTCAACTCCTTCCCATTCCAATCCTGAGACCCTTCCGATAGCATGAGATGTGATATCCAACTCCTTCGAGTTCCAACCTGTGACCCTTCCTATAGCATGAGATGGGATATCCAACTCCTTCCCAATCCAATCCTGAGACCCTTCCGATAGCATGAGATGTGATATCTTAATGCTTCTGCCAAACCTGAGACCTTCCTATGGCATGAGATGTGATATCAAACTCCTTCCCATTCTAATCCTGAGACCCTTCCTATAGCATGAGATGTGATATCCAACTCCTTCCCATTCCAATCCTGAGACCCGTCCTATACCATGAGATGTGATATCTCAATGCTTCTAATACCAAACCTGAGACTGTCCTATAACATGAGATGTGATATCTCAATCCTTCTAATAACAAACCTGAGACCCTTCCTATAACATGAGATGTGATGTCCAAGTCCTTCCCATTCCAATCCTGAGACCCTTCCTATAGCATGAGATGTGATATCCAACTCCTTCCCATTCCAATCATGAGGCCCTTCCTATAGCATGAGATGTGATATCTCAATGCTTCTACCAAACCTGAGACCCTTCCTATAGCATGAGATGTGATATCCAACTCCTTCCCATTCCAATCCTGAGACCCTTCCTATAGCATGAGATGTGATATCTCAAGGCTCTTAATACCAAACCTTGGATCATTCCTATTGCAAGAGATGTGATATCCAAATGCTTCCCATTCCAAACCTGAGACCCTTCCTATAGGATGAGAAGTGATATCCAACACCTTCCCATTCCAATCCTGAGACCCTTCCTATAGCATGAGATGATATCCAACTCCTTCCCATTCCAAACCTGAGACCTTTCCTATTGCATGAGATGTGATATCCAACTCCTTCCCATTCCAATCCTGAGACCCTTCCTATAGCATGAGATGTGATATCCAACTCCTTCCAATTCCAATCCTTTGACCCTTCCCATAGCCTGAGATGTGATATCCAACTCCTTCCCATTCCAATCATGAGGCCCTTCCTATAGCATGAGATGATATCCAACTCCTTCCCATTCCAATCCTGACACCCTTCCTATAGCATTAGATGTGATATCTCAATGCTTCTACCAAACCTGAGATCCTCCCTATAGCATGAGATGGTATATTCAACTCCTTCCCATTCCAATCCTGAGACCCTTACGATAGGATGAGATTTATTATCTCACTCCTTCAAATACCAAACTTGAGTCCCTTCCTAAAGGATGAGATCTGATATCTCAGTGCTCTTATTACCAAACCTGGGATCATTCCTATAACCGAGATGATATCCACCTCCTTCCCATTCCAATCCTGAACCCCTTCCATGAGATGTGATATCTCAATGCTTCTAATACCAAAGTCGGACCGTTCCTATACCATGAGATGTGATATCCAACTCCTTCCCATTCCAATCCTGCGTCCCTTCATTTAGCATGGGATTTGAGATCTCAGTGCTTCTAATACCAAACCTGAGACACTTCCTATAACATGAGATGTGATATCCAACTCCTGCCGATTCCACTCCTGAGACCATTCCTATGGCATGAGATGTGATATCTCAATGTTTCTAATAACAAACCTGAGACCCTTCCTATTGCAAGAGATGTGATATCCAAACCCTTCCCATTCCAAACCTGAGACCTTTCCTATTGCATGAGATGTGATATCCAACTCCTTCCCAATCCAATCCTGAGACCCTTCCGATAGCATTAGATGTGATATCTCAATGCTTCTAATATCAAACCTGAGACCCTCCCTATAGCAAGAGATGTGATATTCAACTCCTTCCCATTCCAATCCTGAGACCCTTCCGATAGCATAAGATGTGATATCCAACTCCTTCGAATTCCAACCTGTGACCCTTCCTATAGCATGAGATGGGATATCCAACTCCTTCCCAATCCAATCCTGAGACCCTTCCGATAGCATGAGATGTGATATCTTAATGCTTCTGCCAAACCTGAGACCTTCCTATGGCATGAGATGTGATATCAAACTCCTTCCTATTCCAATCCTGAGACCCTTCCTATAGCATGAGATGTGATATCCAACTCCTTCCCATTCCAATCCTGAGACCCGTCCTATACCATGAGATGTGATATCTCAATGCTTCTAATACCAAACCTGAGGCTGTCCTATAACATGAGATGTGATATCTCAATCCTTCTAATAACAAACCTGAGACCCTTCCTATAACATGAGATGTGATGTCCAAGTCCTTCCCATTCCAATCCTGAGACCCTTCCTATAGCATGAGATGTGATATCCAACTCCTTCCCATTCCAATCATGAGGCCCTTCCTATAGCATGAGATGTGATATCTCAATGCTTCTACCAAACCTGAGACCCTTCCTATAGCATGAGATGTGATATCCAACTCCTTCCCATTCCAATCCTGAGACCCTTCCTATAGCATGAGATGTGATATCTCAAGGCTCTTAATACCAAACCTTGGATCATTCCTATTGCAAGAGATGTGATATCCAAATGCTTCCCATTCCAAACCTGAGACCCTTCCTATAGGATGAGAAGTGATATCCAACACCTTCCCATTCCAATCCTGAGACCCTTCCTATAGCATGAGATGATATCCAACTCCTTCCCATTCCAAACCTGAGACCTTTCCTATTGCATGAGATGTGATATCCAACTCCTTCCCATTCCAATCCTGAGACCCTTCCTATAGCATGAGATGTGATATCCAACTCCTTCCCATTCCAATCCTGAGACCCTTCCTATCGCATGAGATGATATCCAACTCCTTCCCATTCCAAACCTGAGACCTTTCCTATTGCATGAGATGTGATATCCAACTCCTTCCCATTCCAAGCCTGGGACCCTTCTGATAGCATGAGATGTGGTATCTCAATGCCTCTAATACCAAACCTGAGATCCTACCTCTAACATGAAATGTGATATCCAACTCCTTCCCTTTCCAAACCTGAGAGCCTTCCTATAGCATGAGATGTGATATCCAAGTCCTTCCCATTCCAATCCGGAGACCCTTCCTATAACATGAGATGTGATATCCAACTCCTTCCCATTCCAACCTGAGACCCTTCCTATAGCATGAGATGGGATATCCAACTCCTTCCAAATCCAATCCTGATACCCTTCCGATAGCATGAGATGTGATATCCCAATGCTTCTACCAAACCTGAGACCCATACTATGGCATGAGATGTTATATCAAACTCCTTCCCATTCCAATCCTGAGACCCTCCCTATAGCTTGAGATGTGATATCCAACTCCTTCCCATTCCAATCCTGAGACCCTTCCTATAGCATGAGATGTGATATCTCAGTGCCTCTAATACCAAACCTGAGATCCTTCCTCTAACATGAAATGTGATATCCAACTCCTTCCCTTTCCAAACCTGAGAGCCTACCTATAGCATGAGATGTGATATCCAAGTCCTTCCCATTCCAATCCTTAGACCCTTCCTACAGCATGCAATGTGATATCTCAATGATTCTAATACCAAACCTGAGACCCGTCCTATAACATGAGATGGGATATCCAACTCCTTCCCATTCCAATCCTGAGACACTTCAGATAGCAGAGATGTGATATATCAATGCTTATACCAAACCTGAGACGCTTCCTATAACATGAGATGTGATATCCAACTCCTTCCAGTTCCAAACTTGAGACCCTTCCTATAACATGAGATGTGATATCCAAATCCCCTTCCAAACCTGAGACCCTCCCTATAGCATGAGATGTGATATCCAACTCCTTCCAGTTCCAAACCTGAGACCCTTCCTATAGCATGAGATGTGGTATCCAACTCCTTCCCATTCCAATCCTGAGACCCTTCCGATAGCATGAGATGTGATATGTCACTGCTTCTAATACCAAACCTGAGATCCTTCCTATAACATGAGATGTGATATCCAAATCCCCTTCCAAACCTGAGACCCTCCCTATAGCATTAGATGTGATATCCAACTCCTTCCAGTTCCAAACCTGAGACCCTTCCTATAGCATGAGATGTGGTATCCAACTCCTTCCCATTCCAATCCTGAGACCCTTCCGATAGCATGAGATGTGATATCTCAATTCCTCTAATACCAAACCTGAGATACTTCCTCTAACTTGAAATGTGATTTCCAACTCCTTCCCTTTCCAAACCTGAGAGCCTTCCTATAGCATGAGATGTGATATCCAAGTCCTTCCCATTCCAATCCGGAGACCCTTCCTATAACATATAATGTGATATCCAACTCCTTCCCATTCCAACCTGAGACCCTTCCTATAGCATGAGATGGGATATCCAACTCCATCCAAATCCAATCCTGAGACCCTTCCTATACCATGAGACTTGATATCTCAATGCTTCTAATACGAAACCTGAGACCCTTCCTATAGCATGAGATGTGATATCTCAATGCTTCTAATACCAAACCTGAGACCCTTCCTATAGCATGAGATGGGATATCCAAAACCTTCCCAATCCAATCCTGAGACACTTCCTATACCATGAGATGTGATATCTCAATGCTTCTAATACTAAACCTGAGACCCGTCCTATAACATGAGATGTAATATCCTAATCCTTCCCGTTCCAAGCCTGAGACCCTTATTTTAGCATGAGATGTGATATCCAACTCCTTCCCATTCCAATCCTGAGACCCTTCCGATAGCATGAGATGTGATATGTCACTGCTTCTAATACCAAACCTGAGATCCTTCCTATAACATGAGATGTGATATCCAAATCCCCTTACAAACCTGAGACCCTCCCTATAGCATGAGATGTGATATCCAACTCCTTCCAGTTCCAAACCTGAGACCCTTCCTATAGCATGAGATGTGCTATCCAACTCCTTCCCATTCCAATCCTGAGACCCTTCCGATAGCATGAGATGTGATATCTCAATTCCTCTAATACCAAACCTGAGATACTTCCTCTAACTTGAAATGTGATATCCAACTCCTTCCCTTTCCAAACCTGAGAGCCTTCCTATAGCATGAGATGTGATATCCAAGTCCTTCCCATTCCAATCCGGAGACCCTTCCTATAACATATAATGTGATATCCAACTCCTTCCCATTCCAACCTGAGACCCTTCCTATACCATGAGACTTGATATCTCAATGCTTCTAATACGAAACCTGAGACCCTTCCTATAGCATGAGATGTGATATCTCAATGCTTCTAATACCAAACCTGAGACCCTTCCTATAGCATGAGATGGGATATCCAACACCTTCCCAATCCAATCCTGAGACCCTTCCTATACCATGAGATGTGATATCTCAATGCTTCTAATACTAAACCTGAGACCCGTACTATAACATGAGATGTAATATCCTAATCCTTCCCCTTCCAAGCCTGAGACCCTTATTTTAGCATGAGATGTGATATCCAACTCCTTCCCATTCCAATCCTGAGACCCTTCCGATAGCATGTTATGTGATATCTCAATGCTTCTAATATGAAACCTGAGACCCTCCCTATAGCATGAGATGTGATATCCAAGTCCTTCCCATTCCAATCCTGAGACCCTTCCTATAACATGAGATGTGATATCTCAATGCTTCTAATACCAAACCTGAGACCCTTCCTATAACATGAGATAGGATATCCAACTCCTTCCCATTCCAATCCCGAGACCCTTCCTATAACATGAGATGTGATATCCAACTCCTTCCCAATCCAATCCTGAGACCCTCCCTATAGCATGAGATGTGATATCCAACTCCTTCCAATTCCAATCCTTTGACCCTTCCCATAGCCTGAGATGTGATATCCAACTCCTTCCCATTCCAATCATGAGGCCCTTCCTATAGCATGAGATGATATCCAACTCCTTCCCATTCCAATCCTGAGACCCTTCCTATAGCATGAGATGTGATATCTCAATGCTTCTACCAAACCTGAGATCCTCCCTATAGCATGAGATGTGATATTCAACTCCTTCCCATTCCAATCCTGAGACCCTTACGATAGGATGAGATTTATTATCTCACTCCTTCAAATACCAAACTTGAGTCCCTTCCTAAAGGATGAGATCTGATATCTCAGTGCTTCTAATACCAAACCTGAGTCCCTTCCTATAACATGAGATGTGATATCCAACTCCTTCCCATTCCAATCATGAGGCCCTTCCTATAGCATGAGATGTGATATCTCAATGCTCTTATTACCAAACCTGGGATCATTCCTATAACCGAGATGATATCCACCTCCTTCCCATTCCAATCCTGAACCCCTTCCATGAGATGTGATATCTCAATGCTTCTAATACCAAAGTCGGACCGTTCCTATACCATGAGATGTGATATCCAACTCCTTCCCATTCCAATCCTGCGTCCCTTCATTTACCATGGGATTTGAGATCTCAGTGCTTCTAATACCAAACCTGAGACACTTCCTATAACATGAGATGTGATATCCAACTCCTGCCGATTCCACTCCTGAGACCCTTCCTATGGCATGAGATGTGATATCTCAATGTTTCTAATAACAAACCTGAGACCCTTCCTATTGCAAGAGATGTGATATCCAAACCCTTCCCATTCCAAACCTGAGACCTTTCCTATTGCATGAGATGTGATATCCAACTCCTTCCCAATCCAATCCTGAGACCCTTCCTATAGCATGAGATGTGATATCCAACTCCTTCCCATTCCAATCATGAGGCCCTTCCTATAGCATGAGATGTGATATCTCAATGCTTCTACCAAACCTGAGACCCTTCCTATAGCATGAGATGTGATATCCAACTCCTTCCCATTCCAATCCTGAGACCCTTCCTATAGCATGAGATGAGATATCCAACTCCTTCCCATTCCAATCCTGAGACCCTTCCTATAGCATGAGATGATATCCAACTCCTTCCCATTCCAATCCTGAGACCCTTCCTATAGCATGAGATGTGATATCTCAATGCTTCTAACACCAAACCTGAGACCCTTCCTATAGCAAGAGATGTGATATCCAAATCCTTCCCATTCCAATCCTGAGATCCTTCCTGTAACATGAGATGTGATATCCAATTCCTTCCCATTCCAAACCTTTGACCCTTCCTATTGGATGAGATGTGATATCCAACTCCTTCCCATTCCAATCCTGAGACCCTTCCTATACCATGAGATGTGATATCTCAATGCTTCTAATACCAAACCTCGGACCCGTCCTATAACATGAGATATGATATCCAAATCCTTCCCCTTCCAAACCTGAGACCCTTCCTTTAGCATGAGATGTGATATCCAAATCCTTCCCATTCCAATCCTGAAACCCTTCCTATAGCATGAGATGTGATATCTCAATGTTTCTAATAAAAAACCTGAGACCCTTCCTATAGCAAGAGATGTGATATACAAATCCTTCCCATTCCAAACCTGAGACCCTTCCTATAGCATGAGATGTGATATCCGACTAGTTCCCAATCCAATCCTGAGACCCTTCCTATAGCATGAGATCTAATATCACAATGCTTGTAATACCACACCTGAGTCCCTTAATATAGCATGAGATGTGATATCCAACTCCTTCCTATTCCAATCCTGAGACCCTTCCTATAGCATGAACCGTGACATCTCAATGCTTCTAATACCAAACCTGAGACCCTTCCTATAGCATGAGATGTGATATCCAACTCCTTCCCATTCCAATCCCGAGACCCTTCCGATAGCAGAGATGTGATATCTCAATGCTCATACCAAACCTGAGACCCTTCCTATGGCATGAGATGTCATATACTTCTCCTTCCCATTCCAATCCTGAGACCCTTCCTATAGCATGAGATGTGATATCTCAATGCTGCTACCAAACCTGAGACCCTTCCTATGGCATGAGATGTCATATACTTCTCCTTCCCATTCCAATCCTGAGACCCTTCCTATAACATGAGATGTGATATCCAACTCCTTCCTATTCCAATCCTGAGATCCTTCCTATACCATGAGATGTGATATCTCAATGTTTCTCATACCAAACCTGAGGCCCTTCTTATAGCATGAGCTGTGATATCCGACTCCTTCCCAATCCAATCCTGAGACCCTTCCTATAGCATGAGATGTAATATCACAATGCTTGTAATACCAAACCTGAGACCCTTCCTATAGCATGAGATGTGATATCCAACTCCTTCCCATTCCAATCCTGAGACCCTTCCTATAGCATGAGATGTGATATCTCAAGGCTCTTAATACCAAACCTTGGATCATTCCTATTGCAAGAGATGTGATATCCAAATGCTTCCCATTCCAAACCTGAGACCCTTCCTATAGGATGAGAAGTGATATAAAACACCTTCCCATTCCAATCCTGAGACCCTTCCTATAGCATGAGATGATATCCAACTCCTTCCCATTCCAAACCTGAGACCTTTCCTATTGCATGAGATGTGATATCCAACTCCTTCCCATTCCAAGCCTGGGACCCTTCTGATAGCATGAGATGTGGTATCTCAATGCCTCTAATACCAAACCTGAGATCCTACCTCTAACATGAAATGTGATATCCAACTCCTTCCCTTTCCAAACCTGAGAGCCTTCCTATAGCATGAGATGTGATATCCAAGTCCTTCCCATTCCAATCCGGAGACCCTTCCTATAACATGAGATGTGATATCCAACTCCTTCCCATTCCAACCTGAGACCCTTCCTATAGCATGAGATGGGATATCCAACTCCTTCCAAATCCAATCCTGATACCCTTCCGATAGCATGAGATGTGATATCCCAATGCTTCTACCAAACCTGAGACCCATACTATGGCATGAGATGTTATATCAAACTCCTTCCCATTCCAATCCTGAGACCCTCCCTATAGCTTGAGATGTGATATCCAACTCCTTCCCATTCCAATCCTGAGACCCTTCCTATAGCATGAGATGTGATATCTCAGTGCCTCTAATACCAAACCTGAGATCCTTCCTCTAACATGAAATGTGATATCCAACTCCTTCCCTTTCCAAACCTGAGAGCCTACCTATAGCATGAGATGTGATATCCAAGTCCTTCCCATTCCAATCCTTAGACCCTTCCTACAGCATGCAATGTGATATCTCAATGATTCTAATACCAAACCTGAGACCCGTCCTATAACATGAGATGGGATATCCAACTCCTTCCCATTCCAATCCTGAGACACTTCAGATAGCAGAGATGTGATATATCAATGCTTATACCAAACCTGAGACGCTTCCTATAACATGAGATGTGATATCCAACTCCTTCCAGTTCCAAACTTGAGACCCTTCCTATAACATGAGATGTGATATCCAAATCCCCTTCCAAACCTGAGACCCTCCCTATAGCATGAGATGTGATATCCAACTCCTTCCAGTTCCAAACCTGAGACCCTTCCTATAGCATGAGATGTGGTATCCAACTCCTTCCCATTCCAATCCTGAGACCCTTCCGATAGCATGAGATGTGATATGTCACTGCTTCTAATACCAAACCTGAGATCCTTCCTATAACATGAGATGTGATATCCAAATCCCCTTCCAAACCTGAGACCCTCCCTATAGCATTAGATGTGATATCCAACTCCTTCCAGTTCCAAACCTGAGACCCTTCCTATAGCATGAGATGTGGTATCCAACTCCTTCCCATTCCAATCCTGAGACCCTTCCGATAGCATGAGATGTGATATCTCAATTCCTCTAATACCAAACCTGAGATACTTCCTCTAACTTGAAATGTGATTTCCAACTCCTTCCCTTTCCAAACCTGAGAGCCTTCCTATAGCATGAGATGTGATATCCAAGTCCTTCCCATTCCAATCCGGAGACCCTTCCTATAACATATAATGTGATATCCAACTCCTTCCCATTCCAACCTGAGACCCTTCCTATAGCATGAGATGGGATATCCAACTCCATCCAAATCCAATCCTGAGACCCTTCCTATACCATGAGACTTGATATCTCAATGCTTCTAATACGAAACCTGAGACCCTTCCTATAGCATGAGATGGGATATCCAAAACCTTCCCAATCCAATCCTGAGACACTTCCTATACCATGAGATGTGATATCTCAATGCTTCTAATACTAAACCTGAGACCCGTCCTATAACATGAGATGTAATATCCTAATCCTTCCCGTTCCAAGCCTGAGACCCTTATTTTAGCATGAGATGTGATATCCAACTCCTTCCCATTCCAATCCTGAGACCCTTCCTATAGCATGAGATGTGATATCTCAATGCTTCTAATACCAAACCTGAGACCCTTCCTATAGCATGAGATGGGATATCCAAAACCTTCCCAATCCAATCCTGAGACACTTCCTATACCATGAGATGTGATATCTCAATGCTTCTAATACTAAACCTGAGACCCGTCCTATAACATGAGATGTAATATCCTAATCCTTCCCGTTCCAAGCCTGAGACCCTTATTTTAGCATGAGATGTGATATCCAACTCCTTCCCATTCCAATCCTGAGACCCTTCCGATAGCATGAGATGTGATATGTCACTGCTTCTAATACCAAACCTGAGATCCTTCCTATAACATGAGATGTGATATCCAAATCCCCTTACAAACCTGAGACCCTCCCTATAGCATGAGATGTGATATCCAACTCCTTCCAGTTCCAAACCTGAGACCCTTCCTATAGCATGAGATGTGCTATCCAACTCCTTCCCATTCCAATCCTGAGACCCTTCCGATAGCATGAGATGTGATATCTCAATTCCTCTAATACCAAACCTGAGATACTTCCTCTAACTTGAAATGTGATATCCAACTCCTTCCCTTTCCAAACCTGAGAGCCTTCCTATAGCATGAGATGTGATATCCAAGTCCTTCCCATTCCAATCCGGAGACCCTTCCTATAACATATAATGTGATATCCAACTCCTTCCCATTCCAACCTGAGACCCTTCCTATACCATGAGACTTGATATCTCAATGCTTCTAATACGAAACCTGAGACCCTTCCTATAGCATGAGATGTGATATCTCAATGCTTCTAATACCAAACCTGAGACCCTTCCTATAGCATGAGATGGGATATCCAACACCTTCCCAATCCAATCCTGAGACCCTTCCTATACCATGAGATGTGATATCTCAATGCTTCTAATACTAAACCTGAGACCCGTACTATAACATGAGATGTAATATCCTAATCCTTCCCCTTCCAAGCCTGAGACCCTTATTTTAGCATGAGATGTGATATCCAACTCCTTCCCATTCCAATCCTGAGACCCTTCCGATAGCATGTTATGTGATATCTCAATGCTTCTAATATGAAACCTGAGACCCTCCCTATAGCATGAGATGTGATATCCAAGTCCTTCCCATTCCAATCCTGAGACCCTTCCTATAACATGAGATGTGATATCTCAATGCTTCTAATACCAAACCTGAGACCCTTCCTATAACATGAGATAGGATATCCAACTCCTTCCCATTCCAATCCCGAGACCCTTCCTATAACATGAGATGTGATATCCAACTCCTTCCCAATCCAATCCTGAGACCCTCCCTATAGCATGAGATGTGATATCCAACTCCTTCCAATTCCAATCCTTTGACCCTTCCCATAGCCTGAGATGTGATATCCAACTCCTTCCCATTCCAATCATGAGGCCCTTCCTATAGCATGAGATGATATCCAACTCCTTCCCATTCCAATCCTGAGACCCTTCCTATAGCATGAGATGTGATATCTCAATGCTTCTACCAAACCTGAGATCCTCCCTATAGCATGAGATGTGATATTCAACTCCTTCCCATTCCAATCCTGAGACCCTTACGATAGGATGAGATTTATTATCTCACTCCTTCAAATACCAAACTTGAGTCCCTTCCTAAAGGATGAGATCTGATATCTCAGTGCTTCTAATACCAAACCTGAGTCCCTTCCTATAACATGAGATGTGATATCCAACTCCTTCCCATTCCAATCATGAGGCCCTTCCTATAGCATGAGATGTGATATCTCAATGCTCTTATTACCAAACCTGGGATCATTCCTATAACCGAGATGATATCCACCTCCTTCCCATTCCAATCCTGAACCCCTTCCATGAGATGTGATATCTCAATGCTTCTAATACCAAAGTCGGACCGTTCCTATACCATGAGATGTGATATCCAACTCCTTCCCATTCCAATCCTGCGTCCCTTCATTTACCATGGGATTTGAGATCTCAGTGCTTCTAATACCAAACCTGAGACACTTCCTATAACATGAGATGTGATATCCAACTCCTGCCGATTCCACTCCTGAGACCCTTCCTATGGCATGAGATGTGATATCTCAATGTTTCTAATAACAAACCTGAGACCCTTCCTATTGCAAGAGATGTGATATCCAAACCCTTCCCATTCCAAACCTGAGACCTTTCCTATTGCATGAGATGTGATATCCAACTCCTTCCCAATCCAATCCTGAGACCCTTCCTATAGCATGAGATGTGATATCCAACTCCTTCCCATTCCAATCATGAGGCCCTTCCTATAGCATGAGATGTGATATCTCAATGCTTCTACCAAACCTGAGACCCTTCCTATAGCATGAGATGTGATATCCAACTCCTTCCCATTCCAATCCTGAGACCCTTCCTATAGCATGAGATGAGATATCCAACTCCTTCCCATTCCAATCCTGAGACCCTTCCTATAGCATGAGATGATATCCAACTCCTTCCCATTCCAATCCTGAGACCCTTCCTATAGCATGAGATGTGATATCTCAATGCTTCTAACACCAAACCTGAGACCCTTCCTATAGCAAGAGATGTGATATCCAAATCCTTCCCATTCCAATCCTGAGATCCTTCCTGTAACATGAGATGTGATATCCAATTCCTTCCCATTCCAAACCTTTGACCCTTCCTATTGGATGAGATGTGATATCCAACTCCTTCCCATTCCAATCCTGAGACCCTTCCTATACCATGAGATGTGATATCTAAATGCTTCTAATACCAAACCTCGGACCCGTCCTATAACATGAGATATGATATCCAAATCCTTCCCCTTCCAAACCTGAGACCCTTCCTTTAGCATGAGATGTGATATCCAAATCCTTCCCATTCCAATCCTGAAACCCTTCCTATAGCATGAGATGTGATATCTCAATGTTTCTAATAAAAAACCTGAGACCCTTCCTATAGCAAGAGATGTGATATACAAATCCTTCCCATTCCAAACCTGAGACCCTTCCTATAGCATGAGATGTGATATCCGACTAGTTCCCAATCCAATCCTGAGACCCTTCCTATAGCATGAGATCTAATATCACAATGCTTGTAATACCACACCTGAGTCCCTTAATATAGCATGAGATGTGATATCCAACTCCTTCCTATTCCAATCCTGAGACCCTTCCTATAGCATGAACCGTGACATCTCAATGCTTCTAATACCAAACCTGAGACCCTTCCTATAGCATGAGATGTGATATCCAACTCCTTCCCATTCCAATCCCGAGACCCTTCCGATAGCAGAGATGTGATATCTCAATGCTCATACCAAACCTGAGACCCTTCCTATGGCATGAGATGTCATATACTTCTCCTTCCCATTCCAATCCTGAGACCCTTCCTATAGCATGAGATGTGATATCTCAATGCTGCTACCAAACCTGAGTCCCTTCCTATGGCATGAGATGTCATATACTTCTCCTTCCCATTCCAATCCTGAGACCCTTCCTATAACATGAGATGTGATATCCAACTCCTTCCTATTCCAATCCTGAGATCCTTCCTATACCATGAGATGTGATATCTCAATGTTTCTCATACCAAACCTGAGGCCCTTCTTATAGCATGAGCTGTGATATCCGACTCCTTCCCAATCCAATCCTGAGACCCTTCCTATAGCATGAGATGTAATATCACAATGCTTGTAATACCAAACCTGAGACCCTTCTTAAAGCATGAGATGTGATATCCAACTCCTTCCCGTTCCCAACCTGAGACCCTTCCTATAGCATGAGATGATATCCAACTCCTTCCCATTCCACTCCTGAGACCCTTCCTATGGCATGAGATGTGATATCTCAATGTTTCTAATAACAAACCTGAGACCCTTCCTATTGCAAGAGATGTCATATCCAACTCCTTCCCATTCCAATCATGAGGCCCTTCCTTTTAGCATGAGATGTTATATCTCAATGCTTCTACCAAACCTGAGACCCTTCCTATAGCATGAGATGTGATATCCAACTCCTTCCCATTCCAATCCTGAGACCCTTCCTATAGCATGAGATGTGATATCTCAAGGCTCTTAATACCAAACCTTGGATCATTCCTATTGCAAGAGATGTGATATCCAAATGCTTCCCATTCCAAACCTGAGACCCTTCCTATAGGATGAGAAGTGATATAAAACACCTTCCCATTCCAATCCTGAGACCCTTCCTATAGCATGAGATGATATCCAACTCCTTCCCATTCCAATCCTGAGACCCTTCCTATACCATGAGATGTGATATCTCAATGTTTCTAATACCAGACCTGAGACCCTTCCTATTGCAAGAGATGTGATATCCAAACCCTTCCCATTCCAAACCTGAGACCTTTCCTATTGCATGATGTGATATCCAACTCCTTCCCAATCCAACCCTGAGACCCTTCCGATAGCATTAGATGTGATATCTCAATGCTTCTAATATCAAACCTGAGACCCTCCCTATAGCATGAGATGTGATATCCAACTCCTTCCCAATCCAATCCTGAGACCTTTCCGATAGCATGAGATGTGATATCCAACTCCTTCCAATTCCAACCTATGACCCTTCCTATAGCATGAGATGGGATATCCAACTCCTTCCCAATCCAATCCTGAGACCCTTCCGATAGCATGAGATGTGATATCTTAATGCTTCTACCATACCTGAGACCTTCCTATAGCATGAGATGTGATATCCAACTCCTTCCCATTCCAATCCTGAGACCCTTCCTAAAGCATGAAATGTGATATCCAACTCCTTCCCATTCCAATCCTGAGACCCTTCCGATAGCATGAGATGTGATATCCAAGTCCTTCCCATTCCAATCCTTAGACCCTTCCTACAGCATGCAATGTGATATCTCAATGATTCTAATACCAAACCTGAGATCCTTCCTCTAACATGAAATGTGATATCCAACTCCTTCCCTTTCCAAACCTGAGAGCCTACCTATAGCATGAGATGTGATATCCAAGTCCTTCCCATTCCAATCCTTAGACCCTTCCTACAGCATGCAATGTGATATCTCAATGATTCTAATACCAAACCTGAGACCCGTCCTATAACATGAGATGGGATATCCAACTCCTTCCCATTCCAATCCTGAGACACTTCAGATAGCAGATATGTGATATATCATTGCTTATACCAAACCTGAGACGCTTCCTATAACATGAGATGTGATATCCAACTCCTTCCAGTTCCAAACCTGAGACCCTTCCTATAACATGAGATGTGATATCCAAATCCCCTTCCAAACCTGAGACCCTCCCTATAGCATGAGATGTGATATCCAACTCCTTCCAGTTCCAAACCTGAGACCCTTCCTATAGCATGAGATGTGGTATCCAACTCCTTCCCATTCCAATCCTGAGACCCTTCCGATAGCATGAGATGTGATATGTCACTGCTTCTAATACCAAACCTGAGATCCTTCCTATAACATGAGATGTGATATCCAAATCCCCTTCCAAACCTGAGACCCTCCCTATAGCATTAGATGTGATATCCAACTCCTTCCAGTTCCAAACCTGAGACCCTTCCTATAGCATGAGATGTGGTATCCAACTCCTTCCCATTCCAATCCTGAGACCCTTCCGATAGCATGAGATGTGATATCTCAATTCCTCTAATACCAAACCTGAGATACTTCCTCTAACTTGAAATGTGATTTCCAACTCCTTCCCTTTCCAAACCTGAGAGCCTTCCTATAGCATGAGATGTGATATCCAAGTCCTTCCCATTCCAATCCGGAGACCCTTCCTATAACATATAATGTGATATCCAACTCCTTCCCATTCCAACCTGAGACCCTTCCTATAGCATGAGATGGGATATCCAACTCCATCCAAATCCAATCCTGAGACCCTTCCTATACCATGAGACTTGATATCTCAATGCTTCTAATACGAAACCTGAGACCCTTCCTATAGCATGAGATGTGATATCTCAATGCTTCTAATACCAAACCTGAGACCCTTCCTATAGCATGAGATGGGATATCCAAAACCTTCCCAATCCAATCCTGAGACACTTCCTATACCATGAGATGTGATATCTCAATGCTTCTAATACTAAACCTGAGACCCGTCCTATAACATGAGATGTAATATCCTAATCCTTCCCCTTCCAAGCCTGAGACCCTTATTTTAGCATGAGATGTGATATCCAACTCCTTCCCATTCCAATCCTGAGACCCTTCCGATAGCATGAGATGTGATATGTCACTGCTTCTAATACCAAACCTGAGATCCTTCCTATAACATGAGATGTGATATCCAAATCCCCTTCCAAACCTGAGACCCTCCCTATAGCATGAGATGTGATATCCAACTCCTTCCAGTTCCAAACCTGAGACCCTTCCTATAGCATGAGATGTGCTATCCAACTCCTTCCCATTCCAATCCTGAGACCCTTCCGATAGCATGAGATGTGATATCTCAATTCCTCTAATACCAAACCTGAGATACTTCCTCTAACTTGAAATGTGATATCCAACTCCTTCCCTTTCCAAACCTGAGAGCCTTCCTATAGCATGAGATGTGATATCCAAGTCCTTCCCATTCCAATCCGGAGACCCTTCCTATAACATATAATGTGATATCCAACTCCTTCCCATTCCAACCTGAGACCCTTACTATAGCATGAGATGGGATATCCAACTCCATCCAAATCCAATCCTGAGACCCTTCCTATACCATGAGACTTGATATCTCAATGCTTCTAATACGAAACCTGAGACCCTTCCTATAGCATGAGATGTGATATCTCAATGCTTCTAATACCAAACCTGAGACCCTTCCTATAGCATGAGATGGGATATCCAACACCTTCCCAATCCAATCCTGAGACCCTTCCTATACCATGAGATGTGATATCTCAATCCTTCTAATACTAAACCTGAGACCCGTACTATAACATGAGATGTAATATCCTAATCCTTCCCCTTCCAAGCCTGAGACCCTTATTTTAGCATGAGATGTGATATCCAACTCCTTCCCATTCCAATCCTGAGACCCTTCCGATAGCATGTTATGTGATATCTCAATGCTTCTAATATGAAACCTGAGACCCTCCCTATAGCATGAGATGTGATATCCAAGTCCTTCCCATTCCAATCCTGAGACCCTTCCTATAACATGAGATGTGATATCTCAATGCTTCTAATACCAAACCTGAGACCCTTCCTATAACATGAGATAGGATATCCAACTCCTTCCCATTCCAATCCCGAGACCCTTCCTATAACATGAGATGTGATATCCAACTCCTTCCCAATCCAATCCTGAGACCCTCCCTATAACATGAGATGTGATATCCAACTCCTTCCAATTCCAATCCTTTGACCCTTCCCATAGCCTGAGATGTGATATCCAACTCCTTCCCATTCCAATCATGAGGCCCTTCCTATAGCATGAGATGATATCCAACTCCTTCCCATTCCAATCCTGAGACCCTTCCTATAGCATGAGATGTGATATCTCAATGCTTCTACCAAACCTGAGATCCTCCCTATAGCATGAGATGTGATATTCAACTCCTTCCCATTCCAATCCTGAGACCCTTACGATAGGATGAGATTTATTATCTCACTCCTTCAAATACCAAACTTGAGTCCCTTCCTAAAGGATGAGATCTGATATCTCAGTGCTTCTAATACCAAACCTGAGTCCCTTCCTATAACATGAGATGTGATATCCAACTCCTTCCCATTCCAATCATGAGGCCCTTCCTATAGCATGAGATGTGATATCTCAATGCTCTTATTACCAAACCTGGGATCATTCCTATAACCGAGATGATATCCACCTCCTTCCCATTCCAATCCTGAACCCCTTCCATGAGATGTGATATCTCAATGCTTCTAATACCAAAGTCGGACCGTTCCTATACCATGAGATGTGATATCCAACTCCTTCCCATTCCAATCCTGCGTCCCTTCATTTAGCATGGGATTTGAGATCTCAGTGCTTCTAATACCAAACCTGAGACACTTCCTATAACATGAGATGTGATATCCAACTCCTGCCGATTCCACTCCTGAGACCCTTCCTATGGCATGAGATGTGATATCTCAATGTTTCTAATAACAAACCTGAGACCCTTCCTATTGCAAGAGATGTGATATCCAAACCCTTCCCATTCCAAACCTGAGACCTTTCCTATTGCATGAGATGTGATATCCAACTCCTTCCCAATCCAATCCTGAGACCCTTCCTATAGCATGAGATGTGATATCCAACTCCTTCCCATTCCAATCATGAGGCCCTTCCTATAGCATGAGATGTGATATCTCAATGCTTCTACCAAACCTAAGACCCTTCCTATAGCATGAGATGTGATATCCAACTCCTTCCCATTCCAATCCTGAGACCCTTCCTATAGCATGAGATGAGATATCCAACTCCTTCCCATTCCAATCCTGAGACCCTTCCTATAGCATGAGATGATATCCAACTCCTTCCCATTCCAATCCTGAGACCCTTCCTATAGCATGAGATGTGATATCTCAATGCTTCTAACACCAAACCTGAGACCCTTCCTATAGCAAGAGATATGATATCCAAATCCTTCCCATTCCAATCCTGAGATCCTTCCTGTAACATGAGATGTGATATCCAATTCCTTCCCATTCCAAACCTTTGACCCTTCCTATTGGATGAGATGTGATATCCAACTCCTTCCCATTCCAATCCTGAGACCCTTCCTATACCATGAGATGTGATATCTCAATGCTTCTAATACCAAACCTCGGACCCGTCCAATAACATGAGATATGATATCCAAATCCTTCCCCTTCCAAACCTGAGACCCTTCCTTTAGCATGAGATGTGATATCCAAATCCTTCCCATTCCAATCCTGAAACCCTTCCTATAGCATGAGATGTGATATCTCAATGTTTCTAATAAAAAACCTGAGACCCTTCCTATAGCAAGAGATGTGATATACAAATCCTTCCCATTCCAAACCTGAGACCCTTCCTATAGCATGAGATGTGATATCCGACTAGTTCCCAATCCAATCCTGAGACCCTTCCTATAGCATGAGATCTAATATCACAATGCTTGTAATACCACACCTGAGTCCCTTAATATAGCATGAGATGTGATATCCAACTCCTTCCTATTCCAATCCTGAGACCCTTCCTATAGCATGAACCGTGACATCTCTATGCTTCTAATACCAAACCTGAGACCCTTCCTATAGCATGAGATGTGATATCCAACTCCTTCCCATTCCAATCCCGAGACCCTTCCGATAGCAGAGATGTGATATCTCAATGCTCATACCAAACCTGAGACCCTTCCTATGGCATGAAATGTCATATACTTCTCCTTCCCATTCCAATCCTGAGACCCTTCCTATAGCATGAGATGTGATATCTCAATGCTGCTACCAAACCTGAGACCCTTCCTATAACATGAGATGTGATATCCAACTCCTTCCTATTCCAATCCTGAGATCCTTCCTATACCATGAGATGTGATATCTCAATGTTTCTCATACCAAACCTGAGGCCCTTCTTATAGCATGAGCTGTGATATCCGACTCCTTCCCAATCCAATCCTGAGACCCTTCCTATAGCATGAGATGTAATATCACAATGCTTGTAATACCAAACCTGAGACCCTTCTTAAAGCATGAGATGTGATATCCAACTCCTTCCCGTTCCCAACCTGAGACCCTTCCTATAGCATGAGATGATATCCAACTCCTTCCCATTCCACTCCTGAGACCCTTCCTATGGCATGAGATGTGATATCTCAATGTTTCTAATAACAAACCTGAGACCCTTCCTATTGCAAGAGATGTCATATCCAACTCCTTCCCATTCCAATCATGAGGCCCTTCCTTTTAGCATGAGATGTTATATCTCAATGCTTCTACCAAACCTGAGACCCTTCCTATAGCATGAGATGTGATATCCAACTCCTTCCCATTCCAATCCTGAGACCCTTCCTATAGCATGAGATGTGATATCTCAAGGCTCTTAATACCAAACCTTGGATCATTCCTATTGCAAGAGATGTGATATCCAAATGCTTCCCATTCCAAACCTGAGACCCTTCCTATAGGATGAGAAGTGATATCCAACACCTTCCCATTCCAATCCTGAGACCCTTCCTATAGCATGAGATGATATCCAACTCCTTCCCATTCCAATCCTGAGACCCTTCCTATACCATGAGATGTGATATCTCAATGTTTCTAATACCAGACCTGAGACCCTTCCTATTGCAAGAGATGTGATATCCAAACCCTTCCCATTCCAAACCTGAGACCTTTCCTATTGCATGATGTGATATCCAACTCCTTCCCAATCCAACCCTGAGACCCTTCCGATAGCATTAGATGTGATATCTCAATGCTTCTAATATCAAACCTGAGACCCTCCCTATAGCATGAGATGTGATATCCAACTCCTTCCCAATCCAATCCTGAGACCTTTCCGATAGCATGAGATGTGATATCCAACTCCTTCCAATTCCAACCTATGACCCTTCCTATAGCATGAGATGGGATATCCAACTCCTTCCCAATCCAATCCTGAGACCCTTCCGATAGCATGAGATGTGATATCTTAATGCTTCTACCATACCTGAGACCTTCCTATGGCATGAGATGTGATATCCAACTCCTTCCCATTCCAATCCTGAGACCCTTCCTAAAGCATGAAATGTGATATCCAACTCCTTCCCATTCCAATCCTGAGACCCTTCCGATAGCATGAGATGTGATATCCAACTCCTTCCCATTCCAATCCTGAGACCCGCCCTATACCATGAGATGTAATATCTCAATGCTTCTAATACCAAACCTGAGACTGTCCTATAACATGAGATGTGATATCTCAATGCTTCTAATAACAAACCTGAGACCCTTCCTATAACATGAGATGTGATATCCAAATCCTTCCCATTCCAATCCTGAGACCCTTCCTATAGCATGAGATGTGATATCCAACTCCTTCCCATTCCAATCCTGAGACCCGTCCTATACCATGAGACTTGATATCTCAATGCTTCTAATACGAAACCTGAGACCCTTCCTATAGCATGAGATGTGATATCTCAATGCTTCTAATACCAAACCTGAGACCCTTCCTATAGCATGAGATGGGATATCCAACACCTTCCCAATCCAATCCTGAGACCCTTCCTATACCATGAGATGTGATATCTCAATGCTTCTAATACTAAACCTGAGATCCGTCCTATAACATGAGATGTAATATCCTAATCCTTCCCCTTCCAAGCCTGAGACCCTTATTTTAGCATGAGATGTGATATCCAACTCCTTCCCATTCCAATCCTGAGACCCTTCCGATAGCATGAGATGTGATATCTAAATGCTTCTAATATGAAACCTGAGACCCTCCCTATAGCATGACATGTGATATCCAAGTCCTTCCCATTCCAATCCTGAGACCCTTCCTATAACATGAGATGTGATATCTCAATGCTTCTAATACCAAACCTGAGACCCTTCCTATAACATGAGATAGGATATCCAACTCCTTCCCATTCCAATCCCGAGACCCTTCCTATAACATGAGATGTGATATCCAACTCCTTCCCAATCCAATCCTGAGACCCTCCCTATAGCATGAGATGTGATATCCAACTCCTTCCAATTCCAATCCTTTGACCCTTCCCATAGCCTGAGATGTGATATCCAACTCCTTCCCATTCCAATCATGAGGCCCTTCCTATAGCATGAGGTGTGATATCCAACTCCTTCCCATTCCAATCCTGACACCCTTCCTTTAGCATGAGATGTGATATCTCAATGCTTCTACCAAACCTGAGATCCTTCCTAAAGCATGAGATGTGATATTCAACTCCTTCCCATTCCAATCCTGAGACCCTTACGATAGGATGAGATTTATTATCTCACTCCTTCAAATACCAAACTTGAGTCCCTTCCTAAAGGATGAGATCTGATATCTCAGTGCTTCTAATACCAAACCTGAGTCCCTTCCTATAACATGAGATGTGATATCCAACTCCTTCCCATTCCAATCATGAGGCCCTTCCTATAGCATGAGATGTGATATCTCAATGCTCTTATTACCAAACCTGGGATCATTCCTATAACCGAGATGATATCCACCCCCTTCCCATTCCAATCCTGAACCCCTTCCATGAGATGTGATATCTCAATGCTTCTAATACCAAAGTCGGACCGTTCCTATACCATGAGATGTGATATCCAACTCCTTCCCATTCCAATCCTGCGTCCCTTCATTTAGCATGGGATTTGAGATCTCAGTGCTTCTAATACCAAACCTGAGACACTTCCTATAACATGAGATGTGATATCCAACTCCTGCCGATTCCACTCCTGAGACCCTTCCTATGGCATGAGATGTGATATCTCAATGTTTCTAATAACAAACCTGAGACCCTTCCTATTGCAAGAGATGTGATATCCAAACCCTTCCCATTCCAAACCTGAGACCTTTCCTATTGCATGAGATGTGATATCCAACTCCTTCCCAATCCAATCCTGAGACCCTTCCTATAGCATGAGATGTGATATCCAACTCCTTCCCATTCCAATCATGAGGCCCTTCCTATAGCATGAGATGTGATATCTCAATGCTTCTACCAAACCTGAGACCCTTCCTATAGCATGAGATGTGATATCCAACTCCTTCCCATTCCAATCCTGAGACCCTTCCTATAGCATGAGATGATATCCAACTCCTTCCCATTCCAATCCTGAGACCCTTCCGATAGGATGAGATTTATTATCTCACTCCTTCAAATACCAAACTTGAGTCCCTTCCTAACGGATGAGATCTGATATCTCAGTGCTTCTAATACCAAACCTGAGTCCCTTCCTATAACATGAGATGTGATATCCAAATCCTTCCCATTCCAATCATGAGGCCCTTCCTATAGCATGAGATGTGATATCTCGATGCTTCTACCAAACCTGAGACCCTTCCTATAGCATGAGATGTGATATCCAACTCCTTCCCGATCCAATCCTGAGACCCTTCCTATAGCACGAGATGTGATATCTCAATGCTCTTAATACCAAACCTGCGATCATTCCTATAACATGAGATGTGATATTCAACTCCTTCCCATTCCAATCCTGAGCCCATTCCATGAGATGTGCTATCTCAATGCTTCTAATACTAAAGTTGGACCGTTCCTATAGCATGAGATGTGATATCCAACTCCTTCCCATTCCAATCCTGCGTCCCTTCATTTAGCATGAGATTTGATATCTCAGTGCTTCTAATACTAAACCTGAGACCCTTCCTATAACATGAGATGTTATATACAACTCCTTCCGATTCCAATCCTGAGACCCTTCCTATACCATGAAATGTGATATCAATGTTTCTAATACCAAACCTGAGACCCTTCCTATTGCAAGAGATGTGATATCCAAATGCTTCCCATTCCAAACATGAGACCCTTCCAATAGGATGAGATTTGATATTCAACTCCTTCCCATTCCAATCCTGAGACCCTTCCGATAGCATGAGATGTGATATCTCAGTGCTTCTAAAACCAAACCTGTGACCCTTCCTATGGCATGACGTGATATCCAACCCTTTCCAATCCTGAGACTCAGATCTCTCTAACTTTTCACCACTCCTAGCTCCCGGATTGATCCTGTTCGCTGTCTCGTCTCTCCCTTCTTCGGCTACCTTCTTCCATTAACCTACATGTTCCTGACCTGGACTCTAACGAAATCTGCAACTCTTCATGCCGCTGGCCCTCCACACTCTGCAGGGAATACTCTGGATTTTCTGGTCTCAGACCTCTAATTTAGACGGGAGTTCCCTGCCTTTTCTCCTCTTCCCGCTGCCTTCAAAACAACAAATGAGCTCCAAAAGATACACAGTGCACAGAATGCTTTATAAAACCCATTATTCAATTTATAGCCGTAACCCGCTAGACGTATTGAAACGTGCTAAAAACTAGCAAAAACAGCTAGAAAATGTACTTTCCTCGGGTTTTTGTAAATGCTAATTCTGTTGCATTTCCTGTTTGTACAGTGTCCGTGCGTTTGTTCAGTCGAACCTGATGCTTTTAACCACTCGTCTCCTATACAAGGGGGATCAAAATGTACTTTCTTTACAGGCTGTAGGTATATTGCTGAAATCTTCAATGCATTATCTGCTTTCATGACTATTCTGGAATGTGTATTTGACATCTGTTAATCCAGTCACCATGTGTCACTTCTAGTTTACAGGCTGCACTCCCCCTGGTGATCCCGTTCTCTCCAAAGTAGGCTAATCCAGTTGCTCCTCTTCAGAGGCCTTCTTCCTTTCTATCCTTGCCCACTGCATCGTTTCGCGTTGCAAACACTCGCTTCCCTGCTCTCTGGTTTAGACGCTGTTCCTCCTCAGAGGCGTTCTTCCTTTCTTTTCCTGTTTCCTGCAGTTTCGCGTTGCAAGTGCTCGCTTCCCAGCTCTGGTTTAGACACCTGTTCCCTGCCTTCTCTCTTCCCGCTGCCTTCAAAACAACAAATGAGCTCCAAAAGATACACAGTGCTCAGAATGCTTTATAACACACATTATTCAACTTATAGCCGTAACCCGCTAGACGTATTGAAACGAGTTAGAACTAGGAAAATAAGCTAGAAAATGTACTTTCCTCGCGTTTTGGTAAATGCTAATTGTGTTGCGTTTCCTGTTTGTAGTGTCCGTGCGTTAGTGCAGTTGATCCTGGTTTTTAATCACTCGTCTCCCATACAAGGAGGATCAAAATGTACTTTGTTTACAGGCTGAAGGTATATTGCTGAAATCTTCAATGCATTATCAGCTTTCCTGACTGTTCTGGAACGTGTATTTGCCATCTGTTAATCCAGTCACCATGTGGTCACCCCTGGTGATCCCGTTTTCTCCAAAGTAGGCTAATCCAGTTGCTCCTCCTCAGAGTCGTTCTTCCTTTCTATCCTCGCCCTCTGCATCGTTTCGCGTTGCAAACACTCACTTCCCTGCTCTCTGATTTAGACGCTGTTCCTCCTCAGAGGCGTTCTTCCTTTCTTTTCCTGTTCACTGCAGTTTTGCGTGTCAAGTGCTCGCTTCCCAGCTCTGATTTAGACGCGTTTTCCCTGCCTTCTCTCCTCTTCACGCTGCCTTCAAATCAACAAATGGGCTCATAAAGTGCAGCTTGTAAACTAGAAGGGACGACTGGATTAACAGATGTCACATACACGTTCCAGAACAGTCAGGATAGCTGATAATGCATTGAAGATTTCAGCAGTATACCTTCAGCCTGTAAACAACGTACATTTTGATCCTCCTTGTATGGGAGACGAGTGGTTAAAAACATCAGGTTCAACTGAACTAACGCACGGACACTACAAACAGGAAACGAAACAGAATTAGCATTTACCAAAACGCGAGGAAAGTACACTTTCTAGCTGTTTTTGCTAGTTTTTTTAGCACGTTTCAATACGTCTAGCGGGTTACGGCTCTAAGTTGAATAATGGGTGTTATAAAGCATTCTGAGCACTGTGAATCTTATGGAGCTCATTTGTTGTTTTGAAGGCATCGGGAAGAGGAGAGAAAGCAGGGAACACGTGTCTAAACCAGAGCTGGGAAGCGAGCACTTGCAACGCGAAACTGCAGGGAACAGGAAAAGAAAGGAATAACACCTCTGAGGAGGAACAGCGTCTAAACCAGAGAGCAGGGTAGCGAGTGTTTGCAACGCGAAACGATGTAGAGGGGAAAGACAGAGAGGAAGAACGCCTCTGATGAGGAGCAACTGGATTAGCCTACTTTGGAGAGAACGGGATCACCAGGGGAGTGCAGCCTGTTAACTAGAAGGGACGATGGTGCCTGGATTAACAGATGGCAAAAACACGTTCCAGAACAGTCAGGATAGCTGATAATGCATTGAAGATTTCAGCAGTATACCTTCAGCCTGTAAACAAAGTACATTTGATCCTCCTTGTATGGGAGACGAGTGGTTAAAAACATCAGGTTCAACTGAACGAACGCACGGACACTACAAACAGGAAACGAAACAGAATTAGTATTTACCAAAACACGAGGAAAGTACACTTTCTAGCTCTTTTTGCTAGTTTTTAGCACTTTTCAATACGTCTAGAGGGTTACGGCTCTAAGTTGAATAAAGGGTGTTATAAAGCATTCTGAGCACTGTGAATCTTATGGAGCTCATTTGTTATTTTGAAGGCATCGGGAAGAGGAGAGAAGGCATGGAACACGCGTCTAAACCAGAGCTGGGAAGCGAGCACTTGCAACGCGAAACTGCAGGGAATAGGAAAAGAAAGGAATAACGCCTCTGAGGAGGAACAGCGTCTAAACCAGAGCTGGGAAGCAAGCACTTGCAACGCGAAACTGCAGGGAACAGGAATAGAAAGGAAGAACGCCTCTGAGGAGGACCAACTGGATTAGCCTACTTTGGAGAGAACGAGATCACCAGGGGAGTGCAGCTTGTAAACTAGAAGGCACACATGGTGACTGGATTAACAGATGGCAAATACACGTTCCAGAACAGTAAGGAAAGCTGATAATGCATTGAAGATTTCAGCAGTATACCTTCAGCCTGTAAACAAAGTATATTTTGATCCCACTTGTATGGGAGACGAAAGGTTAAAAATATCAGGTTCGACTGAACAAACGCACGTACACTGACAAACAGGAAACTCAACACAATTAGCATTTACCAAAACGCGAGGAAAGTACATTTTCGAGCTGTTTTTGATAGTTTTTAGCACGTTTCAATAAGTCTAGCGGGTTACAGCTATAAGTTGAATAATGGGTGTTATAAAGCATTCTGAGCACTGTGTATCTTTTGGAGTTCATTTGTTGTTTTGAAGGCAGCGGGAAGAGGAGAGAAGGCAGGGAACTCGCGTCTAAATTAGAGGTCTGAGACCAGAAAATCCAGAGTATTCCCTGCAGAGTGTGGAGGGCCAGCGGCATGAAGAGTTGCAGATTTCGTTAGAGTCCAGGTCAGGAACCTGTAGGTTAATGAAAGAAGGAAGCCGAAGAAGGGAGAGACGAGACAGCGAACAGGATCAATCCGGGAGCTAGGAGTGGTGAGAAGTTAGGGAGCTCTGAGTCTCAGGATTGGAAAGGGAAGGAGTTGGATATCACATGTCATGCCATAGGAAGGGTCTCAGGTTTGGTATTAGAAGCACTGAGGTATCACATCTCATGCTATCGGAAGGGTCTCAGGATTGGAATACGAAGGTGTTGAATATCAAATCTCATGCAATAGGAACAATATCAGGTTTGGTAGAAGCATTGAGATATCACATCTAATGCTATAGGAAGGGTCTCAGGATTGGAATGGGAAGCATTTGGATATCACATCTCTTGCAATAGGAAGGGTCTCAGGTTTGGTACTAGAAACATTGAGATATCACATCTCATGGTATAGGAAGTGTCTCAGGATTGGAATCGGAAGGAGTTGGATATCACATCTCATAGGAAGGCTCTCAGGTTTTGTATTAGAAGCACTGAGATATCAAATTCCATGCTATATGAAGAGACGCGGGATTGGAATGGGAAGAAGTTGGATATCACATCTCATGCTATAGGAAGGGTCTCAGGTTTGGAATGGGAAGGATTTGGATATCACATCTCTTGCAATAGGAAGGGTCTCAGGTTTGTTATTAGAAACATTAAGATATCACATCTCATGCCATAGGAAGGGTCTCAGGAGTGGAATCGGCAGGAGTTGGATATCACATCTCATGTTATAGGAAGTGTCTCAGGTTTGGTATTAGAAGCACTGAGATCTCAAATCCCATGCTAAATGAAGGGACGCAGGATTGGAATGGGAAGGAGTTGGATATCACATCTCATGGTATAGGAACGGTCCGACTTTGGTATTAGAAGCATTGAGATATCACATCTCATGGAAGGGGTTCAGGATTAGAATGGGAAGGAGGTGGATATCATCTCGTGTTATAGGAAAGATCCCAGGTTTGGTAATAAGAGCATTGAGATATCACATCTCATGCTATAGGAAGGGCCTCATGATTGGAATGCGAAGGAGTTGGATATCACATCTCATGTTATAGGAAGGGACTCAGGTTTGGTATTAGAAGCACTGAGATATCAGATCTCATCCTTTAGGAAGGGACTCAAGTTTAGTATTTGAAGGAGTGAGATAATAAATCTCATCCTATCGTAAGGGTCTCAGGATTGGAATGGGAAGGAGTTGAATATCACATCTCATGCTATAGGGAGGGTCTCAGGATTGGAATGGGAAGGAGTTGGATATCACATCTCATGCTATAGGGAGGGTCTCAGGATTGGATTGGGAAGGAGTTGGATATCACATCTCATGTTATAGGAAGGGTCTCAGGATTGGAATGGGAAGGAGTTGGATATCACATCTCATGCTATTGGAAGGGTCTCAGGATTGGAATGGGAAGGAGTTGGATATCACATTTCATGCTTTAGGAAGGGTCTCAGGATTGGAATGGGAGGGAGTTGGATATCACATCTCATGCCATAGGAAGGTCTCAGGTATGGTAGAAGCATTAAGATATCACATCTCATGCTATCGGAAGGGTCTCAGGATTGGATTGGGAAGGAGTTGGATATCCCATCTCATGCTATAGGAAGGGTCATAGGTTGGAATTGGAAGGAGTTGGATATCACATCTCATGCTATCGGAAGGGTCTCAGGATTGGATTGGGAAGGAGTTGGATATCACATCTCATGCTATAGGGAGGGTCTCAGGTTTGATATTAGAAGCATTGAAATATCACATCTAATGCTATCGGAAGGGTCTCAGGATTGGATTGGGAAGGAGTTGGATATCACATCTCATGCTTTAGGAAGGATCTCAGGTTTGGTAGAAGCATTGAGATATCACATCTCATGCTAAAGGAAGGGTGTCAGGATTGGAATGGGAAGGAGTTCGATATCACACCTCATGCTATAGGAAGGGCCTCATGATTGGAATGGGAAGGAGTTGGATATCACATCTCAGGCTATGGGAAGGGTCAAAGGATTGGAATGGGAAGGAGTTGGATATCACATCTCATGCTATAGGGAGGGTCTCAGGATTGGATTGGGAAGGAATTGGATATCACATCTCATGCCATAGGAAGGTCTCAGGTATGGTAGAAGCATTAAGATATCGCATCTCATGCTATAGGAAGGGTCTCAGGATTGGAATGGGAAGGACTTAGATATCACATATCATGCTATAGGGAGGGTCTCAGTTTTGATATTAGAAGCATTGCGATATCACATCTCATGCTATCGGAAGTGTCTCAGGATTGGAATGGGAAGGAGCTGGATATCACATCTCATGCTAAAGGAAGGGTCTCAGGTTTGGAACGGGAAGGAGTTGGATATCACATCTCAGGTTTGATATTAGAGGCATTGAGATATCAAATCTCATGCTATAGGAAGGGTCTCAGGATTGGAATAGGAAGGAGTTGGATATCACATCTCATGCTATAGGAAGGGTTCAGGTTTGGTATAAGCATTGAGATATCACATCTCATGCTATAGGAAGGGTCTCAGGATTGGAATGGGATGGATTTGGATATCACATCTCATGCTAAAGGATGGGTCTCAGGTTTTTTATTAGAAACATTGAGATATCACATCTCTTGCCATAAGAAGGGTTTCAGGATTGGAATGGGAAGGATTTGGATATCACATGTCTTGCTATAGGAAGGGTCTCAGGTTTGGAATGGGAAGGATTTGTATATCACATCTCTTGCTATAGGAAGGGTCTCAGGTTTGGTAGAAGCATTGAGATATCACATCTCATGCTATAGGAAGGGTCCCAGGATTGGAATGGGAAGGAGTAGTATATGACATCTCATGTCATAGGAAGGGTCTCAGGTTTGGTATAAGCATTGATATATCACATCTCTGCTATCGGAAGGGTCTCGGGATTGGAATGGGAAGGAGTTGGATATCCTATCTCATGTTATAGGAAGGGTCTCAGGTTTGGTATTAGAAGCATTGAGATATCACATCTCATGTTATAGGAAGGGTTTCAGGATTGGAATGGGAAGGACTTGGATATCACATCTGATGCTATAGTGAGGGTCTCAGGTTTCATATTAGAATCATTGAGATATCACATCTCATGCTATCGGAAGGGTCTCAGGATTGGAATGGGAAGAAGTTGGATATCACATCTCATGCTAAAGGAAGGGTCTCAGGCTTGGAAGGGGAAGGATTAGGACATTACATCTCATGTTATAGGACGGGTCTCAGGTTTAGTATTAGAAGCATTGAGATATCACATCTCATGGTATAGGAAGGGTCTCAGGATTGGATTGGGAAGGAGTTGGATATCCCATCTCATGCTATAGGAAGGGTCTCAGGTTTGGTATTAGAAGCATTGAGATATCACATCTCATGCTATAGGAAGGGTCTCAGGTTTCGTATTAGAAGCATTGAGATATCAAGTCTCATGGTATAGGAAGGGTCTTAGAATTGGAATGGGAAGGAGTTGGATATCACATCCCAAGCTATAGGAAGGGTCTCAGGATTGGAATGGGAAGGAGTTTGATATCACATCTCATGCCATAATATGGGTCTCAGGTTTGGTAGAAGCATTGATATATCACATCTCATGCTATCTGAAGGGTCTCAGGATTGGATTTGGATGGAGTTGGATATCCCATCTCATGCTATAGGAAGGGTCTCAGGTTGGAATGGGAAGGAGTTGGATATCACATCTCATGTTATAGGAAGGGTCTCAGGATTGGAATGGGAAGGACTTGGATATCACATCTCATGCTATAGGAAGGCTCTGAGGTTTGGAAAGGGAAGGAGTTGGATATCACATTTCATGTTAGAGGAAGGATCTCAGGTTTGGTATTAGAGGCATTGAGATATCACATCTCATGCTATCGGAAGGGTCTCAAGATTGGAATGGGAAGGAGTTGGATATCACATCTCATGCTATAGGAAGGCTCTCAGGTTTGGAAAGGGAAGGAGTTGGATATCACATTTCATGTTAGAGGAAGGATCTCAGGTTTGGTATTAGAGGCATTGAGATATCACATCTCATGCTATCGGAAGGGTCTCAGGTTTGGAACTGGAAGGAGTTGGATATCACATCTCATGCTATAGGGAGGGTCTCAGGTTTGGAAGGGGATTTGGATATCACATCTCATGTTATAGGAAGGATCTCAGGTTTGGTATTAGAAGCATTGAGATATCACATCTCATGCTATCGGATGGGACTCAGGATTGGAATGGGAAGGAGTTGGATATCACATCTCATGCTATAGGAAGGGTCTCAGGTTTGGAACTGGAAGGAGTTGGATATCAGATCTCATGTTAAGGGAAGTGTCTCAGGTTTGGTATAAGCATTGAGATATCACATCCCTTCTATCAGAAGTGTCTCAGGATTGGAATGGGAAGGAGTTGGATATCCCATCTCATGTTATAGGACGGGTCTCAGGTTTGGTATTAGAATCATTGAGATATCACATTGCATGCTGTAGGAAGGGTCTAAGGATTGGAATGGGAAGGACTTGGATATCACATCTCATGCTATAGGTAGGCTCTCAGGTTTGGAAAGGGAAGGAGTTGGATATCACATTTCATGTTAGAGGAAGGATCTCAGGTTTGGTATTAGAGGCATTGAGATATCACATCTCATGCTATAGGAAGGGTCTCAGGATTGGAATGGGAAGGAGTTGGATATCACATCTCATGCTATAGGAAGGGTCCCAGGTTTGGTATAAGCATTGAGATATCATATTGCATGCTGTAGGAGGGGTCTAAGGATTGGAATGGGAAGGACTTGGATATCACATCTCATGCTATAGGTAGGCTCTCAGGTTTGGAAAGGGAAGGAGTTGGATATCACATTTCATGTTAGAGGAAGGATCTCAGGTTTGGTATTAGAGGCATTGAGATATCACATCTCATGCTATAGGAAGGGTCTCAGGATTGGAATGGGAAGGAGTTGGATATCACATCTCAGGCTATAGGAAGGGTCTCAGGTTTGGTATAAGCATTGAGATATCACATCTCATGCTATAGGAAGGGTCTCAGGTTTGGAATGGGAAGGATTTGGATATCACATCTCATGCTAAAGGATGGGTCTCAGGTTTTTTATTAGAAACATTGAGATATCACATCTCATGCCATAGGAAGGGTTTCAGGATTGGAATGGGAAGGATTTGGATATCACATCTCATGCTAAAGGAAGGGTCTCAGGTTTGGAAGGGGAAGGATTTGGATATCATATCTCATGTTATAGGACGGGTCCCAGGTTTGGTATTAGAAGCATTGAGATATCACATCTCACGGTATAGGAAGGGTCTCAGGATTGGAATGGGAAGGAGTTGGATATCACATCTCATCCAATAGGAAGGGTCTCAGGTTTGGAATGGGAAGGAATTGGATATCACATCTCATGTTATAGGAAGGATCTCAGGATTGGAATGGGAAGGATTTGGATATCACATCTCATGCCATAGGAAAGGTCTCAGGTTTGGTATAAGCATTGAGATATCACATCTCTGCTATCGGAAGGGTCTCAGGATTGGAATGGGAAGGAGTTGGATATACCATCTCATGTTATAGGAAGGGTCTCAGGTTTGGTATTAGAAGCATTGAGATATCACATCCCATGCTATAGGAAGGGTCTCAGGATTGGAATGGGAAGGACCTGGATATCCAATCTCATGTTATTGGATGGGTCTCAGGTGTGGTATTAGAAGCATTGAGATATTCACATCTCATGTCATAGGAAGGATCTCAGGTTTGCTATTAGAAGCATTGAGATATCACATCTCATGCTATAGGAATGGTCTCAGGATTGGAATGAGAAGGAGTTGGATATTACATTCTTGCTATAGGATGGGTCTCAGGTTTGGAATGGGAAGGAGTTGGATATCACATATGCTATAGGAAGGGCCTCAGGTTTGGAATGAGAAGGAGTTGGATATCACATCTCATGTTAAGGGAAGTGTCTCAGGTTTGGTATAAGCATTGAGATATCACATCCCTTCTATCAGAAGTGTCTCAGGATTGGAATGGGAAGGAGTTGGATATCCCATCTCATGTTATAGGACGGGTCTCAGGTTTGGTATTAGAATCATTGAGATATCACATTGCATGCTGTAGGAAGGGTCTAAGGATTGGAATGGGAAGGACTTGGATATCACATCTCATGCTATAGGTAGGCTCTCAGGTTTGGAAAGGGAAGGAGTTGGATATCACATTTCATGTTAGAGGAAGGATCTCAGGTTTGGTATTAGAGGCATTGAGATATCACATCTCATGCTATAGGAAGGGTCTCAGGATTGGAATGGGAAGGAGTTGGATATCACATCTCATGCTATAGGAAGGGTCCCAGGTTTGGTATAAGCATTGAGATATCATATTGCATGCTGTAGGAGGGGTCTAAGGATTGGAATGGGAAGGACTTGGATATCACATCTCATGCTATAGGTAGGCTCTCAGGTTTGGAAAGGGAAGGAGTTGGATATCACATTTCATGTTAGAGGAAGGATCTCAGGTTTGGTATTAGAGGCATTGAGATATCACATCTCATGCTATAGGAAGGGTCTCAGGATTGGAATGGGAAGGAGTTGGATATCACATCTCAGGCTATAGGAAGGGTCTCAGGTTTGGTATAAGCATTGAGATATCACATCTCATGCTATAGGAAGGGTCTCAGGTTTGGAATGGGAAGGATTTGGATATCACATCTCATGCTAAAGGATGGGTCTCAGGTTTTTTATTAGAAACATTGAGATATCACATCTCATGCCATAGGAAGGGTTTCAGGATTGGAATGGGAAGGATTTGGATATCACATCTCATGCTAAAGGAAGGGTCTCAGGTTTGGAAGGGGAAGGATTTGGATATCATATCTCATGTTATAGGACGGGTCCCAGGTTTGGTATTAGAAGCATTGAGATATCACATCTCACGGTATAGGAAGGGTCTCAGGATTGGAATGGGAAGGAGTTGGATATCACATCTCATCCAATAGGAAGGGTCTCAGGTTTGGAATGGGAAGGAATTGGATATCACATCTCATGTTATAGGAAGGATCTCAGGATTGGAATGGGAAGGATTTGGATATCACATCTTATGCCATAGGAAAGGTCTCAGGTTTGGTATAAGCATTGAGATATCACATCTCTGCTATCGGAAGGGTCTCAGGATTGGAATGGGAAGGAGTTGGATATACCATCTCATGTTATAGGAAGGGTCTCAGGTTTGGTATTAGAAGCATTGAGATATCACATCCCATGCTATAGGAAGGGTCTCAGGATTGGAATGGGAAGGACCTGGATATCCAATCTCATGTTATTGGATGGGTCTCAGGTGTGGTATTAGAAGCATTGAGATATTCACATCTCATGTCATAGGAAGGATCTCAGGTTTGCTATTAGAAGCATTGAGATATCACATCTCATGCTATAGGAATGGTCTCAGGATTGGAATGAGAAGGAGTTGGATATTACATTCTTGCTATAGGATGGGTCTCAGGTTTGGAATGGGAAGGAGTTGGATATCACATATGCTATAGGAAGGGCCTCAGGTTTGGAATGAGAAGGAGTTGGATATCACATCTCATGCTTTAAGACGGGTCTCAGTTTTGGTATTAGAAGCATTGAGATATCACATCTCATGCTATAGGAAGGGTCTCAGGTTTGGTATTACAAGCATTGTGATATCACAGCTCACGCTATAGGAAGGGTCTCTGGTTTGGAATGGGAAGGATTTGTATATCACAACTCATGCCATAGGAAGGGTCTCAGGTTTCGTATAAGCATTGAGATATCACATCTCTGCTATCAGAAGGATCTCAGGATTGGAATGGGAAGGACTTAGATATCACATCTCATGCTATAAGGAGGGTCTCAGTTTTGATATTAGAAGCATTGAGATATCACATCTCATGCTATCGGAAATGTCTCAGGATTGGAATGGGAAGGAGCTGGATATCACATCTCATGCTAAAGGAAGGGTCTCAGTTTTGGAAGGGGAAGGATTTGGATATCACATCTCATGTTATAGGACGGGTCTCAGGTTTGGTATTAGAAGCATTGAGATTTCACACCTCATGGTATAGGAATGGTTTCCGGATTGGAATGGGGAGGAATTGGATATCATATCTCATGTTATAGGACGGGTCTCAGGTTTGGTAGTAGAAACATTGAGATATCAAATCTCATGCTATAGGAAGGGACGCAGGATTGGAATGGGACGGAGTTTTATATCACATTTCATGCTATAGGAAGGATCCAGGTTTGGTATTAGAAGCATTGAGATATCACATCTCATGCTATACGAAGGGTCTTAGATTTGGAATGGGAAGGAGTTGGATATCCCATCTCATGTTATAGGACGGGTCTCAGGTTTGGTATTAGAAGCATTGAGATATGACATCGCATGCTGTAGGAAGGGTCTCAGGTTTGGAATGGGAAGGAATTGGATATCACATCTCATGCTATAGGAAGGGTCTCAGGTTTCGTATTAGAAGCATTGAGATATCAAGTCTCATGGTATAGGAAGGGTCTCAGAATTGGAATGGGAAGGAGTTGGATATCACATCTCAAGCTATAGGAAGGGTCTCAGGATTGGAATGGGAAGGAGTTTGATATCACATCTCATGCCATAGTATGGGTCTCAGGTTTGGTAGAAGCATTGAGATATCACATCTCATGCTATCGGAACGGTCTCAGGATAGGATGAGTTGGATATCCCATCTCATGCTATAGGAAGGCTCTCAGGTTTGGAAAGGGAAGGAGTTGGATATCACATTTCATGTTAGAGGAAGGATCTCAGGTTTGGTATTAGAGGCATTGAGATATCACATCTCATGCTATTGGAAGGGTCTCAGGATTGGAATGGGAAGGAGTTGGATATCACATCTCATGCTATAGGAAGGGTCTCAGGTTTGGAACTGGAAGGAGTTGGATATCACATCTCATGCTATAGGGAGGGTCTCAGGTTTGGAAGGTGATTTGGATATCACATCTCATGTTATAGGAAGGATCTCAGGTTTGGTATTAGAAGCATTGAGATATCACATCTCATGCTAACGGATGGGTCTCAGGATTGGAATGGGAAGAAGTTGGATATCACATCTCATGCTATAGGAAGGTTCTCAGGTTTGGAACTGGAAAGAGTTGGATATCACATCTCATGTTATAGGAAGCGTCTCAGGTTTGGTATAAGCATTGAGATATCATATGTCTGCTATTGGAAGTGTCTCAGGATTGGAATGGGAAGGAGTTGGATATCACATCTCATGCTATAGATAGGCTCTCAGGTTTGGAAAGGGAAGGAGTTGGATATCACATTTCATGTTAGAGGAAGGATCTCAGGTTTGGTATTAGAGGCATTGAGATATCACATCTCATTCTATAGGAAGGGTCTCAGGATTGGAATGGGAAGGAGTTGGATATCACATCTCATGCTATAGGAAGGGTCTCAGGTTTGGTATAAGCATTGAGATATCACATCACATGCTGTAGGAAGGGTCTAAGGATTGGAATGGGAAGGACTTGGATATCACATCTCATGCTATAGGTAGGCTCTCAGGTTTGGAAAGGGAAGGAGTTGGATATCACATTTCATGTTAGAGGAAGGATCTCAGGTTTGGTATTAGAGGCATTGAGATATCACATCTCATGCTATAGGAAGGGTCTCAGGATTGGAATGGGAAGGAGTTGGATATCACATCTCATGCTATAGGAAGGGTCTCAGGTTTGGTATAAGCAATGACATATCACATCTCATGCTATAGGAACGGTCTCAGGATTGGAATGGGAAGGAGTTGGATATCACATCTCAAGCTATAGGAAGGGTCTCAGTATTGGAGTGGGAAGGAGTTGGATATCCCATCTCATGTTATAGGAAAGATCTCAGGATTGGAATGGGAAGGATTTGGATATCACATCTCTTGCTTTAGGAAGGGTCTCAGGTTGGAATGGGAAGGAGTTGGATATCACATCTCAAGCTATAGGAAGGGTCTCAGGTTTGGTATTAGAAGCATTGAGATATCAAGTCTCATGGTATAAAAAGGGTCTCAGAATTGGAATGGGAAGGAGTTGGGTATCACATCTCATGCTATAGGAAGGGTCTCAGGTTTGGTATAAGCATTGATATATCACATCTCATGCTATAGGAAGGGTCTCAGGATTGGAATGGGAAGGAGCTGGATATCACATCTCATGCTATAGGAAGGGTCTCAGGTTTGGTATAAGCATTGACATATCACATCTCATGCTATAGGGACGGTCTCAGGATTGGAATGGGAAGGAGTTGGATATCACATCTCAAGCTATAGGAAGGGTCTCAGTATTGGAGTGGGAAGGAGTTGGATATCCCATCTCATGTTATAGGAAGGATCTCAGGATTGGAATGGGAAGGATTTGGATATCACATCTCTTGCTTTAGGAAGGGTCTCAGGTTGGAATGGGAAGGAGTTGGATATCACATCTCAAGCTATAGGAAGGGTCTCAGGTTTGGTATTAGAAGCATTGAGATATCAAGTCTCATGGTATAAAAAGGGTCTCAGGATTGGAATGGGAAGGAGTTGTATATGACATCTCATGCCATAGGAAAGGTTTCAGGTTTAGTATAAGCATTGAGATATCCTATCTCTGCTATCGGAAGGATCTCAGGATTGGAATGGGAAAGAGTTGGATATCCCATCTCATGTTATAGGAAGGGTCTCAGGTTTGGTATTAGAAGCATTGAGATACCAACTCTCATGCTATAGGAAGGGTCTCAGGATTGGAATCGGAAGGACTTGGATATCCCATCTCATGTTATTGGACGGGTCTCAGGTGTGGTATTAGAAACATTGAGATATCACATCTCATGCTATAGGAAGGGTCTCAGTTTGGAATGGGAAGGAGTTGGATATCACATCTCAAGCTATAGGAAGGGTCTCAGGTTTGGTATTAGAAGCATTGAGATATCAAGTCTCATGGTATAAAAAGGGTCTCAGAATTGGAATGGGAAGGAGTTGGGTATCACATCTCAAGCTATAGGAAGGGTCTCAGGATTGGAATGGGAAGGAGTTGTATATGACATCTCATGCCATAGGAAAGGTTTCAGGTTTAGTATAAGCATTGAGATATCCTATCTCTGCTATCGGAAGGGTTTCAGGATTGGAATGGGAAGGATTTGGATATCACATCTCATGCTAAAGGAAGGGTCTCAGGTTTGGAAGGGGAAGGATTTGGATATCATATCTCATGTTATAGGACGGGTCCCAGGTTTGGTATTAGAAGCATTGAGATATCACATCTCACGGTATAGGAAGGGTCTCAGGATTGGAATGGGAAGGAGTTGGATATCACATCTCATCCAATAGGAAGGGTCTCAGGTTTGGAATGGGAAGGAATTGGATATCACATCTCATGTTATAGGAAGGATCTCAGGATTGGAATGGGAAGGATTTGGATATCACATCTCATGCCATAGGAAAGGTCTCAGGTTTGGTATAAGCATTGAGATATCACATCTCTGCTATCGGAAGGGTCTCAGGATTGGAATGGGAAGGAGTTGGATATACCATCTCATGTTATAGGAAGGGTCTCAGGTTTGGTATTAGAAGCATTGAGATATCACATCCCATGCTATAGGAAGGGTCTCAGGATTGGAATGGGAAGGACCTGGATATCCAATCTCATGTTATTGGATGGGTCTCAGGTGTGGTATTAGAAGCATTGAGATATTCACATCTCATGTCATAGGAAGGATCTCAGGTTTGCTATTAGAAGCATTGAGATATCACATCTCATGCTATAGGAATGGTCTCAGGATTGGAATGAGAAGGAGTTGGATATTACATTCTTGCTATAGGATGGGTCTCAGGTTTGGAATGGGAAGGAGTTGGATATCACATATGCTATAGGAAGGGCCTCAGGTTTGGAATGAGAAGGAGTTGGATATCACATCTCATGTTAAGGGAAGTGTCTCAGGTTTGGTATAAGCATTGAGATATCACATCCCTTCTATCAGAAGTGTCTCAGGATTGGAATGGGAAGGAGTTGGATATCCCATCTCATGTTATAGGACGGGTCTCAGGTTTGGTATTAGAATCATTGAGATATCACATTGCATGCTGTAGGAAGGGTCTAAGGATTGGAATGGGAAGGACTTGGATATCACATCTCATGCTATAGGTAGGCTCTCAGGTTTGGAAAGGGAAGGAGTTGGATATCACATTTCATGTTAGAGGAAGGATCTCAGGTTTGGTATTAGAGGCATTGAGATATCACATCTCATGCTATAGGAAGGGTCTCAGGATTGGAATGGGAAGGAGTTGGATATCACATCTCATGCTATAGGAAGGGTCCCAGGTTTGGTATAAGCATTGAGATATCATATTGCATGCTGTAGGAGGGGTCTAAGGATTGGAATGGGAAGGACTTGGATATCACATCTCATGCTATAGGTAGGCTCTCAGGTTTGGAAAGGGAAGGAGTTGGATATCACATTTCATGTTAGAGGAAGGATCTCAGGTTTGGTATTAGAGGCATTGAGATATCACATCTCATGCTATAGGAAGGGTCTCAGGATTGGAATGGGAAGGAGTTGGATATCACATCTCAGGCTATAGGAAGGGTCTCAGGTTTGGTATAAGCATTGAGATATCACATCTCATGCTATAGGAAGGGTCTCAGGTTTGGAATGGGAAGGATTTGGATATCACATCTCATGCTAAAGGATGGGTCTCAGGTTTTTTATTAGAAACATTGAGATATCACATCTCATGCCATAGGAAGGGTTTCAGGATTGGAATGGGAAGGATTTGGATATCACATCTCATGCTAAAGGAAGGGTCTCAGGTTTGGAAGGGGAAGGATTTGGATATCATATCTCATGTTATAGGACGGGTCCCAGGTTTGGTATTAGAAGCATTGAGATATCACATCTCACGGTATAGGAAGGGTCTCAGGATTGGAATGGGAAGGAGTTGGATATCACATCTCATCCAATAGGAAGGGTCTCAGGTTTGGAATGGGAAGGAATTGGATATCACATCTCATGTTATAGGAAGGATCTCAGGATTGGAATGGGAAGGATTTGGATATCACATCTCATGCCATAGGAAAGGTCTCAGGTTTGGTATAAGCATTGAGATATCACATCTCTGCTATCGGAAGGGTCTCAGGATTGGAATGGGAAGGAGTTGGATATACCATCTCATGTTATAGGAAGGGTCTCAGGTTTGGTATTAGAAGCATTGAGATATCACATCCCATGCTATAGGAAGGGTCTCAGGATTGGAATGGGAAGGACCTGGATATCCAATCTCATGTTATTGGATGGGTCTCAGGTGTGGTATTAGAAGCATTGAGATATTCACATCTCATGTCATAGGAAGGATCTCAGGTTTGCTATTAGAAGCATTGAGATATCACATCTCATGCTATAGGAATGGTCTCAGGATTGGAATGAGAAGGAGTTGGATATTACATTCTTGCTATAGGATGGGTCTCAGGTTTGGAATGGGAAGGAGTTGGATATCACATATGCTATAGGAAGGGCCTCAGGTTTGGAATGAGAAGGAGTTGGATATCACATCTCATGCTTTAAGACGGGTCTCAGTTTTGGTATTAGAAGCATTGAGATATCACATCTCATGCTATAGGAAGGGTCTCAGGTTTGGTATTACAAGCATTGTGATATCACAGCTCACGCTATAGGAAGGGTCTCTGGTTTGGAATGGGAAGGATTTGTATATCACAACTCATGCCATAGGAAGGGTCTCAGGTTTCGTATAAGCATTGAGATATCACATCTCTGCTATCAGAAGGATCTCAGGATTGGAATGGGAAGGACTTAGATATCACATCTCATGCTATAAGGAGGGTCTCAGTTTTGATATTAGAAGCATTGAGATATCACATCTCATGCTATCGGAAATGTCTCAGGATTGGAATGGGAAGGAGCTGGATATCACATCTCATGCTAAAGGAAGGGTCTCAGTTTTGGAAGGGGAAGGATTTGGATATCACATCTCATGTTATAGGACGGGTCTCAGGTTTGGTATTAGAAGCATTGAGATTTCACACCTCATGGTATAGGAATGGTTTCCGGATTGGAATGGGGAGGAATTGGATATCATATCTCATGTTATAGGACGGGTCTCAGGTTTGGTAGTAGAAACATTGAGATATCAAATCTCATGCTATAGGAAGGGACGCAGGATTGGAATGGGACGGAGTTTTATATCACATTTCATGCTATAGGAAGGATCCAGGTTTGGTATTAGAAGCATTGAGATATCACATCTCATGCTATACGAAGGGTCTTAGATTTGGAATGGGAAGGAGTTGGATATCCCATCTCATGTTATAGGACGGGTCTCAGGTTTGGTATTAGAAGCATTGAGATATGACATCGCATGCTGTAGGAAGGGTCTCAGGTTTGGAATGGGAAGGAATTGGATATCACATCTCATGCTATAGGAAGGGTCTCAGGTTTCGTATTAGAAGCATTGAGATATCAAGTCTCATGGTATAGGAAGGGTCTCAGAATTGGAATGGGAAGGAGTTGGATATCACATCTCAAGCTATAGGAAGGGTCTCAGGATTGGAATGGGAAGGAGTTTGATATCACATCTCATGCCATAGTATGGGTCTCAGGTTTGGTAGAAGCATTGAGATATCACATCTCATGCTATCGGAACGGTCTCAGGATAGGATGAGTTGGATATCCCATCTCATGCTATAGGAAGGCTCTCAGGTTTGGAAAGGGAAGGAGTTGGATATCACATTTCATGTTAGAGGAAGGATCTCAGGTTTGGTATTAGAGGCATTGAGATATCACATCTCATGCTATTGGAAGGGTCTCAGGATTGGAATGGGAAGGAGTTGGATATCACATCTCATGCTATAGGAAGGGTCTCAGGTTTGGAACTGGAAGGAGTTGGATATCACATCTCATGCTATAGGGAGGGTCTCAGGTTTGGAAGGTGATTTGGATATCACATCTCATGTTATAGGAAGGATCTCAGGTTTGGTATTAGAAGCATTGAGATATCACATCTCATGCTAACGGATGGGTCTCAGGATTGGAATGGGAAGAAGTTGGATATCACATCTCATGCTATCGGAAGGTTCTCAGGTTTGGAACTGGAAAGAGTTGGATATCACATCTCATGTTATAGGAAGCGTCTCAGGTTTGGTATAAGCATTGAGATATCATATGTCTGCTATTGGAAGTGTCTCAGGATTGGAATGGGAAGGAGTTGGATATCACATCTCATGCTATAGATAGGCTCTCAGGTTTGGAAAGGGAAGGAGTTGGATATCACATTTCATGTTAGAGGAAGGATCTCAGGTTTGGTATTAGAGGCATTGAGATATCACATCTCATTCTATAGGAAGGGTCTCAGGATTGGAATGGGAAGGAGTTGGATATCACATCTCATGCTATAGGAAGGGTCTCAGGTTTGGTATAAGCATTGAGATATCACATCACATGCTGTAGGAAGGGTCTAAGGATTGGAATGGGAAGGACTTGGATATCACATCTCATGCTATAGGTAGGCTCTCAGGTTTGGAAAGGGAAGGAGTTGGATATCACATTTCATGTTAGAGGAAGGATCTCAGGTTTGGTATTAGAGGCATTGAGATATCACATCTCATGCTATAGGAAGGGTCTCAGGATTGGAATGGGAAGGAGTTGGATATCACATCTCATGCTATAGGAAGGGTCTCAGGTTTGGTATAAGCAATGACATATCACATCTCATGCTATAGGAACGGTCTCAGGATTGGAATGGGAAGGAGTTGGATATCACATCTCAAGCTATAGGAAGGGTCTCAGTATTGGAGTGGGAAGGAGTTGGATATCCCATCTCATGTTATAGGAAGGATCTCAGGATTGGAATGGGAAGGATTTGGATATCACATCTCTTGCTTTAGGAAGGGTCTCAGGTTGGAATGGGAAGGAGTTGGATATCACATCTCAAGCTATAGGAAGGGTCTCAGGTTTGGTATTAGAAGCATTGAGATATCAAGTCTCATGGTATAAAAAGGGTCTCAGAATTGGAATGGGAAGGAGTTGGGTATCACATCTCATGCTATAGGAAGGGTCTCAGGTTTGGTATAAGCATTGATATATCACATCTCATGCTATAGGAAGGGTCTCAGGATTGGAATGGGAAGGAGTTGGATATCACATCTCATGCTATAGGAAGGGTCTCAGGTTTGGTATAAGCATTGACATATCACATCTCATGCTATAGGGACGGTCTCAGGATTGGAATGGGAAGGAGTTGGATATCACATCTCAAGCTATAGGAAGGGTCTCAGTATTGGAGTGGGAAGGAGTTGGATATCCCATCTCATGTTATAGGAAGGATCTCAGGATTGGAATGGGAAGGATTTGGATATCACATCTCTTGCTTTAGGAAGGGTCTCAGGTTGGAATGGGAAGGAGTTGGATATCACATCTCAAGCTATAGGAAGGGTCTCAGGTTTGGTATTAGAAGCATTGAGATATCAAGTCTCATGGTATAAAAAGGGTCTCAGGATTGGAATGGGAAGGAGTTGTATATGACATCTCATGCCATAGGAAAGGTTTCAGGTTTAGTATAAGCATTGAGATATCCTATCTCTGCTATCGGAAGGATCTCAGGATTGGAATGGGAAAGAGTTGGATATCCCATCTCATGTTATAGGAAGGGTCTCAGGTTTGGTATTAGAAGCATTGAGATACCAACTCTCATGCTATAGGAAGGGTCTCAGGATTGGAATCGGAAGGACTTGGATATCCCATCTCATGTTATTGGACGGGTCTCAGGTGTGGTATTAGAAACATTGAGATATCACATCTCATGCTATAGGAAGGGTCTCAGTTTGGAATGGGAAGGAGTTGGATATCACATCTCAAGCTATAGGAAGGGTCTCAGGTTTGGTATTAGAAGCATTGAGATATCAAGTCTCATGGTATAAAAAGGGTCTCAGAATTGGAATGGGAAGGAGTTGGGTATCACATCTCAAGCTATAGGAAGGGTCTCAGGATTGGAATGGGAAGGAGTTGTATATGACATCTCATGCCATAGGAAAGGTTTCAGGTTTAGTATAAGCATTGAGATATCCTATCTCTGCTATCGGAAGGGTTTCAGGATTGGAATGGGAAGGATTTGGATATCACATCTCATGCTAAAGGAAGGGTCTCAGGTTTGGAAGGGGAAGGATTTGGATATCATATCTCATGTTATAGGACGGGTCCCAGGTTTGGTATTAGAAGCATTGAGATATCACATCTCACGGTATAGGAAGGGTCTCAGGATTGGAATGGGAAGGAGTTGGATATCACATCTCATCCAATAGGAAGGGTCTCAGGTTTGGAATGGGAAGGAATTGGATATCACATCTCATGTTATAGGAAGGATCTCAGGATTGGAATGGGAAGGATTTGGATATCACATCTCATGCCATAGGAAAGGTCTCAGGTTTGGTATAAGCATTGAGATATCACATCTCTGCTATCGGAAGGGTCTCAGGATTGGAATGGGAAGGAGTTGGATATACCATCTCATGTTATAGGAAGGGTCTCAGGTTTGGTATTAGAAGCATTGAGATATCACATCCCATGCTATAGGAAGGGTCTCAGGATTGGAATGGGAAGGACCTGGATATCCAATCTCATGTTATTGGATGGGTCTCAGGTGTGGTATTAGAAGCATTGAGATATTCACATCTCATGTCATAGGAAGGATCTCAGGTTTGCTATTAGAAGCATTGAGATATCACATCTCATGCTATAGGAATGGTCTCAGGATTGGAATGAGAAGGAGTTGGATATTACATTCTTGCTATAGGATGGGTCTCAGGTTTGGAATGGGAAGGAGTTGGATATCACATATGCTATAGGAAGGGCCTCAGGTTTGGAATGAGAAGGAGTTGGATATCACATCTCATGCTTTAAGACGGGTCTCAGTTTTGGTATTAGAAGCATTGAGATATCACATCTCATGCTATAGGAAGGGTCTCAGGTTTGGTATTACAAGCATTGTGATATCACAGCTCACGCTATAGGAAGGGTCTCTGGTTTGGAATGGGAAGGATTTGTATATCACAACTCATGCCATAGGAAGGGTCTCAGGTTTCGTATAAGCATTGAGATATCACATCTCTGCTATCAGAAGGATCTCAGGATTGGAATGGGAAGGACTTAGATATCACATCTCATGCTATAAGGAGGGTCTCAGTTTTGATATTAGAAGCATTGAGATATCACATCTCATGCTATCGGAAATGTCTCAGGATTGGAATGGGAAGGAGCTGGATATCACATCTCATGCTAAAGGAAGGGTCTCAGTTTTGGAAGGGGAAGGATTTGGATATCACATCTCATGTTATAGGACGGGTCTCAGGTTTGGTATTAGAAGCATTGAGATTTCACACCTCATGGTATAGGAATGGTTTCCGGATTGGAATGGGGAGGAATTGGATATCATATCTCATGTTATAGGACGGGTCTCAGGTTTGGTAGTAGAAACATTGAGATATCAAATCTCATGCTATAGGAAGGGACGCAGGATTGGAATGGGACGGAGTTTTATATCACATTTCATGCTATAGGAAGGATCCAGGTTTGGTATTAGAAGCATTGAGATATCACATCTCATGCTATACGAAGGGTCTTAGATTTGGAATGGGAAGGAGTTGGATATCCCATCTCATGTTATAGGACGGGTCTCAGGTTTGGTATTAGAAGCATTGAGATATGACATCGCATGCTGTAGGAAGGGTCTCAGGTTTGGAATGGGAAGGAATTGGATATCACATCTCATGCTATAGGAAGGGTCTCAGGTTTCGTATTAGAAGCATTGAGATATCAAGTCTCATGGTATAGGAAGGGTCTCAGAATTGGAATGGGAAGGAGTTGGATATCACATCTCAAGCTATAGGAAGGGTCTCAGGATTGGAATGGGAAGGAGTTTGATATCACATCTCATGCCATAGTATGGGTCTCAGGTTTGGTAGAAGCATTGAGATATCACATCTCATGCTATCGGAACGGTCTCAGGATAGGATGAGTTGGATATCCCATCTCATGCTATAGGAAGGCTCTCAGGTTTGGAAAGGGAAGGAGTTGGATATCACATTTCATGTTAGAGGAAGGATCTCAGGTTTGGTATTAGAGGCATTGAGATATCACATCTCATGCTATTGGAAGGGTCTCAGGATTGGAATGGGAAGGAGTTGGATATCACATCTCATGCTATAGGAAGGGTCTCAGGTTTGGAACTGGAAGGAGTTGGATATCACATCTCATGCTATAGGGAGGGTCTCAGGTTTGGAAGGTGATTTGGATATCACATCTCATGTTATAGGAAGGATCTCAGGTTTGGTATTAGAAGCATTGAGATATCACATCTCATGCTAACGGATGGGTCTCAGGATTGGAATGGGAAGAAGTTGGATATCACATCTCATGCTATAGGAAGGTTCTCAGGTTTGGAACTGGAAAGAGTTGGATATCACATCTCATGTTATAGGAAGCGTCTCAGGTTTGGTATAAGCATTGAGATATCATATGTCTGCTATTGGAAGTGTCTCAGGATTGGAATGGGAAGGAGTTGGATATCACATCTCATGCTATAGATAGGCTCTCAGGTTTGGAAAGGGAAGGAGTTGGATATCACATTTCATGTTAGAGGAAGGATCTCAGGTTTGGTATTAGAGGCATTGAGATATCACATCTCATTCTATAGGAAGGGTCTCAGGATTGGAATGGGAAGGAGTTGGATATCACATCTCATGCTATAGGAAGGGTCTCAGGTTTGGTATAAGCATTGAGATATCACATCACATGCTGTAGGAAGGGTCTAAGGATTGGAATGGGAAGGACTTGGATATCACATCTCATGCTATAGGTAGGCTCTCAGGTTTGGAAAGGGAAGGAGTTGGATATCACATTTCATGTTAGAGGAAGGATCTCAGGTTTGGTATTAGAGGCATTGAGATATCACATCTCATGCTATAGGAAGGGTCTCAGGATTGGAATGGGAAGGAGTTGGATATCACATCTCATGCTATAGGAAGGGTCTCAGGTTTGGTATAAGCAATGACATATCACATCTCATGCTATAGGAACGGTCTCAGGATTGGAATGGGAAGGAGTTGGATATCACATCTCAAGCTATAGGAAGGGTCTCAGTATTGGAGTGGGAAGGAGTTGGATATCCCATCTCATGTTATAGGAAGGATCTCAGGATTGGAATGGGAAGGATTTGGATATCACATCTCTTGCTTTAGGAAGGGTCTCAGGTTGGAATGGGAAGGAGTTGGATATCACATCTCAAGCTATAGGAAGGGTCTCAGGTTTGGTATTAGAAGCATTGAGATATCAAGTCTCATGGTATAAAAAGGGTCTCAGAATTGGAATGGGAAGGAGTTGGGTATCACATCTCATGCTATAGGAAGGGTCTCAGGTTTGGTATAAGCATTGATATATCACATCTCATGCTATAGGAAGGGTCTCAGGATTGGAATGGGAAGGAGTTGGATATCACATCTCATGCTATAGGAAGGGTCTCAGGTTTGGTATAAGCATTGACATATCACATCTCATGCTATAGGGACGGTCTCAGGATTGGAATGGGAAGGAGTTGGATATCACATCTCAAGCTATAGGAAGGGTCTCAGTATTGGAGTGGGAAGGAGTTGGATATCCCATCTCATGTTATAGGAAGGATCTCAGGATTGGAATGGGAAGGATTTGGATATCACATCTCTTGCTTTAGGAAGGGTCTCAGGTTGGAATGGGAAGGAGTTGGATATCACATCTCAAGCTATAGGAAGGGTCTCAGGTTTGGTATTAGAAGCATTGAGATATCAAGTCTCATGGTATAAAAAGGGTCTCAGGATTGGAATGGGAAGGAGTTGTATATGACATCTCATGCCATAGGAAAGGTTTCAGGTTTAGTATAAGCATTGAGATATCCTATCTCTGCTATCGGAAGGATCTCAGGATTGGAATGGGAAAGAGTTGGATATCCCATCTCATGTTATAGGAAGGGTCTCAGGTTTGGTATTAGAAGCATTGAGATACCAACTCTCATGCTATAGGAAGGGTCTCAGGATTGGAATCGGAAGGACTTGGATATCCCATCTCATGTTATTGGACGGGTCTCAGGTGTGGTATTAGAAACATTGAGATATCACATCTCATGCTATAGGAAGGGTCTCAGTTTGGAATGGGAAGGAGTTGGATATCACATCTCAAGCTATAGGAAGGGTCTCAGGTTTGGTATTAGAAGCATTGAGATATCAAGTCTCATGGTATAAAAAGGGTCTCAGAATTGGAATGGGAAGGAGTTGGGTATCACATCTCAAGCTATAGGAAGGGTCTCAGGATTGGAATGGGAAGGAGTTGTATATGACATCTCATGCCATAGGAAAGGTTTCAGGTTTAGTATAAGCATTGAGATATCCTATCTCTGCTATCGGAAGGGTCTCAGGATTGGAATGGGAAAGAGTTGGATATCCCATCTCATGTTATAGGAAGGGTCTCAGGTTTGGTATTAGAAGCATTGAGATACCAACTCTCATGCTATAGGAAGGGTCTCAGGATTGGAATCGGAAGGACTTGGATATCCCATCTCATGTTATTGGACGGGTCTCAGGTGTGGTATTAGAAGCATTGGGATATCACATTGCATGCTGTAGGAAGGGTCTCAGGTTTGGAATGGGAAGGAATTGGATATCACATCTCATGTCATAGGAAGGATCTCAGGTTTGCTATTAGAAGCATTGAGATATCACATCTCATGCTATAGGAAGGGTCTCAGGTTTGGAATGGGAAGGATTTGTATATCACATCTCTTGCTATAGGAAGGGTCTCAGGTTTGGTAGAAGCATTGAGATATCACATCTCATGCTATAGGAAGGGTCCCAGGATTGGAATGGGAAGGAGTAGTATATGACATCTCATGTCATAGGAAGGGTCTCAGGTTTGGTATAAGCATTGATATATCACATCTCTGCTATCGGAAGGGTCTCGGGATTGGAATGGGAAGGAGTTGGATATCCTATTTCATGTTATAGGAAGGGTCTCAGGTTTGGTATTAGAAGCATTGAGATATCACATCTCATGTTATAGGAAGGGTTTCAGGATTGGAATGGGAAGGACTTGGATATCACATCTCATGCTATAGGGAGGGTCTCAGGTTTCATATTAGAATCATTGAGATATCACATCTCATGCTATCGGAAGGGTCTCAGGATTGGAATGGGAAGAAGTTGGATATCACATCTCATGCTAAAGGAAGGGTCTCAGGCTTGGAAGGGGAAGGATTAGGACATTACATCTCATGTTATAGGACGGGTCTCAGGTTTAGTATTAGAAGCATTGAGATATCACATCTCATGGTATTGGAAGGGTCTCAGGATTGGATTGGGAAGGAGTTGGATATCCCATCTCATGCTATAGGAAGGGTCTCAGGTTTGGTATTAGAAGCATTGAGATATCACATCTCATGCTATAGGAAGGGTCTCAGGTTTTGTATTAGAAGCATTGAGATATCAAGTCTCATGGTATAGGAAGGGTCTTAGAATTGGAATGGGAAGGAGTTGGATATCACATCCCAAGCTATAGGAAGGGTCTCAGGATTGGAATGGGAAGGAGTTTGATATCACATCTCATGCCATAATATGGGTCTCAGGTTTGGTAGAAGCATTGAGATATCACATCTCATGCTATCTGAAGGGTCTCAGGATTGGATTTGGATGGAGTTGGATATCCCATCTCATGCTATAGGAAGGGTCTCAGGTTGGAATGGGAAGGAGTTGGATATCACATCTCATGTTATAGGAAGGATCTCAGGATTGGAATGGGAAGGACTTGGATATCACATCTCATGCTATAGGAAGGCTCTGAGGTTTGGAAAGGGAAGGAGTTGGATATCACATTTCATGTTAGAGGAAGGATCTCAGGTTTGGTATTAGAGGCATTGAGATATCACATCTCATGCTATCGGAAGGGTCTCAATATTGGAATGGGAAGGAGTTGGATATCACATCTCATGCTATAGGAAGGCTCTCAGGTTTGGAAAGGGAAGGAGTTGGATATCACATTTCATGTTAGAGGAAGGATCTCAGGTTTGGTATTAGAGGCATTGAGATATCACATCTCATGCTATCGGAAGGGTCTCAGGTTTGGAACTGGAAGGAGTTGGATATCACATCTCATGCTATAGGGAGGGTCTCAGGTTTGGAAGGGGATTTAGATATCACATCTCATGTTATAGGAAGGATCTCAGGTTTGGTATTAGAAGCATTGAGATATCACATCTCATGCTATCGGATGGGACCCAGGATTGGAATGGGAAGGAGTTGGATATCACATCTCATGCTATAGGAAGGGTCTCAGGTTTGGAACTGGAAGGAGTTGGATATCACATCTCATGTTAAGGGAAGTGTCTCAGGTTTGGTATAAGCATTGAGATATCACATCTCTGCTATCGGAAGTGTCTCAGGATTGGAATGGGAAGGAGTTGGATATCCCATCTCATGTTATAGGACGGGTCTCAGGTTTGGTATTAGAATCATTGAGATATAACATTGCATGCTGTAGGAAGGGTCTAAGGATTGGAATGGGAAGGACTTGGATATCACATCTCATGCTATAGGTAGGCTTTCAGGTTTGGAAAGGGAAGGAGTTGGATATCACATTTCATGTTAGAGGAAGGATCTCAGGTTTGGTATTAGAGGCATTGAGATATCACATCTCATGCTATAGGAAGGGTCTCAGGATTGGAATGGGAAGGAGTTGGATATCACATCTCATGCTATAGGAAGGGTCTCAGGTTTGGTATAAGCATTGAGATATCATATTGCATGCTGTAGGAGGGGTCTAAGGATTGGAATGGGAAGGACTTGGATATCACATCTCATGCTATAGGTAGGCTCTCAGGTTTGGAAAGGGAAGGAGTTGGATATCACATTTCATGCTAGAGGAAGGATCTCAGGTTTGGTATTAGAGGCATTGAGATATCACATCTCATGCTATAGGAAGGGTCTCAGGATTGGAATGGGAAGGAGTTGGATATCACATCTCAGGCTATAGGAAGGGTCTCAGGTTTGGTATAAGCATTGAGATATCACATCTCAGCTATAGGAAGGGTCTCAGGATTGGAATGGGAAGGATGTGGATATCACATCTCATGCTAAAGGATGGGTCTCAGGTTTTTTATTAGAAACATTGAGATATCACATCTCATGCCATAGGAAGGGTTTCAGGATTGGAATGGGAAGGATTTGGATATCACATCTCATGCTAAAGGAAGGGTCTCAGGTTTGGAAGGGGAAGGATTTGGATATCATATCTCATGTTATAGGACGGGTCCCAGGTTTGGTATTAGAAGCATTGAGATATCACATCTCATGGTATAGGAAGGGTCTCAGGATTGGAATGGGAAGGAGTTGGATATCACATCTCATCCAATAGGAAGGGTCTCAGGTTTGGAATGGGAAGGAATTGGATATCACATCTCATGTTATAGGAAGGATCTCAGGATTGGAATGGGAAGGATTTGGATATCACATCTCATGCCATAGGAAAGGTCTCAGGTTTGGTATAAGCATTGAGATATCACATCTCTGCTATCGGAAGGGTCTCAGGATTGGAATGGGAAGGAGTTGGATATCCCATCTCATGTTATAGGACGGGTCTCAGGTTTGGTATTAGAATCATTGAGATATCACATTGCATGCTGTAGGAAGGGTCTAAGGATTGGAATGGGAAGGACTTGGATATCACTTCTCATGCTATAGGTAGGCTCTCAGGTTTGGAAAGGGAAGGAGTTGGATATCACATTTCATGTTAGAGGAAGGATCTCAGGTTTGGTATTAGAGGCATTGAAATATCACATCTCATGCTATAGGAAGGGTCTCAGGATTGGAATGGGAAGGAGTTGGATATCACATCTCATGCTATAGGAAGGGTCTCAGGTTTCGTATAAGCATTAACATATCACATCTCATGCTATATGAACGGTCTCAGGATTGGAATGGGAAGGAGTTGGATATCACATCTCAAGCTATAGGAAGGGTCTCAGTATTGGAGTGGGAAGGAGTTGGATATCCCATCTCATGTTATAGGAAGGATCTCAGGGTTGGAATGGGAAGGATTTGGATATCACATCTCTTGCTTTAGGAAGGGTCTCAGGTTTTTTATTAGAAACATTGAGATATCACATCTCATGCTATAGGAAGGGTCTCAGGTTGGAATGGGAAGGAGTTGGATATCACATCTCAAGCTATAGGAAGGGTCTCAGGTTTGGTATTAGAAGCATTGAGATATCAAGTCTCATGGTATAAAAAGGGTCTCAGAATTGGAATGGGAAGGAGTTGGGTATCACATCTCAAGCTATAGGAAGGGTCTCAGGATTGGAATGGGAAGGAGTTGTATATGACATCTCATGCCATAGGAAAGGTTTCAGGTTTAGTATGAGCATTGAGATATCCTATCTCTGCTATCGGAAGGGTCTCAGGATTGGAATGGGAAAGAGTTGGATATCCCATCTCATGTTATAGGAAGGGTCTCAGGTGTGGTATTAGAAGCATTGAGATACCAACTCTCATGCTATAGGAAGGGTCTCAGGATTGGAATCGGAAGGACTTAGATATCCCATCTCATGTTATTGGACGGGTCTCAGGTGTGGTATTAGAAGCATTGGGATATCACATCGCATGCTGTAGGAAGGGTCTCAGGTTTGGAATGGGAAGGAATTGGATATCACATCTCATGTCATAGGAAGGATCTCAGGTTTGCTATTAGAAGCATTGAGATATCACATCTCATGCTATAGGAAGGGTCTCAGGTTTGGAATGGGAAGGATTTGTATATCACATCTCTTGCTATAGGAAGGGCCTCAGGTTTGGTATGAAAAACATTGAGATATCACATCTCATGGTATAGGAAGGATCTCAGGATTGGAATAGGAAGGAGTTGGATATCACATCTCATGTTATAGGAAGGATATCAGGTTTGGTATTAGAAGCATTGAGATATCACATCTCATGCTATAGGAAGGGTCTCAGGATTGGAATGGGAAGGAGTTGGATATCACATCTCATGCAATAGGAAGGGTCTCAGGTTTGGTAGAAGCATTGAGATATCACATCTCATGCTATAGGAAGGGTCTCGGGATTGTAATGGGAAGGAGAAGTATATGACATCTCAGGCCATAGGAAGGGTCTCAGGTTTGGTATAAGCATTGAGATATCACATCTCTGCTATCGGAAGGGTCTCGGGATTGGAATGGGAAGGAGTTGGATAACCCATCTCATGCTATAGGGAGGGTCTCAGGTTTCATATTAGAAGCATTGAGATATCACATCTCTGCTATCGGAAGGGTCTCAGGATTGGAATGGGAAGGAGTTGGATATACCATCTCATTTTATAGGAAGGGTCTCAGGTTTGGTATTAGAAGCATTGAGATATCACATCCCATGCTATAGGAAGGGTCTCAGGATTGGAATGGGAAGGACCTGGATATCCCATCTCATGTTATTGGATGGGTCTCAGGTGTGGTATTAGAAGCATTGAGATATTCACATCGCATGCTGTAGGAAGGGTCTCAGGTTTGGAATGGAAAGGAATTGGATAGCACATCTCATGTCATAGGAAGGATCTCAGGTTTGCTATTAGAAGCATTGAGATATCACATCTCATGCTATAGGAATGGTCTCAGGATTGGAATGAGAAGGAGTTGGATATTACATTCTTGCTATAGGATGGGTCTCAGGTTTGGAATGGGAAGGAGTTGGATATCACATATGCTATAGGAAGGGCCTCAGGTTTGGAATGAGAAGGAGTTGGATATCACATCTCATGCTTTAAGACGGGTCTCAGTTTTGGTTTTAGAAGCATTGAGATATCACATCTCATGCTATAGGAAGGGTCTCAGGTTTGGTATTACAAGCATTGTGATATCACAGCTCATGCTATAGGAAGGGTCTCTGGTTTGGAATGGGAAGGATTTGTATATCACAACTCATGCCATAGGAAGGGTCTCAGGTTTCGTATAAGCATTGAGATATCACATCTCTGCTATCAGAAGGATCTCAGGATTGGAATGGGAAGGACTTAGATATCACATCTCATGCTATAAGGAGGGTCTCAGTTTTGATATTAGAAGCATTGAGATATCACATCTCATGCTATCGGAAGGGTCTCAGGATTGGAATGGGAAGGAGCTGGATATCACATCTCATGCTAAAGGAAGGGTCTCAGTTTTGGAAGGGGAAGGATTTGGATATCACATCTCATGTTATAGGACGGGTCTCAGGTTTGGTATTAGAAGCATTGAGATTTCACACCTCATGGTATAGGAAGGGTTTCCGGATTGGAATGGGGAGGAGTTGGATATCATATCTCATGCTATAGGAAGGGTCTCAGGATTGGAATGGGAAGGAGTGTGATATCAAATCTCATGCCATAGGAAGGGTCTCAGGTTTGGTATTAGAAGCATTGAGATTTCACACCTCATGGTATAGGAAGGGTTTCCGGATTGGAATGGGGAGGAGTTGGATATCATATCTCATGCTATAGGAAGGGTCTCAGGATTGGAATGGGAAGGAGTTGGATATCACATCTCATGCTATAGGAAGGGTCTCAGGTTTGGTAGAAGCATTGAGATATCACATCTCATGCTATAGGAAGAGTCTCATGATTGGAATGGGAAGGAGTTGGATATCACGTCTCATGTTATAGGAAAGGTCTCAGGTTTGGTAGTAGAAACATTGAGATATCACATCTCATGCCATAGGAAGGGTCTCGGGAGTGGAATCGGCAGGAGTTGGATATCACATCTCATGTTATAGGAAGTGTCTCAGGTTTGGTATTAGAAGCACTGAGATCTCAAATCCCATGCTAAATGAAGGGACGCAGGATTGGAATGGGAAGGAGTTGGATATCACATCTCATGGTATAGGAACGGTCCGACTTTGGTATTAGAAGCATTGAGATATCACATCTCATGGAAGGGGTTCAGGATTAGAATGGGAAGGAGGTGGATATCATCTCGTGTTATAGGAAAGATCCCAGGTTTGGTAATAAGAGCATTGAGATATCACATCTCATGCTATAGGAAGGGCCTCATGATTGGAATGCGAAGGAGTTGGATATCACATCTCATGTTATAGGAAGGGACTCAGGTTTGGTATTAGAAGCACTGAGATATCAGATCTCATCCTTTAGGAAGGGACTCAAGTTTGGTATTTGAAGGAGTGAGATAATAAATCTCATCCTATCGTAAGGGTCTCAGGATTGGAATGGGAAGGAGTTGAATATCACATCTCATGCTATAGGGAGGGTCTCAGGACTGGAATGGGAAGGAGTTGGATATCACATCTCATGCTATAGGGAGGGTCTCAGGATTGGATTGGGAAGGAGTTGGATATCACATCTCATGTTATAGGAAGTGTCTCAGGATTGGAATGGGAAGGAGTTGGATATCACATCTCATGCTATTGGAAGGGTCTCAGGATTGGAATGGGAAGGAGTTGGATATCACATTTCATGCTTTAGGAAGGGTCTCAGGATTGGAATGGGAGGGAGTTGGATTTCACATCTCATGCCATAGGAAGGTCTCAGGTATGGTAGAAGCATTAAGATATCACATCTCATGCTATCGGAAGGGTCTCAGGATTGGATTGGGAAGGAGTTGGATATCCCATCTCATGCTATAGGAAGGGTCATAGGGTGGAATTGGAAGGAGTTGGATATCACATCTCATGCTATCGGAAGGGTCTCAGGATTGGATTGGGAAGGAGTTGGATATCACATCTCATGCTATAGGGAGGGTCTCAGGTTTGATATTAGAAGCATTGAAATATCACATCTAATGCTATCGGAAGGGTCTCAGGATTGGATTGGGAAGGAGTTGGATATCACATCATGCAATAGGAAAGGTCTCAGGTTTGGAATGGGAAGGGTTTGGATATCACATCTCTTGCAATAGGAAGGGTCTCAGGTCTGGTATTAGAAACATTGAGATATCACATCTCATGGTATAGGAAGGGTCTCAGGATTGGAATGGGAAGGAGTTGGATATCATCTCATGCTATAGGAAGGGTCTCAGGATTGGAATGGGAAGGTGTTGGATATCACTTCTTATCCTGTAGGAAGGGTCTCAGGTTTGGAATGGGAAGCATTTGGAGATCACATCTCTTGCAATAGGAATGATCCAAGGTTTGGTATTAAGAGCCTTGAGATATCACATCTCATGCTATAGGAAGGGTCTCAGGATTGGAATGGGAAGGAGTTGGATATCACATCTCATGCTATAGGAAGGGTCTCAGGTTTGGTAGAAGCATTGAGATATCACATCTCATGCTATAGCAAGGGCCTCATGATTGAAATGGGAAGGAGTTGGATATCACATGTCTTGCAATAGGAAGGGTCTCAGGTTTGTTATTAGAAACATTGAGATATCACATCTCATGCCATAGGAAGGGTCTCAGGAGTGGAATCGGCAGGAGTTGGATATCACATCTCATGTTATAGGAAGTGTCTCAGGTTTGGTATTAGAAGCACTGAGATCTCAAATCCCATGCTAAATGAAGGGACGCAGGATTGGAATGGGAAGGAGTTGGATATCACATCTCATGGTGTAGGAACGGTCCGACTTTGGTATTAGAAGCAGTGAGATATCACATCTCATGGAAGGGGTTCAGGATTGGAAGGGGAAGGAGGTGGATATCATCTCGTGTTATAGGAATGATCCCAGGTTTGGTAATAAGAGCATTGAGATATCACATCTCATGCTATAGGAAGGGCCTCATGATTGGAATGGGAAGGAGTTGGATATCACATCTCATGTTATAGGAAGGGACTCATGTTTGGTATTAGAAGCACTGAGATATCAGATCTCATCCTTTAGGAAGGGACTCAAGTTTGGTATTTGAAGGAGTGAGATAATAAATCTCATCCTATCGTAAGGGTCTCAGGATTGGAATGGGAAGGAGTTGAATATCACATCTCATGCTTTAGGAAGGATCTCAGGTTTGGTAGAAGCATTGAGATATCACATCTCATGCTAAAGGAAGGGTGTCAGGATTGGAATGGGAAGGAGTTGGATATCACATCTCATGCTATAGGAAGGGCCTCATGATTGGAATGGGAAGGAGTTGGATATCACATCTCAGGCTATGGGAAGGGTCAAAGGATTGGAATGGGAAGGAGTTGGATATCACATCTCATGCTATAGGGAGGGTCTCAGGATTGGATTGGGAAGGAGTTGGATATCACATCTCATGCCATAGGAAGGTCTCAGGTATGGTAGAAGCATTAAGATATCACATCTCATGCTATCGGAAGGGTCTCAGGATTTGATTGGGAAGGAGTTGGATATCCCATCTCATGCTATAGGAAGGGTCAGAGATTGGAATTGGCAGGAGTTGGATATCACATCTCATGCTATCGGAAGGGTCTCAGGATTGGATTGGGAAGGAGTTGGATATCACATCTCATGCTATAGGGAGGGTCTCAGGTTTGATATTAGAAGCATTGAGATATCACATCTAATGCTATCGGATGGGTCTCAGGATTGGATTGGGAAGGAGTTGGATATCACATCTCATGCAATAGGAAAGGTCTCAGGTTTGGAATGGGAAGGAGTTGGATATCACATCTCATGCTATCGGATGGGTCTCAGGATTGGGACGGGATGGAGTTGGATATCACATCTCATGCTATAGGAAGGGTCTTAGGTTTGGAACTGGAAGGAGTTGGATATCACATCTCATGTTATAGGAAGCGTCTCAGGTTTGGTATAAGCATTGAGATATCACATCTCTGCTATCGGAAGTGTCTCAGGATTGGAATGGGAAGGAGTTGGATATCCCATCTCATGTTATAGGACGGGTCTCAGGTTTGGTATTAGAATCATTGAGATATCACATTGCATGCTGTAGGAAGGTCTAAGGATTGGAATGGGAAGGACTTGGATATCACATTTCATGCTACAGGTAGGCTCTCAGGTTTGGAAAGGGAAGGAGTTGGATATCACATTTCATGTTAGAGGAAGGATCTCAGGTTTGATATTAGAGGCATTGAGATATCACATCTCATGCTATAGGAAGGGTCTCAGGATTGGAATGGGAAGGAGTTGGATATCACATCTCATGCTATAGGAAGGGTCTCAGGTTTGGTATAAGCATTGAGATATCATATTGCATGCTGTAGGAAGGGTCTAAGGATTGGAATGGGAAGGACTTGGATATCACATCTCATGCTATAGGTAGGCTCTCAGGTTTGGAAAGGGAAGGAGTTGGATATCACATTTCATGTTAGAGGAAGGATCTCAGGTTTGGTATTAGAGGCATTGAGATATCACATCACATGCAATAGGAAGGGTCTCAGGATTGGAATGGGAAGGAGTTGGATATCACATCTCATGCTATAGGAAGGGTCTCAGGTTTGGTATAAGCATTGAGATATCACATCTCATGCTATAGGAAGGGTCTCAGGATTGGAATGGGATGGATTTGGATATCACATCTCATGCTAAAGGATGGGTCTCAGGTTTTTTATTAGAAACATTGAGATATCACATCTCTTGCCATAGGAAGGGTTTCAGGATTGGAATGGGAAGGATTTGGATATCACATCTCTTGCTATAGGAAGGGTCTCAGGTTTGGAATGGGAAGGATTTGTATATCACATCTCTTGCTATAGGAAGGGTCTCAGGTTTGGTAGAAGCATTGAGATATCACATCTCATGTTATAGGAAGGGTCCCAGGATTGGAATGGGAAGGAGTAGTATATGACATCTCATGTCTTAGGAAGGGTCTCAGGTTTGGTATAAGCATTGATATATCACATCTCTGCTATCGGAAGGGTCTCGGGATTGGAATGGGAAGGAGTTGGATATCCTATCTCATGTTATAGGAAGGGTCTCAGGTTTGGTATTAGAAGCATTGAGATATCACATCTCATGTTATAGGAAGGGTTTCAGGATTGGAATGGGAAGGACTTGGATATCACATCTCATGCTATAGGGAGGGTCTCAGGTTTCATATTAGAATCATTGAGATATCACATCTCATGCTATCGGAAGGGTCTCAGGATTGGAATGGGAAGAAGTTGGATATCACATCTCATGCTAAAGGAAGGGTCTCAGGCTTGGAAGGGGAAGGATTAGGACATTACATCTCATGTTATAGGACGGGTCTCAGGTTTAGTATTAGAAGCATTGAGATATCACATCTCATGGTATAGGAAGGGTCTCAGGATTGGATTGGGAAGGAGTTGGATATCCCATCTCATGCTATAGGAAGGGTCTCAGGTTTGGTATTAGAAGCATTGAGATATCACATCTCATGCTTGTTAAGACGGATTTCTGAACTCTGTCCTGGTGGCGCAGAAGTTCAGAAGGCCAACCTAATTACTTGGAACAGGGTAACCTCTGGACAAGCCAGACCAATCAAGGTAGCGATCGCGGCGGTCAAGACTAGGTCTCAAGAGGGGTGAGGGTGACTGAAAGCCCGCAATGAGCACACAAAGCAAGAGCGCTTACAAACTACTCCAAACAGTTGTTTATATCAAAAATAGATACACATTTATTATAAGGCCTTGAAACTAATAACCACAGTAAAAGCAGCAATATACAACGATATTAAACCAACACATACACTATCCACCCAATATATATACAGAATACACAGTTTCACAGCATTAGCAGCACGAAATATGTTATCCACCTGCAGGGGAAGGAAAACAGGCAGTGCGAACCAATGCGTGTGATATGTCCGCCTTCTGAGGCCCCTAACTAGATGGTAGTCCAATCCCTACGAAGAGTGGAGCCTAGCGCTCAAAAGTACCTGCACACGCCGGTGCCAATGGGCAGAAGGTGAAGCTCTTCGGAGGACGTTGAACAGCTCTGTAGGGAGCTCTAATGAAGGAGAACACGGTCCGCGACTCTAGCGCAGCCTCCACTGTGAGGCAGAAGCAGGGCGCGAGTACGGACAAGGGGTGCTGTATTCACAGCGGGGAAAAGCAAGGGGCACTGCAGGAGGGCGACCAGATCCTAGCTAATCTACTCACCGGTCCCCGAAGCAAGCAGGCCCGAGCTCCTCCTCGATAGATGCAGCTTCTGGCAGGTTCTGAAGAGCAGGGAACGTCTCGTCGTCGTGCAGAGTAAAAAGACGTCCCGATCGAAGAAACAAGCACAGTTTTGTCGCCACCGCAGGGCAACGGGACGGCCGGGTGTATTCAAGCCAAACGAGCACCGCTCACCTCTAGCTTAGGACTGCTACGCAAACGAAGCGTGTGAGCATGCCCCGGACTCAGAATACCACCCAACCTGTCGGCGATTACAGAGCAGGCCTCCTTAGTAAGCTGGTCAGTCAACTGGATGGCCCAGAGACACTTCCGAAGGCTTACAGCAGGAGTTGATGAAGGTGCCGGGAATAGCTGGTCCTGCTATTCCAATAGGTCGAAGCGCCAGTACAGGCCTTCTTGTTCGATCTTAGGTGGAAAGGGCTTCACCGGACGACAGCAATGAGGAGCAGAAGTTCTTCAGGGGGTCACCAGTGATTCCTCGGTCCAGCCTCGTGTTCGCAGGATACTTGGCTCCTGTATCCCTGGGTTCGCAAGAACTCAGGAGATCGACATGGCAGTGGTGTTTCCAGCTCCCTCTTATCCACGGTTCCCTTCGCGCCAAAACGGAGGGGAGCCAATGGGAGATCCGCTCATCAACACACATACCATACGTGGACCAATCACGGACCACAGTGGTCCCAGGCATTCACACCACCCTAGACTCTCTGGCACCCAGGATGTGTATTGGGACCAGACAGCCCAGCCCACATCCTGGGGGCACTCAAACGACATGTAGAAGCCCGCGAAAGCAACCGTGTTTCGCGGGAAACTACATGCCCAAATAAGGAAGGCCCCGGGTCGCCTGACCCGGGGGAAGGTAAAGGGAGCAAGACGGACAGTGGACGAGACAAAGGAGCCTCGTGGTCCGGCCATTTTGGGTAGCCGGGCCACCCTTTTGTGTTCGCGGCAAAAAGGTGCTCAGAACGGCAAAAGGAGCTCAAAATAAACCAAATGATCGCTGCCACCAGCCCAGTCCCTGAATGACTTGCACCGATCCAAAAACCATCCTATAAGAGTGTCTAGGGTCTGTAGAAGGCTAGAGACCCAAGAGAGCTGTAACTTAGCTTACAGTGCCCTCTTGTGTCGTGTTGCACTAAAATGGCGACACGATAAAAGAAACTACGGGAAACAGCGTTCCCCGGTACTGACTGTCTTAAGGGCATGTCAGTTTCCCCGTAAGAAAGGAGCGAAAGCCCAGAGGAGTACAGCAGAAGGCTGCACTTCTCTGGCAAAGTCAAGAAAACAGGTTGAAAACAATAGCAAAAAGTTTAGGGGTTGCCACATGGAAGGAAAGTTCCCTACAATAACGAAATCTTTCCTAACACTCGCCCCTCCCAGACTATGGACAGGGGGAACTAATCCACCCCTGGATGAGTCTCTTGTTCAGGTCGGTAAAACATTCTGGACAACCCATCAGCATTGCTATGTTGGACACCTGGCCTATGCTCAATAGTGAAGTCGAAGCCTTGTAGACTTATGGACCACCTAAGCAACTTTGGATTCTCCCCCTTCATGTTCATTAGCCACTTTAACGGCTTATGGTCAGTCTGCACAGTGAAGTGGGTCCCATAGAGGTAGGGCCTCAGCTTCCTTAGGGCCCACACAACAGAGAAACATTCTTTCTCTACCGTGGACCATCTGAGCTCTCTGTCCTTAAGCTGGCGACTAATAAAACCGATAGGGTGTTCCTTACCCTTCTCATCTACTTGTGATAGTACAGCTCCTATCCCAGTGTCAGAGGCATCCGTCTGCACGATAAAAGGTCTTTGATAATCAGGGGCCCTGAGCACAGGGGCCTGGCACAAGGAGTCTTTCAAGCCATTGAAGGCCTTCTCACACTCGTCAGTCCAAGTTACCTTCTTGGGTTTCTTCGGAGTTGTGAGGGCAGTCAGAGGAGCAGCTATGGTGCCATAGTCTGCCACAAAATTGCGGTAATAACCCGTGAGTCCTAAGAAGGCTCTCACTTGGGTTTGCGTAGTGGGGGTAGGCCAGTCTTGTACCGCTGGTACCTTACTGGATAGAGGCTGTCTCCTCCCTCCACCTACTTCATGTCCAAGGCAAACCACTGAGCCTTGTCCATTTTGGTGAGGGGCCACTCGGACACCCTCAAAAGAGCTTTCTGAAGGACTGCTTTGGAACAGGTCAGGGAGAGGTTCAGACTCCTCTTCCTCAACGTCTGAAGCCAATAGCAGTGCTGCGATTTCGCCGCTTGGGACGAAAGCCTTCAGCCTATTCACGGGAAACACTTTTAGAGCCTGTCCAGGCCTTCCAAGGTCCACTGAATAGCTAACCTCACCCAGGGGCTCCACCACTGGGTAAGGGCCTGACCATTTGTCCTGTAAAGCTCGAGGCCTTATGGGATTCACGATCAGGACTTGCTGGCCATGTGTAACGTTGATGAGGGAAGCTTTCTGGTCGTACCAATGTTTCACCAGCGCTTGCCCTGCCTTCAATTTAGCACTAGCCAAGCCCATCAGAAGTACCATCCGTTTTCTGAGCCCTAGCACATAATCAACTACATTGGTAGTAACAGGGGGAGTGGGCATCTCCCATCCCTCCTTGACAATGGCTAAGGGTCCCCGTACGGGATGACCGAACAGAAGTTCGAAGGGGCTGAAGCCAACACCCTCCTGTGGTACCTCTCGGTAGGCAAAAAGTAAGCATGAAACAAGAAGATCCCATTCTCTTCTCTGAGGCTCCTCCAGAGCCCCAATCATGCTCGTTAACGTCCTGTTGAAACGCCCCCCCAGACCATCGGTCTGGGGGCGGTATGCAGAAGAGAACCTGTAGGTGACCCCACATTCTTTCCACATAGCCTGCCTATACTTCGACATAAAGTTGCTGCCATGATCCGACACAACTTCTTTAGGGAAGCCAACCCTAGTGAACATGCCGAGTAAAGCTTCTGCAACTGGCTTGGCAGTTACAGTTGTAAATGGGACGGCCTCAGGATACCGGGTTGCATGGTCGACCAGCACCAGGATAAACCTATTGCCTGAGGATGTTTGCGGGTCAAGGGGACCAACCATGTCGATCCCTACCCTTTCAAATGGTACCCCCACAACTGGGAGCGGTACCAACGGAGCTTGGATTGTCGCGCCAACCTTACCAGACAACTGGCAGGCGGCACAACTCCTGCAGTGACTTTCTACTTGCTCCCCCATCTTGGGCCAGTAGAAGTGCATGGATAACCTTTGCTTGGTCCTCCTCATACCAAGGTGACCAGCAAGGTGAACGACATGCGCCAACTGCAGGAGGAAGGGCCTAACAGCAAGGGAAACCACCAACCTCCTATGGTCTCCTTCTGTAGACTCTGTGGGCTCACTATAAAGGAGTCCACCTTCCTGGTAAATCCTTTGCAACCCAGGAGGTTCACCCTCAAGCTGGGAGCAGGCCTGTCTCCTTAGGCCTTCCAGAGATGGGCACTCACGTTGGCCCTTACTGAAGTCGTCCCTATCAGGACCTCCTTCAACTAACAAGTCTTTTAGTTCAGGATGGTCGTTGGGGTCGAACACTTCAGGCATCGCCACCTCCTCGTCAGGCTCGGGCGATTGACCAACTCCCTCCACCGCAGTGGTAGGCGAGTTCGGGGGAATATTCTCTTTCCCCCGTCGGGACTTGTTGACTCCTTTCGCCTTGGGTTTCCCCTTCGGCTGGGGCGGCGTATTGGACTTGGCCAATGCTGCCCGTGCTTGAGACCGTGTGTAGGGTCTTTCGGCAGTGTCTCCTACGAGCCCTAGAGCTCTGAGATCATTGCCCAACAAGACCTTTCCCGGGACGTTTCTCTGAATGCTCACTGGAATCCTAACTGCTGTACCATTTAAAGTTAGATTAACAGGGATCACGGGAAACATACGGAGGGGGCCGTCAGCCAACTTAGTGGGCATCAGAGGAGCTCTGGCAACTTCCTCTGAGTCTACCAAGGTAGAATCCACTACAGTTCGACTGCACCCACTATCCCTAAGAGCTGGAGTATCCACTCCATTGATCAGCACACTGTCTTTAAAGTAGTGCTTGGTATTATCCGGAATCCTAGCATACGCCTCTGCGACTTTAGGCTCCCAGGAACCCAGGGACACTAAAACTACCTCAGCCTCTATTCCGCTGGGAAATGAGTCTGAGGAGAAGGATGCTCCTGTAATCTCTTCTTCCTCGTAGGAGGAGAAGGCCAGATTAGCGGAGTGGACCCCCAAAGGTCTAACCTTACAACGGGGATCCCCCTTCACATGGTCAGTTGCTCCACAAGAAAAACAAGCCCCATTGGGTCTGTTTACGTAGGGAGGCTTATTATAACCAGAGTTCTGTTTCGGAGGCGAACCTCCACTACCCTGTGAGTTCTCGGATGGCTTACCCTTATTTTTCTTTTTGTGGCCCTTATGGGAAGAAGATTTAGCAGATTCCCCACCCTCCACATCTTTGGACTTTTTCCCTTCCTCCTGCTTACCAGGATGAGTTTTGTCCTTATGGGACACTCGATGTGACACCCATAAATCTGCTGCAATGGCCAGCTTCTTAGGATCTATCTCCTTCGAATCGGCCAAATGCTGCTTAAGCTCCGGGGAAGAAGAAGCAAAAATGTGTTCCAGCATGACCAGATTGATCATGCCTTCGAAGGTAGAAACCTTATAACCTTCAACCCAGCCAGTCAAGTTTTTCAGGGACTCAGCTACATACGACACCCAAGTACCACCTTCCTTTTTCTTATACTCTCTAAACCTTTTCAAATATTGGGTCGGAGTCTTCCCAAACTTTAAAATGAGAGTCTGCTTCAACATTGCAAAATCAGCGCGTTCAGCCTTCGACATTTCCATAATGGCACTGCAACCAGAATGGGGCAGTCTGCTGAGTAACCATGCAATCTTATCCGCATTATCAACCTCTTGAACCTCGCATGCATACTCAAACGCATTTAACCAGTCCATAATGTCATTTCGTTCCTCATACACACTGAGCAGATCTTTTGGAAACCGTGGATGAGAGGAAGCCCCAGAACCATGTCCAGGACCCTTGGACCCATTTGCGAACTGAAGCTTGGCCAGTTCCAACTGGTGATCCCTGTCTTTTTGTTTTTCTGCCTGGTCGATTTTCAGTTTGGCTATGCTGAATTCAAGCTCCTGCTGCCTAAACCGCAGCTCTTGCTTCTTGAATTCAAGCATAGCCTCCCCATCAACACTGGCAGAGGAAACGTTAGACATTACATCCTCCCTGTCCTCGTGGTCGTGATGGATCAGTGCAGCGGCAGAACCGTCGGTTCTGCCAGTGAGAGCAGCCCCACCACCTTCTGCACTGTCCTCGGAAGTTATAGCGTCAAGCTGCGCTTCTTGCCACGCCACGATTCTCTGGATCATTTCCAATTTAGTGCCTTGAGAGGAAACCCCTCTCTCCGCACACATCTTCTTCAATGTTTCAGATTTCGAAGCATTTAAGGTTAATAAAGTATTCGTTTCCATACTGTCGATAGGACTATGGCCTTTTTAACGTTATATTCAATACTTTACTGCGTGTCCTGGTTGGAATAACCTGAAAACGCCTTAGCTCGTGCGCAACACTGGATACCTTCAGTCGTATCCCACCGCTGTACACCAATTTGTTAAGACGGATTTCTGAACTCTGTCCTGGTGGCGCAGAAGTTCAGAAGGCCAACCTAATTACTTGGAACAGGGTAACCTCTGGACAAGCCAGACCAATCAAGGTAGCGATCGCGGCGGTCAAGACTAGGTCTCAAGAGGGGTGAGGGTGACTGAAAGCCCGCAATGAGCACACAAAGCAAGAGCGCTTACAAACTACTCCAAACAGTTGTTTATATCAAAAATAGATACACATTTATTATAAGGCCTTGAAACTAATAACCACAGTAAAAGCAGCAATATACAACGATATTAAACCAACACATACACTATCCACCCAATATATATACAGAATACACAGTTTCACAGCATTAGCAGCACGAAATATGTTATCCACCTGCAGGGGAAGGAAAACAGGCAGTGCGAACCAATGCGTGTGATATGTCCGCCTTCTGAGGCCCCTAACTAGATGGTAGTCCAATCCCTACGAAGAGTGGAGCCTAGCGCTCAAAAGTACCTGCACACGCCGGTGCCAATGGGCAGAAGGTGAAGCTCTTCGGAGGACGTTGAACAGCTCTGTAGGGAGCTCTAATGAAGGAGAACACGGTCCGCGACTCTAGCGCAGCCTCCACTGTGAGGCAGAAGCAGGGCGCGAGTACGGACAAGGGGTGCTGTATTCACAGCGGGGAAAAGCAAGGGGCACTGCAGGAGGGCGACCAGATCCTAGCTAATCTACTCACCGGTCCCCGAAGCAAGCAGGCCCGAGCTCCTCCTCGATAGATGCAGCTTCTGGCAGGTTCTGAAGAGCAGGGAACGTCTCGTCGTCGTGCAGAGTAAAAAGACGTCCCGATCGAAGAAACAAGCACAGTTTTGTCGCCACCGCAGGGCAACGGGACGGCCGGGTGTATTCAAGCCAAACGAGCACCGCTCACCTCTAGCTTAGGACTGCTACGCAAACGAAGCGTGTGAGCATGCCCCGGACTCAGAATACCACCCAACCTGTCGGCGATTACAGAGCAGGCCTCCTTAGTAAGCTGGTCAGTCAACTGGATGGCCCAGAGACACTTCCGAAGGCTTACAGCAGGAGTTGATGAAGGTGCCGGGAATAGCTGGTCCTGCTATTCCAATAGGTCGAAGCGCCAGTACAGGCCTTCTTGTTCGATCTTAGGTGGAAAGGGCTTCACCGGACGACAGCAATGAGGAGCAGAAGTTCTTCAGGGGGTCACCAGTGATTCCTCGGTCCAGCCTCGTGTTCGCAGGATACTTGGCTCCTGTATCCCTGGGTTCGCAAGAACTCAGGAGATCGACATGGCAGTGGTGTTTCCAGCTCCCTCTTATCCACGGTTCCCTTCGCGCCAAAACGGAGGGGAGCCAATGGGAGATCCGCTCATCAACACACATACCATACGTGGACCAATCACGGACCACAGTGGTCCCAGGCATTCACACCACCCTAGACTCTCTGGCACCCAGGATGTGTATTGGGACCAGACAGCCCAGCCCACATCCTGGGGGCACTCAAACGACATGTAGAAGCCCGCGAAAGCAACCGTGTTTCGCGGGAAACTACATGTCCAAATAAGGAAGGCCCCGGGTCGCCTGACCCGGGGGAAGGTAAAGGGAGCAAGACGGACAGTGGACGAGACAAAGGAGCCTCGTGGTCCGGCCATTTTGGGTAGCCGGGCCACCCTTTTGTGTTCGCGGCAAAAAGGTGCTCAGAACGGCAAAAGGAGCTCAAAATAAACCAAATGATCGCTGCCACCAGCCCAGTCCCTGAATGACTTGCACCGATCCAAAAACCATCCTATAAGAGTGTCTAGGGTCTGTAGAAGGCTAGAGACCCAAGAGAGCTGTAACTTAGCTTACAGTGCCCTCTTGTGTCGTGTTGCACTAAAATGGCGACACGATAAAAGAAACTACGGGAAACAGCGTTCCCCGGTACTGACTGTCTTAAGGGCATGTCAGTTTCCCCGTAAGAAAGGAGCGAAAGCCCAGAGGAGTACAGCAGAAGGCTGCACTTCTCTGGCAAAGTCAAGAAAACAGGTTGAAAACAATAGCAAAAAGTTTAGGGGTTGCCACATGGAAGGAAAGTTCCCTACAATAACGAAATCTTTCCTAACAATGCTATAGGAAGGGTCTCAGGTTTCGTATTAGAAGCATTGAGATATCAAGTCTCATGGTATAGGAAGGGTCTTAGAATTGGAATGGGAAGGAGTTGGATATCACATCCCAAGCTATAGGAAGGGTCTCAGGATTGGAATGGGAAGGAGTTTGATATCACATCTCATGCCATAATATGGGTCTCAGGTTTGGTAGAAGCATTGAGATATCACATCTCATGCTATCTGAAGGGTCTCAGGATTGGATTTGGATGGAGTTGGATATCCCATCTCATGCTATAGGAAGGGTCTCAGGTTGGAATGGGAAGGAGTTGGATATCACATCTCATGTTATAGGAAGGGTCTCAGGATTGGAATGGGAAGGACTTGGATATCACATCTCATGCTATAGGAAGGCTCTGAGGTTTGGAAAGGGAAGGAGTTGGATATCACATTTCATGTTAGAGGAAGGATCTCAGGTTTGGTATTAGAGGCATTGAGATATCACATCTCATGCTATCGGAAGGGTCTCAAGATTGGAATGGGAAGGAGTTGGATATCACATCTCATGCTATAGGAAGGCTCTCAGGTTTGGAAAGGGAACGAGTTGGATATCACATTTCATGTTAGAGGAAGGATCTCAGGTTTGGTATTAGAGGCATTGAGATATCACATCTCATGCTATCGGAAGGGTCTCAGGTTTGGAACTGGAAGGAGTTGGATATCACATCTCATGCTATAGGGAGGGTCTCAGGTTTGGAAGGGGATTTGGATATCACATCTCATGTTATAGGAAGGATCTCAGGTTTGGTATTAGAAGCATTGAGATATCACATCTCATGCTATCGGATGGGACTCAGGATTGGAATGGGAAGGACTTGGATATCACATCTCATGCTACAGGTAGGCTCTCAGGTTTGGAAAGGGAAGGAGTTGGATATCACATTTCATGTTAGAGGAAGGATCTCAGGTTTGATATTAGAGGCATTGAGATATCACATCTCATGCTATAGGAAGGGTCTCAGGATTGGAATGGGAAGGAGTTGGATATCACATCTCATGCTATAGGAAGGGTCTCAGGTTTGGTATAAGCATTGAGATATCATATTGCATGCTGTAGGAAGGGTCTAAGGATTGGAATGGGAAGGACTTGGATATCACATCTCATGCTATAGGTAGGCTCTCAGGTTTGGAAAGGGAAGGAGTTGGATATCACATTTCATGTTAGAGGAAGGATCTCAGGTTTGGTATTAGAGGCATTGAGATATCACATCACATGCTATAGGAAGGGTCTCAGGATTGGAATGGGAAGGAGTTGGATATCACATCTCATGCTATAGGAAGGGTCTCAGGTTTGGTATAAGCATTGAGATATCACATCTCATGCTATAGGAAGGGTCTCAGGATTGGAATGGGATGGATTTGGATATCACATCTCATGCTAAAGGATGGGTCTCAGGTTTTTTATTAGAAACATTGAGATATCACATCTCTTGCCATAGGAAGGGTTTCAGGATTGGAATGGGAAGGATTTGGATATCACATCTCTTGCTATAGGAAGGGTCTCAGGTTTGGAATGGGAAGGATTTGTATATCACATCTCTTGCTATAGGAAGGGTCTCAGGTTTGGTAGAAGCATTGAGATATCACATCTCATGCTATAGGAAGGGTCCCAGGATTGGAATGGGAAGGAGTAGTATATGACATCTCATGTCTTAGGAAGGGTCTCAGGTTTGGTATAAGCATTGATATATCACATCTCTGCTATCGGAAGGGTCTCGGGATTGGAATGGGAAGGAGTTGGATATCCTATCTCATGTTATAGGAAGGGTCTCAGGTTTGGTATTAGAAGCATTGAGATATCACATCTCATGTTATAGGAAGGGTTTCAGGATTGGAATGGGAAGGACTTGGATATCACATCTCATGCTATAGGGAGGGTCTCAGGTTTCATATTAGAATCATTGAGATATCACATCTCATGCTATCGGAAGGGTCTCAGGATTGGAATGGGAAGAAGTTGGATATCACATCTCATGCTAAAGGAAGGGTCTCAGGCTTGGAAGGGGAAGGATTAGGACATTACATCTCATGTTATAGGACGGGTCTCAGGTTTAGTATTAGAAGCATTGAGATATCACATCTCATGGTATAGGAAGGGTCTCAGGATTGGATTGGGAAGGAGTTGGATATCCCATCTCATGCTATAGGAAGGGTCTCAGGTTTGGTATTAGAAGCATTGAGATATCACATCTCATGCTATAGGAAGGGTCTCAGGTTTCGTATTAGAAGCATTGAGATATCAAGTCTCATGGTATAGGAAGGGTCTTAGAATTGGAATGGGAAGGAGTTGGATATCACATCCCAAGCTATAGGAAGGGTCTCAGGATTGGAATGGGAAGGAGTTTGATATCACATCTCATGCCATAATATGGGTCTCAGGTTTGGTAGAAGCATTGAGATATCACATCTCATGCTATCTGAAGGGTCTCAGGATTGGATTTGGATGGAGTTGGATATCCCATCTCATGCTATAGGAAGGGTCTCAGGTTGGAATGGGAAGGAGTTGGATATCACATCTCATGTTATAGGAAGGGTCTCAGGATTGGAATGGGAAGGACTTGGATATCACATCTCATGCTATAGGAAGGCTCTGAGGTTTGGAAAGGGAAGGAGTTGGATATCACATTTCATGTTAGAGGAAGGATCTCAGGTTTGGTATTAGAGGCATTGAGATATCACATCTCATGCTATCAGAAGGGTCTCAAGATTGGAATGGGAAGGAGTTGGATATCACATCTCATGCTATAGGAAGGCTCTCAGGTTTGGAAAGGGAAGGAGTTGGATATCACATTTCATGTTAGAGGAAGGATCTCAGGTTTGGTATTAGAGGCATTGAGATATCACATCTCATGCTATCGGAAGGGTCTCAGGTTTGGAACTGGAAGGAGTTGGATATCACATCTCATGCTATAGGGAGGGTCTCAGGTTTGGAAGGGGATTTGGATATCACATCTCATGTTATAGGAAGGATCTCAGGTTTGGTATTAGAAGCATTGAGATATCACATCTCATGCTATCGGATGGGACTCAGGATTGGAATGGGAAGGAGTTGGATATCACATCTCATGCTATAGGAAGGGTCTCAGGTTTGGAACTGGAAGGAGTTGGATATCACATCTCATGTTAAGGGAAGTGTCTCAGGTTTGGTATAAGCATTGAGATAACACATCTCTGCTATCGGAAGTGTCTCAGGATTGGAATGGGAAAGAGTTGGATATCCCATCTCATGTTATAGGAAGGGTCTCAGGTTTGGTATTAGAAGCATTGAGATACCAACTCTCATGCTATAGGAAGGGTCTCAGGATTGGAATCGGAAGGACTTGGATATCCCATCTCATGTTATTGGACGGGTCTCAGGTGTGGTATTAGAAGCATTGGGATATCACATCGCATGCTGTAGGAAGGGTCTCAGGTTTGGAATGGGAAGGAATTGGATATCACATCTCATGTCATAGGAAGGATCTCAGGTTTGCTATTAGAAGCATTGAGATATCACATCTCATGCTTTAGGAAGGGTCTCAGGTTTGGAATGGGAAGGATTTGTATATCACATCTCTTGCTATAGGAAGGGTCTCAGGTTTGGTAGAAGCATTGAGATATCACATCTCATGCTATAGGAAGGGTCCCAGGATTGGAATGGGAAGGAGTAGTATATGACATCTCATGTCATAGGAAGGGTCTCAGGTTTGGTATAAGCATTGATATATCACATCTCTGCTATCGGAAGGGTCTCGGGATTGGAATGGGAAGGAGTTGGATATCCTATCTCATGTTATAGGAAGGGTCTCAGGTTTGGTATTAGAAGCATTGAGATATCACATCTCATGTTATAGGAAGGGTTTCAGGATTGGAATGGGAAGGACTTGGATATCACATCTCATGCTATAGGGAGGGTCTCAGGTTTCATATTAGAATCATTGAGATATCACATCTCATGCTATCGGAAGGGTCTCAGGATTGGAATGGGAAGAAGTTGGATATCACATCTCATGCTAAAGGAAGGGTCTCAGGCTTGGAAGGGGAAGGATTAGGACATTACATCTCATGTTATAGGACGGGTCTCAGGTTTAGTATTAGAAGCATTGAGATATCACATCTCATGGTATAGGAAGGGTCTCAGGATTGGATTGGGAAGGAGTTGGATATCCCATCTCATGCTATAGGAAGGGTCTCAGGTTTGGTATTAGAAGCATTGAGATATTACATCTCATGCTATAGGAAGGGTCTCAGGTTTCGTATTAGAAGCATTGAGATATCAAGTCTCATGGTATAGGAAGGGTCTTAGAAATGGAATGGGAATGAGTTGGATATCACATCCCAAGCTATAGGAAGGGTCTCAGGATTGGAATGGGAAGGAGTTTGATATCACATCTCATGCCATAATATGGGTCTCAGGTTTGGTAGAAGCATTGAGATATCACATCTCATGCTATCTGAAGGGTCTCAGGATTGGATTTGGATGGAGTTGGATATCCCATCTCATGCTATAGGAAGGGTCTCAGGTTGGAATGGGAAGGAGTTGGATATCACATCTCATGTTATAGGAAGGGTCTCAGGATTGGAATGGGAAGGACTTGGATATCACATCTCATGCTATAGGAAGGCTCTGAGGTTTGGAAAGGGAAGGAGTTGGATATCACATTTCATGTTAGAGGAAGGATCTCAGGTTTGGTATTAGAGGCATTGAGATATCACATCTCATGCTATCGGAAGGGTCTCAAGATTGGAATGGGAAGGAGTTGGATATCACATCTCATGCTATAGGAAGGCTCTCATGTTTGGAAAGGGAAGGAGTTGGATATCACATTTCATGTTAGAGGAAGGATCTCAGGTTTGGTATTAGAGGCATTGAGATATCACATCTCATGCTATCGGAAGGGTCTCAGGTTTGGAACTGGAAGGAGTTGGATATCACATCTCATGCTATAGGGAGAGTCTCAGGTTTGGAAGGGGATTTGGATATCACATCTCATGTTATAGGAAGGATCTCAGGTTTGGTATTAGAAGCATTGAAATATCACATCTCATGCTATCGGATGGGACTCAGGATTGGAATGGGAAGGAGTTGGATATCACATCTCATGCTATAGGAAGGGTCTCAGGTTTGGAACTGGAAGGAGTTGGATATCACATCTCATGTTAAGGGAAGTGTCTCAGGTTTGGTATAAGCATTGAGATATCACATCTCTGCTATCGGAAGTGTCTCAGGATTCGAATGGGAAGGAGTTGGATATCCCATCTCATGTTATAGGACGGGTCTCAGGTTTGGTATTAGAATCATTGAGATATCACATTGCATGCTGTAGGAAGGGTCTAAGGATTGGAATGGGAAGGACTTGGATATCACATCTCATGCTATAGGTAGGCTCTCAGGTTTGGAAAGGGAAGGAGTTGGATATCACATTTCATGTTAGAGGAAGGATCTCAGGTTTGGTATTAGAGGCATTGAGATATCACATCTCATGCTATAGGAAGGGTCTCAGGATTGGAATGGGAAGGAGTTGGATATCACATCTCATGCTATAGGAAGGGTCTCAGGTTTGGTATAAGCATTGAGATATCATATTGCATGCTGTAGGAGGGGTCTAAGGATTGGAATGGGAAGGACTTGGATATCACATCTCATGCTATAGGTAGGCTCTCAGGTTTGGAAAGGGAAGGAGTTGGATATCACATTTCATGTTAGAGGAAGGATCTCAGGTTTGGTATTAGAGGCATTGAGATATCACATCTCATGCTATAGGAAGGGTCTCAGGATTGGAATGGGAAGGAGTTGGATATCACATCTCAGGCTATAGGAAGGGTCTCAGGTTTGGTATAAGCATTGAGATATCACATCTCATGCTATAGGAAGGGTCTCAGGCTTGGAATGGGAAGGATTTGGATATCACATCTCATGCTAAAGGATGGGTCTCAGGTTTTTTATTAGAAACATTGAGATATCACATCTCATGCCATAGGAAGGGTTTCAGGATTGGAATGGGAAGGATTTGGATATCACATCTCATGCTAAAGGAAGGGTCTCAGGTTTGGAAGGGGAAGGATTTGGATATCATATCTCATGTTATAGGACGGGTCCCAGGTTTGGTATTAGAAGCATTGAGATATCACATCTCATGGTATAGGAAGGGTCTCAGGATTGGAATGGGAAGGAGTTGGATATCACATCTCATCCAATAGGAAGGGTCTCAGGTTTGGAATGGGAAGGAATTGGATATCACATCTCATGTTATAGGAAGGATCTCAGGATTGGAATGGGAAGGATTTGGATATCACATCTCATGCCATAGGAAAGGTCTCAGGTTTGGTATAAGCATTGAGATATCACATCTCTGCTATCGGAAGGGTCTCAGGATTGGAATGGGAAGGAGTTGGATATACCATCTCATGTTATAGGAAGGGTCTCAGGTTTGGTATTAGAAGCATTGAGATATCACATCCCATGCTATAGGAAGGGTCTCAGGATTGGAATGGGAAGGACCTGGATATCCCATCTCATGTTATTGGATGGGTCTCAGGTGTGGTATTAGAAGCATTGAGATATTCACATCGCATGCTGTAGGAAGGGTCTCAGGTTTGGAATGGAAAGGAATTGGATATCACATCTCATGTCATAGAAAGGATCTCAGGTTTGCTATTAGAAGCATTGAGATATCACATCTCATGCTATAGGAATGGTCTCAGGATTGGAATGAGAAGGAGTTGGATATTACATTCTTGCTATAGGATGGGTCTCAGGTTTGGAATGGGAAGGAGTTGGATATCACATATGCTATAGGAAGGGCCTCAGGTTTGGAATGAGAAGGAGTTGGATATCACATCTCATGCTTTAAGACGGGTCTCAGTTTTGGTATTAGAAGCATTGAGATATCACATCTCATGCTATAGGAAGGGTCTCAGGTTTGGTATTACAAGCATTGTGATATCACAGCTCACTCTATAGGAAGGGTCTCTGGTTTGGAATGGGAAGGATTTGTATATCACAACTCATGCCATAGGAAGGGTCTCAGGTTTCGTATAAGCATTGAGATATCACATCTCTGCTATCAGAAGGATCTCAGGATTGGAATGGGAAGGACTTAGATATCACATCTCATGCTATAAGGAGGGTCTCAGTTTTGATATTAGAAGCATTGAGATATCACATCTCATGCTATCGGAAGGGTCTCAGGATTGGAATGGGAAGGAGCTGGATATCACATCTCATGCTAAAGGAAGGGTCTCAGTTTTGGAAGGGGAAGGATTTGGATATCACATCTCATGTTATAGGACGGGTCTCAGGTTTGGTATTAGAAGCATTGAGATTTCACACCTCATGGTATAGGAAGGGTTTCCGGATTGGAATGGGGAGGAGTTGGATATCATATCTCATGCTATAGGAAGGGTCTCAGGATTGGAATGGGAAGGAGTGTGATATCAAATCTCATGCCATAGGAAGGGTCTCAGGTTTGGTATTAGAAGCATTGAGATATCACATCTCATGCTATAGAAAGTGTCTGAGGATTGGAATGGGAAGGAGTTGGATATCACATCTCATGCTATAGGAAGGGTCTCAGGTTTGGTAGAAGCATTGAGATATCACATCTCATGCTATAGGAAGAGTCTCAGGATTGGAATGGGAAGGAGTTGGATATCACGTCTTATGTTATAGGAAAGGTCTCAGGTTTGGTAGTAGAAACATTGAGATATCAAATCTCATGCTATAGGAAGGGACGCAGGATTGGAATGGGACGGAGTTTTATATCACATTTCATGCTATAGGAAGGATCCAGGTTTGGTATTAGAAGCATTGAGATATCACATCTCATGCTATACGAAGGGTCTTAGATTTGGAATGGGAAGGAGTTGGATATCCCATCTCATGATATAGGACGGGTCTCAGGTTTGGTATTAGAAGCATTGAGATATGACATCGCATGCTGTAGGAAGGGTCTCAGGTTTGGAATGGGAAGGAATTGGATATCACATCTCATGCTATAGGAAGGGTCTCAGGTTTCGTATTAGAAGCATTGAGATATCAAGTCTCATGGTATAGGAAGGGTCTCAGAATTGGAATGGGAAGGAGTTGGATATCACATCTCAAGCTATAGGAAGGGTCTCAGGATTGGAATGGGAAGGAGTTTGATATCACATCTCATGCCATAGTATGGGTCTCAGGTTTGGTAGAAGCATTGAGATATCACATCTCAAGCTATCGGAACGGTCTCAGGATAGGATGAGTTGGATATCCCATCTCATGCTATAGGAAGGGTCTCAGGTTGGAATGGGAAGGAGTTGGATATCACATCTCATGTTATAGGAAGTGTCTCAGGATTGGAATGGGACGGAGTTTTATATCACATTTCATGCTATAGGAAGGATCCAGGTTTGGTATTAGAAGCATTGAGATATCACATCTCATGCTATACGAAGGGTCTCAGATTTGGAATGGGAAGGAGTTGGATATCCCATCTCATGTTATAGGACGGGTCTCAGGTTTGGTATTAGAAGCATTGAGATATGACATCGCATGCTGTAGGAAGGGTCTCAGGTTTGGAATGGGAAGGAATTGGATATCACATCTCATGCTATAGGAAGGGTCTCAGGTTTCGTATTAGAAGCATTGAGATATCAAGTCTCATGGTATAGGAAGGGTCTCAGAATTGGAATGGGAAGGAGTTGGATATCACATCTCAAGCTATAGGAAGGGTCTCAGGATTGGAATGGGAAGGAGTTTGATATCACATCTCATGCCATAGTATGGGTCTCAGGTTTGGTAGAAGCATTGCGATATCACATCTCATGCTATCGGAACGGTCTCAGGATAGGATGAGTTGGATATCCCATCTCATGCTATAGGAAGGCTCTCAGGTTTGGAAAGGCAAGGAGTTGGATATCACATTTCATGTTAGAGGAAGGATCTCAGGTTTGGTATTAGAGGCATTGAGATATCACATCTCATGCTATTGGAAGGGTCTCAGGATTGGAATGGGAAGGAGTTGGATATCACATCTCATGCTATAGGAAGGGTCTCAGGTTTGGAACTGGAAGGAGTTGGATATCACATCTCATGCTATAGGGAGGGTCTCAGGTTTGCAAGGTGATTTGGATATCACATCTCATGTTATAGGAAGGATCTCAGGTTTGGTATTAGAAGCATTGAGATATCACATCTCATGCTATCGGATGGGTCTCAGGATTGGAATGGGAAGACGTTGGATATCACATCTCATGCTATAGGAAGGTTCTCAGGTTTGGAACTGGAAAGAGTTGGATATCACATCTCATGTTATAGGAAGCGTCTCAGTTTTGGTATAAGCATTGAGATATCATATGTCTGCTATTGGAAGTGTCTCAGGATTGGAATGGGAAGGAGTTGGATATCACATCTCATGCTATAGGTAGGCTCTCAGGTTTGGAAAGGGAAGGAGTTGGATATCACATTTCATGTTAGAGGAAGGATCTCAGGTTTGGTATTAGAGGCATTGAGATACATCTCATTCTATAGGAAGGGTCTCAGGATTGGAATGGGAAGGAGTTGGATATCACATCTCATGCTATAGGAAGGGTCTCAGGTTTGGTATAAGCATTGAGATATCACATCGCATGCTGTAGGAAGGGTCTAAGGATTGGAATGGGAAGGACTTGGATATCACATCTCATGCTATAGGTAGGGTCTCAGGTTTGGAAAGGGAAGGAGTTGGATATCACATTTCATGTTAGAGGAAGGATCTCAGGTTTGCTATTAGAGGCATTGAGATATCACATCTCATGCTATAGGAAGGGTCTCAGGATTGGAATGGGAAGGAGTTGGATATCACATCTCATGCTATAGGAAGGGTCTCAGGTTTGGTATAAGCATTGACATATCACATCTCATGCTATAGGAACGGTCTCAGGATTGGAATGGGAAGGAGTTGGATATCACATCTCAAGGTATAGGAAGGGTCTCAGTATTGGAGTGGGAAGGAGTTGGATATCCCATCTCATGTTATAGGAAGGATCTCAGGATTGGAATGGGAAGGATTTGGATATCACATCTCTTGCCTTAGGAAGGGTCTCAGGTTTTTTATTAGAAACATTGAGATATCACATCTCATGCTATAGGAAGGGTCTCAGGTTGGAATGGGAAGGAGTTGGATATCACATCTCAAGCTATAGGAAGGGTCTCAGGTTTGGTATTAGAAGCATTGAGATATCAAGTCTCATGGTGTTAGGAAAGATTTCGTAATTGTAGGGAATTTTCCTTCCATGTGGCAACCCCTAAAACTTTTTGCTATTGTTTTTAACCTTGTTCTTGACTTTGCCAGAGCAGTACAGCCTTCTGCCGCACTTCTCTGGGCTTTCGCTCCTTTCTTACGGGGAAACTGACATGCCCTTAAGACAGTCAGTACCGGGGAACGTGGTTTCCCGTAGTTTCTTTTATCGTGTCGCAGCTTTAGTGCAACACGACACAAGAGGGCACTGTAAGCTAAGTTACAGCTCTCTTGGGTCTCTAGCCTTCTACAGGCCCTAGATACTCTTTTAGGATGGTATTTGATCGGTGCAAGTCATTCAGGGACTGGAATGGTGGCAGCGATCGTTTTGTTTATTTTGAGCTCCTTTTGGCGTTCTGAGCACGTTTTTGCACTGAACCCAAAATGGTGGCCTGGCTCCCAAAATGGCCAGGCCGCGAGGCTCCTTTGTCCTGTCCACTGTCCGTCTTGCTCCCTTCACCTTCCCCAGGTCCGGCGACCCGGGGCCTTCCTTATTTGGGCATGTACTTTCCCGCGAAACACAGTTGCTTTCGCGGGCTTCTACATGTCGTTTGTGTGCCTCCAGGGTGTGGGCTGGGATGTCTGGTCCCAATACACATCCTGGGTGCCAGAGAGTCTAGGGTGGTGTGAATGCCTGGGACCACCGTGGTCCGTGATTGGTCCACGTATGGTATGTGTTTTGATGAGCGGATCTCCCATTGGCTCCCCTCCGTTTTGGCGCGAAGGGAACCGTGGATAAGAGGGGGCTGGAAACACCACTACCATGTCGATCTCCTGAGTTCTCACGAACGAAGGAATACAGGAGCCAAGTATCCTGCAACTACGAGGCTGGACCGAGGAATCGCTGGTGACCCGCTGAAGGAATCCTCCTTTGCACTGCTGTCGTCCGGAGAGCCCCTGTCCTCCTTTGATCGAACCAGAAGGCCTGTACTGGTGCTTCGACCTTTGGAATAGCAGGAACAGCTATTCCCGGCATCTTCAACCATCTCCTGCCAAGTAAGCCTTCGGAAGCGTCTCTGGGCCATCCAGTTGACTGACCAGCTTACCAAGGAGTTTGGCTCTGCAACCGCCGCCAGGTTGTGTTGTATTGCGAGTCCTTGTCCCTCTCCCACGCTTCGTACGCTTGGCGTCCCCAGGTCTGAAGGGAGGAGGGTTCATTTGGCTCGAATACACACGGCCGCTCCGTTGTCCTGTGCGGCAACAAAACTGTGCCGGTTTCGTCGATTGGGACGTCTTTTTGCTCTACACGACTACAAAGCGTTCCCTGCTCTTCTGAACCTGCCAGCTGCTGAAACTATCGTGGAGAAGCCTGGGTCTGCTTGCTTCGGGGACCGGTGAGTAGTATATCTAGGATCTGGTCGCCCTCCTGCAGTATCCCATTGCTTTTCCCTGCTGTGTAAAAACAGCACCCTTTTGCCGCGCTCGCGCTCTGCTTCTGCCCGCTGTGGAGGCTGCGCTTGAGTTGCGGAACCTGTTCTTCTTCTGCTGTGCACTAACGTGAACCGCCTGACGTCCTCCAAAGAGCTTCCCCTTGTGCCCGTCGGCACCGGCGTGGCAGGTACTTTGAGCACAAGGCTCCACTCTTCGCAGGGCTCGGACTTCCATCTAGTTAGGTGCCTATGAAGGCGAACTGAGTCGAAAGCATTATCGCACTGCCTGTTTTCCTTCCCTGGCAGGTGGACTACATATTTCGTGCTTTAAACGCTTGCGACTGTGTATTTGTATATATATTGTGTTGATATGGTATGTGTTGGTTTAATATTGTGATATTGTGATTTTCTCGCTACGGTCATTATTTTAAAGGCCTTAAAATAAATGTGTATCTATTTTTGATATAACAACTGTTTGGAGTAGTTTGTCAGCGCTCTTGCTTTGTGTGCTCACTGCGGGCTTTCAGTCACCCTCACCCCTCTTGAGACCTAGTCTTGACCGCCGCGATCGCTACCTTGATTGGTCTGGCTTGTCCAGAGGTTACCCTGTTCCAAGTAATTAGGTTGGCCTTCTGAACTTCTGCGCCACCAGGACAGAGTTCAGAAATCCGTCTTAACAAATTGGTGTACAGCGGTGGGATACGACTGAAGGTATCCAGTGTTGCGCTCGAACTAAGGCATTTCAGGTTATTCCAAACAGTACACGTAGTGAATTGTTGTAATATAACTTTAAAAAGGCCATAGTCCTATCAAACAGTATGGAAACAAGTACGTTGTTAACTTTAAATGCTTCCAAATCAGAAACGCTGAAAAAGATGTGTGCGGAGAGAGGTGTTTCCTCTCAAGGCACGAAATTGGAAATGATCCAAAGAATCGTGGCGTGGCAAGAAGCGCAGCTTGACGCTATTACTTCTGAGGACAGTGCGGAAGGTGGTGGGGCTGCTCTCACTGGTAGAACCGACGGTTCTGCCGCCGCACTGTTCCACCGCGACCACGAGGACAGGGAGGACGAGCTGTCTAATGTTTCCTCTGCCAGTGCTGATGGGGAGGCTATGCTTGAATTCAAGAAGCAAGAGCTGCGGTTTAGGCAGCAGGAGCTTGAATTCAGCATAGCCAAACTAAAAATCGAACAGGCAGAAAAACAAAAAGACAGGGATCACCAGTTAGAACTGGCCAAGCTTCAGGTTGCAAATGGATCCAAGGGTCCTGGACATGGGTCTGGGGCCTCCTCTCATCCACGGTTTCCAAAAGATCTGCTCAGTGTGTATGAAGAGAGGAATGACATTATGGACTGGCTGAATGCGTTTGAGTATGCATGCGAGGTCCAGGAAGTTGACAATGCTGATAAGATTGTGTGGTTGCTCAGTAGACTGTCCCATTCTGGCTGTAGTGCCATTATGGAAATGTCACAGGCTGAGCGGGCTGATTTCGCAATGTTAAAGCAGACTCTCATTTTAAAGTTTGGGAAGACTCCGGCCCAATATTTAAAGCGTTTTCGAGAGTATAAGAAAAAGGAAGGTGGTACTTGGGTATCTTATGTCGCTGAATCTTTGAAAAACTTAACTGGCTGGGTCGAAGGCTATAAGGTTTCTACCTTCGACGGCATGATAAATCTTGTCATGCTGGAACACATTTTTGCTTCTTCTTCCCCGGAGCTTAAGCAGCATTTGGCCGATTCGAAGGAGATAGATCCTAAGAAGCTGGCCATTGCAGCAGACTTATGGGTGTCACATCGAGTGTCCCATAAGGACAAAACTCATCCTGGTAAGCAGGAGGAGGGGAAAAAGTCCAAAGATATGGAGGGTGGGGAATCTGCTAAATCTTCTTCCCAAAAGGGCCACAAAAAGAAAAACAAGGGTAAGACACAAGAGAACTCACAGGGTAGTGGAGGTGCGCCTCCGAAACAGAACTCTGGTTACAATAAGCCTCCCTACATAAACAGACCCACTGGGGCTTGTTTTTCTTGTGGAGCAACTGACCATGTGAAGGGGGATCCCCGTTGTAAGGTTAGACCTTTGGGGGTCCACTCCGCTAATCTGGCCTTCTCCTCCTACGAGGAAGAAGAGATTACAGGAGCATCCTTCTCCTCGGACTCATTTCCCAGCGGAATAGAGGCCGAGGTAGTTTTAGTGTCCCTGGGTTCCTGGGAGCCTAAAGTCGCAGAGGCGTATGCTAGGATTCCGGATAATACCAAGCACTACTTTAAAGACAGTGTGCTGATCAATGGAGTGGATACTCCAGCTCTTAGGGATAGTGGGTGCAGTCGAACTGTAGTGGATTCTACCTTGGTAGACTCAGAGGAAGTTGCCAGAGCTACTCTGATGCCCACTAAGTTGGCTGACGGCCCCCTCCGTATGTTTCCCGTGATCCCTGTTAATCTAACTTTAAATGGTACAGCTGTCAGGATTCCAGTGAGCATTCAGAGAAACGTCCCGGGAAAGGTCTTATTAGGTAATGATCTCAGAGCTTTAGGGCTCGTAGGAGACACTGCCGAACGACCCTACACACGGTCTCAAGCACGGGCAGCATTGGCCAAGTCCAATACGCCGCCCCAGCCGAAGGGGCAACCCAAGGCGAAAGGAGTCTACAAGTCAAGACGGGGGAAAGAGAATATTCCCCCGAGCTCGCCTACCACTGCGGTGGAGGAAGTTGGTCAATCGCCCGAGCCTGACGAGGAGGTGGCGATGCCTGAAATATTCGACCCCAACGATCATCCTGAACTAAAAGACTTGTTAGTTGAAGGAGGTCCTGATAGGGACGAATTCAGTAAAGGCCAACGTGAGTGCCCATCTCTGGAAGGCCTAAGGAGACAGGCCTGCTCCCAGCTTGAGGGTGAACCTCCTGGGAAGCATAGGATTTACTGGGAAGGTGGACTCCTGTATAGTGAGCCCACAGAGTCTACAGAAGGAGACCATAGGAGGTTGGTGGTTCCCCTTGCTGTTAGGCCCTTCCTCCTGCAGTTGGCGCATGAAGTTCCCCTTGCTGGTCACCTTGGTATGAAGAGGACCAAGCAAAGGTTATCCATGCACTTCTACTGGCCCAAGATGGGGGTGCAAGTAGAAAGTCACTGCAGGAGTTGCGCCTCCTGCCAGTTGTCTGGTAAGGTTGGCGCGACAATCCAAGCTCCGTTGGTACCGCTCCCAGTTGTGGGGGTACCATTTGAAAGGGTAGGGATCGACATCGTCGGTCCCCTTGACCCGCAAACATCCTCGGGCAATAGGTTTATCCTGGTGCTGGTCGACCATGCAACCAGGTATCCTGAGGCCATCCCATTGAAAACTGTAACTGCCAAGTCAGTTGCAAAAGCTTTACTCGGCATATTTACTAGGGTTGGCTTCCCTAAAGAAGTTGTGTCAGATCGTGGCAGCAACTTTATGTCGAAGTATATGCAGGCTATGTGGAAAGAATGTGGGGTCACCTACAAGTTCTCTTCTGCATACCACCCCCAGATCAATGGTCTGGTGGAACGTTTCAACAGAACGTTAAAGAGCATGATTGGGGCTCTGGAGGAGCCTCAGAGAAGAAAATGGGATCTTCTGTTACCATGCTTGCTGTTTGCCTACCGAGAGGTACCACAGGTGGGTGTTGGCTTCAGCCCCTTCGAACTTCTGTTCGGTCATCCCGTACGGGGACCCTTAGCCATTGTCAAGGAGGGATGGGAGATGCCCACTCCCCCTGTTACTACCAATGTAGTTGACTATGTGCTAGGGCTCAGAAAACGGATGGTACTTCTGATGGGCTTGGCTAGTGATAAATTGAAGGCAGGGCAAGCGCTGGTGAAACATTGGTACGACCAGAAAGCTTCCCTCATCAACTTTACACCTGGTCAGCAAGTCCTGATCATGAATCCAATAAGGCCTCGCGCTTTACAGGACAAATGGTCAGGCCCTTACACAGTGGTGGAGCCCCTGGGTGAGGTGAACTATTTAGTGGACCTTGGAAGGCCTGGACAGGCTCCAAAAGTGTTTCACGTGAATAGGCTGAAGGCTTTCGTCCCAAGAGTCGAAATCGCAGCACTGCTACTGGCGTCAGACGTTGAGGAAGAGGAGTCTGAACCTCTCCCCAACCTGTTCCAGAGCGGTCCTTCAGATAGCTCCGTTGAGGGTGTCCGAGTGGCCCCTCACTTGACTTCTGATCAGCAGGCTGAGGTGAAAAGTTTGCTTAGGCAGTTTTCCCCCCTGTTTTCACAGTCCCCTGGTTTGACACCTTGGTGCAAACATAACATTGACACAGGAGACAGTGTACCTACCAAAAGTAGGGGATACAGGATGTCAGATAAAGTACGGTCTTATATTAAGACCGAGGTCAACAAAATGTTAGACCTTGGGGTGATTGAACCCTCTAGTAGTCCTTGGTCCAGTCCTGTGGTTCTGGTTCCAAAGGCAGGCACTTCTGAATTGAGGTTCTGCGTGGATTACAGGGCTCTGAATGCTGTCACCAAGACAGATGCCCACCCCTTGCCTCGAACAGATGAGCTGGTGGATACTTTGGGTGCCTCCAAGTACCTCAGCACGTTTGACCTCACTGCTGGCTATTGGCAAATAGCGTTAGCAGAACATGCCAGGGAGAAGACAGCATTTTCTACTCCAGACGGCCTTTACCAATTCCGGGTAATGCCGTTCGGGTTGAAGAATGCACCTGCCACTTTCCAGAGGCTTGTGAATCATGTGTTGAATGGGTTGGACGAATTCTGTCTTGCATATCTGGACGATATAGCAGTTTTCAGTGCCACCTGGGAAGACCATGTGAAACACCTCGGGATTGTGCTCCAGGCTCTTCAGAAAGCCCACTTGACCATAAAGGCGAGTAAATGCCAGATTGGACAAGGCTCAGTGGTTTACCTTGGACATGAAGTAGGTGGAGGGAGGATACAGCCTCTACCCAGTAAAGTACAAGCAGTACAAGACTGGCCTACCCCCACTACGCAAACCCAAGTGAGAGCCTTCTTAGGACTCACGGGGTATTATCGCAATTTTGTGGCAGACTATGGCACCATAGCTGCTCCTCTGACTGCCCTCACAACTCCGAAGAAACCCAAGAAGGTAACTTGGACCGACGAGTGTGAGAAGGCCTTCAATGGCTTAAAAGACTCCTTGTGCCAGGCCCCTGTCCTAAGGGCCCCTGATTATCAAAGACCTTTTATCGTGCAGACGGATGCCTCTGACACTGGGATAGGAGCTGTACTATCACAAGTAGATGAGAAGGGTAAGGAACACCCTATCGGTTTTATTAGTCGCCAGCTTAAGGACAGAGAGCTCAGATGGTCCACGGTAGAGAAAGAATGTTTCTCTGTTGTGTGGGCCCTAAGGAAGCTGAGGCCCTACCTCTATGGGACCCACTTCACTGTGCAGACTGACCATAAGCCGTTAAAGTGGCTAATGAACATGAAGGGGGAGAATCCAAAGTTGCTTAGGTGGTCCATAAGTCTTCAAGGCTTCGACTTCACTATTGAGCATAGACCAGGTGTCCAACATAGCAATGCTGATGGGTTGTCCAGAATGTTTAACCGACCTGAACAAGAGACTCATCCAGGGGTGGATTAGTTCCCCCTGTCCATAGTCTGGGAGGGGCGAGTGTTAGGAAAGATTTCGTAATTGTAGGGAATTTTCCTTCCATGTGGCAACCCCTAAAACTTTTTGCTATTGTTTTTAACCTTGTTCTTGACTTTGCCAGAGCAGTACAGCCTTCTGCCGCACTTCTCTGGGCTTTCGCTCCTTTCTTACGGGGAAACTGACATGCCCTTAAGACAGTCAGTACCGGGGAACGTGGTTTCCCGTAGTTTCTTTTATCGTGTCGCAGCTTTAGTGCAACACGACACAAGAGGGCACTGTAAGCTAAGTTACAGCTCTCTTGGGTCTCTAGCCTTCTACAGGCCCTAGATACTCTTTTAGGATGGTATTTGATCGGTGCAAGTCATTCAGGGACTGGAATGGTGGCAGCGATCGTTTTGTTTATTTTGAGCTCCTTTTGGCGTTCTGAGCACGTTTTTGCACTGAACCCAAAATGGTGGCCTGGCTCCCAAAATGGCCAGGCCGCGAGGCTCCTTTGTCCTGTCCACTGTCCGTCTTGCTCCCTTCACCTTCCCCAGGTCCGGCGACCCGGGGCCTTCCTTATTTGGGCATGTACTTTCCCGCGAAACACAGTTGCTTTCGCGGGCTTCTACATGTCGTTTGTGTGCCTCCAGGGTGTGGGCTGGGATGTCTGGTCCCAATACACATCCTGGGTGCCAGAGAGTCTAGGGTGGTGTGAATGCCTGGGACCACCGTGGTCTGTGATTGGTCCACGTATGGTATGTGTTTTGATGAGCGGATCTCCCATTGGCTCCCCTCCATTTTGGCGCGAAGGGAACCGTGGATAAGAGGGGGCTGGAAACACCACTACCATGTCGATCTCCTGAGTTCTCACGAACGAAGGAATACAGGAGCCAAGTATCCTGCAACTACGAGGCTGGACCTAGGAATCGCTGGTGACCCGCTGAAGGAATCCTCCTTTGCACTGCTGTCGTCCGGAGAGCCCCTGTCCTCCTTTGATCGAACCAGAAGGCCTGTACTGGTGCTTCGACCTTTGGAATAGCAGGAACAGCTATTCCCGGTGTTAAGACGGATTTCTGAACTCTGTCCTGGTGGCGCAGAGGTTCAGAAGGCCAACCTAATTACTTGGAACAGGGTAACCTCTGGACAAGCCAGACCAATCAAGGTAGCGATCGCGGCGGTCAAGACTAGGTCTCAAGAGGGGTGAGGGTGACTGAAAGCCCGCAATGAGCACACAAAGCAAGAGCGCTTACAAACTACTCCAAACAGTTGTTTATATCAAAAATAGATACACATTTATTATAAGGCCTTGAAACTAATAACCACAGTAAAAGCAGCAATATACAACGATATTAAACCAACACATACACTATCCACCCAATATATATACAGAATACACAGTTTCACAGCATTAGCAGCACGAAATATGTTATCCACCTGCAGGGGAAGGAAAACAGGCAGTGCGAACCAATGCGTGTGATATGTCCGCCTTCTGAGGCCCCTAACTAGATGGTAGTCCAATCCCTACGAAGAGTGGAGCCTAGCGCTCAAAAGTACCTGCACACGCCGGTGCCAATGGGCAGAAGGTGAAGCTCTTCGGAGGACGTTGAACAGCTCTGTAGGGAGCTCTAATGAAGGAGAACACGGTCCGCGACTCTAGCGCAGCCTCCACTGTGAGGCAGAAGCAGGGCGCGAGTACGGACAAGGGGTGCTGTATTTACAGCGGGGAAAAGCAAGGGGCACTGCAGGAGGGCGACCAGATCCTAGCTAATCTACTCACCGGTCCCCGAAGCAAGCAGGCCCGAGCTTCTCCTCGATAGATACAGCTTCTGGCAGGTTCTGAAGAGCAGGGAACGTCTCGTCGTCGTGCAGAGTAAAAAGACGTCCCGATCGAAGAAACAAGCACAGTTTTGTCGCCACAGCAGGGCAACGGAACGGCCGGGTGTATTCAAGCCAAACGAGCACTGCTCACCTCTAGCTTAGGACTGCTAAGCAAACGAAGCGTGTGAGCATGCCCCGGACTCAGAATACCACCCAACCTGTCGGCGATTACAGAGCAGGCCTCCTTAGTAAGCTGGTCAGTCAACTGGATGGCCCAGAGACACTTCCGAAGGCTTACAGCAGGAGTTGATGAAGGTGCCGGGAATAGCTGGTCCTGCTATTCCAATAGGTCGAAGCGCCAGTACAGGCCTTCTTGTTCGATCTTAGGTGGAAAGGGCTTCACCGGACGACAGCAATGAGGAGCAGAAGTTCTTCAGGGGGTCACCAGCGATTCCTCGGTCCAGCCTCGTGTTCGCAGGATACTTGGCTCCTGTATCCCTGGGTTCGTAAGAACTCAGGAGATCGACATGGTAGTGGTGTTTCCAGCTCCCTCTTATCCACGGTTCCCTTCGCGCCAAAACGGAGGGGAGCCAATGGGAGATCCGCTCATCAACACACATACCATACGTGGACCAATCACGGACCACAGTGGTCCCAGGCATTCACACCACCCTAGACTCTCTGGCACCCAGGATGTGTATTGGGACCAGACAGCCCAGCCCACATCCTGGGGGCACTCAAACGACATGTAGAAGCCCGCGAAAGCAACCGTGTTTCGCGGGAAACTACATGCCCAAATAAGGAAGGCCCCGGGTCGCCTGACCCGGGGGAAGGTAAAGGGAGCAAGACGGACAGTGGACGAGACAAAGGAGCCTCGTGGTCCGGCCATTTTGGGTAGCCGGGCCACCCTTTTGTGTTCGCGGCAAAAAGGTGCTCAGAACGGCAAAAGGAGCTCAAAATAAACCAAATGATCGCTGCCACCAGCCCAGTCCCTGAATGACTTGCACCGATCCAAAAACCATCCTATAAGAGTGTCTAGGGTCTGTAGAAGGCTAGAGACCCAAGAGAGCTGTAACTTAGCTTACAGTGCCCTCTTGTGTCGTGTTGCACTAAAATGGCGACACGATAAAAGAAACTACGGGAAACAGCGTTCCCCGGTACTGACTGTCTTAAGGGCATGTCAGTTTCCCCGTAAGAAAGGAGCGAAAGCCCAGAGGAGTACAGCAGAAGGCTGCACTTCTCTGGCAAAGTCAAGAAAACAGGTTGAAAACAATAGCAAAAAGTTTAGGGGTTGCCACATGGAAGGAAAGTTCCCTACAATAACGAAATCTTTCCTAACACTCGCCCCTCCCAGACTATGGACAGGGGGAACTAATCCACCCCTGGATGAGTCTCTTGTTCAGGTCGGTAAAACATTCTGGACAACCCATCAGCATTGCTATGTTGGACACCTGGCCTATGCTCAATAGTGAAGTCGAAGCCTTGTAGACTTATGGACCACCTAAGCAACTTTGGATTCTCCCCCTTCATGTTCATTAGCCACTTTAACGGCTTATGGTCAGTCTGCACAGTGAAGTGGGTCCCATAGAGGTAGGGCCGCAGCTTCCTTAGGGCCCACACAACAGAGAAACATTCTTTCTCTACCGTGGACCATCTGAGCTCTCTGTCCTTAAGCTGGCGACTAATAAAACCGATAGGGTGTTCCTTACCCTTCTCATCTACTTGTGATAGTACAGCTCCTATCCCAGTGTCAGAGGCATCCGTCTGCACGATAAAAGGTCTTTGATAATCAGGGGCCCTGAGCACAGGGGCCTGGCACAAGGAGTCTTTCAAGCCATTGAAGGCCTTCTCACACTCGTCAGTCCAAGTTACCTTCTTGGGTTTCTTCGGAGTTGTGAGGGCAGTCAGAGGAGCAGCTATGGTGCCATAGTCTGCCATAAAATTGCGGTAATAACCCGTGAGTCCTAAGAAGGCTCTCACTTGGGTTTGTGTAGTGGGGGTAGGCCAGTCTTGTACTGCTTGTACTTTACTGGGGAGAGGCTGTATCCTTCCTCCACCTACTTCATGCCCAAGGTAAACCACTGAGCCTTGTCCAATCTGGCATTTACTCGCCTTTATGGTCAAGTGGGCTTTCTGAAGAGCCTGGAGCACAATCCCGAGGTGTTTCACATGGTCTTCCCAGGTGGCACTGAAAACTGCTATATCGTCCAGATATGCAAGACAGAATTCGTCCAACCCATTCAACACATGATTCACAAGCCTCTGGAAAGTGGCAGGTGCATTCTTCAATCCGAACGGCATTACCCGGAATTGGTAAAGCCCGTCGGGAGTTGAAAATGCTGTCTTCTCCTTGGCATGTTCTGCTAAAGCTATTTGCCAATAGCCCGCAGTCAGGTCAAACGTGCTGAGGTACTTGGAGGCACCCAAGGTATCCACCAGCTCGTCAGTTCGAGGCAAGGGGTGAGCGTCTGTCTTGGTGACAGCATTCAGAGCCCTGTAATCCACGCAGAACCTCAATTCAGAAGTGCCTGCTTTTGGAACCAGAACCACAGGACTGGACCAAGGACTACTAGAGGGTTCAATCACCCCAAGGTCTAACATCTTGTTGACCTCGGTCTTAATATAAGACCGTACTTTATCCGACATCCTGTATCCCCTACTTTTGGTAGGTACACTGTCTCCTGTGTCAATGTTATGTTTGCACCAAGGTGTCAAACCAGGCGACTGTGAAAACAGGGGGGAAAACTGCCTAAGCAAACTTTTCACCTCAGCCTGCTGATCAGAAGTCAGGTGAGGGGCCACTCGGACACCCTCAACGGAGCTATCTGAAGGACCGCTTTGGAACAGGTCGGGAAGAGGTTCTGACTCCTCTTCCTCAACGTCTGACGCCAGTAGCAGTGCTGCGATTTCGACTCTTGGGACGAAAGCCTTCAGCCTACTTACGTGGAACACTTTTGGAGCCTGTCCAGGCCTTCCAAGGTCCACTAAATAGTTCACCTCACCCAGGGGCTCCACCACTGTGTAAGGGCCTGACCATTTGTCCTGTAAAGCGCGAGGCCTTATAGGGTTCATGATCAGGACTTGCTGACCAGGGGTAAAGTGAATTAAGGAAGCTTTCTGGTCGTACCAATGTTTCACCAGCGCTTGTCCGGCCTTCAACTTTTCACTAGCCAAGCCCATCAGGAGTACCATCCGTTTTCTGAGCCCTAGCACATAGTCAACTACATTGGTAGTAACAGGGGGAGTGGGCATCTCCCATCCCTCTTTGACGATGGCTAAGGGTCCCCGTACGGGATGACCGAACAGAAGTTCGAAGGGGCTGAAGCCAACACCCTCCTGTGGTACCTCTCTGTAGGCAAACAACAAGCATGGTAAAAGAAGGTCCCATTTCCTCCTCTGGGGCTCCTCCAGAGCCCCAATCATGCTCTTTAGCGTTCTGTTGAAACGCTCCACCAGACCATTGGTCTGGGGGTGGTATGCAGAAGAGAACTTGTAGGTGACCCCACATTCTTTCCACATAGCCTGCATATACTTCGACATAAAGTTGCTGCCACGATCTGACACAACTTCTTTAGGGAAGCCAACCCTAGTAAATATGCCGAGTAACGCTTTTGCAACTGACTTGGCAGTTACAGTCTTTAATGGGATGGCCTCAGGATACCTGGTTGCATGGTCGACCAGCACCAGGATAAACCTATTGCCTGAGGATGTTTGCGGGTCAAGGGGACCAACGATGTCGATCCCTACCCTTTCAAATGGTACCCCCACAACTGGGAGCGGTACCAACGGAGCTTGGATTGTCGCGCCAACCTTACCAGACAACTGGCAGGAGGCACAACTCCTGCAGTGACTTTCTACTTGCACCCCCATCTTGGGCCAGTAGAAGTGCATAGATAACCTTTGCTTGGTCCTCTTCATTCCAAGGTGACCAGCAAGGGGAACTTCATGCGCCAACTGCAGGAGGAAGGGTCTAACAGAAAGGGGAACCACCAACCTCCTATGGTCTCCTTCTGTAGACTCTGTGGGCTCACTGTACAGGAGTCCACCTTCCCAATAAATCCGATGCTTCCCAGGAGGTTCACCCTCAAGCTGGGAGCAGGCCTGTCTCCTTAGGCCTTCCAGAGATGGGCACTCACGTTGGCCCTTACTGAAGTCGTCCCTATCAGGACCTCCTTCAACTAACAAGTCTTTTAGTTCAGGATGGTCGTTGGGGTCGAACACTTCAGGCATCGCCACCTCCTCGTCAGGCTCGGGCGATTGACCAACTCCCTCCACCGCAGTGGTAGGCGAGCTCGGGGGAATATTCTCTTTCCCCCGTCGGGACTTGTTGACTCCTTTCGCCTTGGGTTTCCCCTTCGGCTGGGGCGGCGTATTGGACTTGGCCAATGCTGCCCGTGCTTGAGACCGTGTGTAGGGTCTTTCGGCAGTGTCTCCTACGAGCCCTAGAGCTCTGAGATCATTGCCCAACAAGACCTTTCCCGGGACGTTTCTCTGAATGCTCACTGGAATCCTAACTGCTGTACCATTTAAAGTTAGATTAACAGGGATCACGGGAAACATACGGAGGGGGCCGTCAGCCAACTTAGTGGGCATCAGAGTAGCTCTGGCAACTTCCTCTGAGTCTACCAAGGTAGAATCCACTACAGTTCGACTGCACCCACTATCCCTAAGAGCTGGAGTATCCACTCCATTGATCAGCACACTGTCTTTAAAGTAGTGCTTGGTATTATCCGGAATCCTAGCATACGCCTCTGCGACTTTAGGCTCCCAGGAACCCAGGGACACTAAAACTACCTCAGCCTCTATTCCGCTGGGAAATGAGTCTGAGGAGAAGGATGCTCCTGTAATCTCTTCTTCCTCGTAGGAGGAGAAGGCCAGATTAGCGGAGTGGACCCCCAAAGGTCTAACCTTACAACGGGGATCCCCCTTCACATGGTCAGTTGCTCCACAAGAAAAACAAGCCCCATTGGGTCTGTTTACGTAGGGAGGCTTATTATAACCAGAGTTCTGTTTCGGAGGCGAACCTCCACTACCCTGTGAGTTCTCGGATGGCTTACCCTTATTTTTCTTTTTGTGGCCCTTATGGGAAGAAGATTTAGCAGATTCCCCACCCTCCACATCTTTGGACTTTTTCCCTTCCTCCTGCTTACCAGGATGAGTTTTGTCCTTATGGGACACTCGATGTGACACCCATAAATCTGCTGCAATGGCCAGCTTCTTAGGATCTATCTCCTTCGAATCGGCCAAATGCTGCTTAAGCTCCGGGGAAGAAGAAGCAAAAATGTGTTCCAGCATGACCAGATTGATCATGCCTTCGAAGGTAGAAACCTTATAACCTTCAACCCAGCCAGTCAAGTTTTTCAGGGACTCAGCTACATACGACACCCAAGTACCACCTTCCTTTTTCTTATACTCTCTAAACCTTTTCAAATATTGGGTCGGAGTCTTCCCAAACTTTAAAATGAGAGTCTGCTTCAACATTGCAAAATCAGCGCGCTCAGCCTTCGACATTTCCATAATGGCACTGCAACCAGAATGGGGCAGTCTGCTGAGTAACCATGCAATCTTATCCGCATTATCAACCTCTTGAACCTCGCATGCATACTCAAACGCATTTAACCAGTCCATAATGTCATTTCGTTCCTCATACACACTGAGCAGATCTTTTGGAAACCGTGGATGAGAGGAAGCCCCAGAACCATGTCCAGGACCCTTGGACCCATTTGCGAACTGAAGCTTGGCCAGTTCCAACTGGTGATCCCTGTCTTTTTGTTTTTCTGCCTGGTCGATTTTCAGTTTGGCTATGCTGAATTCAAGCTCCTGCTGCCTAAACCGCAGCTCTTGCTTCTTGAATTCAAGCATAGCCTCCCCATCAACACTGGCAGAGGAAACGTTAGACATTACATCCTCCCTGTCCTCGTGGTCGTGATGGATCAGTGCAGCGGCAGAACCGTCGGTTCTGCCAGTGAGAGCAGCCCCACCACCTTCTGCACTGTCCTCGGAAGTTATAGCGTCAAGCTGCGCTTCTTGCCACGCCACGATTCTCTGGATCATTTCCAATTTAGTGCCTTGAGAGGAAACCCCTCTCTCCGCACACATCTTCTTCAATGTTTCAGATTTCGAAGCATTTAAGGTTAATAAAGTATTCGTTTCCATACTGTTGATAGGACTATGGCCTTTTTAACGTTATATTCAATACTTTACTGCGTGTCCTGGTTGGAATAACCTGAAAACGCCTTAGCTCGTGCGCAACACTGGATACCTTCAGTCGTATCCCACCGCTGTACACCAATTTGTTAAGACGGATTTCTGAACTCTGTCCTGGTGGCGCAGAGGTTCAGAAGGCCAACCTAATTACTTGGAACAGGGTAACCTCTGGACAAGCCAGACCAATCAAGGTAGCGATCGCGGCGGTCAAGACTAGGTCTCAAGAGGGGTGAGGGTGACTGAAAGCCCGCAATGAGCACACAAAGCAAGAGCGCTTACAAACTACTCCAAACAGTTGTTTATATCAAAAATAGATACACATTTATTATAAGGCCTTGAAACTAATAACCACAGTAAAAGCAGCAATATACAACGATATTAAACCAACACATACACTATCCACCCAATATATATACAGAATACACAGTTTCACAGCATTAGCAGCACGAAATATGTTATCCACCTGCAGGGGAAGGAAAACAGGCAGTGCGAACCAATGCGTGTGATATGTCCGCCTTCTGAGGCCCCTAACTAGATGGTAGTCCAATCCCTACGAAGAGTGGAGCCTAGCGCTCAAAAGTACCTGCACACGCCGGTGCCAATGGGCAGAAGGTGAAGCTCTTCGGAGGACGTTGAACAGCTCTGTAGGGAGCTCTAATGAAGGAGAACACGGTCCGCGACTCTAGCGCAGCCTCCACTGTGAGGCAGAAGCAGGGCGCGAGTACGGACAAGGGGTGCTGTATTTACAGCGGGGAAAAGCAAGGGGCACTGCAGGAGGGCGACCAGATCCTAGCTAATCTACTCACCGGTCCCCGAAGCAAGCAGGCCCGAGCTTCTCCTCGATAGATACAGCTTCTGGCAGGTTCTGAAGAGCAGGGAACGTCTCGTCGTCGTGCAGAGTAAAAAGACGTCCCGATCGAAGAAACAAGCACAGTTTTGTCGCCACAGCAGGGCAACGGAACGGCCGGGTGTATTCAAGCCAAACGAGCACTGCTCACCTCTAGCTTAGGACTGCTAAGCAAACGAAGCGTGTGAGCATGCCCCGGACTCAGAATACCACCCAACCTGTCGGCGATTACAGAGCAGGCCTCCTTAGTAAGCTGGTCAGTCAACTGGATGGCCCAGAGACACTTCCGAAGGCTTACAGCAGGAGTTGATGAAGGTGCCGGGAATAGCTGGTCCTGCTATTCCAATAGGTCGAAGCGCCAGTACAGGCCTTCTTGTTCGATCTTAGGTGGAAAGGGCTTCACCGGACGACAGCAATGAGGAGCAGAAGTTCTTCAGGGGGTCACCAGCGATTCCTCGGTCCAGCCTCGTGTTCGCAGGATACTTGGCTCCTGTATCCCTGGGTTCGTAAGAACTCAGGAGATCGACATGGTAGTGGTGTTTCCAGCTCCCTCTTATCCACGGTTCCCTTCGCGCCAAAACGGAGGGGAGCCAATGGGAGATCCGCTCATCAACACACATACCATACGTGGACCAATCACGGACCACAGTGGTCCCAGGCATTCACACCACCCTAGACTCTCTGGCACCCAGGATGTGTATTGGGACCAGACAGCCCAGCCCACATCCTGGGGGCACTCAAACGACATGTAGAAGCCCGCGAAAGCAACCGTGTTTCGCGGGAAACTACATGCCCAAATAAGGAAGGCCCCGGGTCGCCTGACCCGGGGGAAGGTAAAGGGAGCAAGACGGACAGTGGACGAGACAAAGGAGCCTCGTGGTCCGGCCATTTTGGGTAGCCGGGCCACCCTTTTGTGTTCGCGGCAAAAAGGTGCTCAGAACGGCAAAAGGAGCTCAAAATAAACCAAATGATCGCTGCCACCAGCCCAGTCCCTGAATGACTTGCACCGATCCAAAAACCATCCTATAAGAGTGTCTAGGGTCTGTAGAAGGCTAGAGACCCAAGAGAGCTGTAACTTAGCTTACAGTGCCCTCTTGTGTCGTGTTGCACTAAAATGGCGACACGATAAAAGAAACTACGGGAAACAGCGTTCCCCGGTACTGACTGTCTTAAGGGCATGTCAGTTTCCCCGTAAGAAAGGAGCGAAAGCCCAGAGGAGTACAGCAGAAGGCTGCACTTCTCTGGCAAAGTCAAGAAAACAGGTTGAAAACAATAGCAAAAAGTTTAGGGGTTGCCACATGGAAGGAAAGTTCCCTACAATAACGAAATCTTTCCTAACACCCGGCATCTTCAACCATCTCCTGCCAAGTAAGCCTTCGGAAGCGTCTCTGGGCCATCCAGTTGACTGACCAGCTTACCAAGGAGTTTGGCTCTGCAACCGCCGCCAGGTTGTGTTGTATTGCGAGTCCTTGTCCCTCTCCCACGCTTCGTACGCTTGGCGTCCCCAGGTCTGAAGGGAGGAGGGTTCATTTGGCTCGAATACACACGGCCGCTCCGTTGTCCTGTGCGGCAACAAAACTGTGCCGGTTTCGTCGATTGGGACGTCTTTTTGCTCTACACGACTACAAAGCGTTCCCTGCTCTTCTGAACCTGCCAGCTGCTGAAACTATCGTGGAGAAGCCTGGGTCTGCTTGCTTCGGGGACCGGTGAGTAGTATATCTAGGATCTGGTCGCCCTCCTGCAGTATCCCATTGCTTTTCCCTGCTGTGTAAAAACAGCACCCTTTTGCCGCGCTCGCGCTCTGCTTCTGCCCGCTGTGGAGGCTGCGCTTGAGTTGCGGAACCTGTTCTTCTTCTGCTGTGCACTAACGTGAACCGCCTGACGTCCTCCAAAGAGCTTCCCCTTGTGCCCGTCGGCACCGGCGTGGCAGGTACTTTGAGCACAAGGCTCCACTCTTCGCAGGGCTCGGACTTCCATCTAGTTAGGTGCCTATGAAGGCGAACTGAGTCGAAAGCATTATCGCACTGCCTGTTTTCCTTCCCTGGCAGGTGGACTACATATTTCGTGCTTTAAACGCTTGCGACTGTGTATTTGTATATATATTGTGTTGATATGGTATGTGTTGGTTTAATATTGTGATATTGTGATTTTCTCGCTACGGTCATTATTTTAAAGGCCTTAAAATAAATGTGTATCTATTTTTGATATAACAACTGTTTGGAGTAGTTTGTCAGCGCTCTTGCTTTGTGTGCTCACTGCGGGCTTTCAGTCACCCTCACCCCTCTTGAGACCTAGTCTTGACCGCCGCGATCGCTACCTTGATTGGTCTGGCTTGTCCAGAGGTTACCCTGTTCCAAGTAATTAGGTTGGCCTTCTGAACTTCTGCGCCACCAGGACAGAGTTCAGAAATCCGTCTTAACACATGGTATAAAAAGGGTCTCAGAATTGGAATGGGAAGGAGTTGGGTATCACATCTCAAGCTATAGGAAGGGTCTCAGGATTGGAATGGGAAGGAGTTGTATATGACATCTCATGCCATAGGAAAGGTTTCAGGTTTAGTATAAGCATTGAGGTATCCTATCTCTGCTATCGGAAGGGTCTCAGGATTGGAATGGGAAAGAGTTGGATATCCCATCTCATGTTATAGGAAGGGTCTCAGGTTTGGTATTAGAAGCATTGAGATACCAACTCTCATGCTATAGGAAGGGTCTCAGGATTGGAATCGGAAGGACTTGGATATCCCATCTCATGTTATTGGACGGGTCTCAGGTGTGGTATTAGAAGCATTGGGATATCACATCGCATGCTGTAGGAAGGGTCTCAGGTTTGGAATGGGAAGGAATTGGATATCACATCTCATGTCATAGGAAGGATCTCAGGTTTGCTATTAGAAGCATTGAGATATCACATCTCATGCTATAGGAAGGGTCTCAGATTTGGAATGGGAAGGATTTGTATATCACATCTCTTGCTATAGGAAGGGTCTCAGGTTTGGTAGAAGCATTGAGATATCACATCTCATGCTATAGGAAGGGTCCCAGGATTGGAATGGGAAGGAGTAGTATATGACATCTCATGTCATAGGAAGGGTCTCAGGTTTGGTATAAGCATTGATATATCACATCTCTGCTATCGGAAGGGTCTCGGGATTGGAATGGGAAGGAGTTGGATATCCTATCTCATGTTATAGGAAGGGTCTCAGGTTTGGTATTAGAAGCATTGAGATATCACATCTCATGTTATAGGAAGGGTTTCAGGATTGGAATGGGAAGGACTTGGATATCACATCTCATGCTATAGGGAGGGTCTCAGGTTTCATATTAGAATCATTGAGATATCACATCTCATGCTATCGGAAGGGTCTCAGGATTGGAATGGGAAGAAGTTGGATATCACATCTCATGCTAAAGGAAGGGTCTCAGGCTTGGAAGGGGAAGGATTAGGACATTACATCTCATGTTATAGGACGGGTCTCAGGTTTAGTATTAGAAGCATTGAGATATCACATCTCATGGTATAGGAAGGGTCTCAGGTTTCGTATTAGAAGCATTGAGATATCAAGTCTCATGGTATAGGAAGGGTCTTAGAATTGGAATGGGAATGAGTTGGATATCACATCCCAAGCTATAGGAAGGGTCTCATGATTGGAATGGGAAGGAGTTGGATATCCCATCTCATGCTATAGGAAGGGTCTCAGGTTTGGTATTAGAAGCATTGAGATATCACATCTCATGCTATAGGAAGGGTCTCAGGTTTCGTATTAGAAGCATTGAGATATCAAGTCTCATGGTATAGGAAGGGTCTTAGAATTGGAATGGGAATGAGTTGGATATCACATCCCAAGCTATAGGAAGGGTCTCAGGATTGGAATGGGAAGGAGTTTGATATCACATCTCATGCCATAATATGGGTCTCAGGTTTGGTAGAAGCATTGAGATATCACATCTCATGCTATCTGAAGGGTCTCAGGATTGGATTTGGATGGAGTTGGATATCCCATCTCATGCTATAGGAAGGGTCTCAGGTTGGAATGGGAAGGAGTTGGATATCACATCTCATGTTATAGGAAGGGTCTCAGGATTGGAATGGGAAGGACTTGGATATCACATCTCATGCTATAGGAAGGCTCTGAGGTTTGGAAAGGGAAGGAGTTGGATATCACATTTCATGTTAGAGGAAGGATCTCAGGTTTGGTATTAGAGGCATTTAGATATCACATCTCATGCTATCGGAAGGGTCTCAAGATTGGAATGGGAAGGAGTTGGATATCACATCTCATGCTATAGGAAGGCTCTCAGGTTTGGAACTGGAAGGAGTTGGATATCACATCTCATGTTAAGGGAAGTGTCTCAGGTTTGGTATAAGCATTGAGATATCACATCTCTGCTATCGGAAGTGTCTCAGGATTGGAATGGGAAGGAGTTGGATATCCCATCTCATGTTATAGGACGGGTCTCAGGTTTGGTATTAGAATCATTGAGATATCACATTGCATGCTGTAGGAAGGGTCTAAGGATTGGAATGGGAAGGACTTGGATATCACATCTCATGCTATAGGTAGGCTCTCAGGTTTGGAAAGGGAAGGAGTTGGATATCACATTTCATGCTATAGGGAGGGTCTCAGGTTTGATATTAGAAGCATTGAGATATCACATCTCATGGTATAGGATGGGTCTCAGGATTGGAATGGGAAGGAGTTGGATATCACATCTCATGCTATAGGAAGGGTCTCAGGATTAGAATGGGAAGGAGTTTGATATCACATCTCATGCCATAGGAAGGTCTCAGGTTTGGCAGAAGCATTAAGATATCACATCTCATGCTATCGGAAGGGTCTCAGGATTGGATTGGGAAGGAGTTGGATATCCCATCTCATGCTATAGGAAGGGTCACAGGTTGGAACTCGAAGGAGTTGGATATCACATCTCATGCTATCGGAAGGGTCTCAGGATTGGAATGGGAAGGAGTTGAATATCACATCTCTTGCTATAGGGAGGGTCTCAGGTTTGATATTAGAAGCATTGAGATATCACATCTAATGCTATCGGAAGGGTCTCAGGATTGGATTGGGAAGGAGTTGGATATCACATCTCATGCAATAGGAAAGGTCTCAGGTTTGGAATGGGAAGGGTTTGGATATCACATCTCTTGCAATAGGAAGGGTCTCAGGTTTGTTATTAGAAACATTGAGATATCACATCTCATGCCATAGGAATGGTCTCAGGAGTGGAATCGGCAGGAGTTGGATATCACATCTCATGTTATAGGAAGTGTCTCAGGTTTGGTATTAGAAGCACTGAGATCTCAAATCCCATGCTAAATGAAGGGACGCAGGATTGGAATGGGAAGGAGTTGGATATCACATCTCATGGTATAGGAACGGTCCGACTTTGGTATTAGAAGCATTGAGATATCACATCTCATGGAAGGGGTTCAGGATTGGAATGGGAAGGAGGTGGATATCATCTCGGTTATAGGAATGATCCCAGGTTTGGTAATAAGAGCATTGAGATATCACATCTCATGCTATAGGAAGGGCCTCATGATTGGAATGGGAAGGAGTTGGATATCACATCTCATGTTATAGGAAGGGACTCAGGTTTTGTATTAAAAGCACTGAGATATCAGATCTCATCCTTTAGGAAGGGACTCAAGTTTGGTATTTGAAGGAGTGAGATAATAAATCTCATCCTATCGTAAGGGTCTCAGGATTGGAATGGGAAGGAGTTGAATATCACATCTCATGCTATAGGGAGGATCTCAGGTTTGGTAGAAGCATTGAGATATCACATCTAATGCTATAGGAAGGGTCTCAGGATTGGAATGGGAAGGAGTTGGATATCATCTCATGCTATAGGAAGGGCCTCATGATTGGAATGGGAAGGAGTTGGATATCACATCTCAGGCTATGGGAAGGGTCAAAGGATTGGAATTGGAAGGAGTTGGATATCACATCTCATGCTATAGGGAGGGTCTCAGGATTGGATTGGGAAGGAGTTGGATATCACATCTCATGTTATAGGAAGGGTCTCAGGATTGGAATGGGAAGGATTTGGATATCAGATCTCATGTTATAGGAAGGGTCTCAGGTTTGTTATTAGAAGCATTGAGATATCACATCTCATGCTATAGGACAGTCTCAGGTTTGGTATTAGAAGCATTGAGATATCATATCTCATGGTATAGGACGGGTCTCAGGATTGGAATGGGAAGGAGTTGGATATCACATCTCATGCTATAGGAAGGGTCTCAGGATTGGAATGGGAAGGATTTGGATATCACATCTCATGTTATAGGAAGGGTCTCAGGTTTGTTATTAGAAGCATTGAGATATCACATCTCATGTTATAGGACAGTCTCAGGTTTGGTATTAGAAGCATTGAGATATTACATCTCATGGTATAGGGCGGGTCTCAGGATTGGAATGGGAAGGAGTTGGATATCACAGCTCATGCTATCGGAAGGGTCTCAGGATTGGAATGGGAAGGAGTTGGATATCACATTTCATGCTATAGGGAGGGTCTCAGGATTGGAATGGGAAGGACTTAGATATCACATATCATGCTATAGGGAGGGTCTCAGTTTTGATATTAGAAGCATTGAGATATCACATCTCATGCTATCGGAAGTGTCTCAGGATTGGAATGGGAAGGAGCTGGATATCACATCTCATGCTAAAGGAAGGGTCTCAGGTTTGGAACGGGAAGGATTTGGATATCACATCTCATGTTATAGGAAGGATCTCAGGTTTGGTATAAGCATTGAGATATCACATCTCTGCTATCGGAAGAGTCTCAGGATTGGAATGGGAAGGAGTTGGATATCCCATCTCATGTTATAGGAAGGGTCTCAGGTTTGGTATTAGAAGCATTGAGATATCACATCTCATGCTATAGGAAGGGTCTCAGGATTGGAATGGGAAGGACTTGGATATCACATCTCATGCTATAGGGAGGGTCTCAAGTTTGATATTAGAAGCTTTGAGATATCACATCTCATGATATCGGAAGGGTCTCAGGATTGGAATGGGAAGGAGTTGGATATCACATCTCATGATAAAGGAAGGGTCTAAGGTTTGGAAGGGGAAGGATTTGGATATCACATCTCATGTTATATTACGGGTCTCAGGTTTGGTATTAGAAGCATTGAGATATCAAGTCTCATAGTATAGGAAGGGTCTCAGAATTGGAATGGGAAGGAGTTGGATATCACATCTCAAGCTATAGGAAGGGTCTCAGGATTGGAATGGGAAGGACTTGGATATCACATCTCATGCTATAGGAAGGCTCTCAGGTTTGGAAGGGGAAAGAGTTGGATATCACATTTCATGTTAGAGGTAGGATCTCAGGTTTGGTATTAGAGGCATTGAGATATCACATCTCATGCTATCAGAAGGGTCTCAGGAATGGAATGGGAAGGAGTTGGATATCACATCTCATGCTAAAGGGAGGGTCTCAGGTTTGGAAGGGGAAGGATTTGGATATCACATCTCATGTTATAGGAAGGATCTCAGGTTTGGTATTAGAAGCATTGAGATATCACATCTCATGCTATCGGAAGGATCTCAGGTTTGGTATTAGAAGCATTGAGATATCACATCTCATGCTATCAGAAGAGTCTCAGGATTGGAATAGGAAGGAGTTGGATATCACATCTCATGCTAAAGGGAGGGTCTCAGGTTTGGAAGGGGAAGGATTTGGATATCACATCTCATGTTATCGGAAGGATCTCACGTTTGGTATTAGAAGTATTGAGATATCATATCTCATGCTATAGGAAGGGTCTCAGGATTGGAATGGGAAGGAGTTGGATATCACATCTCATGCTATAGGGAGGGTCTCAGGATTGGAATGGGAAGGACTTAGATATCACATATCATGCTATAGGGAGGGTCTCAGTTTTGATATTAGAAGCATTGAGATATCACATCTCATGCTATCGGAAGTGTCTCAGGATTGGAATGGGAAGGAGCTGGATATCACATCTCATGCTAAAGGAAGGGTCTCAGGTTTGGAACGGGAAGGATTTGGATATCACATCTCATGTTATAGGAAGGGTCTCAGGTTTGGTATAAGCATTGAGATATCACATCTCTGCTATCGGAAGAGTCTCAGGATTCTAATGGGAAGGAGTTGGATATCCCATCTCATGTTATAGGACGGGTCTCAGGTTTGTTATTAGAATCATTGAGATATCATATTGCATGCTGTAGGAAGGGTCTAAGGGTTGGAATGTGAAGGACTTGGATATCACATCTCATGCTATAGATAGGCTCTTAGGTTTGGAAAGGGAAGGAGTTGGATATCACATTTCATGTTAGAGGAAGGATCTCAGGTTTGGTATTAGAAGCATAGAGATATCACATCTCATGCTATAGGAAGGGTCTCAGGATTGGAATGGGAAGCAGTTGGATATCACATCTCATGCTATAGGAAGGGTCTCAGGTTTGGTATAAGCATTGAGATATCACATCTCATGCTATAGGAAGGGTCTCAGGATTGGAATGGGAAGGACTTGGATATCACATCTCATGCTATAGGGAGGGTCTCAAGTTTGATATTAGAAGCTTTGAGATATCACATCTCATGATATCGGAAGGGTCTCAGGATTGGAATGGGAAGGAGTTGGATATCACATCTCATGATAAAGGAAGGGTCTAAGGTTTGGAAGGGGAAGGATTTGGATATCACATCTCATGTTATATTACGGGTCTCAGGTTTGGTATTAGAAGCATTGAGATATCAAGTCTCATAGTATAGGAAGGGTCTCAGAATTGGAATGGGAAGGAGTTGGATATCACATCTCAAGCTATAGGAAGGGTCTCAGGATTGGAATGGGAAGGACTTGGATATCACATCTCATGCTATAGGAAGGCTCTCAGGTTTGGAAGGGGAAAGAGTTGGATATCACATTTCATGTTAGAGGTAGGATCTCAGGTTTGGTATTAGAGGCATTGAGATATCACATCTCATGCTATCAGAAGGGTCTCAGGAATGGAATGGGAAGGAGTTGGATATCACATCTCATGCTAAAGGGAGGGTCTCAGGTTTGGAAGGGGAAGGATTTGGATATCACATCTCATGTTATAGGAAGGATCTCAGGTTTGGTATTAGAAGCATTGAGATATCACATCTCATGCTATAGGAAGGGTCTCAGGATTGGAATGGGAAGCAGTTGGATATCACATCTCATGCTATAGGAAGGGTCTCAGGTTTGGTATAAGCATTGAGATATCACATCTCATGCTATAGGACGGGTCTCAGGATTGGAATGGAAGGAGTTGGATATCACATCTCATGTTATAGGAAGGATCTCAGGTTTGGTATTAGAAGCATTGAGACATCACATCTCATGCTATAGGAAGGGTCTCAGGGTTGGAATGGGAAGGAGTTGGATATCACATCTCATCCAATAGGAAGGGTCTCAGGTTTGGAATAGGAAGGAATTGGATATCACATCTCATGTTATAGGAAGGATCTCAGGTTTGGTATTAGAAGCATTGAGATATCACATCTCATGCTATAGGAAGGGTCTCAGGATTGGAATGTGAAGGATTTGGATATCACATCTCATGCTAAAGGAAGGGTCTCAGGTTTGGTAGAAGCATTGAGATATCACGTCTCTGCTATCGGAAGGGTCTCAGGATTGGATTGGGAAGGAGTTGGATATCCCTTCTCATGCTATAGGAAGGGTCTCAGGATTTGAATGGCAAGGAGTTGGATATCACATCTCATGCCATAGGAAGGGTCTCAGGTTTGGTATAAGCATTGAGATATCACATCTCTGCTATCGGAAGGGTCTCAGGATTGGATTGGGAAGGAGTTGGATATCCCTTCTCATGCTATAGGAAGTGTCTCAGGTTGGAATGGGAAGGAGTTGGATATCACATCTCATGTTATAGGAAGGGTCTCAGGATTGGAATGGGAAGGATTTGGATATCACATCTCTTGCTATAGGAAGGGTCTCAGGATTGGAATGGGTAGGAGTTGGATATTACTTTCTTGCTATAGGAAGGGTCTCATGTTTGGAATTGGAAGGAGTTGGATATCACATATGCTATAGTTAGTGTCTCAGGTTTGGAACGGGAAGGAGTTGGATATCACATCTCATGTTATAGGAAGGGTCTCAGGTTTGGTATAAGCATTGAGATATCACATCTCTGCTATCGGAAGCGGCTCAGGATTGGAATGGGAAGGAGTTGGATATCCCATCTCATGTTATAGGAAGAGTCTCTGGTTTGGTATTAGAATCATTGAGATATCACATCGCATGCTGTAGGAAGGGTCTAAGGATTGGAATGGGATGGACTTGGATATCACATCTCATGCTATAGGTAGGCTCTCAGGTTTGGTATAAGCATTGAGATATCACATCTCATGCTATAGGAAGGGTCTCATATTGGAATGGGAAGGAATTGGATATCACATCTCATGCTATAGGAAGGGTCTCAGATTTGGTATAAGCATTGAGATATCACATCTCATGCTAAAGGAAGGGTCTCAGGATTGGAATGGGAAGGAGTTGTATATCACATCTCAGGCCATAGGAAGGTTCTCAGGTTTGGTATAAGCATTGAGATATCACATCTCTGCTATCGGAAAGGTCTCAGGATTGGAATGGGAAGGAGTTGGATATCCCATCTCACGTTATAGGAAGGGTCTCAGGTTTGGTATTAGAAGCATAGAGATATCACATCTCATGCTATAGGAAGGGTCTCAGGATTGGAATGGGAAGGACTTGGATGTCACATCTCATGCTATAGGGAGGGTCTCAAGTTTGATATTAGAAGCATTGAGATAACAAATCTCATGATATCGGAAGGGTCTCAGGATTGGAATGGGAAGGAGTTGGATATCACATCTCATGATAAAGGAAGGGTCTAAGGTTTGGAAGGGGAAGGATTTGGATATCACATCTCATGTTATAGGACGGGTCTCAGGTTTGGTATTAGAAGCATTGAGATATCAAGTCTCATGGTATAAGAAGGGTCTCAGAATTGGAATGGGAAGGAGTTGGATATCACATCTCAAGCTATAGGAAGGGTCTCAGGATTGGTATTAGAAGCATTGAGATATCACATCTCATGCTATAGGAAGGGTCTCAGGATTGGAATGTGAAGGATTTGGATATCACATCTCATGCTAAAGGAAGGGTCTCAGGTTTGGTAGAAGCATTGAGATATCACGTCTCTGCTATCGGAAGGGTCTCAGGATTGGATTGGGAAGGAGTTGGATATCCCTTCTCATGCTATAGGAAGGGTCTCAGGATTTGAATGGCAAGGAGTTGGATATCACATCTCATGCCATAGGAAGGGTCTCAGGTTTGGTATAAGCATTGAGATATCACATCTCTGCTATCGGAAGGGTCTCAGGATTGGATTGGGAAGGAGTTGGATATCCCTTCTCATGCTATAGGAAGTGTCTCAGGTTGGAATGGGAAGGAGTTGGATATCACATCTCATGTTATAGGAAGGGTCTCAGGATTGGAATGGGAAGGATTTGGATATCACATCTCTTGCTATAGGAAGGGTCTCAGGATTGGAATGGGTAGGAGTTGGATATTACTTTCTTGCTATAGGAAGGGTCTCATGTTTGGAATTGGAAGGAGTTGGATATCACATATGCTATAGTTAGTGTCTCAGGTTTGGAACGGGAAGGAGTTGGATATCACATCTCATGTTATAGGAAGGGTCTCAGGTTTGGTATAAGCATTGAGATATCACATCTCTGCTATCGGAAGCGGCTCAGGATTGGAATGGGAAGGAGTTGGATATCCCATCTCATGTTATAGGAAGAGTCTCTGGTTTGGTATTAGAATCATTGAGATATCACATCGCATGCTGTAGGAAGGGTCTAAGGATTGGAATGGGATGGACTTGGATATCACATCTCATGCTATAGGTAGGCTCTCAGGTTTGGTATAAGCATTGAGATATCACATCTCATGCTATAGGAAGGGTCTCATATTGGAATGGGAAGGAATTGGATATCACATCTCATGCTATAGGAAGGGTCTCAGATTTGGTATAAGCATTGAGATATCACATCTCATGCTAAAGGAAGGGTCTCAGGATTGGAATGGGAAGGAGTTGTATATCACATCTCAGGCCATAGGAAGGTTCTCAGGTTTGGTATAAGCATTGAGATATCACATCTCTGCTATCGGAAAGGTCTCAGGATTGGAATGGGAAGGAGTTGGATATCCCATCTCACGTTATAGGAAGTGTCTCAGGATTGGAATGGGAAGGAGCTGGATATCACATCTCATGCTAAAGGAAGGGTCTCAGGTTTGGAACGGGAAGGATTTGGATATCACATCTCATGTTATAGGACGGGTCTCAGGTTTGGTATTAGAAGCATTGAGATATCAAGTCTCATGGTATAAGAAGGGTCTCAGAATTGGAATGGGAAGGAGTTGGATATCACACCTCAAGCTATAGGAAGGGTCTCAGGATTGGAATGGGAAGGAGTTTGATATCACATCTCATGCCATAGTATGGGTCTCAGGTGTGGTAGAAGCATTGGGATATCACATCTCATGCTATCGGAAGGGTATCAGTATTGGATTTGGAAGAAGTTGGATATCCCATCTCATGCTATAGGAAGGGTCTCAGGTTGGAATGGGAAGGAGTTGGATATCACATTTCATGTTATAGGAAGGGTCTCAGGATTGGAATGGGAAGGACTTGGATATCACATCTCTTGCTTTAGGAAGGGTCTCAGGTTTTTTATTAGAAACATTGAGATATCACATCTCATGCTATAGGAAGGGTCTCAGGTTGGAATGGGAAGGAGTTGGATATCACATCTCAAGCTATAGGAAGGGTCTCAAGTTTGGTATTAGAAGCATTGAGATATCAAGTCTCATGGTTTAAAAAGGGTCTCAGAATTGGAATGGGAAGGAGTTGGGTATCACATCTCAAGCTATAGGAAGGGTCTCAGGATTGGAATGGGAAGGAGTTGTATATGACATCTCATGCCATAGGAAAGGTTTCAGGTTTAGTATGAGCATTGAGATATCCTATCTCTGCTATCGGAAGAGTCTCAGGATTGGAATGGGAAAGAGTTGGATATCCCATCTCATGTTATAGGAAGGGTCTCAGGTGTGGTATTAGAAGCATTGAGATACCAACTCTCATGCTATAGGAAGGGTCTCACGATTGGAATCGGAAGGACTTAGATATCCCATCTCATGTTATTGGACGGGTCTCAGGTGTGGTATTAGAAGCATTGGGATATCACATCGCATGCTGTAGGAAGGGTCTCAGGTTTGGAATGGGAAGGAATTGGATATCACATCTCATGTCATAGGAAGGATCTCAGGTTTGCTATTAGAAGCATTGAGATATCACATCTCATGCTATAGGAAGGGTCTCAGGTTTGGAATGGGAAGGATTTGTATATCACATCTCTTGCTATAGGAAGGGCCTCAGGTTTGGTATGAAAAACATTGAGATATCACATCTCATGGTATAGGAAGGATCTCAGGATTGGAATAGGAAGGAGTTGGATATCACATCTCATGTTATAGGAAGGATATCAGGTTTGGTATTAGAAGCATTGAGATATCACATCTCATGCTATAGGAAGGGTCTCAGGATTGGAATGGGAAGGAGTTGGATATCACATCTCATGCAATAGGAAGGGTCTCAGGTTTGGTAGAAGCATTGAGATATCACATCTCATGCTATAGGAAGGGTCTCGGGATTGTAATGGGAAGGAGAAGTATATGACATCTCAGGCCATAGGAAGGGTCTCAGGTTTGGTATAAGCATTGAGATATCACATCTCTGCTATCGGAAGGGTCTCGGGATTGGAATGGGAAGGAGTTGGATAACCCATCTCATGCTATAGGGAGGGTCTCAGGTTTCATATTAGAAGCATTGAGATATCACATCTCTGCTATCGGAAGGGTCTCAGGATTGGAATGGGAAGGAGTTGGATATACCATCTCATTTTATAGGAAGGGTCTCAGGTTTGGTATTAGAAGCATTGAGATATCACATCCCATGCTATAGGAAGGGTCTCAGGATTGGAATGGGAAGGACCTGGATATCCCATCTCATGTTATTGGATGGGTCTCAGGTGTGGTATTAGAAGCATTGAGATATTCACATCGCATGCTGTAGGAAGGGTCTCAGGTTTGGAATGGAAAGGAATTGGATAGCACATCTCATGTCATAGGAAGGATCTCAGGTTTGCTATTAGAAGCATTGAGATATCACATCTCATGCTATAGGAATGGTCTCAGGATTGGAATGAGAAGGAGTTGGATATTACATTCTTGCTATAGGATGGGTCTCAGGTTTGGAATGGGAAGGAGTTGGATATCACATATGCTATAGGAAGGGCCTCAGGTTTGGAATGAGAAGGAGTTGGATATCACATCTCATGCTTTAAGACGGGTCTCAGTTTTGGTTTTAGAAGCATTGAGATATCACATCTCATGCTATAGGAAGGGTCTCAGGTTTGGTATTACAAGCATTGTGATATCACAGCTCATGCTATAGGAAGGGTCTCTGGTTTGGAATGGGAAGGATTTGTATATCACAACTCATGCCATAGGAAGGGTCTCAGGTTTCGTATAAGCATTGAGATATCACATCTCTGCTATCAGAAGGATCTCAGGATTGGAATGGGAAGGACTTAGATATCACATCTCATGCTATAAGGAGGGTCTCAGTTTTGATATTAGAAGCATTGAGATATCACATCTCATGCTATCGGAAGGGTCTCAGGATTGGAATGGGAAGGAGCTGGATATCACATCTCATGCTAAAGGAAGGGTCTCAGTTTTGGAAGGGGAAGGATTTGGATATCACATCTCATGTTATAGGACGGGTCTCAGGTTTGGTATTAGAAGCATTGAGATTTCACACCTCATGGTATAGGAAGGGTTTCCGGATTGGAATGGGGAGGAGTTGGATATCATATCTCATGCTATAGGAAGGGTCTCAGGATTGGAATGGGAAGGAGTGTGATATCAAATCTCATGCCATAGGAAGGGTCTCAGGTTTGGTATTAGAAGCATTGAGATTTCACACCTCATGGTATAGGAAGGGTTTCCGGATTGGAATGGGGAGGAGTTGGATATCATATCTCATGCTATAGGAAGGGTCTCAGGATTGGAATGGGAAGGAGTTGGATATCACATCTCATGCTATAGGAAGGGTCTCAGGTTTGGTAGAAGCATTGAGATATCACATCTCATGCTATAGGAAGAGTCTCAGGATTGGAATGGGAAGGAGTTGGATATCACGTCTCATGTTATAGGAAAGGTCTCAGGTTTGGTAGTAGAAACATTGAGATATCACATCTCATGCCATAGGAAGGGTCTCGGGAGTGGAATCGGCAGGAGTTGGATATCACATCTCATGTTATAGGAAGTGTCTCAGGTTTGGTATTAGAAGCACTGAGATCTCAAATCCCATGCTAAATGAAGGGACGCAGGATTGGAATGGGAAGGAGTTGGATATCACATCTCATGGTATAGGAACGGTCCGACTTTGGTATTAGAAGCATTGAGATATCACATCTCATGGAAGGGGTTCAGGATTAGAATGGGAAGGAGGTGGATATCATCTCGTGTTATAGGAAAGATCCCAGGTTTGGTAATAAGAGCATTGAGATATCACATCTCATGCTATAGGAAGGGCCTCATGATTGGAATGCGAAGGAGTTGGATATCACATCTCATGTTATAGGAAGGGACTCAGGTTTGGTATTAGAAGCACTGAGATATCAGATCTCATCCTTTAGGAAGGGACTCAAGTTTGGTATTTGAAGGAGTGAGATAATAAATCTCATCCTATCGTAAGGGTCTCAGGATTGGAATGGGAAGGAGTTGAATATCACATCTCATGCTATAGGGAGGGTCTCAGGACTGGAATGGGAAGGAGTTGGATATCACATCTCATGCTATAGGGAGGGTCTCAGGATTGGATTGGGAAGGAGTTGGATATCACATCTCATGTTATAGGAAGGGTCTCAGGATTGGAATGGGAAGGAGTTGGATATCACATCTCATGCTATTGGAAGGGTCTCAGGATTGGAATGGGAAGGAGTTGGATATCACATTTCATGCTTTAGGAAGGGTCTCAGGATTGGAATGGGAGGGAGTTGGATTTCACATCTCATGCCATAGGAAGGTCTCAGGTATGGTAGAAGCATTAAGATATCACATCTCATGCTATCGGAAGGGTCTCAGGATTGGATTGGGAAGGAGTTGGATATCCCATCTCATGCTATAGGAAGGGTCATAGGGTGGAATTGGAAGGAGTTGGATATCACATCTCATGCTATCGGAAGGGTCTCAGGATTGGATTGGGAAGGAGTTGGATATCACATCTCATGCTATAGGGAGGGTCTCAGGTTTGATATTAGAAGCATTGAAATATCACATCTAATGCTATCGGAAGGGTCTCAGGATTGGATTGGGAAGGAGTTGGATATCACATCATGCAATAGGAAAGGTCTCAGGTTTGGAATGGGAAGGGTTTGGATATCACATCTCTTGCAATAGGAAGGGTCTCAGGTCTGGTATTAGAAACATTGAGATATCACATCTCATGGTATAGGAAGGGTCTCAGGATTGGAATGGGAAGGAGTTGGATATCATCTCATGCTATAGGAAGGGTCTCAGGATTGGAATGGGAAGGTGTTGGATATCACTTCTTATCCTGTAGGAAGGGTCTCCGGTTTGGAATGGGAAGCATTTGGAGATCACATCTCTTGCAATAGGAATGATCCAAGGTTTGGTATTAAGAGCCTTGAGATATCACATCTCATGCTATAGGAAGGGTCTCAGGATTGGAATGGGAAGGAGTTGGATATCACATCTCATGCTATAGGAAGGGTCTCAGGTTTGGTAGAAGCATTGAGATATCACATCTCATGCTATAGCAAGGGCCTCATGATTGAAATGGGAAGGAGTTGGATATCACATCTCTTGCAATAGGAAGGGTCTCAGGTTTGTTATTAGAAACATTGAGATATCACATCTCATGCCATAGGAAGGGTCTCAGGAGTGGAATCGGCAGGAGTTGGATATCACATCTCATGTTATAGGAAGTGTCTCAGGTTTGGTATTAGAAGCACTGAGATCTCAAATCCCATGCTAAATGAAGGGACGCAGGATTGGAATGGGAAGGAGTTGGATATCACATCTCATGGTGTAGGAACGGTCCGACTTTGGTATTAGAAGCAGTGAGATATCACATCTCATGGAAGGGGTTCAGGATTGGAAGGGGAAGGAGGTGGATATCATCTCGTGTTATAGGAATGATCCCAGGTTTGGTAATAAGAGCATTGAGATATCACATCTCATGCTATAGGAAGGGCCTCATGATTGGAATGGGAAGGAGTTGGATATCACATCTCATGTTATAGGAAGGGACTCAGGTTTGGTATTAGAAGCACTGAGATATCAGATCTCATCCTTTAGGAAGGGACTCAAGTTTGGTATTTGAAGGAGTGAGATAATAAATCTCATCCTATCGTAAGGGTCTCAGGATTGGAATGGGAAGGAGTTGAATATCACATCTCATGCTTTAGGAAGGATCTCAGGTTTGGTAGAAGCATTGAGATATCACATCTCATGCTAAAGGAAGGGTGTCAGGATTGGAATGGGAAGGAGTTGGATATCACATCTCATGCTATAGGAAGGGCCTCATGATTGGAATGGGAAGGAGTTGGATATCACATCTCAGGCTATGGGAAGGGTCAAAGGATTGGAATGGGAAGGAGTTGGATATCACATCTCATGCTATAGGGAGGGTCTCAGGATTGGATTGGGAAGGAGTTGGATATCACATCTCATGCCATAGGAAGGTCTCAGGTATGGTAGAAGCATTAAGATATCACATCTCATGCTATCGGAAGGGTCTCAGGATTTGATTGGGAAGGAGTTGGATATCCCATCTCATGCTATAGGAAGGGTCAGAGATTGGAATTGGCAGGAGTTGGATATCACATCTCATGCTATCGGAAGGGTCTCAGGATTGGATTGGGAAGGAGTTGGATATCACATCTCATGCTATAGGGAGGGTCTCAGGTTTGATATTAGAAGCATTGAGATATCACATCTAATGCTATCGGATGGGTCTCAGGATTGGATTGGGAAGGAGTTGGATATCACATCTCATGCAATAGGAAAGGTCTCAGGTTTGGAATGGGAAGGAGTTGGATATCACATCTCATGCTATCGGATGGGTCTCAGGATTGGGACGGGATGGAGTTGGATATCACATCTCATGCTATAGGAAGGGTCTTAGGTTTGGAACTGGAAGGAGTTGGATATCACATCTCATGTTATAGGAAGCGTCTCAGGTTTGGTATAAGCATTGAGATATCACATCTCTGCTATCGGAAGTGTCTCAGGATTGGAATGGGAAGGAGTTGGATATCCCATCTCATGTTATAGGACGGGTCTCAGGTTTGGTATTAGAATCATTGAGATATCACATTGCATGCTGTAGGAAGGGTCTAAGGATTGGAATGGGAAGGACTTGGATATCACATTTCATGCTACAGGTAGGCTCTCAGGTTTGGAAAGGGAAGGAGTTGGATATCACATTTCATGTTAGAGGAAGGATCTCAGGTTTGATATTAGAGGCATTGAGATATCACATCTCATGCTATAGGAAGGGTCTCAGGATTGGAATGGGAAGGAGTTGGATATCACATCTCATGCTATAGGAAGGGTCTCAGGTTTGGTATAAGCATTGAGATATCATATTGCATGCTGTAGGAAGGGTCTAAGGATTGGAATGGGAAGGACTTGGATATCACATCTCATGCTATAGGTAGGCTCTCAGGTTTGGAAAGGGAAGGAGTTGGATATCACATTTCATGTTAGAGGAAGGATCTCAGGTTTGGTATTAGAGGCATTGAGATATCACATCACATGCTATAGGAAGGGTCTCAGGATTGGAATGGGAAGGAGTTGGATATCACATCTCATGCTATAGGAAGGGTCTCAGGTTTGGTATAAGCATTGAGATATCACATCTCATGCTATAGGAAGGGTCTCAGGATTGGAATGGGATGGATTTGGATATCACATCTCATGCTAAAGGATGGGTCTCAGGTTTTTTATTAGAAACATTGAGATATCACATCTCTTGCCATAGGAAGGGTTTCAGGATTGGAATGGGAAGGATTTGGATATCACATCTCTTGCTATAGGAAGGGTCTCAGGTTTGGAATGGGAAGGATTTGTATATCACATCTCTTGCTATAGGAAGGGTCTCAGGTTTGGTAGAAGCATTGAGATATCACATCTCATGCTATAGGAAGGGTCCCAGGATTGGAATGGGAAGGAGTAGTATATGACATCTCATGTCTTAGGAAGGGTCTCAGGTTTGGTATAAGCATTGATATATCACATCTCTGCTATCGGAAGGGTTTCGGGATTGGAATGGGAAGGAGTTGGATATCCTATCTCATGTTATAGGAAGGGTCTCAGGTTTGGTATTAGAAGCATTGAGATATCACATCTCATGTTATAGGAAGGGTTTCAGGATTGGAATGGGAAGGACTTGGATATCACATCTCATGCTATAGGGAGGGTCTCAGGTTTCATATTAGAATCATTGAGATATCACATCTCATGCTATCGGAAGGGTCTCAGGATTGGAATGGGAAGAAGTTGGATATCACATCTCATGCTAAAGGAAGGGTCTCAGGCTTGGAAGGGGAAGGATTAGGACATTACATCTCATGTTATAGGACGGGTCTCAGGTTTAGTATTAGAAGCATTGAGATATCACATCTCATGGTATAGGAAGGGTCTCAGGATTGGATTGGGAAGGAGTTGGATATCCCATCTCATGCTATAGGAAGGGTCTCAGGTTTGGTATTAGAAGCATTGAGATATCACATCTCATGCTATAGGAAGGGTCTCAGGTTTCGTATTAGAAGCATTGAGATATCAAGTCTCATGGTATAGGAAGGGTCTTAGAATTGGAATGGGAAGGAGTTGGATATCACATCCCAAGCTATAGGAAGGGTCTCAGGATTGGAATGGGAAGGAGTTTGATATCACATCTCATGCCATAATATGGGTCTCAGGTTTGGTAGAAGCATTGAGATATCACATCTCATGCTATCTGAAGGGTCTCAGGATTGGATTTGGATGGAGTTGGATATCCCATCTCATGCTATAGGAAGGGTCTCAGGTTGGAATGGGAAGGAGTTGGATATCACATCTCATGTTATAGGAAGGGTCTCAGGATTGGAATGGGAAGGACTTGGATATCACATCTCATGCTATAGGAAGGCTCTGAGGTTTGGAAAGGGAAGGAGTTGGATATCACATTTCATGTTAGAGGAAGGATCTCAGGTTTGGTATTAGAGGCATTGAGATATCACATCTCATGCTATCGGAAGGGTCTCAAGATTGGAATGGGAAGGAGTTGGATATCACATCTCATGCTATAGGAAGGCTCTCAGGTTTGGAAAGGGAAGGAGTTGGATATCACATTTCATGTTAGAGGAAGGATCTCAGGTTTGGTATTAGAGGCATTGAGATATCACATCTCATGCTATCGGAAGGGTCTCAGGTTTGGAACTGGAAGGAGTTGGATATCACATCTCATGCTATAGGGAGGGTCTCAGGTTTGGAAGGGGATTTGGATATCACATCTCATGTTATAGGAAGGATCTCAGGTTTGGTATTAGAAGCATTGAGATATCACATCTCATGCTATCGGATGGGACTCAGGATTGGAATGGGAAGGACTTGGATATCACATCTCATGCTACAGGTAGGCTCTCAGGTTTGGAAAGGGAAGGAGTTGGATATCACATTTCATGTTAGAGGAAGGATCTCAGGTTTGATATTAGAGGCATTGAGATATCACATCTCATGCTATAGGAAGGGTCTCAGGATTGGAATGGGAAGGAGTTGGATATCACATCTCATGCTATAGGAAGGGTCTCAGGTTTGGTATAAGCATTGAGATATCATATTGCATGCTGTAGGAAGGGTCTAAGGATTGGAATGGGAAGGACTTGGATATCACATCTCATGCTATAGGTAGGCTCTCAGGTTTGGAAAGGGAAGGAGTTGGATATCACATTTCATGTTAGAGGAAGGATCTCAGGTTTGGTATTAGAGGCATTGAGATATCACATCACATGCTATAGGAAGGGTCTCAGGATTGGAATGGGAAGGAGTTGGATATCACATCTCATGCTATAGGAAGGGTCTCAGGTTTGGTATAAGCATTGAGATATCACATCTCATGCTATAGGAAGGGTCTCAGGATTGGAATGGGATGGATTTGGATATCACATCTCATGCTAAAGGATGGGTCTCAGGTTTTTTATTAGAAACATTGAGATATCACATCTCTTGCCATAGGAAGGGTTTCAGGATTGGAATGGGAAGGATTTGGATATCACATCTCTTGCTATAGGAAGGGTCTCAGGTTTGGAATGGGAAGGATTTGTATATCACATCTCTTGCTATAGGAAGGGTCTCAGGTTTGGTAGAAGCATTGAGATATCACATCTCATGCTATAGGAAGGGTCCCAGGATTGGAATGGGAAGGAGTAGTATATGACATCTCATGTCTTAGGAAGGGTCTCAGGTTTGGTATAAGCATTGATATATCACATCTCTGCTATCGGAAGGGTCTCGGGATTGGAATGGGAAGGAGTTGGATATCCTATCTCATGTTATAGGAAGGGTCTCAGGTTTGGTATTAGAAGCATTGAGATATCACATCTCATGTTATAGGAAGGGTTTCAGGATTGGAATGGGAAGGACTTGGATATCACATCTCATGCTATAGGGAGGGTCTCAGGTTTCATATTAGAATCATTGAGATATCACATCTCATGCTATCGGAAGGGTCTCAGGATTGGAATGGGAAGAAGTTGGATATCACATCTCATGCTAAAGGAAGGGTCTCAGGCTTGGAAGGGGAAGGATTAGGACATTACATCTCATGTTATAGGACGGGTCTCAGGTTTAGTATTAGAAGCATTGAGATATCACATCTCATGGTATAGGAAGGGTCTCAGGATTGGATTGGGAAGGAGTTGGATATCCCATCTCATGCTATAGGAAGGGTCTCAGGTTTGGTATTAGAAGCATTGAGATATCACATCTCATGCTATAGGAAGGGTCTCAGGTTTCGTATTAGAAGCATTGAGATATCAAGTCTCATGGTATAGGAAGGGTCTTAGAATTGGAATGGGAAGGAGTTGGATATCACATCCCAAGCTATAGGAAGGGTCTCAGGATTGGAATGGGAAGGAGTTTGATATCACATCTCATGCCATAATATGGGTCTCAGGTTTGGTAGAAGCATTGAGATATCACATCTCATGCTATCTGAAGGGTCTCAGGATTGGATTTGGATGGAGTTGGATATCCCATCTCATGCTATAGGAAGGGTCTCAGGTTGGAATGGGAAGGAGTTGGATATCACATCTCATGTTATAGGAAGGGTCTCAGGATTGGAATGGGAAGGACTTGGATATCACATCTCATGCTATAGGAAGGCTCTGAGGTTTGGAAAGGGAAGGAGTTGGATATCACATTTCATGTTAGAGGAAGGATCTCAGGTTTGGTATTAGAGGCATTGAGATATCACATCTCATGCTATCGGAAGGGTCTCAAGATTGGAATGGGAAGGAGTTGGATATCACATCTCATGCTATAGGAAGGCTCTCAGGTTTGGAAAGGGAAGGAGTTGGATATCACATTTCATGTTAGAGGAAGGATCTCAGGTTTGGTATTAGAGGCATTGAGATATCACATCTCATGCTATCGGAAGGGTCTCAGGTTTGGAAATGGAAGGAGTTGGATATCACATCTCATGCTATAGGGAGGGTCTCAGGTTTGGAAGGGGATTTGGATATCACATCTCATGTTATAGGAAGGATCTCAGGTTTGGTATTAGAAGCATTGAGATATCACATCTCATGCTATCGGATGGGACTCAGGATTGGAATGGGAAGGAGTTGGATATCACATCTCATGCTATAGGAAGGGTCTCAGGTTTGGAACTGGAAGGAGTTGGATATCACATCTCATGTTAAGGGAAGTGTCTCAGGTTTGGTATAAGCATTGAGATAACACATCTCTGCTATCGGAAGTGTCTCAGGATTGGAATGGGAAAGAGTTGGATATCCCATCTCATGTTATAGGAAGGGTCTCAGGTTTGGTATTAGAAGCATTGAGATACCAACTCTCATGCTATAGAAAGGGTCTCAGGATTGGAATCGGAAGGACTTGGATATCCCATCTCATGTTATTGGACGGGTCTCAGGTGTGGTATTAGAAGCATTGGGATATCACATCGCATGCTGTAGGAAGGGTCTCAGGTTTGGAATGGGAAGGAATTGGATATCACATCTCATGTCATAGGAAGGATCTCAGGTTTGCTATTAGAAGCATTGAGATATCACATCTCATGCTATAGGAAGGGTCTCAGGTTTGGAATGGGAAGGATTTGTATATCACATCTCTTGCTATAGGAAGGGTCTCAGGTTTGGTAGAAGCATTGAGATATCACATCTCATGCTATAGGAAGGGTCCCAGGATTGGAATGGGAAGGAGTAGTATATGACATCTCATGTCATAGGAAGGGTCTCAGGTTTGGTATAAGCATTGATATATCACATCTCTGCTATCGGAAGGGTCTCGGGATTGGAATGGGAAGGAGTTGGATATCCTATCTCATGTTATAGGAAGGGTCTCAGGTTTGGTATTAGAAGCATTGAGATATCACATCTCATGTTATAGGAAGGGTTTCAGGATTGGAATGGGAAGGACTTGGATATCACATCTCATGCTATAGGGAGGGTCTCAGGTTTCATATTAGAATCATTGAGATATCACATCTCATGCTATCGGAAGGGTCTCAGGATTGGAATGGGAAGAAGTTGGATATCACATCTCATGCTAAAGGAAGGGTCTCAGGCTTGGAAGGGGAAGGATTAGGACATTACATCTCATGTTATAGGACGGGTCTCAGGTTTAGTATTAGAAGCATTGAGATATCACATCTCATGGTATAGGAAGGGTCTCAGGATTGGATTGGGAAGGAGTTGGATATCCCATCTCATGCTATAGGAAGGGTCTCAGGTTTGGTATTAGAAGCATTGAGATATCACATCTCATGCTATAGGAAGGGTCTCAGGTTTCGTATTAGAAGCATTGAGATATCAAGTCTCATGGTATAGGAAGGGTCTTAGAAATGGAATGGGAATGAGTTGGATATCACATCCCAAGCTATAGGAAGGGTCTCAGGATTGGAATGGGAAGGAGTTTGATATCACATCTCATGCCATAATATGGGTCTCAGGTTTGGTAGAAGCATTGAGATATCACATCTCATGCTATCTGAAGGGTCTCAGGATTGGATTTGGATGGAGTTGGATATCCCATCTCATGCTATAGGAAGGGTCTCAGGTTGGAATGGGAAGGAGTTGGATATCACATCTCATGTTATAGGAAGGGTCTCAGGATTGGAATGGGAAGGACTTGGATATCACATCTCATGCTATAGGAAGGCTCTGAGGTTTGGAAAGGGAAGGAGTTGGATATCACATTTCATGTTAGAGGAAGGATCTCAGGTTTGGTATTAGAGGCATTGAGATATCACATCTCATGCTATCGGAAGGGTCTCAAGATTGGAATGGGAAGGAGTTGGATATCACATCTCATGCTATAGGAAGGCTCTCAGGTTTGGAAAGGGAAGGAGTTGGATATCACATTTCATGTTAGAGGAAGGATCTCAGGTTTGGTATTAGAGGCATTGAGATATCACATCTCATGCTATCGGAAGGGTCTCAGGTTTGGAACTGGAAGGAGTTGGATATCACATCTCATGCTATAGGGAGAGTCTCAGGTTTGGAAGGGGATTTGGATATCACATCTCATGTTATAGGAAGGATCTCAGGTTTGGTATTAGAAGCATTGAGATATCACATCTCATGCTATCGGATGGGACTCAGGATTGGAATGGGAAGGAGTTGGATATCACATCTCATGCTATAGGAAGGGTCTCAGGTTTGGAACTGGAAGGAGTTGGATATCACATCTCATGTTAAGGGAAGTGTCTCAGGTTTGGTATAAGCATTGAGATATCACATCTCTGCTATCGGAAGTGTCTCAGGATTCGAATGGGAAGGAGTTGGATATCCCATCTCATGTTATAGGACGGGTCTCAGGTTTGGTATTAGAATCATTGAGATATCACATTGCATGCTGTAGGAAGGGTCTAAGGATTGGAATGGGAAGGACTTGGATATCACATCTCATGCTATAGGTAGGCTCTCAGGTTTGGAAAGGGAAGGAGTTGGATATCACATTTCATGTTAGAGGAAGGATCTCAGGTTTGGTATTAGAGGCATTGAGATATCACATCTCATGCTATAGGAAGGGTCTCAGGATTGGAATGGGAAGGAGTTGGATATCACATCTCATGCTATAGGAAGGGTCTCAGGTTTGGTATAAGCATTGAGATATCATATTGCATGCTGTAGGAGGGGTCTAAGGATTGGAATGGGAAGGACTTGGATATCACATCTCATGCTATAGGTAGGCTCTCAGGTTTGGAAAGGGAAGGAGTTGGATATCACATTTCATGTTAGAGGAAGGATCTCAGGTTTGGTATTAGAGGCATTGAGATATCACATCTCATGCTATAGGAAGGGTCTCAGGATTGGAATGGGAAGGAGTTGGATATCACATCTCAGGCTATAGGAAGGGTCTCAGGTTTGGTATAAGCATTGAGATATCACATCTCATGCTATAGGAAGGGTCTCAGGCTTGGAATGGGAAGGATTTGGATATCACATCTCATGCTAAAGGATGGGTCTCAGGTTTTTTATTAGAAACATTGAGATATCACATCTCATGCCATAGGAAGGGTTTCAGGATTGGAATGGGAAGGATTTGGATATCACATCTCATGCTAAAGGAAGGGTCTCAGGTTTGGAAGGGGAAGGATTTGGATATCATATCTCATGTTATAGGACGGGTCCCAGGTTTGGTATTAGAAGCATTGAGATATCACATCTCATGGTATAGGAAGGGTCTCAGGATTGGAATGGGAAGGAGTTGGATATCACATCTCATCCAATAGGAAGGGTCTCAGGTTTGGAATGGGAAGGAATTGGATATCACATCTCATGTTATAGGAAGGATCTCAGGATTGGAATGGGAAGGATTTGGATATCACATCTCATGCCATAGGAAAGGTCTCAGGTTTGGTATAAGCATTGAGATATCACATCTCTGCTATCGGAAGGGTCTCAGGATTGGAATGGGAAGGAGTTGGATATACCATCTCATGTTATAGGAAGGGTCTCAGGTTTGGTATTAGAAGCATTGAGATATCACATCCCATGCTATAGGAAGGGTCTCTGGATTGGAATGGGAAGGACCTGGATATCCCATCTCATGTTATTGGATGGGTCTCAGGTGTGGTATTAGAAGCATTGAGATATTCACATCGCATGCTGTAGGAAGGGTCTCAGGTTTGGAATGGAAAGGAATTGGATATCACATCTCATGTCATAGAAAGGATCTCAGGTTTGCTATTAGAAGCATTGAGATATCACATCTCATGCTATAGGAATGGTCTCAGGATTGGAATGAGAAGGAGTTGGATATTACATTCTTGCTATAGGATGGGTCTCAGGTTTGGAATGGGAAGGAGTTGGATATCACATATGCTATAGGAAGGGCCTCAGGTTTGGAATGAGAAGGAGTTGGATATCACATCTCATGCTTTAAGACGGGTCTCAGTTTTGGTATTAGAAGCATTGAGATATCACATCTCATGCTATAGGAAGGGTCTCAGGTTTGGTATTACAAGCATTGTGATATCACAGCTCACTCTATAGGAAGGGTCTCTGGTTTGGAATGGGAAGGATTTGTATATCACAACTCATGCCATAGGAAGGGTCTCAGGTTTCGTATAAGCATTGAGATATCACATCTCTGCTATCAGAAGGATCTCAGGATTGGAATGGGAAGGACTTAGATATCACATCTCATGCTATAAGGAGGGTCTCAGTTTTGATATTAGAAGCATTGAGATATCACATCTCATGCTATCGGAAGGGTCTCAGGATTGGAATGGGAAGGAGCTGGATATCACATCTCATGCTAAAGGAAGGGTCTCAGTTTTGGAAGGGGAAGGATTTGGATATCACATCTCATGTTATAGGACGGGTCTCAGGTTTGGTATTAGAAGCATTGAGATTTCACACCTCATGGTATAGGAAGGGTTTCCGGATTGGAATGGGGAGGAGTTGGATATCATATCTCATGCTATAGGAAGGGTCTCAGGATTGGAATGGGAAGGAGTGTGATATCAAATCTCATGCCATAGGAAGGGTCTCAGGTTTGGTATTAGAAGCATTGAGATATCACATCTCATGCTATAGAAAGTGTCTGAGGATTGGAATGGGAAGGAGTTGGATATCACATCTCATGCTATAGGAAGGGTCTCAGGTTTGGTAGAAGCATTGAGATATCACATCTCATGCTATAGGAAGAGTCTCAGGATTGGAATGGGAAGGAGTTGGATATCACGTCTTATGTTATAGGAAAGGTCTCAGGTTTGGTAGTAGAAACATTGAGATATCAAATCTCATGCTATAGGAAGGGACGCAGGATTGGAATGGGACGGAGTTTTATATCACATTTCATGCTATAGGAAGGATCCAGGTTTGGTATTAGAAGCATTGAGATATCACATCTCATGCTATACGAAGGGTCTTAGATTTGGAATGGGAAGGAGTTGGATATCCCATCTCATGATATAGGACGGGTCTCAGGTTTGGTATTAGAAGAATTGAGATATGACATCGCATGCTGTAGGAAGGGTCTCAGGTTTGGAATGGGAAGGAATTGGATATCACATCTCATGCTATAGGAAGGGTCTCAGGTTTCGTATTAGAAGCATTGAGATATCAAGTCTCATGGTATAGGAAGGGTCTCAGAATTGGAATGGGAAGGAGTTGGATATCACATCTCAAGCTATAGGAAGGGTCTCAGGATTGGAATGGGAAGGAGTTTGATATCACATCTCATGCCATAGTATGGGTCTCAGATTTGGTAGAAGCATTGAGATATCACATCTCAAGCTATCGGAACGGTCTCAGGATAGGATGAGTTGGATATCCCATCTCATGCTATAGGAAGGGTCTCAGGTTGGAATGGGAAGGAGTTGGATATCACATCTCATGTTATAGGAAGTGTCTCAGGATTGGAATGGGACGGAGTTTTATATCACATTTCATGCTATAGGAAGGATCCAGGTTTGGTATTAGAAGCATTGAGATATCACATCTCATGCTATACGAAGGGTCTCAGATTTGGAATGGGAAGGAGTTGGATATCCCATCTCATGTTATAGGACGGGTCTCAGGTTTGGTATTAGAAGCATTGAGATATGACATCGCATGCTGTAGGAAGGGTCTCAGGTTTGGAATGGGAAGGAATTGGATATCACATCTCATGCTATAGGAAGGGTCTCAGGTTTCGTATTAGAAGCATTGAGATATCAAGTCTCATGGTATAGGAAGGGTCTCAGAATTGGAATGGGAATGAGTTGGATATCACATCTCAAGCTATAGGAAGGGTCTCAGGATTGGAATGGGAAGGAGTTTGATATCACATCTCATGCCATAGTATGGGTCTCAGGTTTGGTAGAAGCATCGCGATATCACATCTCATGCTATCGGAACGGTCTCAGGATAGGATGAGTTGGATATCCCATCTCATGCTATAGGAAGCCTCTCAGGTTTGGAAAGGCAAGGAGTTGGATATCACATTTCATGTTAGAGGAAGGATCTCAGGTTTGGTATTAGAGGCATTGAGATATCACATCTCATGCTATTGGAAGGGTCTCAGGATTGGAATGGGAAGGAGTTGGATATCACATCTCATGCTATAGGAAGGGTCTCAGGTTTGGAACTGGAAGGAGTTGGATATCACATCTCATGCTATAGGGAGGGTCTCAGGTTGGCAAGGTGATTTGGATATCACATCTCATGTTATAGGAAGGATCTCAGGTTTGGTATTAGAAGCATTGAGATATCACATCTCATGCTATCGGATGGGTCTCAGGATTGGAATGGGAAGAAGTTGGATATCACATCTCATGCTATAGGAAGGTTCTCAGGTTTGGAACTGGAAAGAGTTGGATATCACATCTCATGTTATAGGAAGCGTCTCAGGTTTGGTATAAGCATTGAGATATCATATGTCTGCTATTGGAAGTGTCTCAGGATTGGAATGGGAAGGAGTTGGATATCACATCTCATGCTATAGGTAGGCTCTCAGGTTTGGAAAGGGAAGGAGTTGGATATCACATTTCATGTTAGAGGAAGGATCTCAGGTTTGGTATTAGAGGCATTGAGATACATCTCATTCTATAGGAAGGGTCTCAGGATTGGAATGGGAAGGAGTTGGATATCACATCTCATGCTATAGGAAGGGTCTCAGGTTTGGTATAAGCATTGAGATATCACATCGCATGCTGTAGGAAGGGTCTAAGGATTGGAATGGGAAGGACTTGGATATCACATCTCATGCTATAGGTAGGGTCTCAGGTTTGGAAAGGGAAGGAGTTGGATATCACATTTCATGTTAGAGGAAGGATCTCAGGTTTGGTATTAGAGGCATTGAGATATCACATCTCATGCTATAGGAAGGGTCTCAGGATTGGAATGGGAAGGAGTTGGATATCACATCTCATGCTATAGGAAGGGTCTCAGGTTTGGTATAAGCATTGACATATCACATCTCATGCTATAGGAACGGTCTCAGGATTGGAATGGGAAGGAGTTGGATATCACATCTCAAGGTATAGGAAGGGTCTCAGTATTGGAGTGGGAAGGAGTTGGATATCCCATCTCATGTTATAGGAAGGATCTCAGGATTGGAATGGGAAGGATTTGGATATCACATCTCTTGCCTTAGGAAGGGTCTCAGGTTTTTTATTAGAAACATTGAGATATCACATCTCATGCTATAGGAAGGGTCTCAGGTTGGAATGGGAAGGAGTTGGATATCACATCTCAAGCTATAGGAAGGGTCTCAGGTTTGGTATTAGAAGCATTGAGATATCAAGTCTCATGGTGTTAGGAAAGATTTCGTAATTGTAGGGAATTTTCCTTCCATGTGGCAACCCCTAAAACTTTTTGCTATTGTTTTTAACCTTGTTCTTGACTTTGCCAGAGCAGTACAGCCTTCTGCCGCACTTCTCTGGGCTTTCGCTCCTTTCTTACGGGGAAACTGACATGCCCTTAAGACAGTCAGTACCGGGGAACGTGGTTTCCCGTAGTTTCTTTTATCGTGTCGCAGCTTTAGTGCAACACGACACAAGAGGGCACTGTAAGCTAAGTTACAGCTCTCTTGGGTCTCTAGCCTTCTACAGGCCCTAGATACTCTTTTAGGATGGTATTTGATCGGTGCAAGTCATTCAGGGACTGGAATGGTGGCAGCGATCGTTTTGTTTATTTTGAGCTCCTTTTGGCGTTCTGAGCACGTTTTTGCACTGAACCCAAAATGGTGGCCTGGCTCCCAAAATGGCCAGGCCGCGAGGCTCCTTTGTCCTGTCCACTGTCCGTCTTGCTCCCTTCACCTTCCCCAGGTCCGGCGACCCGGGGCCTTCCTTATTTGGGCATGTACTTTCCCGCGAAACACAGTTGCTTTCGCGGGCTTCTACATGTCGTTTGTGTGCCTCCAGGGTGTGGGCTGGGATGTCTGGTCCCAATACACATCCTGGGTGCCAGAGAGTCTAGGGTGGTGTGAATGCCTGGGACCACCGTGGTCCGTGATTGGTCCACGTATGGTATGTGTTTTGATGAGCGGATCTCCCATTGGCTCCCCTCCGTTTTGGCGCGAAGGGAACCGTGGATAAGAGGGGGCTGGAAACACCACTACCATGTCGATCTCCTGAGTTCTCACGAACGAAGGAATACAGGAGCCAAGTATCCTGCAACTACGAGGCTGGACCGAGGAATCGCTGGTGACCCGCTGAAGGAATCCTCCTTTGCACTGCTGTCGTCCGGAGAGCCCCTGTCCTCCTTTGATCGAACCAGAAGGCCTGTACTGGTGCTTCGACCTTTGGAATAGCAGGAACAGCTATTCCCGGCATCTTCAACCATCTCCTGCCAAGTAAGCCTTCGGAAGCGTCTCTGGGCCATCCAGTTGACTGACCAGCTTACCAAGGAGTTTGGCTCTGCAACCGCCGCCAGGTTGTGTTGTATTGCGAGTCCTTGTCCCTCTCCCACGCTTCGTACGCTTGGCGTCCCCAGGTCTGAAGGGAGGAGGGTTCATTTGGCTCGAATACACACGGCCGCTCCGTTGTCCTGTGCGGCAACAAAACTGTGCCGGTTTCGTCGATTGGGACGTCTTTTTGCTCTACACGACTACAAAGCGTTCCCTGCTCTTCTGAACCTGCCAGCTGCTGAAACTATCGTGGAGAAGCCTGGGTCTGCTTGCTTCGGGGACCGGTGAGTAGTATATCTAGGATCTGGTCGCCCTCCTGCAGTATCCCATTGCTTTTCCCTGCTGTGTAAAAACAGCACCCTTTTGCCGCGCTCGCGCTCTGCTTCTGCCCGCTGTGGAGGCTGCGCTTGAGTTGCGGAACCTGTTCTTCTTCTGCTGTGCACTAACGTGAACCGCCTGACGTCCTCCAAAGAGCTTCCCCTTGTGCCCGTCGGCACCGGCGTGGCAGGTACTTTGAGCACAAGGCTCCACTCTTCGCAGGGCTCGGACTTCCATCTAGTTAGGTGCCTATGAAGGCGAACTGAGTCGAAAGCATTATCGCACTGCCTGTTTTCCTTCCCTGGCAGGTGGACTACATATTTCGTGCTTTAAACGCTTGCGACTGTGTATTTGTATATATATTGTGTTGATATGGTATGTGTTGGTTTAATATTGTGATATTGTGATTTTCTCGCTACGGTCATTATTTTAAAGGCCTTAAAATAAATGTGTATCTATTTTTGATATAACAACTGTTTGGAGTAGTTTGTCAGCGCTCTTGCTTTGTGTGCTCACTGCGGGCTTTCAGTCACCCTCACCCCTCTTGAGACCTAGTCTTGACCGCCGCGATCGCTACCTTGATTGGTCTGGCTTGTCCAGAGGTTACCCTGTTCCAAGTAATTAGGTTGGCCTTCTGAACTTCTGCGCCACCAGGACAGAGTTCAGAAATCCGTCTTAACAAATTGGTGTACAGCGGTGGGATACGACTGAAGGTATCCAGTGTTGCGCTCGAACTAAGGCATTTCAGGTTATTCCAAACAGTACACGTAGTGAATTGTTGTAATATAACTTTAAAAAGGCCATAGTCCTATCAAACAGTATGGAAACAAGTACGTTGTTAACTTTAAATGCTTCCAAATCAGAAACGCTGAAAAAGATGTGTGCGGAGAGAGGTGTTTCCTCTCAAGGCACGAAATTGGAAATGATCCAAAGAATCGTGGCGTGGCAAGAAGCGCAGCTTGACGCTATTACTTCTGAGGACAGTGCGGAAGGTGGTGGGGCTGCTCTCACTGGTAGAACCGACGGTTCTGCCGCCGCACTGTTCCACCGCGACCACGAGGACAGGGAGGACGAGCTGTCTAATGTTTCCTCTGCCAGTGCTGATGGGGAGGCTATGCTTGAATTCAAGAAGCAAGAGCTGCGGTTTAGGCAGCAGGAGCTTGAATTCAGCATAGCCAAACTAAAAATCGAACAGGCAGAAAAACAAAAAGACAGGGATCACCAGTTGGAACTGGCCAAGCTTCAGGTTGCAAATGGATCCAAGGGTCCTGGACATGGGTCTGGGGCCTCCTCTCATCCACGGTTTCCAAAAGATCTGCTCAGTGTGTATGAAGAGAGGAATGACATTATGGACTGGCTGAATGCGTTTGAGTATGCATGCGAGGTCCAGGAAGTTGACAATGCTGATAAGATTGCGTGGTTGCTCAGTAGACTGTCCCATTCTGGCTGTAGTGCCATTATGGAAATGTCGCAGGCTGAGCGGGCTGATTTCGCAATGTTAAAGCAGACTCTCATTTTAAAGTTTGGGAAGACTCCGGCCCAATATTTAAAGCGTTTTCGAGAGTATAAGAAAAAGGAAGGTGGTACTTGGGTATCTTATGTCGCTGAATCTTTGAAAAACTTAACTGGCTGGGTCGAAGGCTATAAGGTTTCTACCTTCGACGGCATGATAAATCTTGTCATGCTGGAACACATTTTTGCTTCTTCTTCCCCGGAGCTTAAGCAGCATTTGGCCGATTCGAAGGAGATAGATCCTAAGAAGCTGGCCATTGCAGCAGACTTATGGGTGTCACATCGAGTGTCCCATAAGGACAAAACTCATCCTGGTAAGCAGGAGGAGGGGAAAAAGTCCAAAGATATGGAGGGTGGGGAATCTGCTAAATCTTCTTCCCAAAAGGGCCACAAAAAGAAAAACAAGGGTAAGACACAAGAGAACTCACAGGGTAGTGGAGGTGCGCCTCCGAAACAGAACTCTGGTTACAATAAGCCTCCCTACATAAACAGACCCACTGGGGCTTGTTTTTCTTGTGGAGCAACTGACCATGTGAAGGGGGATCCCCGTTGTAAGGTTAGACCTTTGGGGGTCCACTCCGCTAATCTGGCCTTCTCCTCCTACGAGGAAGAAGAGATTACAGGAGCATCCTTCTCCTCGGACTCATTTCCCAGCGGAATAGAGGCCGAGGTAGTTTTAGTGTCCCTGGGTTCCTGGGAGCCTAAAGTCGCAGAGGCGTATGCTAGGATTCCGGATAATACCAAGCACTACTTTAAAGACAGTGTGCTGATCAATGGAGTGGATACTCCAGCTCTTAGGGATAGTGGGTGCAGTCGAACTGTAGTGGATTCTACCTTGGTAGACTCAGAGGAAGTTGCCAGAGCTACTCTGATGCCCACTAAGTTGGCTGACGGCCCCCTCCGTATGTTTCCCGTGATCCCTGTTAATCTAACTTTAAATGGTACAGCTGTCAGGATTCCAGTGAGCATTCAGAGAAACGTCCCGGGAAAGGTCTTATTAGGTAATGATCTCAGAGCTTTAGGGCTCGTAGGAGACACTGCCGAACGACCCTACACACGGTCTCAAGCACGGGCAGCATTGGCCAAGTCCAATACGCCGCCCCAGCCGAAGGGGCAACCCAAGGCGAAAGGAGTCTACAAGTCAAGACGGGGGAAAAAGAATATTCCCCCGAGCTCGCCTACCACTGCGGTGGAGGAAGTTGGTCAATCGCCCGAGCCTGACGAGGAGGTGGCGATGCCTGAAATATTCGACCCCAACGATCATCCTGAACTAAAAGACTTGTTAGTTGAAGGAGGTCCTGATAGGGACGAATTCAGTAAAGGCCAACATGAGTGCCCATCTCTGGAAGGCCTAAGGAGACAGGCCTGCTCCCAGCTTGAGGGTGAACCTTCTGGGAAGCATAGGATTTACTGGGAAGGTGGACTCCTGTATAGTGAGCCCACAGAGTCTACAGAAGGAGACCATAGGAGGTTGGTGGTTCCCCTTGCTGTTAGGCCCTTCCTCCTGCAGTTGGCGCATGAAGTTCCCCTTGCTGGTCACCTTGGTATGAAGAGGACCAAGCAAAGGTTATCCATGCACTTCTACTGGCCCAAGATGGGGGTGAAAGTAGAAAGTCACTGCAGGAGTTGCGCCTCCTGCCAGTTGTCTGGTAAGGTTGGCGCGACAATCCAAGCTCCGTTGGTACCGCTCCCAGTTGTGGGGGTACCATTTGAAAGGGTAGGGATCGACATCGTCGGTCCCCTTGACCCGCAAACATCCTCGGGCAATAGGTTTATCCTGGTGCTGGTCGACCATGCAACCAGGTATCCTGAGGCCATCCCATTGAAAACTGTAACTGCCAAGTCAGTTGCAAAAGCTTTACTCGGCATATTTACTAGGGTTGGCTTCCCTAAAGAAGTTGTGTCAGATCGTGGCAGCAACTTTATGTTGAAGTATATGCAGGCTATGTGGAAAGAATGTGGGGTCACCTACAAGTTCTCTTCTGCATACCACCCCCAGATCAATGGTCTGGTGGAACGTTTCAACAGAACGTTAAAGAGCATGATTGGGGCTCTGGAGGAGCCTCAGAGAAGAAAATGGGATCTTCTGTTACCATGCTTGCTGTTTGCCTACCGAGAGGTACCACAGGTGGGTGTTGGCTTCAGCCCCTTCGAACTTCTGTTCGGTCATCCCGTACGGGGACCCTTAGCCATTGTCAAGGAGGGATGGGAGATGCCCACTCCCCCTGTTACTACCAATGTAGTTGACTATGTGCTAGGGCTCAGAAAACGGATGGTACTTCTGATGGGCTTGGCTAGTGATAAATTGAAGGCAGGGCAAGCGCTGGTGAAACATTGGTACGACCAGAAAGCTTCCCTCATCAACTTTACACCTGGTCAGCAAGTCCTGATCATGAATCCAATAAGGCCTCGCGCTTTACAGGACAAATGGTCAGGCCCTTACACAGTGGTGGAGCCCCTGGGTGAGGTGAACTATTTAGTGGACCTTGGAAGGCCTGGACAGGCTCCAAAAGTGTTTCACGTGAATAGGCTGAAGGCTTTCGTCCCAAGAGTCGAAATCGCAGCACTGCTACTGGCGTCAGACGTTGAGGAAGAGGAGTCTGAACCTCTCCCCAACCTGTTCCAGAGCGGTCCTTCAGATAGCTCCGTTGAGGGTGTCCGAGTGGCCCCTCACCTGACTTCTGATCAGCAGGCTGAGGTGAAAAGTTTGCTTAGGCAGTTTTCCCCCCTGTTTTCACAGTCCCCTGGTTTGACACCTTGGTGCAAACATAACATTGACACAGGAGACAGTGTACCTACCAAAAGTAGGGGATACAGGATGTCAGATAAAGTACGGTCTTATATTAAGACCGAGGTCAACAAAATGTTAGACCTTGGGGTGATTGAACCCTCTAGTAGTCCTTGGTCCAGTCCTGTGGTTCTGGTTCCAAAGGCAGGCACTTCTGAATTGAGGTTCTGCGTGGATTACAGGGCTCTGAATGCTGTCACCAAGACAGATGCCCACCCCTTGCCTCGAACAGATGAGCTGGTGGATACTTTGGGTGCCTCCAAGTACCTCAGCACGTTTGACCTCACTGCTGGCTATTGGCAAATAGCGTTAGCAGAACATGCCAGGGAGAAGACAGCATTTTCTACTCCAGACGGCCTTTACCAATTCCGGGTAATGCCGTTCGGGTTGAAGAATGCACCTGCCACTTTCCAGAGGCTTGTGAATCATGTGTTGAATGGGTTGGACGAATTCTGTCTTGCATATCTGGACGATATAGCAGTTTTCAGTGCCACCTGGGAAGACCATGTGAAACACCTCGGGATTGTGCTCCAGGCTCTTCAGAAAGCCCACTTGACCATAAAGGCGAGTAAATGCCAGATTGGACAAGGCTCAGTGGTTTACCTTGGACATGAAGTAGGTGGAGGGAGGATACAGCCTCTACCCAGTAAAGTACAAGCAGTACAAGACTGGCCTACCCCCACTACGCAAACCCAAGTGAGAGCCTTCTTAGGACTCACGGGGTATTATCGCAATTTTGTGGCAGACTATGGCACCATAGCTGCTCCTCTGACTGCCCTCACAACTCCGAAGAAACCCAAGAAGGTAACTTGGACCGACGAGTGTGAGAAGGCCTTCAATGGCTTAAAAGACTCCTTGTGCCAGGCCCCTGTCCTAAGGGCCCCTGATTATCAAAGACCTTTTATCGTGCAGACGGATGCCTCTGACACTGGGATAGGAGCTGTACTATCACAAGTAGATGAGAAGGGTAAGGAACACCCTATCGGTTTTATTAGTCGCCAGCTTAAGGACAGAGAGCTCAGATGGTCCACGGTAGAGAAAGAATGTTTCTATGTTGTGTGGGCCCTAAGGAAGCTGAGGCCCTACCTCTATGGGACCCACTTCACTGTGCAGACTGACCATAAGCCGTTAAAGTGGCTAATGAACATGAAGGGGGAGAATCCAAAGTTGCTTAGGTGGTCCATAAGTCTTCAAGGCTTCGACTTCACTATTGAGCATAGACCAGGTGTCCAACATAGCAATGCTGATGGGTTGTCCAGAATGTTTAACCGACCTGAACAAGAGACTCATCCAGGGGTGGATTAGTTCCCCCTGTCCATAGTCTGGGAGGGGCGAGTGTTAGGAAAGATTTCGTAATTGTAGGGAATTTTCCTTCCATGTGGCAACCCCTAAAACTTTTTGCTATTGTTTTTAACCTTGTTCTTGACTTTGCCAGAGCAGTACAGCCTTCTGCCGCACTTCTCTGGGCTTTCGCTCCTTTCTTACGGGGAAACTGACATGCCCTTAAGACAGTCAGTACCGGGGAACGTGGTTTCCCGTAGTTTCTTTTATCGTGTCGCAGCTTTAGTGCAACACGACACAAGAGGGCACTGTAAGCTAAGTTACAGCTCTCTTGGGTCTCTAGCCTTCTACAGGCCCTAGATACTCTTTTAGGATGGTATTTGATCGGTGCAAGTCATTCAGGGACTGGAATGGTGGCAGCGATCGTTTTGTTTATTTTGAGCTCCTTTTGGCGTTCTGAGCACGTTTTTGCACTGAACCCAAAATGGTGGCCTGGCTCCCAAAATGGCCAGGCCGCGAGGCTCCTTTGTCCTGTCCACTGTCCGTCTTGCTCCCTTCACCTTCCCCAGGTCCGGCGACCCGGGGCCTTCCTTATTTGGGCATGTACTTTCCCGCGAAACACAGTTGCTTTCGCGGGCTTCTACATGTCGTTTGTGTGCCTCCAGGGTGTGGGCTGGGATGTCTGGTCCCAATACACATCCTGGGTGCCAGAGAGTCTAGGGTGGTGTGAATGCCTGGGACCACCGTGGTCTGTGATTGGTCCACGTATGGTATGTGTTTTGATGAGCGGATCTCCCATTGGCTCCCCTCCATTTTGGCGCGAAGGGAACCGTGGATAAGAGGGGGCTGGAAACACCACTACCATGTCGATCTCCTGAGTTCTCACGAACGAAGGAATACAGGAGCCAAGTATCCTGCAACTACGAGGCTGGACCTAGGAATCGCTGGTGACCCGCTGAAGGAATCCTCCTTTGCACTGCTGTCGTCCGGAGAGCCCCTGTCCTCCTTTGATCGAACCAGAAGGCCTGTACTGGTGCTTCGACCTTTGGAATAGCAGGAACAGCTATTCCCGGCATCTTCAACCATCTCCTGCCAAGTAAGCCTTCGGAAGCGTCTCTGGGCCATCCAGTTGACTGACCAGCTTACCAAGGAGTTTGGCTCTGCAACCGCCGCCAGGTTGTGTTGTATTGCGAGTCCTTGTCCCTCTCCCACGCTTCGTACGCTTGGCGTCCCCAGGTCTGAAGGGAGGAGGGTTCATTTGGCTCGAATACACACGGCCGCTCCGTTGTCCTGTGCGGCAACAAAACTGTGCCGGTTTCGTCGATTGGGACGTCTTTTTGCTCTACACGACTACAAAGCGTTCCCTGCTCTTCTGAACCTGCCAGCTGCTGAAACTATCGTGGAGAAGCCTGGGTCTGCTTGCTTCGGGGACCGGTGAGTAGTATATCTAGGATCTGGTCGCCCTCCTGCAGTATCCCATTGCTTTTCCCTGCTGTGTAAAAACAGCACCCTTTTGCCACGCTCGCGCTCTGCTTCTGCCCGCTGTGGAGGCTGCGCTTGAGTTGCGGAACCTGTTCTTCTTCTGCTGTGCACTAACGTGAACCGCCTGACGTCCTCCAAAGAGCTTCCCCTTGTGCCCGTCGGCACCGGCGTGGCAGGTACTTTGAGCACAAGGCTCCACTCTTCGCAGGGCTCGGACTTCCATCTAGTTAGGTGCCTATGAAGGCGAACTGAGTCGAAAGCATTATCGCACTGCCTGTTTTCCTTCCCTGGCAGGTGGACTACATATTTCGTGCTTTAAACGCTTGCGACTGTGTATTTGTATATATATTGTGTTGATATGGTATGTGTTGGTTTAATATTGTGATATTGTGATTTTCTCGCTACGGTCATTATTTTAAAGGCCTTAAAATAAATGTGTATCTATTTTTGATATAACAACTGTTTGGAGTAGTTTGTCAGCGCTCTTGCTTTGTGTGCTCACTGCGGGCTTTCAGTCACCCTCACCCCTCTTGAGACCTAGTCTTGACCGCCGCGATCGCTACCTTGATTGGTCTGGCTTGTCCAGAGGTTACCCTGTTCCAAGTAATTAGGTTGGCCTTCTGAACTTCTGCGCCACCAGGACAGAGTTCAGAAATCCGTCTTAACACATGGTATAAAAAGGGTCTCAGAATTGGAATGGGAAGGAGTTGGGTATCACATCTCAAGCTATAGGAAGGGTCTCAGGATTGGAATGGGAAGGAGTTGTATATGACATCTCATGCCATAGGAAAGGTTTCAGGTTTAGTATAAGCATTGAGGTATCCTATCTCTGCTATCGGAAGGGTCTCAGGATTGGAATGGGAAAGAGTTGGATATCCCATCTCATGTTATAGGAAGGGTCTCAGGTTTGGTATTAGAAGCATTGAGATACCAACTCTCATGCTATAGGAAGGGTCTCAGGATTGGAATCGGAAGGACTTGGATATCCCATCTCATGTTATTGGACGGGTCTCAGGTGTGGTATTAGAAGCATTGGGATATCACATCGCATGCTGTAGGAAGGGTCTCAGGTTTGGAATGGGAAGGAATTGGATATCACATCTCATGTCATAGGAAGGATCTCAGGTTTGCTATTAGAAGCATTGAGATATCACATCTCATGCTATAGGAAGGGTCTCAGATTTGGAATGGGAAGGATTTGTATATCACATCTCTTGCTATAGGAAGGGTCCCAGGATTGGAATGGGAAGGAGTAGTATATGACATCTCATGTCATAGGAAGGGTCTCAGGTTTGGTATAAGCATTGATATATCACATCTCTGCTATCGGAAGGGTCTCGGGATTGGAATGGGAAGGAGTTGGATATCCTATCTCATGTTATAGGAAGGGTCTCAGGTTTGGTATTAGAAGCATTGAGATATCACATCTCATGTTATAGGAAGGGTTTCAGGATTGGAATGGGAAGGACTTGGATATCACATCTCATGCTATAGGGAGGGTCTCAGGTTTCATATTAGAATCATTGAGATATCACATCTCATGCTATCGGAAGGGTCTCAGGATTGGAATGGGAAGAAGTTGGATATCACATCTCATGCTAAAGGAAGGGTCTCAGGCTTGGAAGGGGAAGGATTAGGACATTACATCTCATGTTATAGGATGGGTCTCAGGTTTAGTATTAGAAGCATTGAGATATCACATCTCATGGTATAGGAAGGGTCTCAGGTTTCGTATTAGAAGCATTGAGATATCAAGTCTCATGGTATAGGAAGGGTCTTAGAATTGGAATGGGAATGAGTTGGATATCACATCCCAAGCTATAGGAAGGGTCTCAGGATTGGAATGGGAAGGAGTTGGATATCCCATCTCATGCTATAGGAAGGGTCTCAGGTTTGGTATTAGAAGCATTGAGATATCACATCTCATGCTATAGGAAGGGTCTCAGGTTTCGTATTAGAAGCATTGAGATATCAAGTCTCATGGTATAGGAAGGGTCTTAGAATTGGAATGGGAATGAGTTGGATATCACATCCCAAGCTATAGGAAGGGTCTCAGGATTGGAATGGGAAGGAGTTTGATATCACATCTCATGCCATAATATGGGTCTCAGGTTTGGTAGAAGCATTGAGATATCACATCTCATGCTATCTGAAGGGTCTCAGGATTGGATTTGGATGGAGTTGGATATCCCATCTCATGCTATAGGAAGGGTCTCAGGTTGGAATGGGAAGGAGTTGGATATCACATCTCATGTTATAGGAAGGGTCTCAGGATTGGAATGGGAAGGACTTGGATATCACATCTCATGCTATAGGAAGGCTCTGAGGTTTGGAAAGGGAAGGAGTTGGATATCACATTTCATGTTAGAGGAAGGATCTCAGGTTTGGTATTAGAGGCATTGAGATATCACATCTCATGCTATCGGAAGGGTCTCAAGATTGGAATGGGAAGGAGTTGGATATCACATCTCATGCTATAGGAAGGCTCTCAGGTTTGGAAAGGGAAGGAGTTGGATATCACATTTCATGTTAGAGGAAGGATCTCAGGTTTGGTATTAGAAGCATTGAGATATCACATCTCATGCTATCGGATGGGACTCAGGATTGGAATGGGAAGGAGTTGGATATCACATCTCATGCTATAGGAAGGGTCTCAGGTTTGGAACTGGAAGGAGTTGGATATCACATCTCATGTTAAGGGAAGTGTCTCAGGTTTGATATAAGCATTGAGATATCACATCTCTGCTATCGGAAGTGTCTCAGGATTGGAATGGGAAGGAGTTGGATATCCCATCTCATGTTATAGGACGGGTCTCAGGTTTGGTATTAGAATCATTGAGATATCACATTGCATGCTGTAGGAAGGGTCTAAGGATTGGAATGGGAAGGACTTGGATATCACATCTCATGCTATAGGTAGGCTCTCAGGTTTGGAAAGGGAAGGAGTTGGATATCACATTTCATGCTATAGGGAGGGTCTCAGGTTTGATATTAGAAGCATTGAGATATCACATCTAATGCTATCGGATGGGTCTCAGGATTGGATTGGGAAGGAGTTGGATATCACATCTCATGCAATTGGAAAGGTCTCAGGTTTGGAATGGGAAGGAGTTGGATATCATCTCATGCTATAGGAAGGGTCTCAGGATTGGAATGGGAAGGTGTTGGATATCACTTCTCATCCTATAGGAAGGGTCTCAGGTTTGGTATGAGCATTGAGATATCACATCTCATGCTATCGGATGGGTCTCAGGATTGGAACGGGAAGGAGTTGAATATCACATCTCATGCTATAGGGAGGGTCTCAGGTTTGGAAGGGGATTTGGATATCACATCTCATGTTATAGGAAGGATCTCAGGTTTGGTATTAGAAGCATTGAGATATCACAGGGGTTCAGGATTGGAATGGGAAGGAGGTGGATATCATCACGTGTTATAGGAATGATCCCAGGTTTGGTAATAAGGAAAGGGAAGGAGTTGGATATCACATTTCATTTTAGAGGAAGGATCTCAGGTTTGGTATTAGAGGCATTGAGATATCACATCTCATGCTATAGGAAGGGTCTCAGGATTGGAATGGGAAGGAGTTGGATATCACATCTCATGCTATAGGAAGGGTCTTAGGTTTGGTATAAGCATTGAGATATCATATTGCATGCTGTAGGAGGGGTCTAAGGATTGGAATGGGAAGGACTTGGATATCACATCTCATGCTATAGGAAGGGCCTCATGATTGGAATGGGAAGGAGTTGGATATCACATCTCATGTTATAGGAAGGGACTCAGGTTTGGTATTAGAAGCACTGAGATATCAGATCTCATCCTTTAGGAAGGGACTCAAGGTAGGTATTTGAAGGAGTGAGATAATAAATCTCATCCTATCGTAAGGGTCTCAGGATTGGAATGGGAAGGAGTTGAATATCACATCTCATGCTTTAGGAAGGATCTCAGGTTTGGTAGAAGCATTGAGATATCACATCTCATGCTAAAGGAAGGGTGTCAGGATTGGAATGGGAAGGAGTTGGATATCACACCTCATGCTATAGAAGGGCCTCATGATTGGAATGGGAAGGAGTTGGATATCACATCTCAGGCTATGGGAAGGGTCAAAGGATTGGAATGGGAACGAGTTGGATATCACATCTCATGCTATAGGGAGGGTCTCAGGATGGGATTGGGAAGGAGTTGGATATCACATCTCATGCCATAGGAAGGTCTCAGGTATGGTAGAAGCATTAAGATATCGCATCTCATGCTATCGGAAGGGTCTCAGGATTGGATTGGGAAGGAGTTGGATATCACATCCCCTGCTATAGGGAGGGTCTCAGGTTTGATATTAGAAGCATTGAGATATCACATCTAATGCTATCGGATGGGTCTCAGGATTGGATTGGGAAGGAGTTGGATATCACATCTCATGCAATTGGAAAGGTCTCAGGTTTGGAATGGGAAGGAGTTGGATATCATCTCATGCTATAGGAAGGGTCTCAGGATTGGAATGGGAAGGTGTTGGATATCACTTCTCATCCTATAGGAAGGGTCTCAGTTTTGGTATGAGCATTGAGATATCACATCTCATGCTATCGGATGGGTCTCAGGATTGGAACGGGAAGGAGTTGGATATCACATCTCATGCTATAGGCAGGGTCTCAGGTTTGGAAGGGGATTTGGATATCACATCTCATGTTATAGGAAGGATCTCAGGTTTGGTATTAGAAGCATTGAGATATCACATCTCATGCTATCGGATGGGTCTCAGGATTGGAACGGGATGGAGTTGGATATCACATCTCATGCTATAGGAAGGGTCTTAGGTTTGGAACTGGAAGGAGTTGGATATCACATCTCATGTTATAGGAAGCGTCTCAGGTTTGGTATAAGCATTGAGATATCACATCTCTGCTATCGGAAGTATCTCTGGATTGGAATGGGAAGGAGTTGGATATCCCATCTCATGTTATAGGACGGGTCTCAGGTTTGGTATTAGAATCATTGAGATATCACATTGCATGCTGTAGGAAGGGTCTAAGGATTGGAATGGGAAGGACTTGGATATCACATTTCATGCTACAGGTAGGCTCTCAGGTTTGGAAAGGGAAGGAGTTGGATATCACATTTCATGCTATAGGAAGGGTTCAGGTTTGGTATAAGCATTGAGATATCACATCTCATGCTATAGGAAGGGTCTCAGGATTGGAATGGGATGGATTTGGATATCACATCTCATGCTAAAGGATGGGTCTCAGGTTTTTTATTAGAAACATTGAGATATCACATCTCTTGCCATAGGAAGGGTTTCAGGATTGGAATGGGAAGGATTTGGATATCAAATGTCTTGCTATAGGAAGGGTCTCAGGTTTGGAATGGGAAGGATTTGTATATCACATCTCTTGCTATAGGAAGGGTCTCAGGTTTGGTAGAAGCATTGAGATATCACATCTCATGCTATAGGAAGGGTCCCAGGATTGGAATGGGAAGGAGTAGTATATGACATCTCATGTCATAGGAAGGGTCTCAGGTTTGGTATAAGCATTGATATATCATATCTCTGCTATCGGAAGGGTCTCGGGATTGGAATGGGAAGGAGTTGGATATCCTATCTCATGTTATAGGAAGGGTCTCAGGTTTGGTATTAGAAGCATTGAGATATCACATCTCATGTTATAGGAAGGGTTTCAGGATTGGAATGGGAAGGACTTGGATATCACATCTGATGCTATAGTGAGGGTCTCAGGTTTCATATTAGAATCATTGAGATATCACATCTCATGCTATCGGAAGGGTCTCAGGATTGGAATGGGAAGAAGTTGGATATCACATCTCATGCTAAAGGAAGGGTCTCAGGCTTGGAAGGGGAAGGATTAGGACATTACATCTCATGTTATAGGACGGGTCTCAGGTTTAGTATTAGAAGCATTGAGATATCACATCTCATGGTATAGGAAGGGTCTCAGGATTGGATTGGGAAGGAGTTGGATATCCCATCTCATGCTATAGGAAGGGTCTCAGGTTTGGTATTAGAAGCATTGAGATATCACATCTCATGCTATAGGAAGGGTCTCAGGTTTTGTATTAGAAGCATTGAGATATAAAGTCTCATGGTATAGGAAGGGTCTTAGAATTGGAATGGGAAGGAGTTGGATATCACATCCCAAGCTATAGGAAGGGTCTCAGGATTGGAATGGGAAGGAGTTTGATATCACATCTCATGCCATAATATGGGTCTCAGGTTTGGTAGAAGCATTGAGATATCACATCTCATGCTATCTGAAGGGTCTCAGGATTGGATTTGGATGGAGTTGGATATCCCATCTCATGCTATGGGAAGGGTCTCAGGTTGGAATGGGAAGGAGTTGGATATCACATCTCATGTTATAGGAAGGGTCTCAGGATTGGAATGGGAAGGACTTTAATATCACATCTCATGCTATAGGAAGGCTCTGAGGTTTGGAAAGGGAAGGAGTTGGATATCACATTTCATGTTAGAGGAAGGATCTCAGGTTTGGTATTAGAGGTATTGAGATATCACATCTCATGCTATCGGAAGGGTCTCAAGATTGGAATGGGAAGGAGTTGGATATCACATCTCATGCTATAGGAAGGCTCTCAGGTTTGGAAAGGGAAGGAGTTGGATATCACATTTCATGTTAGAGGAAGGATCTCAGGTTTGGTATTAGAGGCATTGAGATATCACATCTCATGCTATCGGAAGGGTCTCAGGTTTGGAACTGGAAGGAGTTTGATATCACATCTCATGCTATAGGGAGGGTCTCAGGTTTGGAAGGGGATTTGGATATCACATCTCATGTTATAGGAAGGATCTCAGGTTTGGTATTAGAAGCATTGAGATATCACATCTCATGCTATCGGATGGGACTCAGGATTGGAATGGGAAGGAGTTGGATATCACATCTCATGCTATAGGAAGGGTCTCAGGTTTGGAACTGGAAGGAGTTGGATATCACATCTCATGTTAAGGGAAGTGTCTCAGGTTTGGTATAAGCATTGAGATATCACATCCCTGCTATCAGAAGTGTCTCAGGATTGGAATGGGAAGGAGTTGGATATCCCATCTCATGTTATAGGACAGGTCTCAGGTTTGGTATTAGAATCATTGAGATATCACATTGCATGCTGTAGGAAGGGTCTAAGGATTGGAATGGGAAGGACTTGGATATCACATCTCATGCTATAGGTAGGCTCTCAGGTTTGGAAAGGGAAGGAGTTGGATATCACATTTCATGTTAGAGGAAGGATCTCAGGTTTGGTATTAGAGGCATTGAGATATCACATCTCATGCTATAGGAAGGGTCTCAGGATTGGAATGGGAAGGAGTTGGATATCACATCTCATGCTATAGGAAGGGTCTCAGGTTTGGTATAAGCATTGAGATATCATATTGCATGCTGTAGGAGGGGTCTAAGGATTGGAATGGGAAGGACTTGGATATCACATCTCATGCTATAGGTAGGCTCTCAGGTTTGGAAAGGGAAGGAGTTGGATATCACATTTCATGTTAGAGGAAGGATCTCAGGTTTGGTATTAGAGGCATTGAGATATCACATCTCATGCTATAGGAAGGGTCTCAGGATTGGAATGGGAAGGAGTTGGATATCACATCTCAGGCTATAGGAAGGGTCTCAGGTTTGGTATAAGCATTGAGATATCACATCTCATGCTATAGGAAGGGTCTCAGGATTGGAATGGGAAGGATTTGGATATCACATCTCATGCTAAAGGATGGGTCTCAGGTTTTTTATTAGAAACATTGAGATATCACATCTCTTGCCATAGGAAGGGTTTCAGGATTGGAATGGGAAGGATTTGGATATCACATGTCTTGCTATAGGAAGGGTCTCAGGTTTGGAATGGGAAGGATTTGTATATCACATCTCTTGCTATAGGAAGGGTCTCAGGTTTGGTAGAAGCATTGAGATATCACATCTCATGCTATAGGAAGGGTCCCAGGATTGGAATGGGAAGGAGTAGTATATGACATCTCATGTCATAGGAAGGGTCTCAGGTTTGGTATAAGCATTGATATATCACATCTCTGCTATCGGAAGGGTCTCGGGATTGGAATGGGAAGGAGTTGGATATCCTATCTCATGTTATAGGAAGGGTCTCAGGTTTGGTATTAGAAGCATTGAGATATCACATCTCATGTTATAGGAAGGGTTTCAGGATTGGAATGGGAAGGACTTGGATATCACATCTGATGCTATAGTGAGGGTCTCAGGTTTCATATTAGAATCATTGAGATATCACATCTCATGCTATCGGAAGGGTCTCAGGATTGGAATGGGAAGAAGTTGGATATCACATCTCATGCTAAAGGAAGGGTCTCAGGCTTGGAAGGGGAAGGATTAGGACATTACATCTCATGTTATAGGACGGGTCTCAGGTTTAGTATTAGAAGCATTGAGATATCACATCTCATGGTATAGGAAGGGTCTCAGGATTGGATTGGGAAGGAGTTGGATATCCCATCTCATGCTATAGGAAGGGTCTCAGGTTTGGTATTAGAAGCATTGAGATATCACATCTCATGCTATAGGAAGGGTCTCAGGTTTTGTATTAGAAGCATTGAGATATCAAGTCTCATGGTATAGGAAGGGTCTTAGAATTGGAATGGGAAGGAGTTGGATATCACATCCCAAGCTATAGGAAGGGTCTCAGGATTGGAATGGGAAGGAGTTTGATATCACATCTCATGCCATAATATGGGTCTCAGGTTTGGTAGAAGCATTGATATATCACATCTCATGCTATCTGAAGGGTCTCAGGATTGGATTTGGATGGAGTTGGATATCCCATCTCATGCTATAGGAAGGGTCTCAGGTTGGAATGGGAAGGAGTTGGATATCACATCTCATGTTATAGGAAGGGTCTCAGGATTGGAATGGGAAGGACTTTAATATCACATCTCATGCTATAGGAAGGCTCTGAGGTTTGGAAAGGGAAGGAGTTGGATATCACATTTCATGTTAGAGGAAGGATCTCAGGTTTGGTATTAGAGGCATTGAGATATCACATCTCATGCTATCGGAAGGGTCTCAAGATTGGAATGGGAAGGAGTTGGATATCACATCTCATGCTATAGGAAGGCTCTCAGGTTTGGAAAGGGAAGGAGTTGGATATCACATTTCATGTTAGAGGAAGGATCTCAGGTTTGGTATTAGAGGCATTGAGATATCACATCTCATGCTATCGGAAGGGTCTCAGGTTTGGAACTGGAAGGAGTTGGATATCACATCTCATGCTATAGGGAGGGTCTCAGGTTTGGAAGGGGATTTGGATATCACATCTCATGTTATAGGAAGGATCTCAGGTTTGGTATTAGAAGCATTGAGATATCACATCTCATGCTATCGGATGGGACTCAGGATTGGAATGGGAAGGAGTTGGATATCACATCTCATGCTATAGGAAGGGTCTCAGGTTTGGAACTGGAAGGAGTTGGATATCACATCTCATGTTAAGGGAAGTGTCTCAGGTTTGGTATAAGCATTGAGATATCACATCCCTGCTATCAGAAGTGTCTCAGGATTGGAATGGGAAGGAGTTGGATATCCCATCTCATGTTATAGGACGGGTCTCAGGTTTGGTATTAGAATCATTGAGATATCACATTGCATGCTGTAGGAAGGGTCTAAGGATTGGAATGGGAAGGACTTGGATATCACATCTCATGCTATAGGTAGGCTCTCGGGTTTGGAAAGGGAAGGAGTTGGATATCACATTTCATGTTAGAGGAAGGATCTCAGGTTTGGTATTAGAGGCATTGAGATATCACATCTCATGCTATAGGAAGGGTCTCAGGATTGGAATGGGAAGGAGTTGGATATCACATCTCATGCTATAGGAAGGGTCTCAGGTTTGGTATAAGCATTGAGATATCATATTGCATGCTGTAGGAGGGGTCTAAGGATTGGAATGGGAAGGACTTGGATATCACATCTCATGCTATAGGTAGGCTCTCAGGTTTGGAAAGGGAAGGAGTTGGATATCACATTTCATGTTAGAGGAAGGATCTCAGGTTTGGTATTAGAGGCATTGAGATATCACATCTCATGCTATAGGAAGGGTCTCAGGATTGGAATGGGAAGGAGTTGGATATCACATCTCAGGCTATAGGAAGGGTCTCAGGTTTGGTATAAGCATTGAGATATCACATCTCATGCTATAGGAAGGGTCTCAGGATTGGAATGGGAAGGATTTGGATATCACATCTCATGCTAAAGGATGGGTCTCAGGTTTTTTATTAGAAACATTGAGATATCACATCTCTTGCCATAGGAAGGGTTTCAGGATTGGAATGGGAAGGATTTGGATATCACATGTCTTGCTATAGGAAGGGTCTCAGGTTTGGAATGGGAAGGATTTGTATATCACATCTCTTGCTATAGGAAGGGTCTCAGGTTTGGTAGAAGCATTGAGATATCACATCTCATGCTATAGGAAGGGTCCCAGGATTGGAATGGGAAGGAGTAGTATATGACATCTCATGTCATAGGAAGGGTCTCAGGTTTGGTATAAGCATTGATATATCACATCTCTGCTATCGGAAGGGTCTCGGGATTGGAATGGGAAGGAGTTGGATATCCTATCTCATGTTATAGGAAGGGTCTCAGGTTTGGTATTAGAAGCATTGAGATATCACATCTCATGTTATAGGAAGGGTTTCAGGATTGGAATGGGAAGGACTTGGATATCACATCTGATGCTATAGTGAGGGTCTCAGGTTTCATATTAGAATCATTGAGATATCACATCTCATGCTATCGGAAGGGTCTCAGGATTGGAATGGGAAGAAGTTGGATATCACATCTCATGCTAAAGGAAGGGTCTCAGGCTTGGAAGGGGAAGGATTAGGACATTACATCTCATGTTATAGGACGGGTCTCAGGTTTAGTATTAGAAGCATTGAGATATCACATCTCATGGTATAGGAAGGGTCTCAGGATTGGATTGGGAAGGAGTTGGATATCCCATCTCATGCTATAGGAAGGGTCTCAGGTTTGGTATTAGAAGCATTGAGATATCACATCTCATGCTATAGGAAGGGTCTCAGGTTTTGTATTAGAAGCATTGAGATATCAAGTCTCATGGTATAGGAAGGGTCTTAGAATTGGAATGGGAAGGAGTTGGATATCACATCCCAAGCTATAGGAAGGGTCTCAGGATTGGAATGGGAAGGAGTTTGATATCACATCTCATGCCATAATATGGGTCTCAGGTTTGGTAGAAGCATTGATATATCACATCTCATGCTATCTGAAGGGTCTCAGGATTGGATTTGGATGGAGTTGGATATCCCATCTCATGCTATAGGAAGGGTCTCAGGTTGGAATGGGAAGGAGTTGGATATCACATCTCATGTTATAGGAAGGGTCTCAGGATTGGAATGGGAAGGACTTTAATATCACATCTCATGCTATAGGAAGGCTCTGAGGTTTGGAAAGGGAAGGAGTTGGATATCACATTTCATGTTAGAGGAAGGATCTCAGGTTTGGTATTAGAGGCATTGAGATATCACATCTCATGCTATCGGAAGGGTCTCAAGATTGGAATGGGAAGGAGTTGGATATCACATCTCATGCTATAGGAAGGCTCTCAGGTTTGGAAAGGGAAGGAGTTGGATATCACATTTCATGTTAGAGGAAGGATCTCAGGTTTGGTATTAGAGGCATTGAGATATCACATCTCATGCTATCAGAAGGGTCTCAGGTTTGGAACTGGAAGGAGTTGGATATCACATCTCATGCTATAGGGAGGGTCTCAGGTTTGGAAGGGGATTTGGATATCACATCTCATGTTATAGGAAGGATCTCAGGTTTGGTATTAGAAGCATTGAGATATCACATCTCATGCTATCGGATGGGACTCAGGATTGGAATGGGAAGGAGTTGGATATCACATCTCATGCTATAGGAAGGGTCTCAGGTTTGGAACTGGAAGGAGTTGGATATCACATCTCATGTTAAGGGAAGTGTCTCAGGTTTGGTATAAGCATTGAGATATCACATCCCTGCTATCAGAAGTGTCTCAGGATTGGAATGGGAAGGAGTTGGATATCCCATCTCATGTTATAGGACGGGTCTCAGGTTTGGTATTAGAATCATTGAGATATCACATTGCATGCTGTAGGAAGGGTCTAAGGATTGGAATGGGAAGGACTTGGATATCACATCTCATGCTATAGGTAGGCTCTCGGGTTTGGAAAGGGAAGGAGTTGGATATCACATTTCATGTTAGAGGAAGGATCTCAGGTTTGGTATTAGAGGCATTGAGATATCACATCTCATGCTATAGGAAGGGTCTCAGGATTGGAATGGGAAGGAGTTGGATATCACATCTCATGCTATAGGAAGGGTCTCAGGTTTGGTATAAGCATTGAGATATCATATTGCATGCTGTAGGAGGGGTCTAAGGATTGGAATGGGAAGGACTTGGATATCACATCTCATGCTATAGGTAGGCTCTCAGGTTTGGAAAGGGAAGGAGTTGGATATCACATTTCATGTTAGAGGAAGGATCTCAGGTTTGGTATTAGAGGCATTGAGATATCACATCTCATGCTATAGGAAGGGTCTCAGGATTGGAATGGGAAGGAGTTGGATATCACATCTCAGGCTATAGGAAGGGTCTCAGGTTTGGTATAAGCATTGAGATATCACATCTCATGCTATAGGAAGGGTCTCAGGATTGGAATGGGAAGGATTTGGATATCACATCTCATGCTAAAGGATGGGTCTCAGGTTTTTTATTAGAAACATTGAGATATCACATCTCTTGCCATAGGAAGGGTTTCAGGATTGGAATGGGAAGGATTTGGATATCACATGTCTTGCTATAGGAAGGGTCTCAGGTTTGGAATGGGAAGGATTTGTATATCACATCTCTTGCTATAGGAAGGGTCTCAGGTTTGGTAGAAGCATTGAGATATCACATCTCATGCTATAGGAAGGGTCCCAGGATTGGAATGGGAAGGAGTAGTAAATGACATCTCATGTCATAGGAAGGGTCTCAGGTTTGGTATAAGCATTGATATATCACATCTCTGCTATCGGAAGGGTCTCGGGATTGGAATGGGAAGGAGTTGGATATCCTATCTCATGTTATAGGAAGGGTCTCAGGTTTGGTATTAGAAGCATTGAGATATCACATCTCATGTTATAGGAAGGGTTTCAGGATTGGAATGGGAAGGACTTGGATATCACATCTGATGCTATAGTGAGGGTCTCAGGTTTCATATTAGAATCATTGAGATATCACATCTCATGCTATCGGAAGGGTCTCAGGATTGGAATGGGAAGAAGTTGGATATCACATCTCATGCTAAAGGAAGGGTCTCAGGCTTGGAAGGGGAAGGATTAGGACATTACATCTCATGTTATAGGACGGGTCTCAGGTTTAGTATTAGAAGCATTGAGATATCACATCTCATGGTATAGGAAGGGTCTCAGGATTGGATTGGGAAGGAGTTGGATATCCCATCTCATGCTATAGGAAGGGTCTCAGGTTTGGTATTAGAAGCATTGAGATATCACATCTCATGCTATAGGAAGGGTCTCAGGTTTTGTATTAGAAGCATTGAGATATCAAGTCTCATGGTATAGGAAGGGTCTTAGAATTGGAATGGGAAGGAGTTGGATATCACATCCCAAGCTATAGGAAGGGTCTCAGGATTGGAATGGGAAGGAGTTTGATATCACATCTCATGCCATAATATGGGTCTCAGGTTTGGTAGAAGCATTGATATATCACATCTCATGCTATCTGAAGGGTCTCAGGATTGGATTTGGATGGAGTTGGATATCCCATCTCATGCTATAGGAAGGGTCTCAGGTTGGAATGGGAAGGAGTTGGATATCACATCTCATGTTATAGGAAGGGTCTCAGGATTGGAATGGGAAGGACTTTAATATCACATCTCATGCTATAGGAAGGCTCTGAGGTTTGGAAAGGGAAGGAGTTGGATATCACATTTCATGTTAGAGGAAGGATCTCAGGTTTGGTATTAGAGGCATTGAGATATCACATCTCATGCTATCGGAAGGGTCTCAAGATTGGAATGGGAAGGAGTTGGATATCACATCTCATGCTATAGGAAGGCTCTCAGGTTTGGAAAGGGAAGGAGTTGGATATCACATTTCATGTTAGAGGAAGGATCTCAGGTTTGGGATTAGAGGCATTGAGATATCACATCTCATGCTATCGGAAGGGTCTCAGGTTTGGAACTGGAAGGAGTTGGATATCACATCTCATGCTATAGGGAGGGTCTCAGGTTTGGAAGGGGATTTGGATATCACATCTCATGTTATAGGAAGGATCTCAGGTTTGGTATTAGAAGCATTGAGATATCACATCTCATGCTATCGGATGGGACTCAGGATTGGAATGGGAAGGAGTTGGATATCACATCTCATGCTATAGGAAGGGTCTCAGGTTTGGAACTGGAAGGAGTTGGATATCACATCTCATGTTAAGGGAAGTGTCTCAGGTTTGGTATAAGCATTGAGATATCACATCCCTGCTATCAGAAGTGTCTCAGGATTGGAATGGGAAGGAGTTGGATATCCCATCTCATGTTATAGGACGGGTCTCAGGTTTGGTATTAGAATAATTGAGATATCACATTGCATGCTGTAGGAAGGGTCTAAGGATTGGAATGGGAAGGACTTGGATATCACATCTCATGCTATAGGTAGGCTCTCAGGTTTGGAAAGGGAAGGAGTTGGATATCACATTTCATGTTAGAGGAAGGATCTCAGGTTTGGTATTAGAGGCATTGAGATATCACATCTCATGCTATAGGAAGGGTCTCAGGATTGGAATGGGAAGGAGTTGGATATCACATCTCATGCTATAGGAAGGGTCTCAGGTTTGGTATAAGCATTGAGATATCATATTGCATGCTGCAGGAGGGGTCTAAGGATTGGAATGGGAAGGACTTGGATATCACATCTCATGCTATAGGTAGGCTCTCAGGTTTGGAAAGGGAAGGAGTTGGATATCACATTTCATGTTAGAGGAAGGATCTCAGGTTTGGTATTAGAGGCATTGAGATATCACATCTCATGCTATAGGAAGGGTCTCAGGATTGGAATGGGAAGGAGTTGGATATCACATCTCAGGCTATAGGAAGGGTCTCAGGTTTGGTATAAGCATTGAGATATCACATCTCATGCTATAGGAAGGGTCTCAGGATTGGAATGGGAAGGATTTGGATATCACATCTCATGCTAAAGGATGGGTCTCAGGTTTTTTATTAGAAACATTGAGATATCACATCTCATGCCATAGGAAGGGTTTCAGGATTGGAATGGGAAGGATTTGGATATCACATCTCATGCTAAAGGAAGGGTCTCAGGTTTGGAAGGGGAAGGATTTGGATATCATATCTCATGTTATAGGACGGGTCCCAGGTTTGGTATTAGAAGCATTGAGATATCACATCTCACGGTATAGGAAGGGTCTCAGGATTGGAATGGGAAGGAGTTGGATATCACATCTCATCCAATAGGAAGGGTCTCAGGTTTGGAATGGGAAGGAATTGGATATCACATCTCATGGTATAGGAAGGATCTCAGGATTGGAATGGGAAGGATTTGGATATCACATCTCATGCCATAGGAAAGGTCTCAGGTTTGGTATAAGCATTGAGATATCACATCTCTGCTATCGGAAGGGTCTCAGGATTGGAATGGGAAGGAGTTGGATATACCATCTCATGTTATAGGAAGGGTCTCAGGTTTGGTATTAGAAGCATTGAGATATCACATCCCATGCTATAGGAAGGGTCTCAGGATTGGAATGGGAAGGACCTGGATATCCAATCTCATGTTATTGGATGGGTCTCAGGTGTGGTATTAGAAGCATTGAGATATTCACATCGCATGCTGTAGGAAGGGTCTCAGGTTTGGAATGGAAAGGAATTGGATATCACATCTCATGTCATAGGAAGGATCTCAGGTTTGCTATTAGAAGCATTGAGATATCACATCTCATGCTATAGGAATGGTCTCAGGATTGGAATGAGAAGGAGTTGGATATTACATTCTTGCTATAGGATGGGTCTCAGGTTTGGAATGGGAAGGAGTTGGATATCACATATGCTATAGGAAGGGCCTCAGGTTTGGAATGAGAAGGAGTTGGATATCACATCTCATGCTTTAAGACGGGTCTCAGTTTTGGTATTAGAAGCATTGAGATATCACATCTCATGCTATAGGAAGGGTCTCAGGTTTGGTATTACAAGCATTGTGATATCACAGCTCACGCTATAGGAAGGGTCTCTGGTTTGGAATGGGAAGGATTTGTATATCACAACTCATGCCATAGGAAGGGTCTCAGGTTTCGTATAAGCATTGAGATATCACATCTCTGCTATCAGAAGGATCTCAGGATTGGAATGGGAAGGACTTAGATATCACATCTCATGCTATAAGGAGGCTCTCAGTTTTGATATTAGAAGCATTGAGATATCACATCTCATGCTATCGGAAATGTCTCAGGATTGGAATGGGAAGGAGCTGGATATCACATCTCATGCTAAAAGGAAGGGTCTCAGTTTTGGAAGGGGAAGGATTTGGATATCACATCTCATGTTATAGGACGGGTCTCAGGTTTGGTATTAGAAGCATTGAGATTTCACACCTCATGGTATAGGAAGGGTTTCCGGATTGGAATGGGGAGGAGTTGGATATCATATCTCATGTTATAGGACGGGTCTCAGGTTTGGTAGTAGAAACATTGAGATATCAAATCTCATGCTATAGGAAGGGACGCAGGATTGGAATGGGACGGAGTTTTATATCACATTTCATGCTATAGGAAGGATCCAGGTTTGGTATTAGAAGCATTGAGATATCACATCTCATGCTATACGAAGGGTCTTAGATTTGGAATGGGAAGGAGTTGGATATCCCATCTCATGTTATAGGACGGGTCTCAGGTTTGGTATTAGAAGCATTGAGATATGACATCGCATGCTGTAGGAAGGGTCTCAGGTTTGGAATGGGAAGGAATTGGATATCACATCTCATGCTATAGGAAGGGTCTCAGGTTTCGTATTAGAAGCATTGAGATATCAAGTCTCATGGTATAGGAAGGGTCTCAGAATTGGAATGGGAAGGAGTTGGATATCACATCTCAAGCTATAGGAAGGGTCTCAGGATTGGAATGGGAAGGAGTTTGATATCACATCTCATGCCATAGTATGGGTCTCAGGTTTGGTAGAAGCATTGAGATATCACATCTCATGCTATCGGAACGGTCTCAGGATAAGATGAGTTGGATATCCCATCTCATGCTATAGGAAGGCTCTCAGGTTTGGAAAGGGAACGAGTTGGATATCACATTTCATGTTAGAGGAAGGATCTCAGGTTTGGTATTAGAGGCATTGAGATATCACATCTCATGCTATTGGAAGGGTCTCAGGATTGGAATGGGAAGGAGTTGGATATCACATCTCATGCTATAGGAAGGGTCTCAGGTTTGGAACTGGAAGGAGTTGGATATCACATCTCATGCTATAGGGAGGGTCTCAGGTTTGGAAGGTGATTTGGATATCACATCTCATGTTATAGGAAGGATCTCAGGTTTGGTATTAGAAGCATTGAGATATCACATCTCATGCTAACGGATGGGTCTCAGGATTGGAATGGGAAGAAGTTGGATATCACATCTCATGCTATAGGAAGGTTCTCAGGTTTGGAACTGGAAAGAGTTGGATATCACATCTCATGTTATAGGAAGCGTCTCAGGTTTGGTATAAGCATTGAGATATCATATGTCTGCTATTGGAAGTGTCTCAGGATTGGAATGGGAAGGAGTTGGATATCACATCTCATGCTATAGGTAGGCTCTCAGGTTTGGAAAGGGAAGGAGTTGGATATCACATTTCATGTTAGAGGAAGGATCTCAGGTTTGGTATTAGAGGCATTGAGATATCACATCTCATTCTATAGGAAGGGTCTCAGGATTGGAATGGGAAGGAGTTGGATATCACATCTCATGCTATAGGAAGGGTCTCAGGTTTGGTATAAGCATTGAGATATCACATCGCATGCTGTAGGAAGGGTCTAAGGATTGGAATGGGAAGGACTTGGATATCACATCTCATGCTATAGGTAGGCTCTCAGGTTTGGAAAGGGAAGGAGTTGGATATCACATTTCATGTTAGAGGAAGGATCTCAGGTTTGGTATTAGAGGCATTGAGATATCACATCTCATGCTATAGGAAGGGTCTCAGGATTGGAATGGGAAGGAGTTGGATATCACATCTCATGCTATAGGAAGGGTCTCAGGTTTGGTATAAGCAATGACATATCACATCTCATGCTATAGGAACAGTCTCAGGATTGGAATGGGAAGGAGTTGGATATCACATCTCAAGATATAGGAAGGGTCTCAGTATTGGAGTGGGAAGGAGTTGGATATCCCATCTCATGTTATAGGAAGGATCTCAGGATTGGAATGGGAAGGATTTGGATATCACATCTCTTGCTTTAGGAAGGGTCTCAGGTTGGAATGGGAAGGAGTTGGATATCACATCTCAAGCTATAGGAAGGGTCTCAGGTTTGGTATTAGAAGCATTGAGATATCAAGTCTCATGGTATAAAAAGGGTCTCAGAATTGGAATGGGAAGGAGTTGGGTATCACATCTCATGCTATAGGAAGGGTCTCAGGTTTGGTATAAGCATTGATATATCACATCTCATGCTATAGGAAGGGTCTCAGGATTGGAATGGGAAGGAGTTGGATATCACATCTCATGCTATAGGAAGGGTCTCAGGTTTGGTATAAGCATTGACATATCACATCTCATGCTATAGGAACGGTCTCAGGATTGGAATGGGAAGGAGTTGGATATCACATCTCAAGCTATAGGAAGGGTCTCAGTATTGGAGTGGGAAGGAGTTGGATATCCCATCTCATGTTATAGGAAGGATCTCAGGATTGGAATGGGAAAGATTTGGATATCACATCTCTTGCTTTAGGAAGGGTCTCAGGTTGGAATGGGTAGGAGTTGGATATCACATCTCAAGCTATAGGAAGGGTCTCAGGTTTGGTATTAGAAGCATTGAGATATCAAGTCTTATGGTATAAAAAGGGTCTCAGGATTGGAATGGGAAGGAGTTGTATATGACATCTCATGCCATAGGAAAGGTTTCAGGTTTAGTATAAGCATTGAGATATCCTATCTCTGCTATCGGAAGGGTCTCAGGATTGGAATGGGAAAGAGTTGGATATCCCATCTCATGTTATAGGAAGGGTCTCAGGTTTGGTATTAGAAGCATTGAGATACCAACTCTCATGCTATAGGAAGGGTCTCAGGATTGGAATCGGAAGGACTTGGATATCCCATCTCATGTTATTGGACGGGTCTCAGGTGTGGTATTAGAAACATTGAGATATCACATCTCATGCTATAGGAAGGGTCTCAGTTTGGAATGGGAAGGAGTTGGATATCACATCTCAAGCTATAGGAAGGGTCTCAGGTTTGGTATTAGAAGCATTGAGATATGAAGTCTCATGGTATAAAAAGGGTCTCAGAATTGGAATGGGAAGGAGTTGGGTATCACATCTCAAGCTATAGGAAGGGTCTCAGGATTGGAATGGGAAGGAGTTGTATATGACATCTCATGCCATAGGAAAGGTTTCAGGTTTAGTATAAGCATTGAGATATCCTATCTCTGCTATCGGAAGGGTCTCAGGATTGGAATGGGAAAGAGTTGGATATCCCATCTCATGTTATAGGAAGGGTCTCAGGTTTGGTATTAGAAGCATTGAGATACCAACTCTCATGCTATAGGAAGGGTCTCAGGATTGGAATCGGAAGGACTTGGATATCCCATCTCATGTTATTGGACGGGTCTCAGGTGTGGTATTAGAAGCATTGGGATATCACATTGCATGCTGTAGGAAGGGTCTCAGGTTTGGAATGGGAAGGAATTGGATATCACATCTCATGTCATAGGAAGGATCGCAGGTTTGCTATTAGAAGCATTGAGATATCACATCTCATGCTATAGGAAGGGTCTCAGGTTTGGAATGGGAAGGATTTGTATATCACATCTCTTGCTATAGGAAGGGTCTCAGGTTTGGTAGAAGCATTGAGATATCACATCTCATGCTATAGGAAGGGTCCCAGGATTGGAATGGGAAGGAGTAGTATATGACATCTCATGTCATAGGAAGGGTCTCAGGTTTGGTATAAGCATTGATATATCACATCTCTGCTATCGGAAGGGTCTCGGGATTGGAATGGGAAGGAGTTGGATATCCTATCTCATGTTATAGGAAGGGTCTCAGGTTTGGTATTAGAAGCATTGAGATATCACATCTCATGTTATAGGAAGGGTTTCAGGATTGGAATGGGAAGGACTTGGATATCACATCTCATGCTATAGGGAGGGTCTCAGGTTTCATATTAGAATCATTGAGATATCACATCTCATGCTATCGGAAGGGTCTCAGGATTGGAATGGGAAGAAGTTGGATATCACATCTCATGCTAAAGGAAGGGTCTCAGGCTTGGAAGGGGAAGGATTAGGACATTAAATCTCATGTTATAGGACGGGTCTCAGGTTTAGTATTAGAAGCATTGAGATATCACATCTCATGGTATTGGAAGGGTCTCAGGATTGGATTGGGAAGGAGTTGGATATCCCATCTCATGCTATAGGAAGGGTCTCAGGTTTGGTATTAGAAGCATTGAGATATCGCATCTCATGCTATAGGAAGGGTCTCAGGTTTTGTATTAGAAGCATTGAGATATCAAGTCTCATGGTATAGGAAGGGTCTTAGAATTGGAATGGGAAGGAGTTGGATATCACATCCCAAGCTATAGGAAGGGTCTCAGGATTGGAATGGGAAGGAGTTTGATATCACATCTCATGCCATAATATGGGTCTCAGGTTTGGTAGAAGCATTGAGATATCACATCTCATGCTATCTGAAGGGTCTCAGGATTGGATTTGGATGGAGTTGGATATCCCATCTCATGCTATAGGAAGGGTCTCAGGTTGGAATGGGAAGGAGTTGGATATCACATCTCATGTTATAGGAAGGGTCTCAGGATTGGAATGGGAAGGACTTGGATATCACATCTCATGCTATAGGAAGGCTCTGAGGTTTGGAAAGGGAAGGAGTTGGATATCACATTTCATGTTAGAGGAAGGATCTCAGGTTTGGTATTAGAGGCATTGAGATATCACATCTCATGCTATCGGAAGGGTCTCAAGATTGGAATGGGAAGGAGTTGGATATCACATCTCATGCTATAGGAAGGCTCTCAGGTTTGGAAAGGGAAGGAGTTGGATATCACATTTCATGTTAGAGGAAGGATCTCAGGTTTGGTATTAGAGGCATTGAGATATCACATCTCATGCTATCGGAAGGGTCTCAGGTTTGGAACTGGAAGGAGTTGGATATCACATCTCATGTTAAGGGAAGTGTCTCAGGTTTGGTATAAGCATTGAGATATCACATCTCTGCTATCGGAAGTGTCTCAGGATTGGAATGGGAAGGAGTTGGATATCCCATCTCATGTTATAGGACGGGTCTCAGGTTTGGTATTAGAATCATTGAGATATCACATTGCATGCTGTAGGAAGGGTCTAAGGATTGGAATGGGAAGGACTTGGATATCACATCTCATGCTATAGGTAGGCTCTCAGGTTTGGAAAGGGAAGGAGTTGGATATCACATTTCATGTTAGAGGAAGGATCTCAGGTTTGGTATTAGAGGCATTGAGATATCACATCTCATGCTATCGGATGGGACCCAGGATTGGAATGGGAAGGAGTTGGATATCACATCTCATGCTATAGGAAGGGTCTCAGGTTTGGAACTGGAAGGAGTTGGATATCACATCTCATGTTAAGGGAAGTGTCTCAGGTTTGGTATAAGCATTGAGATATCACATCTCTGCTATCGGAAGTGTCTCAGGATTGGAATGGGAAGGAGTTGGATATCCCATCTCATGTTATAGGACGGGTCTCAGGTTTGGTATTAGAATCATTAAGATATAACATTGCATGCTGTAGGAAGGGTCTAAGGATTGGAATGGGAAGGACTTGGATATCACATCTCATGCTATAGGTAGGCTCTCAGGTTTGGAAAGGGAAGGAGTTGGATATCACATTTCATGTTAGAGGAAGGATCTCAGGTTTGGTATTAGAGGCATTGAGATATCACATCTCATGCTATAGGAAGGGTCTCAGGATTGGAATGGGAAGGAGTTGGATATCACATCTCATGCTATAGGAAGGGTCTCAGGTTTGGTATAAGCATTGAGATATCATATTGCATGCTGTAGGAGGGGTCTAAGGATTGGAATGGGAAGGACTTGGATATCACATCTCATGCTATAGGTAGGCTCTCAGGTTTGGAAAGGGAAGGAGTTGGATATCACATTTCATGTTAGAGGAAGGATCTCAGGTTTGGTATTAGAGGCTTTGAGATATCACATCTCATGCTATAGGAAGGGTCTCAGGATTGGAATGGGAAGGAGTTGGATATCACATCTCAGGCTATAGGAAGTGTCTCAGGTTTGGTATAAGCATTGAGATATCACATCTCATGCTATAGGAAGGGTCTCAGGATTGGAATGGGAAGGATTTGGATATCACATCTCATGCTAAAGGATGGGTCTCAGGTTTTTTATTAGAAACATTGAGATATCACATCTCATGCCATAGGAAGGGTTTCAGGATTGGAATGGGAAGGATTTGGATATCACATCTCATGCTAAAGGAAGGGTCTCAGGTTTGGAAGGGGAAGGATTTGGATATCATATCTCATGTTATAGGACGGGTCCCAGGTTTGGTATTAGAAGCATTGAGATATCACATCTCATGGTATAGGAAGGGTCTCAGGATTGGAATGGGAAGGAGTTGGATATCACATCTCATCCAATAGGAAGGGTCTCAGGTTTGGAATGGGAAGGAATTGGATATCACATCTCATGTTATAGGAAGGATCTCAGGATTGGAATGGGAAGGATTTGGATATCACATCTCATGCCATAGGAAAGGTCTCAGGTTTGGTATAAGCATTGAGATATCACATCTCTGCTATCGGAAGGGTCTCAGGATTGGAATGGGAAGGAGTTGGATATCCCATCTCATGTTATAGGACGGGTCTCAGGTTTGGTATTAGAATCATTGAGATATCACATTGCATGCTGTAGGAAGGGTCTAAGGATTGGAATGGGAAGGACTTGGATATCACATCTCATGCTATAGGTAGGCTCTCAGGTTTGGAAAGGGAAGGAGTTGGATATCACATTTCATGTTAGAGGAAGGATCTCAGGTTTGGTATTAGAGGCATTGAAATATCACATCTCATGCTATAGGAAGGGTCTCAGGATTGGAATGGGAAGGAGTTGGATATCACATCTCATGCTATAGGAAGGGTCTCAGGTTTGGTATAAGCATTAACATATCACATCATATGCTATATGAACGGTCTCAGGATTGGAATGGGAAGGAGTTGGATATCACATCTCAAGCTATAGGAAGGGTCTCAGTATTGGAGTGGGAAGGAGTTGGATATCCCATCTCATGTTATAGGAAGGATCTCAGGGTTGGAATGGGAAGGATTTGGATATCACATCTCTTGCTTTAGGAAGGGTCTCAGGTTTTTTATTAGAAACATTGAGATATCACATCTCATGCTATAGGAAGGGTCTCAGGTTGGAATGGGAAGGAGTTGGATATCACATCTCAAGCTATAGGAAGGGTCTCAGGTTTGGTATTAGAAGCATTGAGATATCAAGTCTCATGGTATAAAAAGGGTCTCAGAATTGGAATGGGAAGGAGTTGGGTATCACATCTCAAGCTATAGGAAGGGTCTTAGGATTGGAATGGGAAGGAGTTGTATATGACATCTCATGCCATAGGAAAGGTTTCAGGTTTAGTATAAGCATTGAGATATCCTATCTCTGCTATCGGAAGGGTCTCAGGATTGGAATGGGAAAGAGTTGGATATCCCATCTCATGTTATAGGAAGGGTCTCAGGTGTGGTATTAGAAGCATTGACATACCAACTCTCATGCTATAGGAAGGGTCTCAGGATTGGAATCGGAAGGACTTGGATATCCCATCTCATGTTATTGGACGGGTCTCAGGTGTGGTATTAGAAGCATTGGGATATCACATCGCATGCTGTAGGAAGGGTCTCAGGTTTGGAATGGGAAGGAATTGGATATCACATCTCATGTCATAGGAAGGATCTCAGGTTTGCTATTAGAAGCATTGAGATATCACATCTCATGCTATAGGAAGGGTCTCAGGTTTGGAATGGGAAGGATTTGTATATCACATCTCTTGCTATAGGAAGGGCCTCAGGTTTGGTATGAAAAACATTGAGATATCACATCTCATGGTATAGGAAGGATCCCAGGATTGGAATAGGAAGGAGTTGGATATCACATCTCATGTTATAGGAAGGATATCAGGTTTGGTATTAGAAGCATTGAGATATCACATCTCATGCTATAGGAAGGGTCTCAGGATTGGAATGGGAAGGAGTTGGATATCACATCTCATGCTATAGGAAGGGTCTCAGGTTTGGTAGAAGCATTGAGATATCACATCTCATGCTATAGGAAGGGTCTCGGGATTGTAATGGGAAGGAGAAGTATATGACATCTCAGGCCATAGGAAGGGTCTCAGGTTTGGTATAAGCATTGAGATATCACATCTCTGCTATCGGAAGGGTCTCGGGATTGGAACGGGAAGGAGTTGGATAACCCATCTCATGCTATAGGGAGGGTCTCAGGTTTCATATTAGAAGCATTGAGATATCACATCTCTGCTATCGGAAGGGTCTCAGGATTGGAATGGGAAGGAGTTGGATATACCATCTCATGTTATAGGAAGGGTCTCCGGTTTGGTATTAGAAGCATTGAGATATCACATCCCATGCTATAGGAAGGGTCTCAGGATTGGAATGGGAAGGACCTGGATATCCCATCTCATGTTATTGGATGGGTCTCAGGTGTGGTATTAGAAGCATTGAGATATTCACATCGCATGCTGTAGGAAGGGTCTCAGGTTTGGAATGGAAAGGAATTGGATAGCACATCTCATGTCATAGGAAGGATCTCAGGTTTGCTATTAGAAGCATTGAGATATCACATCTCATGCTATAGGAATGGTCTCAGGATTGGAATGAGAAGGAGTTGGATATTACATTCTTGCTATAGGATGGGTCTCAGGTTTGGAATGGGAAGGAGTTGGATATCACATATGCTATAGGAAGGGCCTCAGGTTTGGAATGAGAAGGAGTTGGATATCACATCTCATGCTTTAAGACGGGTCTCAGTTTTGGTTTTAGAAGCATTGAGATATCACATCTCATGCTATAGGAAGGGTCTCAGGTTTGGTATTACAAGCATTGTGATATCACAGCTCATGCTATAGGAAGGGTCTCTGGTTTGGAATGGGAAGGATTTGTATATCACAACTCATGCCATAGGAAGGGTCTCAGGTTTCGTATAAGCATTGAGATATCACATCTCTGCTATCAGAAGGATCTCAGGATTGGAATGGGAAGGACTTAGATATCACATCTCATGCTATAAGGAGGGTCTCAGTTTTGATATTAGAAGCATTGAGATATCACATCTCATGCTATCGGAAGGGTCTCAGGATTGGAATGGGAAGGAGCTGGATATCACATCTCATGCTAAAGGAAGGGTCTCAGTTTTGGAAGGGGAAGGATTTGGATATCACATCTCATGTTATAGGACGGGTCTCAGGTTTGGTATTAGAAGCATTGAGATTTCACACCTCATGGTATAGGAAGGGTTTCCGGATTGGAATGGGGAGGAGTTGGATATCATATCTCATGCTATAGGAAGGGTCTCAGGATTGGAATGGGAAGGAGTGTGATATCAAATCTCATGCCATAGGAAGGGTCTCAGGTTTGGTATTAGAAGCATTGAGATATCACATCTCATGCTATAGAAAGTGTCTGAGGATTGGAATGGGAAGGAGTTGGATATCACATCTCATGCTATAGGAAGGGTCTCAGGTTTGGTAGAAGCATTGAGATATCACATCTCATGCTATAGGAAGAGTCTCAGGATTGGAATGGGAAGGAGTTGGATATCACGTCTCATGTTATAGGAAAGGTCTCAGGTTTGGTAGTAGAAACATTGAGATATCACATCTCATGCCATAGGAAGGGTCTCAGGAGTGGAATCGGCAGGAGTTGGATATCACATCTCATGTTATAGGAAGTGTCTCAGGTTTGGTATTAGAAGCACTGAGATCTCAAATCCCATGCTAAATGAAGGGACGAAGGATTGGAATGGGAAGGAGTTGGATATCACATCTCATGGTATAGGAACGGTCCGACTTTGGTATTAGAAGCATTGAGATATCACATCTCATGGAAGGGGTTCAGAATTAGAATGGGAAGGAGGTGGATATCATCTCGTGTTATAGGAAAGATCCCAGGTTTGGTAATAAGAGCATTGAGATATCACATCTCATGCTATAGGAAGGGCCTCATGATTGGAATGCGAAGGAGTTGGATATCACATCTCATGTTATAGGAAGGGACTCAGGTTTGGTATTAGAAGCACTGAGATATCAGATCTCATCCTTTAGGAAGGGACTCAAGTTTGGTATTTGAAGGAGTGAGATAATAAATCTCATCCTATCGTAAGGGTCTCAGGATTGGAATGGGAAGGAGTTGAATATCACATCTCATGCTATAGGGAGGGTCTCAGGACTGGAATGGGAAGGAGTTGGATATCACATCTCATGCTATAGGGAGGGTCTCAGGATTGGATTGGGAAGGAGTTGGATATCACATCTCATGTTATAGGAAGGGTCTCAGGATTGGAATGGGAAGGAGTTGGATATCACATCTCATGCTATTGGAAGGGTCTCAGGATTGGAATGGGAAGGAGTTGGATATCACATTTCATGCTTTAGGAAGGGTCTCAGGATTGGAATGGGAGGGAGTTGGATATCACATCTCATGCCATAGGAAGGTCTCAGGTATGGTAGAAGCATTAAGATATCACATCTCATGCTATCGGAAGGGTCTCAGGATTGGATTGGGAAGGAGTTGGATATCACATCTCATGCTATAGGGAGGGTCTCAGGTTTGATATTAGAAGCATTGAAATATCACATCTAATGCTATCGGAAGGGTCTCAGGATTGGATTGGGAAGGAGCTGGATATCACATCATGCAATAGGAAAGGTCTCAGGTTTGGAATGGGAAGGGTTTGGATATCACATCTCTTGCAATAGTAAGGGTCTCAGGTCTGGTATTAGAAACATTGAGATATCACATCTCATGGTATAGGAAGGGTCTCAGGATTGGAATGGGAAGGAGTTGGATATCATCTCATGCTATAGGAAGGGTCTCAGGATTGGAATGGGAAGGTGTTGGATATCACTTCTTATCCTGTAGGAAGGGTCTCAGGTTTGGAATGGGAAGCATTTGGATATCACATCTCTTGCAATAGGAATGATCCAAGGTTTGGTATTAAGAGCCTTGAGATATCACATCTCATGCTATAGGAAGGGTCTCAGGATTGGAATGGGAAGGAGTTGGATATCACATCTCATGCTATAGGAAGGGTCTCAGGTTTGGTAGAAGCATTGAGATATCACATCTCATGCTATAGCAAGGGCCTCATGATTGAAATGGGAAGGAGTTGGATATCACATCTCTTGCAATAGGAAGGGTCTCAGGTTTGTTATTAGAAACATTGAGATATCACATCTCATGCCATAGGAAGGGTCTCAGGAGTGGAATCGGCAGGAGTTGGATATCACATCTCATGTTATAGGAAGTGTCTCAGGTTCGGTATTAGAAGCACTGAGATCTCAAATCCCATGCTAAATGAAGGGACGCAGGATTGGAATGGGAAGGAGTTGGATATCACATCTCATGGTGTAGGAACGGTCCGACTTTGGTATTAGAAGCAGTGAGATATCACATCTCATGGAAGGGGTTCAGGATTGGAAGGGGAAGGAGGTGGATATCATCTCGTGTTATAGGAATGATCCCAGGTTTGGTAATAAGAGCATTGAGATATCACATCTCATGCTATAGGAAGGGCCTCATGATTGGAATGGGAAGGAGTTGGATATCACATCTCATGTTATAGGAAGGGACTCAGGTTTGGTATTACAACCTGAGAGCCTTCCTATAGCATGATATGTGATATCCAAGTCCTTCCCATTCCAATCCTGAGACCCTTCCTATAACATGAGATGTGATATCCAACTCCTTCCCATTCCAACCTGAGACCCTTCCTATAGCATGAGATGGGATATCCAACTCCTTCCAAATCCAATCCCGATACCCTTCCGATAACATGAGATGTGATATCCCAATGCTTCTACCAAACCTAAGACCCATACTATGGCATGAGATGTGATATCAAACTCCTTCCCATTCTAATCCTGAGACCCTTCCTATAGCTTGAGATGTGATATCCAACTCCTTCCCATTCCAATTCTGAGACCCTTCCTATACCATGAGACTTGATATCTTAATGCTTCTAATACCAAACCTGAGACCCGTCCTATAACATATGTGATATCCAAATCCTTCCCCTTCCAAACCTTAGACCCTTCCTTTATCATGAGATGTGATATCCAACTCCTTCCCATTCCAATCTTGAGACCCTTCCGATATCATGAAATGTGATACCTCAATGCTTCTAATATCAAACTTGAGACCCTCCCTATAGCAAGAGATGTGATATCCAAGTCCTTCCCATTCCAATCCTGAGACCCTTCCTATAGCATGAGATGTGATATCTCAATGCTTCTAATACCAAACCTGAGACCCTTCCTATAACATGAGATGGGAATATCCAACTCCTTCCCATTCCAATCCTGAGACCCTTCCGATAGCAGAGATGTGATATCTCAATGCTTATACCAAACCTGAGATCCTTCCTATAACATGAGATGTGATATCCAACTCCTTCCCATTCCAATCCTGAGACACTTCCTATAGCATGAGATGTGATATCTCATGTGATAGCACCCAAGTCCTTCCCATTCCAATCCTGATTCCCTTTCGATAGCAGAGATGTGATATCTCAATGTTTATACCAAACCTGAGACCCTCCCTACGGCATGAGATGTCATATACAACTCCTTCCCATTCCAATCCTGAGACCCTTCCTATAGCATGAGATGTGATGTCTCAAAGCTTCTAATACCAAACCTGAGATCCTTCCTATAACATGAGATGTGATATCCAACTCCTTCCATTCCAATCCTGAGACCCTTCCTATAGCCTGAGATGTGATATCTCAATGCCTCTAATACCAAACCTGAGATCCTTCCTCTAACATGAAATGTGATATCCAACTCCTTCACTTTCCAAACCTGAGAGCCTATCTATAGCATGAGATGTGATATCTCAATGCCTCTAATACCAAACCTGAGATCCTTCCTCTAACATGAAATGTGATATCCAACTCCTTCACTTTCCAAACCTGAGAGCCTATCTATAGCATGAGATGTGATATCCAAGACCTTCCCATTCCAATCCTTAGACCCTTCCTACAGCATGCAATATGATATCTCAATGATTTTAATAAAAAACCTGAGACCCGTCCTATAACATGAGATGGGATATCCAACTCCTTCCCATTCCAATCCTGAGACACTTCCGATAGCAGAGATGTGATATCTCAATGTTTATACCAAACCTGAGACCCTTCCTATAACGAGATGTGATATCCAACTCCTTCCCGTTCCAAACCTGAGACCCTTCCTTTAGCATGAGATGTGATATCCAGCTCCTTCCCATTCCAATCCTGAGACACTTCCGATAGCATGAGATGTGATATCTCAATGCTTCTAATATCAAAACTGAGACCCTCCCTATAGCATGATATGTGATATCTAAGTCCTTCCCATTCAATCCTGAGACCCTTCCTATAGCATGAGATGTGATATCTCAATGCTTATCCTTGATTCCTGTAGTAAATTGATTTCCTTTGCAGGCCGACTCCTGTCACGAATGCCTTGTCTGCATGCATTCTCTCCTGGCCATTCTCTCACCGTGGCTATTTGCCTACCCCCTTCCTCTCTCAGTGGATGGACTTCTCCATCCTAGCCTCCTACCACTCAACTCCGCCTACTTGGAGAATTCAACATGAACCTGTATGCTTCCTGACCTGGACTTTTACGAGATCTGCAACTCTTCATGTCGCTGGCCCTACACACTGCAGGGAATACTCAGGATTTTCTGATCTCAGACCTCCCCCTCTGTAACCCTCTCAACAATCCTCTCCCGTGGTGATCAAGTTCTCATCTCCAAAGAAGGCTAACTGCCAGCTGTTCCTCCTCAGAGGAGTTCTCCCTTTCTGTCCCTGCTCCCTGCACCGTTTCGCGTTGCAAACACTCGCTTCCCTGCTCTCTGGTTCAGACGCCTTTCCTTCTCAGAGGCCTTCTTCCTTTCTGCCCTTTTCGCGTTGCAAGTACTCGCTTCCCAGCTCTCTGGTTTAGACGCGTGTTCCCTGCCTTCTCTCCTCTTCCCGCTGCCTTCAAATCAAAAAATGAGCTCCAAAAGATACACAGTGCTCAGAATGCTCTATAACACCCATTATTCAACATATAGCCGTAACCCGCTAGACGTATTGAAACGTGCTGTAAACTAGCAAAAACAGCTAGAAAATGTACTTTCCTCGTGTTTTTGTAAATGCTAATTCTGATGGGTTCCCATGTATGTACTGTCCGTGCGTTTGTTGTCGAATCCTGAAGTTTTTAACCACTGTTCTCCCATACAAGGGGGGGGAGTCAACGTCTACTGCTGTTCACAGGCTGAATGTATACGGCTGAAATCTTCAAGGCATTATCAGCTTTCCTGACTGTTTTGGAACGTGTATTTGTCATCTGTTAATGCAGTCGCCCTGTGTTCATCGTCCCTTCTACTTTACAGGCTGCACTCCCCTGGTGATCACATTCTCCTCTCCAGAGCAGGCTGACTACCAGCTGCTCCTCCTCATAGGCGTCCATCCTTTCTGTCCCTGCTCCCTGCACCGTTTCGCGTTGCATGTACTCGCTTCCCAGCTCTCTGGTTTAGATGCGTGTTCCCTGCCTTCTCTCCTCTTCCTACAGCCTTCCAATGAGCTCCACAAGATACAGTGTTCAGAATGCTTTATAACTCCCATTATTCAACATATAGCTGTAACCCGCTAGACGTATTGAAACGTGCTAAAAACGAGCAGAAACAGTTAGAAAATGTACATTCCTCGCATGAGAAATGATATCCAAATCCTTCCCCTTCCAAACCCGAGACCCTTCCTTTAGCATGAGATGTGATATCCAAATCCTTCCCATTTCAATCTTGAGACCCTTCCTATAACATGAGATGTGATATCCAACTCCTACCCATTCCAACCTGAGACCCTTCCTATAGCATGAGAAGGGATATCCAATTCCTTCCCAATCCAATCCTTAGACCCTTCCGATAGCAGAGATGTGATATCTCAATGCTTATACCAAACCTGAGACCCTTCCTTTAGCATGAGATGTGATATCCAAATCCTTCACATTCCAATCCTGAGACCCTTCCTATAGCATGAGATGTGATATCTCAATGCTTCTAATACAAAACCTGAGATCCTTCCTATAACATGAGATGTGATATCCAAGTCCTTCCCATTCCAATCCTGAGACCCTTCATATAACATGAGATGTGATATCCAACTCCTTCTATTCCAACCTGAGACCCTTCCTATAACATGAGACGTGATATCCAACTCCTTCCCAATCCAATCCTTAGACCCTTCCGATAGCAGAGATGTGATATCTCAATGCTTATACCAAACCTGAGACCCTTCCTATGGCATGAGATGTGATATCCAACTCCTTGCCATTCAAATCCTGAGACCCTTCCTATAGCATGAGAAGGGATATCCAACTCCTTCCCAATCCAATCCTGAGACCCTTCCGATAGCAGAGACGTGATATCTCAATGCTTCTACCAAACCTGAGACCCTTCCTTTAGCATGAGATGTGATATCCAAATCCTTCATATTCCAATCCTGAGACCCTTCCTATAGCATGAGATGTGATATCTCAATGCTTCTAATACCAAACCTGAGATCCTTCCTATAACATGAGATGTGATATCCAACTCCTTCCCATTCCAATCCTGAGACCCTTCCTATAGCATGAGATATATCTCAATACTTCTAATACCAAACGTGAGATCCTTCCGATAACATGAGATGTGATATCCAAATCCTTCCCCTTCCAAACCTGAGACCCTCCCTTTAGCATGAGATGTGAGATCCAACTCCTTCCCATTCCAATCCTGAGACCCTTCTGATAGCATGAGATGTGATATCTCAATGCTTCTAATACCAAACCTGAGATCCTTCCGAAAGCATGAGATGTGATATTTCAATGCTTCTAATACCAAACCTGAGATCCTTCCTATAACATGAGATGCGATATCCAACTCCTTCCCATTCCATTCCTGAGACCCTTCTGATAGCATGAGATGTGATATCTCAATGCCTCTAATACCAAACCTGAGATCCTACCTCTAACATGAAATGTGATATCCAACTCTTTCCCCTTCCAAACCTGAGCGCCTTCCTATAGCATGAGATGTGATATCCAAGTCCTTCCCATTCCAATCCTGAGACCCTTCCTATAGCTTGAGATGTGATATCCAACTCCTTCCCATTCCAATTCTGAGACCCTTCCTATACTCTGAGACTTGATATCTCAATGCTTCTAATACCAAACCTGAGACCCGTAATATAACATGAGATGTGATATCCAAATCCTTCCCCTTCCAAACCTTAGACCCTTCCTTTATCATGAGATGTGATATCCAACTCCTTCCCATTCCAATCCTGAGACCCTTCCGATATCATGAGATGTGATATCTCAAAGCTTCTAATATCAAACTTGAGACCCTCCCTATAGCATGAGATGTGATATCCAAGTCCTTCCCATTCCAATCCTGAGACCCTTCCTATAGCATGAGATGTGATATCTCAATGCTTCTAATACCAAACCTGAGACCCTTCCTATAACATGAGATGGGAATATCCAACTCCTTCCCATTCCAATCCTGAGACCCTTCCGATAGCAGAGATGTGATATCTCAATGCTTATACCAAACCTGAGACCCTTCCTATGGCATGAGATGTGATATCCAACTCCTTGCCATTCAAATCCTGAGACCCTTCCTATAGCATGAGAAGGGATATCCAACTCCTTCCCAATCCAATCCTGAGACCCTTCCGATAGCATGAGATGTGATATCTCAATAACAGGAGATACGTCCTATAACATGAGATATGATATCCAAATCCTTCCCCTTCCAAACCTGAGACCCTTCCTTTAGCATGAGATGTGATATCCAAATCCTTCCCATTTCAATCTTGAGACCCTTCCTATAACATGAGATGTGATATCCAACTCCTACCCATTCCAACCTGAGACCCTTCCTATAGCATGAGAAGGGATATCCAATTCCTTCCCAATCCAATCCTTAGACCCTTCCGATAGCAGAGGTGTGATATCTCAATGCTTATACCAAACCTGAGACCCTTCCTTTAGCATGAGATGTGATATCCAAATCCTTCACATTCCAATCCTGAGACCCTTCCTATAGCATGAGATGTGATATCTCAATGCTTCTAATACAAAACCTGAGATCCTTCCTATAACATGAGATGTGATATCCAAGTCCTTCCCATTCCAATCCTGAGACCCTTCCTATAACATGAGATGTGATATCCAACTCCTTCTATTCCAACCTGAGACCCTTCCTATAACATGAGACGTGATATCCAACTCCTTCCCAATCCAATCCTTAGACCCTTCCGATAGCAGAGATGTGATATCTCAATGCTTATACCAAACCTGATGACCCTTCCTATGGCATTAGATGTGATATCCAACTCCTTCCCATTCCAATCCTGAGTTCCTTCCTATAGCATGAGATGTGATATCTCAATGCTTCTATCAAACCTGATACCCTTCCTTTAGCATGAGATGTGATATTCAACTCCTTCCCATTCCAATCCTGAGACCCTTCCTATAACATGAGACGTGATATCCAACTCCTTCCCATTCCAATCCTGAGACACCTCCTATAGCAAGAGATGTGATATCCAATTCCTTCCCATTCCAATCCTGAGACCCTTTCTATAACGAGATGTGATATCCAACTCCTTCCCATTCCAACCTGAGACCCTTCCTGTAGCATGAGAAGGGAGATCCAAATCCTTCCCATTCCAATCCTGAGACCCTTCCTATACCATGAGATGTGATATCTCAATGCTTCTAATACCAAACCTGGGACCCGTCCTATAACATGAGATACGTCCTATAACATGAGATATGATATCCAAATCCTTCCCCTTCCAAACCTGAGACCCTTCCTTTAGCATGAGATGTGATATCCAAATCCTTCCCATTCCAATACTGAAACCCTTCCTATAGCATGAGATGTCATATCACAATGTTTCTAATAGAAAACCTGAGACCCTTCCTATAGCAAGAGATGTGATATCCAAATCCTTCCCATTTCAATCTTGAGACCCTTCCTATAACATGAGATGTGATATCCAACTCCTACCCATTCCAACCTGAGACCCTTCCTATAGCATGAGAAGGGATATCCAATTCCTTCCCAATCCAATACTTAGACCCTTCCGATAGCAGAGATGTGATATCTCAATGCTTCTAATACAAAACCTGAGATCCTTCCTATAACATGAGATGTGATATCCAAGTCCTTCCCATTCCAATCCTGAGACCCTTCCTATAACATGACATGTGATATCCAACTCCTTCTATTCCAACCTGAGACCCTTCCTATAGCATGAGATGGGATATCCAACTCCTTCCAAATCCAATCCTGATACCCTTCTGATAGCATGAGATGTGATATCCCAATGCTTCTACAAAACCTGAGACCCATACCATGGCATGAGATGTGATATCAAACTCCCGTCCTATACCATGAGACTTGATATCTCAATGCTTCTAATACCAAACCTGAGACCGGTCCACTAACATGAGATGTGATATCCAAATCCTTCCCCTTCCAAACCTTAGACCCTTCCTTTATCATGAGATGTGATATCCAAGTCCTTCCCATTCCGTTCCTGAGACCCTTCCTGTAGCATGAGATGTGATATCTCAATGCTTCTAATACCAAACCTGAGACCCTTCCTATAACATGAGATGTGATATCCAAATCCTTCCCATTCCAATCCTGAGACCCTTCCGATAGCAGAGATGTGATATCTCAATGCTTATACCAAACCTGAGACCCTTCCGATAGCATGAGATGTGATATCTCAATGCTTCTAATACCAAACCTCAGATCCTTCCAATCACATGAGATGTGATGTCCAAATCCTTCCCCTTCCAAACCTTAGACCCTTCCTTTATCATGAGATGTGATATCCAACTCCTTCCCATTCCAATCCTGAGACCCTTCCGATATCATGAGATGTGATATCTCAAAGCTTCTAATATCAAACTTGAGACCCTCCCTATAGCATGAGATGTGATATCCAAGTCCTTCCCATTCCAATCCTGAGACCCTTCCTATAGCATGAGATGTGATATCTCAATGCTTCTAATACCAAACCTGAGACCCTTCCTATAACATGAGATGGGAATATCCAACTCCTTCCCATTCCAATCCTGAGACCCTTCCGATAGCAGAGATGTGATATCTCAATGCTTATACCAAACCTGAGACCCTTCCTATGGCATGAGATGTGATATCCAACTCCTTGCCATTCAAATCCTGAGACCCTTCCTATAGCATGAGAAGGGATATCCAACTCCTTCCCAATCCAATCCTGAGACCCTTCCGATAGCATGAGATGTGATATCTCAATAACAGGAGATACGTCCTATAACATGAGATATGATATCCAAATCCTTCCCCTTCCAAACCTGAGACCCTTCCTTTAGCATGAGATGTGATATCCAAATCCTTCCCATTTCAATCTTGAGACCCTTCCTATAACATGAGATGTGATATCCAACTCCTACCCATTCCTACCTGAGACCCTTCCTATAGCATGAGAAGGGATATCCAATTCCTTCCCAATCCAATCCTTAGACCCTTCCGATAGCAGAGATGTGATATCTCAATGCTTATACCAAACCTGAGACCCTTCCTTTAGCATGAGATGTGATATCCAAATCCTTCACATTCCAATCCTGAGACCCTTCCTATAGCATGAGATGTGATATCTCAATGCTTCTAATACAAAACCTGAGATCCTTCCTATAACATGAGATGTGATATCCAAGTCCTTCCCATTCCAATCCTGAGACCCTTCCTATAACATGAGATGTGATATCCAACTCCTTCTATTCCAACCTGAGACCCTTCCTATAACATGAGACGTGATATCCAACTCCTTCCCAATCCAATCCTTAGACCCTTCCGATAGCAGAGATGTGATATCTCAATGCTTATACCAAACCTGATGACCCTTCCTATGGCATTAGATGTGATATCCAACTCCTTCCCATTCCAATCCTGAGTTCCTTCCTATAGCATGAGATGTGATATCTCAATGCTTCTATCAAACCTGATACCCTTCCTTTAGCATGAGATGTGATATTCAACTCCTTCCCATTCCAATCCTGAGACCCTTCCTATAACATGAGACGTGATATCCAACTCCTTCCCATTCCAATCTGAGACACCTCCTATAGCAAGAGATGTGATATCCAATTCCTTCCCATTCCAATCCTGAGACCCTTTATATAACGAGATGTGATATCCAACTCCTTCCCATTCCAACCTGAGACCCTTCCTGTAGCATGAGAAGGGAGATCCAAATCCTTCCCATTCCAATCCTGAGACCCTTCCTATACCATGAGATGTGATATCTCAATGCTTCTAATACCAAACCTGGGACCCGTCCTATAACATGAGATACGTCCTATAACATGAGATATGATATCCAAATCCTTCCCCTTCCAAACCTGAGACCCTTCCTTTAGCATGAGATGTGATATCCAAATCCTTCCCATTCCAATACTGAAACCCTTCCTATAGCATGAGATGTCATATCACAATGTTTCTAATAGAAAACCTGAGACCCTTCCTATAGCAAGAGATGTGATATCCAAATCCTTCCCATTTCAATCTTGAGACCCTTCCTATAACATGAGATGTGATATCCAACTCCTACCCATTCCAACCTGAGACCCTTCCTATAGCATGAGAAGGGATATCCAATTCCTTCCCAATCCAATACTTAGACCCTTCCGATAGCAGAGATGTGATATCTCAATGCTTCTAATACAAAACCTGAGATCCTTCCTATAACATGAGATGTGATATCCAAGTCCTTCCCATTCCAATCCTGAGACCCTTCCTATAGCATGAGATATGATATCTCAATACTTCTAATACCAAACGTGAGATCCTTCCGATAACATGAGATGTGATATCCAAATCCTTCCCCTTCCAAACCTGAGACCCTCCCTTTAGCATGAGATGTGAGATCCAACTCCTTCCCATTCCAATCCTGAGACCCTTCTGATAGCATGAGATGTGATATCTCAATGCTTCTAATACCAAACCTGAGATCCTTCCGAAAGCATGAGATGTGATATCTCAATGCTTCTAATACCAAACCTGAGATCCTTCCTATAACATGAGATGTGATATCCAACTCCTTCCCATTCCATTCCTGAGACCCTTCTGATAGCATGAGATGTGATATCTCAATGCCTCTAATACCAAACCTGAGATCCTACCTCTAACATGAAATGTGATATCCAACTCTTTCCCCTTCCAAACCTGAGCGCCTTCCTATAGCATGAGATGTGATATCCAAGTCCTTCCCATTCCAATCCTGAGACCCTTCCTATAGCTTGAGATGTGATATCCAACTCCTTCCCATTCCAATTCTGAGACCCTTCCTATACTCTGAGACTTGATATCTCAATGCTTCTAATACCAAACCTGAGACCCGTAATATAACATGAGATGTGATATCCAAATCCTTCCCCTTCCAAACCTTAGACCCTTCCTTTATCATGAGATGTGATATCCAACTCCTTCCCATTCCAATCCTGAGACCCTTCCGATATCATGAGATGTGATATCTCAAAGCTTCTAATATCAAACTTGAGACCCTCCCTATAGCATGAGATGTGATATCCAAGTCCTTCCCATTCCAATCCTGAGACCCTTCCTATAGCATGAGATGTGATATCTCAATGCTTCTAATACCAAACCTGAGACCCTTCCTATAACATGAGATGGGAATATCCAACTCCTTCCCATTCCAATCCTGAGACCCTTCCGATAGCAGAGATGTGATATCTCAATGCTTATACCAAACCTGAGACCCTTCCTATGGCATGAGATGTGATATCCAACTCCTTGCCATTCAAATCCTGAGACCCTTCCTATAGCATGAGAAGGGATATCCAACTCCTTCCCAATCCAATCCTGAGACCCTTCCGATAGCATGAGATGTGATATCTCAATAACAGGAGATACGTCCTATAACATGAGATATGATATCCAAATCCTTCCCCTTCCAAACCTGAGACCCTTCCTTTAGCATGAGATGTGATATCCAAATCCTTCCCATTTCAATCTTGAGACCCTTCCTATAACATGAGATGTGATATCCAACTCCTACCCATTCCAACCTGAGACCCTTCCTATAGCATGAGAAGGGATATCCAATTCCTTCCCAATCCAATCCTTAGACCCTTCCGATAGCAGAGGTGTGATATCTCAATGCTTATACCAAACCTGAGACCCTTCCTTTAGCATGAGATGTGATATCCAAATCCTTCACATTCCAATCCTGAGACCCTTCCTATAGCATGAGATGTGATATCTCAATGCTTCTAATACAAAACCTGAGATCCTTCCTATAACATGAGATGTGATATCCAAGTCCTTCCCATTCCAATCCTGAGACCCTTCCTATAACATGAGATGTGATATCCAACTCCTTCTATTCCAACCTGAGACCCTTCCTATAACATGAGACGTGATATCCAACTCCTTCCCAATCCAATCCTTAGACCCTTCCGATAGCAGAGATGTGATATCTCAATGCTTATACCAAACCTGATGACCCTTCCTATGGCATTAGATGTGATATCCAACTCCTTCCCATTCCAATCCTGAGTTCCTTCCTATAGCATGAGATGTGATATCTCAATGCTTCTATCAAACCTGATACCCTTCCTTTAGCATGAGATGTGATATTCAACTCCTTCCCATTCCAATCCTGAGACCCTTCCTATAACATGAGACGTGATATCCAACTCCTTCCCATTCCAATCCTGAGACACCTCCTATAGCAAGAGATGTGATATCCAATTCCTTCCCATTCCAATCCTGAGACCCTTTCTATAACGAGATGTGATATCCAACTCCTTCCCATTCCAACCTGAGACCCTTCCTGTAGCATGAGAAGGGAGATCCAAATCCTTCCCATTCCAATCCTGAGACCCTTCCTATACCATGAGATGTGATATCTCAATGCTTCTAATACCAAACCTGGGACCCGTCCTATAACATGAGATACGTCCTATAACATGAGATATGATATCCAAATCCTTCCCCTTCCAAACCTGAGACCCTTCCTTTAGCATGAGATGTGATATCCAAATCCTTCCCATTCCAATACTGAAACCCTTCCTATAGCATGAGATGTCATATCACAATGTTTCTAATAGAAAACCTGAGACCCTTCCTATAGCAAGAGATGTGATATCCAAATCCTTCCCATTTCAATCTTGAGACCCTTCCTATAACATGAGATGTGATATCCAACTCCTACCCATTCCAACCTGAGACCCTTCCTATAGCATGAGAAGGGATATCCAATTCCTTCCCAATCCAATACTTAGACCCTTCCGATAGCAGAGATGTGATATCTCAATGCTTCTAATACAAAACCTGAGATCCTTCCTATAACATGAGATGTGATATCCAAGTCCTTCCCATTCCAATCCTGAGACCCTTCCTATAACATGACATGTGATATCCAACTCCTTCTATTCCAACCTGAGACCCTTCCTATAGCATGAGATGGGATATCCAACTCCTTCCAAATCCAATCCTGATACCCTTCTGATAGCATGAGATGTGATATCCCAATGCTTCTACAAAACCTGAGACCCATACCATGGCATGAGATGTGATATCAAACTCCCGTCCTATACCATGAGACTTGATATCTCAATGCTTCTAATACCAAACCTGAGACCGGTCCACTAACATGAGATGTGATATCCAAATCCTTCCCCTTCCAAACCTTAGACCCTTCCTTTATCATGAGATGTGATATCCAAGTCCTTCCCATTCCATTCCTGAGACCCTTCCTATAGCATGAGATGTGATATCTCAATGCTTCTAATACCAAACCTGAGACCCCTCCTATAACATGAGATGTGATATCCAAATCCTTCCCATTCCAATCCTGAGACCCTTCCGATAGCAGAGATGTGATATCTCAATGCTTATACCAAACCTGAGACCCTTCCGATAGCATGAGATGTGATATCTCAATGCTTCTAATACCAAACCTCAGATCCTTCCAATCACATGAGATGTGATGTCCAAATCCTTCCCCTTCCAAACCTTAGACCCTTCCTTTATCATGAGATGTGATATCCAACTCCTTCCCATTCCAATCCTGAGACCCTTCCGATATCATGAGATGTGATATCTCAAAGCTTCTAATATCAAACTTGAGACCCTCCCTATAGCATGAGATGTGATATCCAAGTCCTTCCCATTCCAATCCTGAGACCCTTCCTATAGCATGAGATGTGATATCTCAATGCTTCTAATACCAAACCTGAGACCCTTCCTATAACATGAGATGGGAATATCCAACTCCTTCCCATTCCAATCCTGAGACCCTTCCGATAGCAGAGATGTGATATCTCAATGCTTATACCAAACCTGAGACCCTTCCTATGGCATGAGATGTGATATCCAACTCCTTGCCATTCAAATCCTGAGACCCTTCCTATAGCATGAGAAGGGATATCCAACTCCTTCCCAATCCAATCCTGAGACCCTTCCGATAGCATGAGATGTGATATCTCAATAACAGGAGATACGTCCTATAACATGAGATATGATATCCAAATCCTTCCCCTTCCAAACCTGAGACCCTTCCTTTAGCATGAGATGTGATATCCAAATCCTTCCCATTTCAATCTTGAGACCCTTCCTATAACATGAGATGTGATATCCAACTCCTACCCATTCCAACCTGAGACCCTTCCTATAGCATGAGAAGGGATATCCAATTCCTTCCCAATCCAATCCTTAGACCCTTCCGATAGCAGAGGTGTGATATCTCAATGCTTATACCAAACCTGAGACCCTTCCTTTAGCATGAGATGTGATATCCAAATCCTTCACATTCCAATCCTGAGACCCTTCCTATAGCATGAGATGTGATATCTCAATGCTTCTAATACAAAACCTGAGATCCTTCCTATAACATGAGATGTGATATCCAAGTCCTTCCCATTCCAATCCTGAGACCCTTCCTATAACATGAGATGTGATATCCAACTCCTTCTATTCCAACCTGAGACCCTTCCTATAACATGAGACGTGATATCCAACTCCTTCCCAATCCAATCCTTAGACCCTTCCGATAGCAGAGATGTGATATCTCAATGCTTATACCAAACCTGATGACCCTTCCTATGGCATTAGATGTGATATCCAACTCCTTCCCATTCCAATCCTGAGTTCCTTCCTATAGCATGAGATGTGATATCTCAATGCTTCTATCAAACCTGATACCCTTCCTTTAGCATGAGATGTGATATTCAACTCCTTCCCATTCCAATCCTGAGACCCTTCCTATAACATGAGACGTGATATCCAACTCCTTCCCATTCCAATCCTGAGACACCTCCTATAGCAAGAGATGTGATATCCAATTCCTTCCCATTCCAATCCTGAGACCCTTTCTATAACGAGATGTGATATCCAACTCCTTCCCATTCCAACCTGAGACCCTTCCTGTAGCATGAGAAGGGAGATCCAAATCCTTCCCATTCCAATCCTGAGACCCTTCCTATACCATGAGATGTGATATCTCAATGCTTCTAATACCAAACCTGGGACCCGTCCTATAACATGAGATACGTCCTATAACATGAGATATGATATCCAAATCCTTCCCCTTCCAAACCTGAGACCCTTCCTTTAGCATGAGATGTGATATCCAAATCCTTCCCATTCCAATACTGAAACCCTTCCTATAGCATGAGATGTCATATCACAATGTTTCTAATAGAAAACCTGAGACCCTTCCTATAGCAAGAGATGTGATATCCAAATCCTTCCCATTTCAATCTTGAGACCCTTCCTATAACATGAGATGTGATATCCAACTCCTACCCATTCCAACCTGAGACCCTTCCTATAGTATGAGAAGGGATATCCAATTCCTTCCCAATCCAATACTTAGACCCTTCCGATAGCAGAGATGTGATATCTCAATGCTTCTAATACAAAACCTGAGATCCTTCCTATAACATGAGATGTGATATCCAAGTCCTTCCCATTCCAATCCTGAGACCCTTCCTATAACATGACATGTGATATCCAACTCCTTCTATTCCAACCTGAGACCCTTCCTATAGCATGAGATGGGATATCCAACTCCTTCCAAATCCAATCCTGATACCCTTCTGATAGCATGAGATGTGATATCCCAATGCTTCTACAAAACCTGAGACCCATACCATGGCATGAGATGTGATATCAAACTCCCGTCCTATACCATGAGACTTGATATCTCAATGCTTCTAATACCAAACCTGAGACCGGTCCACTAACATGAGATGTGATATCCAAATCCTTCCCCTTCCAAACCTTAGACCCTTCCTTTATCATGAGATGTGATATCCAAGTCCTTCCCATTCCATTCCTGAGACCCTTCCTATAGCATGAGATGTGATATCTCAATGCTTCTAATACCAAACCTGAGACCCCTCCTATAACATGAGATGTGATATCCAAATCCTTCCCATTCCAATCCTGAGACCCTTCCGATAGCAGAGATGTGATATCTCAATGCTTATACCAAACCTGAGACCCTTCCGATAGCATGAGATGTGATATCTCAATGCTTCTAATACCAAACCTCAGATCCTTCCAATCACATGAGATGTGATGTCCAAATCCTTCCCCTTCCAAACCTTAGACCCTTCCTTTATCATGAGATGTGATATCCAACTCCTTCCCATTCCAATCCTGAGACCCTTCCGATATCATGAGATGTGATATCTCAAAGCTTCTAATATCAAACTTGAGACCCTCCCTATAGCATGAGATGTGATATCCAAGTCCTTCCCATTCCAATCCTGAGTTCCTTCCTATAGCATGAGATGTGATATCTCAATGCTTCTATCAAACCTGATACCCTTCCTTTAGCATGAGATGTGATATTCAACTCCTTCCCATTCCAATCCTGAGACCCTTCCTATAACATGAGACGTGATATCCAACTCCTTCCCATTCCAATCCTGAGACACCTCCTATAGCAAGAGATGTGATATCCAATTCCTTCCCATTCCAATCCTGAGACCCTTTCTATAACGAGATGTGATATCCAACTCCTTCCCATTCCAACCTGAGACCCTTCCTGTAGCATGAGAAGGGAGATCCAAATCCTTCCCATTCCAATCCTGAGACCCTTCCTATACCATGAGATGTGATATCTCAATGCTTCTAATACCAAACCTGGGACCCGTCCTATAACATGAGATACGTCCTATAATATGAGATATGATATCCAAATCCTTCCCCTTCCAAACCTGAGACCCTTCCTTTAGCATGAGATGTGATATTCAAATCCTTCCCATTCCAATACTGAAACCCTTCCTATAGCATGAGATGTCATATCACAATGTTTCTAATAGAAAACCTGAGACCCTTCCTATAGCAAGAGATGTGATATCCAAATCCTTCCCATTTCAATCTTGAGACCCTTCCTATAACATGAGATGTGATATCCAACTCCTACCCATTCCAACCTGAGACCCTTCCTATAGCATGAGAAGGGATATCCAATTCCTTCCCAATCCAATACTTAGACCCTTCCGATAGCAGAGATGTGATATCTCAATGATTCTAATACAAAACCTGAGATCCTTCCTATAACATGAGATGTGATATCCAAGTCCTTCCCATTCCAATCCTGAGACCCTTCCTATAACATGACATGTGATATCCAACTCCTTCTATTCCAACCTGAGACCCTTCCTATAGCATGAGATGGGATATCCAACTGCTTCCAAATCCAATCCTTATACCCTTCTGATAGCATGAGATGTGATATCCCAATGCTTCTACAAAACCTGAGACCCATACCATGGCATGAGATGTGATATCAAACTCCCGTCCTATACCATGAGACTTGATATCTCAATGCTTCTAATACCAAACCTGAGACCGGTCCACTAACATGAGATGTGATATCCAAATCCTTCCCCTTCCAAACCTTAGACCCTTCCTTTATCATGAGATGTGATATCCAAGTCCTTCCCATTCCATTCCTGAGACCCTTCCTATAGCATGAGATGTGATATCTCAATGCTTCTAATTCCAAACCTGAGACCCTTCCTATAACATGAGATGTGATATCCAAATCCTTCCCATTCCAATCCTGAGACCCTTCCGATAGCAGAGATGTGATATCTCAATGCTTATACCAAACCTGAGACCCTTCCGATAGCATGAGATGTGATATCTCAATGCTTCTAATACCAAACCTCAGATCCTTCCAATCACATGAGATGTGATGTCCAAATCCTTCCCCTTCCAAACCTTAGACCCTTCCTTTATCATGAGATGTGATATCCAACTCCTTCCCATTCCAATCCTGAGACCCTTCCGATATCATGAGATGTGATATCTCAAAGCTTCTAATATCAAACTTGAGACCCTCCCTATAGCATGAGATGTGATATCCAAGTCCTTCCCATTCCAATCCTGAGACCCTTCCTATAGCATGAGATGTGATATCTCAATGCTTCTAATACCAAACCTGAGACCCTTCCTATAACATGAGATGGGAATATCCAACTCCTTCCCATTCCAATCCTGAGACCCTTCCGATAGCAGAGATGTGATATCTCAATGCTTATACCAAACCTGAGACCCTTCCTATGGCATGAGATGTGATATCCAACTCCTTGCCATTCAAATCCTGAGACCCTTCCTATAGCATGAGAAGGGATATCCAACTCCTTCCCAATCCAATCCTGAGACCCTTCCGATAGCATGAGATGTGATATCTCAATAACAGGAGATACGTCCTATAACATGAGATATGATATCCAAATCCTTCCCCTTCCAAACCTGAGACCCTTCCTTTAGCATGAGATGTGATATCCAAATCCTTCCCATTTCAATCTTGAGACCCTTCCTATAACATGAGATGTGATATCCAACTCCTACCCATTCCAACCTGAGACCCTTCCTATAGCATGAGAAGGGATATCCAATTCCTTCCCAATCCAATCCTTAGACCCTTCCGATAGCAGAGATGTGATATCTCAATGCTTATACCAAACCTGAGACCCTTCCTTTAGCATGAGATGTGATATCCAAATCCTTCACATTCCAATCCTGAGACCCTTCCTATAGCATGAGATGTGATATCTCAATGCTTCTAATACAAAACCTGAGATCCTTCCTATAACATGAGATGTGATATCCAAGTCCTTCCCATTCCAATCCTGAGACCCTTCCTATAACATGAGATGTGATATCCAACTCCTTCTATTCCAACCTGAGACCCTTCCTATAACATGAGACGTGATATCCAACTCCTTCCCAATCCAATCCTTAGACCCTTCCGATAGCAGAGATGTGATATCTCAATGCTTATACCAAACCTGATGACCCTTCCTATGGCATTAGATGTGATATCCAACTCCTTCCCATTCCAATCCTGAGTTCCTTCCTATAGCATGAGATGTGATATCTCAATGCTTCTATCAAACCTGATACCCTTCCTTTAGCATGAGATGTGATATTCAACTCCTTCCCATTCCAATCCTGAGACCCTTCCTATAACATGAGACGTGATATCCAACTCCTTCCCATTCCAATCCTGAGACACCTCCTATAGCAAGAGATGTGATATCCAATTCCTTCCCATTCCAATCCTGAGACCCTTTCTATAACGAGATGTGATATCCAACTCCTTCCCATTCCAACCTGAGACCCTTCCTGTAGCATGAGAAGGGAGATCCAAATCCTTCCCATTCCAATCCTGAGACCCTTCCTATACCATGAGATGTGATATCTCAATGCTTCTAATACCAAACCTGGGACCCGTCCTATAACATGAGATACGTCCTATAACATGAGATATGATATCCAAATCCTTCCCCTTCCAAACCTGAGACCCTTCCTTTAGCATGAGATGTGATATCCAAATCCTTCCCATTCCAATACTGAAACCCTTCCTATAGCATGAGATGTCATATCACAATGTTTCTAATAGAAAACCTGAGACCCTTCCTATAGCAAGAGATGTGATATCCAAATCCTTCCCATTTCAATCTTGAGACCCTTCCTATAACATGAGATGTGATATCCAACTCCTACCCATTCCAACCTGAGACCCTTCATATAGCATGAGAAGGGATATCCAATTCCTTCCCAATCCAATACTTAGACCCTTCCGATAGCAGAGATGTGATATCTCAATGCTTCTAATACAAAACCTGAGATCCTTCCTATAACATGAGATGTGATATCCAAGTCCTTCCCATTCCAATCCTGAGACCCTTCCTATAACATGACATGTGATATCCAACTCCTTCTATTCCAACCTGAGACCCTTCCTATAGCATGAGATGGGATATCCAACTCCTTCCAAATCCAATCCTGATACCCTTCTGATAGCATGAGATGTGATATCCCAATGCTTCTACAAAACCTGAGACCCATACCATGGCATGAGATGTGATATCAAACTCCCGTCCTATACCATGAGACTTGATATCTCAATGCTTCTAATACCAAACCTGAGACCGGTCCACTAACATGAGATGTGATATCCAAATCCTTCCCCTTCCAAACCTTAGACCCTTCCTTTATCATGAGATGTGATATCCAAGTCCTTCCCATTCCATTCCTGAGACCCTTCCTATAGCATGAGATGTGATATCTCAATGCTTCTAATACCAAACCTGAGACCCTTCCTATAACATGAGATGTGATATCCAAATCCTTCCCATTCCAATCCTGAGACCCTTCCGATAGCAGAGATGTGATATCTCAATGCTTATACCAAACCTGAGACCCTTCCGATAGCATGAGATGTGATATCTCAATGCTTCTAATACCAAACCTCAGATCCTTCCAATCACATGAGATGTGATGTCCAAATCCTTCCCCTTCCAAACCTTAGACCCTTCCTTTATCATGAGATGTGATATCCAACTCCTTCCCATTCCAATCCTGAGACCCTTCCGATATCATGAGATGTGATATCTCAAAGCTTCTAATATCAAACTTGAGACCCTCCCTATAGCATGAGATGTGATATCCAAGTCCTTCCCATTCCAATCCTGAGACCCTTCCTATAGCATGAGATGTGATATCTCAATGCTTCTAATACCAAACCTGAGACCCTTCCTATAACATGAGATGGGAATATCCAAATCCTTCCCATTCCAATCCTGAGACCCTTCCGATAGCAGAGATGTGATATCTCAATGCTTATACCAAACCTGAGACCCTTCCTGTGGCATGAGATGTGATATCCAACTCCTTGCCATTCAAATCCTGAGACCCTTCCTATAGCATGAGAAGGGATATCCAACTCCTTCCCAATCCAATCCTGAGACCCTTCCGATAGCATGAGATGTGATATCTCAATAACAGGAGATACGTCCTATAACATGAGATATGATATCCAAATCCTTCCCCTTCCAAACCTGAGACCCTTCCTTTAGCATGAGATGTGATATCCAAATCCTTCCCATTTCAATCTTGAGACCCTTCCTATAACATGAGATGTGATATCCAACTCCTACCCATTCCAACCTGAGACCCTTCCTATAGCATGAGAAGGGATATCCAATTCCTTCCCAATCCAATCCTTAGACCCTTCCGATAGCAGAGATGTGATATCTCAATGCTTATACCAAACCTGAGACCCTTCCTTTAGCATGAGATGTGATATCCAAATCCTTCACATTCCAATCCTGAGACCCTTCCTATAGCATGAGATGTGATATCTCAATGCTTCTAATACAAAACCTGAGATCCTTCCTATAACATGAGATGTGATATCCAAGTCCTTCCCATTCCAATCCTGAGACCCTTCCTATAACATGAGATGTGATATCCAACTCCTTCTATTCCATCCTGAGACCCTTCCTATAACATGAGACGTGATATCCAACTCCTTCCCAATCCAATCCTTAGACCCTTCCGATAGCAGAGATGTGATATCTCAATGCTTATACCAAACCTGATGACCCTTCCTATGGCATTAGATGTGATATCCAACTCCTTCCCATTCCAATCCTGAGTTCCTTCCTATAGCATGAGATGTGATATCTCAATGCTTCTATCAAACCTGATACCCTTCCTTTAGCATGAGATGTGATATTCAACTCCTTCCCATTCCAATCCTGAGACCCTTCCTATAACATGAGACGTGATATCCAACTCCTTCCCATTCCAATCTGAGACACCTCCTATAGCAAGAGATGTGATATCCAATTCCTTCCCATTCCAATCCTGAGACCCTTTATATAACGAGATGTGATATCCAACTCCTTCCCATTCCAACCTGAGACCCTTCCTGTAGCATGAGAAGGGAGATCCAAATCCTTCCCATTCCAATCCTGAGACCCTTCCTATACCATGAGATGTGATATCTCAATGCTTCTAATACCAAACCTGGGACCCGTCCTATAACATGAGATACGTCCTATAACATGAGATATGATATCCAAATCCTTCCCCTTCCAAACCTGAGACCCTTCCTTTAGCATGAGATGTGATATCCAAATCCTTCACATTCCAATACTGAAACCCTTCCTATAGCATGAGATGTCATATCACAATGTTTCTAATAGAAAACCTGAGACCCTTCCTATAGCAAGAGATGTGATATCCAAATCCTTCCCATTTCAATCTTGAGACCCTTCCTATAACATGAGATGTGATATCCAACTCCTACCCATTCCAACCTGAGACCCTTCCTATAGCATGAGAAGGGATATCCAATTCCTTCCCAATCCAATACTTAGACCCTTCCGATAGCAGAGATGTGATATCTCAATGCTTCTAATACAAAACCTGAGATCCTTCCTATAACATGAGATGTGATATCCAAGTCCTTCCCATTCCAATCCTGAGACCCTTCCTATAACATGACATGTGATATCCAACTCCTTCTATTCCAACCTGAGACCCTTCCTATAGCATGAGATGGGATATCCAACTCCTTCCAAATCCAATCCTGATACCCTTCTGATAGCATGAGATGTGATATCCCAATGCTTCTACAAAACCTGAGACCCATACCATGGCATGAGATGTGATATCAAACTCCCGTCCTATACCATGAGACTTGATATCTCAATGCTTCTAATACCAAACCTGAGACCGGTCCACTAACATGAGATGTGATATCCAAATCCTTCCCCTTCCAAACCTTAGACCCTTCCTTTATCATGAGATGTGATATCCAAGTCCTTCCCATTCCATTCCTGAGACCCTTCCTATAGCATGAGATGTGATATCTCAATGCTTCTAATACCAAACCTGAGAACCTTCCTATAACATGAGATGTGATATCCAAATCCTTCCCATTCCAATTCTGAGACCCTTCCGATAGCAGAGATCTGATATCTCAATGCTTATACCAAACCTGAGACCCTTCCGATAGCATGAGATGTGATATCTCAATGCTTCTAATACCAAACCTCAGATCCTTCCAATCACATGAGATGTGATGTCCAAATCCTTCCCCTTCCAAACCTTAGACCCTTCCTTTATCATGAGATGTGATATCCAACTCCTTCCCATTCCAATCCTGAGACCCTTCCGATATCATGAGATGTGATATCTCAAAGCTTCTAATATCAAACTTGAGACCCTCCCTATAGCATGAGATGTGATATCCAAGTCCTTCCCATTCCAATCCTGAGACCCTTCCTATAGCATGAGATGTGATATCTCAATGCTTCTAATACCAAACCTGAGACCCTTCCTATAACATGAGATGGGAATATCCAACTCCTTCCCATTCCAATCCTGAGACCCTTCCGATAGCAGAGATGTGATATCTCAATGCTTATACCAAACCTGAGACCCTTCCTATGGCATGAGATGTGATATCCAACTCCTTGCCATTCAAATCCTGAGACCCTTCCTATAGCATGAGAAGGGATATCCAACTCCTTCCCAATCCAATCCTGAGACCCTTCCGATAGCATGAGATGTGATATCTCAATAACAGGAGATACGTCCTATAACATGAGATATGATATCCAAATCCTTCCCCTTCCAAACCTGAGACCCTTCCTTTAGCATGAGATGTGATATCCAAATCCTTCCCATTTCAATCTTGAGACCCTTCCTATAACATGAGATGTGATATCCAACTCCTACCCATTCCAACCTGAGACCCTTCCTATAGCATGAGAAGGGATATCCAATTCCTTCCCAATCCAATCCTTAGACCCTTCCGATAGCAGAGATGTGATATCTCAATGCTTATACCAAACCTGAGACCCTTCCTTTAGCATGAGATGTGATATCCAAATCCTTCACATTCCAATCCTGAGACCCTTCCTATAGCATGAGATGTGATATCTCAATGCTTCTAATACAAAACCTGAGATCCTTCCTATAACATGAGATGTGATATCCAAGTCCTTCCCATTCCAATCCTGAGACCCTTCCTATAACATGAGATGTGATATCCAACTCCTTCTATTCCAACCTGAGACCCTTCCTATAACATGAGACGTGATATCCAACTCCTTCCCAATCCAATCCTTAGACCCTTCCGATAGCAGAGATGTGATATCTCAATGCTTATACCAAACCTGATGACCCTTCCTATGGCATTAGATGTGATATCCAACTCCTTCCCATTCCAATCCTGAGTTCCTTGCTATAGCATGAGATGTGATATCTCAATGCTTCTATCAAACCTGATACCCTTCCTTTAGCATGAGATGTGATATTCAACTCCTTCCCATTCCAATCCTGAGACCCTTCCTATAACATGAGACGTGATATCCAACTCCTTCCCATTCCAATCCTGAGACACCTCCTATAGCAAGAGATGTGATATCCAATTCCTTCCCATTCCAATCCTGAGACCCTTTCTATAACGAGATGTGATATCCAACTCCTTCCCATTCCAACCTGAGACCCTTCCTGTAGCATGAGAAGGGAGATCCAAATCCTTCCCATTACAATCCTGAGACCCTTCCTATACCATGAGATGTGATATCTCAATGCTTCTAATACCAAACCTGGGACCCGTCCTATAACATGAGATACGTCCTATAACATGAGATATGATATCCAAATCCTTCCCCTTCCAAACCTGAGACCCTTCCTTTAGCATGAGATGTGATATCCAAATCCTTCCCATTCCAATACTGAAACCCTTCCTATAGCATGAGATGTCATATCACAATGTTTCTAATAGAAAACCTGAGACCCTTCCTATAGCAAGAGATGTGATATCCAAATCTTTCCCATTTCAATCTTGAGACCCTTCCTATAACATGAGATGTGATATCCAACTCCTACCCATTCCAACCTGAGACCCTTCCTATAGCATGAGAAGGGATATCCAATTCCTTCCCAATCCAATACTTAGACCCTTCCGATAGCAGAGATGTGATATCTCAATGATTCTAATACAAAACCTGAGATCCTTCCTATAACATGAGATGTGATATCCAAGTCCTTCCCATTCCAATCCTGAGACCCTTCCTATAACATGACATGTGATATCCAACTCCTTCTATTCCAACCTGAGACCCTTCCTATAGCATGAGATGGGATATCCAACTGCTTCCAAATCCAATCCTTATACCCTTCTGATAGCATGAGATGTGATATCCCAATGCTTCTACAAAACCTGAGACCCATACCATGGCATGAGATGTGATATCAAACTCCCGTCCTATACCATGAGACTTGATATCTCAATGCTTCTAATACCAAACCTGAGACCGGTCCACTAACATGAGATGTGATATCCAAATCCTTCCCCTTCCAAACCTTAGACCCTTCCTTTATCATGAGATGTGATATCCAAGTCCTTCCCATTCCATTCCTGAGACCCTTCCTATAGCATGAGATGTGATATCTCAATGCTTCTAATTCCAAACCTGAGACCCTTCCTATAACATGAGATGTGATATCCAAATCCTTCCCATTCCAATCCTGAGACCCTTCCGATAGCAGAGATGTGATATCTCAATGCTTATACCAAACCTGAGACCCTTCCGATAGCATGAGATGTGATATCTCAATGCTTCTAATACCAAACCTCAGATCCTTCCAATCACATGAGATGTGATGTCCAAATCCTTCCCCTTCCAAACCTTAGACCCTTCCTTTATCATGAGATGTGATATCCAACTCCTTCCCATTCCAATCCTGAGACCCTTCCGATATCATGAGATGTGATATCTCAAAGCTTCTAATATCAAACTTGAGACCCTCCCTATAGCATGAGATGTGATATCCAAGTCCTTCCCATTCCAATCCTGAGACCCTTCCTATAGCATGAGATGTGATATCTCAATGCTTCTAATACCAAACCTGAGACCCTTCCTATAACATGAGATGGGAATATCCAACTCCTTCCCATTCCAATCCTGAGACCCTTCCGATAGCAGAGATGTGATATCTCAATGCTTATACCAAACCTGAGACCCTTCCTATGGCATGAGATGTGATATCCAACTCCTTGCCATTCAAATCCTGAGACCCTTCCTATAGCATGAGAAGGGATATCCAACTCCTTCCCAATCCAATCCTGAGACCCTTCCGATAGCATGAGATGTGATATCTCAATAACAGGAGATACGTCCTATAACATGAGATATGATATCCAAATCCTTCCCCTTCCAAACCTGAGACCCTTCCTTTAGCATGAGATGTGATATCCAAATCCTTCCCATTTCAATCTTGAGACCCTTCCTATAACATGAGATGTGATATCCAACTCCTACCCATTCCAACCTGAGACCCTTCCTATAGCATGAGAAGGGATATCCAATTCCTTCCCAATCCAATCCTTAGACCCTTCCGATAGCAGAGATGTGATATCTCAATGCTTATACCAAACCTGAGACCCTTCCTTTAGCATGAGATGTGATATCCAAATCCTTCACATTCCAATCCTGAGACCCTTCCTATAGCATGAGATGTGATATCTCAATGCTTCTAATACAAAACCTGAGATCCTTCCTATAACATGAGATGTGATATCCAAGTCCTTCCCATTCCAATCCTGAGACCCTTCCTATAACATGAGATGTGATATCCAACTCCTTCTATTCCAACCTGAGACCCTTCCTATAACATGAGACGTGATATCCAACTCCTTCCCAATCCAATCCTTAGACCCTTCCGATAGCAGAGATGTGATATCTCAATGCTTATACCAAACCTGATGACCCTTCCTATGGCATTAGATGTGATATCCAACTCCTTCCCATTCCAATCCTGAGTTCCTTCCTATAGCATGAGATGTGATATCTCAATGCTTCTATCAAACCTGATACCCTTCCTTTAGCATGAGATGTGATATTCAACTCCTTCCCATTCCAATCCTGAGACCCTTCCTATAACATGAGACGTGATATCCAACTCCTTCCCATTCCAATCCTGAGACACCTCCTATAGCAAGAGATGTGATATCCAATTCCTTCCCATTCCAATCCTGAGACCCTTTCTATAACGAGATGTGATATCCAACTCCTTCCCATTCCAACCTGAGACCCTTCCTGTAGCATGAGAAGGGAGATCCAAATCCTTCCCATTCCAATCCTGAGACCCTTCCTATACCATGAGATGTGATATCTCAATGCTTCTAATACCAAACCTGGGACCCGTCCTATAACATGAGATACGTCCTATAACATGAGATATGATATCCAAATCCTTCCCCTTCCAAACATGAGACCCTTCCTTTAGCATGAGATGTGATATCCAAATCCTTCCCATTCCAATACTGAAACCCTTCCTATAGCATGAGATGTCATATCACAATGTTTCTAATAGAAAACCTGAGACCCTTCCTATAGCAAGAGATGTGATATCCAAATCCTTCCCATTTCAATCTTGAGACCCTTCCTATAACATGAGATGTGATATCCAACTCCTACCCATTCCAACCTGAGACCCTTCATATAGCATGAGAAGGGATATCCAATTCCTTCCCAATCCAATACTTAGACCCTTCCGATAGCAGAGATGTGATATCTCAATGCTTCTAATACAAAACCTGAGATCCTTCCTATAACATGAGATGTGATATCCAAGTCCTTCCCATTCCAATCCTGAGACCCTTCCTATAACATGACATGTGATATCCAACTCCTTCTATTCCAACCTGAGACCCTTCCTATAGCATGAGATGGGATATCCAACTCCTTCCAAATCCAATCCTGATACCCTTCTGATAGCATGAGATGTGATATCCCAATGCTTCTACAAAACCTGAGACCCATACCATGGCATGAGATGTGATATCAAACTCCCGTCCTATACCATGAGACTTGATATCTCAATGCTTCTAATACCAAACCTGAGACCGGTCCACTAACATGAGATGTGATATCCAAATCCTTCCCCTTCCAAACCTTAGACCCTTCCTTTATCATGAGATGTGATATCCAAGTCCTTCCCATTCCATTCCTGAGACCCTTCCTATAGCATGAGATGTGATATCTCAATGCTTCTAATACCAAACCTGAGACCCTTCCTATAACATGAGATGTGATATCCAAATCCTTCCCATTCCAATCCTGAGACCCTTCCGATAGCAGAGATGTGATATCTCAATGCTTATACCAAACCTGAGACCCTTCCGATAGCATGAGATGTGATATCTCAATGCTTCTAATACCAAACCTCAGATCCTTCCAATCACATGAGATGTGATGTCCAAATCCTTCCCCTTCCAAACCTTAGACCCTTCCTTTATCATGAGATGTGATATCCAACTCCTTCCCATTCCAATCCTGAGACCCTTCCGATATCATGAGATGTGATATCTCAAAGCTTCTAATATCAAACTTGAGACCCTCCCTATAGCATGAGATGTGATATCCAAGTCCTTCCCATTCCAATCCTGAGACCCTTCCTATAGCATGAGATGTGATATCTCAATGCTTCTAATACCAAACCTGAGACCCTTCCTATAACATGAGATGGGAATATCCAAATCCTTCCCATTCCAATCCTGAGACCCTTCCGATAGCAGAGATGTGATATCTCAATGCTTATACCAAACCTGAGACCCTTCCTGTGGCATGAGATGTGATATCCAACTCCTTGCCATTCAAATCCTGAGACCCTTCCTATAGCATGAGAAGGGATATCCAACTCCTTCCCAATCCAATCCTGAGACCCTTCCGATAGCATGAGATGTGATATCTCAATAACAGGAGATACGTCCTATAACATGAGATATGATATCCAAATCCTTCCCCTTCCAAACCTGAGACCCTTCCTTTAGCATGAGATGTGATATCCAAATCCTTCCCATTTCAATCTTGAGACCCTTCCTATAACATGAGATGTGATATCCAACTCCTACCCATTCCAACCTGAGACCCTTCCTATAGCATGAGAAGGGATATCCAATTCCTTCCCAATCCAATCCTTAGACCCTTCCGATAGCAGAGATGTGATATCTCAATGCTTATACCAAACCTGAGACCCTTCCTTTAGCATGAGATGTGATATCCAAATCCTTCACATTCCAATCCTGAGACCCTTCCTATAGCATGAGATGTGATATCTCAATGCTTCTAATACAAAACCTGAGATCCTTCCTATAACATGAGATGTGATATCCAAGTCCTTCCCATTCCAATCCTGAGACCCTTCCTATAACATGAGATGTGATATCCAACTCCTTCTATTCCATCCTGAGACCCTTCCTATAACATGAGACGTGATATCCAACTCCTTCCCAATCCAATCCTTAGACCCTTCCGATAGCAGAGATGTGATATCTCAATGCTTATACCAAACCTGATGACCCTTCCTATGGCATTAGATGTGATATCCAACTCCTTCCCATTCCAATCCTGAGTTCCTTCCTATAGCATGAGATGTGATATCTCAATGCTTCTATCAAACCTGATACCCTTCCTTTAGCATGAGATGTGATATTCAACTCCTTCCCATTCCAATCCTGAGACCCTTCCTATAACATGAGACGTGATATCCAACTCCTTCCCATTCCAATCTGAGACACCTCCTATAGCAAGAGATGTGATATCCAATTCCTTCCCATTCCAATCCTGAGACCCTTTATATAACGAGATGTGATATCCAACTCCTTCCCATTCCAACCTGAGACCCTTCCTGTAGCATGAGAAGGGAGATCCAAATCCTTCCCATTCCAATCCTGAGACCCTTCCTATACCATGAGATGTGATATCTCAATGCTTCTAATACCAAACCTGGGACCCGTCCTATAACATGAGATACGTCCTATAACATGAGATATGATATCCAAATCCTTCCCCTTCCAAACCTGAGACCCTTCCTTTAGCATGAGATGTGATATCCAAATCCTTCACATTCCAATACTGAAACCCTTCCTATAGCATGAGATGTCATATCACAATGTTTCTAATAGAAAACCTGAGACCCTTCCTATAGCAAGAGATGTGATATCCAAATCCTTCCCATTTCAATCTTGAGACCCTTCCTATAACATGAGATGTGATATCCAACTCCTACCCATTCCAACCTGAGACCCTTCCTATAGCATGAGAAGGGATATCCAATTCCTTCCCAATCCAATACTTAGACCCTTCCGATAGCAGAGATGTGATATCTCAATGCTTCTAATACAAAACCTGAGATCCTTCCTATAACATGAGATGTGATATCCAAGTCCTTCCCATTCCAATCCTGAGACCCTTCCTATAACATGACATGTGATATCCAACTCCTTCTATTCCAACCTGAGACCCTTCCTATAGCATGAGATGGGATATCCAACTCCTTCCAAATCCAATCCTGATACCCTTCTGATAGCATGAGATGTGATATCCCAATGCTTCTACAAAACCTGAGACCCATACCATGGCATGAGATGTGATATCAAACTCCCGTCCTATACCATGAGACTTGATATCTCAATGCTTCTAATACCAAACCTGAGACCGGTCCACTAACATGAGATGTGATATCCAAATCCTTCCCCTTCCAAACCTTAGACCCTTCCTTTATCATGAGATGTGATATCCAAGTCCTTCCCATTCCATTCCTGAGACCCTTCCTATAGCATGAGATGTGATATCTCAATGCTTCTAATACCAAACCTGAGAACCTTCCTATAACATGAGATGTGATATCCAAATCCTTCCCATTCCAATTCTGAGACCCTTCCGATAGCAGAGATCTGATATCTCAATGCTTATACCAAACCTGAGACCCTTCCGATAGCATGAGATGTGATATCTCAATGCTTCTAATACCAAACCTCAGATCCTTCCAATCACATGAGATGTGATGTCCAAATCCTTCCCCTTCCAAACCTTAGACCCTTCCTTTATCATGAGATGTGATATCCAACTCCTTCCCATTCCAATCCTGAGACCCTTCCGATATCATGAGATGTGATATCTCAAAGCTTCTAATATCAAACTTGAGACCCTCCCTATAGCATGAGATGTGATATCCAAGTCCTTCCCATTCCAATCCTGAGACCCTTCCTATAGCATGAGATGTGATATCTCAATGCTTCTAATACCAAACCTGAGACCCTTCCTATAACATGAGATGGGAATATCCAACTCCTTCCCATTCCAATCCTGAGACCCTTCCGATAGCAGAGATGTGATATCTCAATGCTTATACCAAACCTGAGACCCTTCCTATGGCATGAGATGTGATATCCAACTCCTTGCCATTCAAATCCTGAGACCCTTCCTATAGCATGAGAAGGGATATCCAACTCCTTCCCAATCCAATCCTGAGACCCTTCCGATAGCATGAGATGTGATATCTCAATAACAGGAGATACGTCCTATAACATGAGATATGATATCCAAATCCTTCCCCTTCCAAACCTGAGACCCTTCCTTTAGCATGAGATGTGATATCCAAATCCTTCCCATTTCAATCTTGAGACCCTTCCTATAACATGAGATGTGATATCCAACTCCTACCCATTCCAACCTGAGACCCTTCCTATAGCATGAGAAGGGATATCCAATTCCTTCCCAATCCAATCCTTAGACCCTTCCGATAGCAGAGATGTGATATCTCAATGCTTATACCAAACCTGAGACCCTTCCTTTAGCATGAGATGTGATATCCAAATCCTTCACATTCCAATCCTGAGACCCTTCCTATAGCATGAGATGTGATATCTCAATGCTTCTAATACAAAACCTGAGATCCTTCCTATAACATGAGATGTGATATCCAAGTCCTTCCCATTCCAATCCTGAGACCCTTCCTATAACATGAGATGTGATATCCAACTCCTTCTATTCCAACCTGAGACCCTTCCTATAACATGAGACGTGATATCCAACTCCTTCCCAATCCAATCCTTAGACCCTTCCGATAGCAGAGATGTGATATCTCAATGCTTATACCAAACCTGATGACCCTTCCTATGGCATTAGATGTGATATCCAACTCCTTCCCATTCCAATCCTGAGTTCCTTGCTATAGCATGAGATGTGATATCTCAATGCTTCTATCAAACCTGATACCCTTCCTTTAGCATGAGATGTGATATTCAACTCCTTCCCATTCCAATCCTGAGACCCTTCCTATAACATGAGACGTGATATCCAACTCCTTCCCATTCCAATCCTGAGACACCTCCTATAGCAAGAGATGTGATATCCAATTCCTTCCCATTCCAATCCTGAGACCCTTTCTATAACGAGATGTGATATCCAACTCCTTCCCATTCCAACCTGAGACCCTTCCTGTAGCATGAGAAGGGAGATCCAAATCCTTCCCATTACAATCCTGAGACCCTTCCTATACCATGAGATGTGATATCTCAATGCTTCTAATACCAAACCTGGGACCCGTCCTATAACATGAGATACGTCCTATAACATGAGATATGATATCCAAATCCTTCCCCTTCCAAACCTGAGACCCTTCCTTTAGCATGAGATGTGATATCCAAATCCTTCCCATTCCAATACTGAAACCCTTCCTATAGCATGAGATGTCATATCACAATGTTTCTAATAGAAAACCTGAGACCCTTCCTATAGCAAGAGATGTGATATCCAAATCTTTCCCATTTCAATCTTGAGACCCTTCCTATAACATGAGATGTGATATCCAACTCCTACCCATTCCAACCTGAGACCCTTCCTATAGCATGAGAAGGGATATCCAATTCCTTCCCAATCCAATACTTAGACCCTTCCGATAGCAGAGATGTGATATCTCAATGCTTCTAATACAAAACCTGAGATCCTTCCTATAACATGAGATGTGATATCCAAGTCCTTCCCATTCCAATCCTGAGACCCTTCCTATAACATGACATGTGATATCCAACTCCTTCTATTCCAACCTGAGACCCTTCCTATAGCATGAGATGGGATATCCAACTCCTTCCAAATCCAATCCTGATACCCTTCTGATAGCATGAGATGTGATATCCCAATGCTTCTACAAAACCTGAGACCCATACCATGGCATGAGATGTGATATCAAACTCCCGTCCTATACCATGAGACTTGATATCTCAATGCTTCTAATACCAAACCTGAGACCGGTCCACTAACATGAGATGTGATATCCAAATCCTTCCCCTTCCAAACCTTAGACCCTTCCTTTATCATGAGATGTGATATCCAAGTCCTTCCCATTCCATTCCTGAGACCCTTCCTATAGCATGAGATGTGATATCTCAATGCTTCTAATACCAAACCTGAGACCCTTCCTATAACATGAGATGTGATATCCAAATCCTTCCCATTCCAATCCTGAGACCCTTCCGATAGCAGAGATGTGATATCTCAATGCTTATACCAAACCTGAGACCCTTCCGATAGCATGAGATGTGATATCTCAATGCTTCTAATACCAAACCTCAGATCCTTCCAATCACATGAGGTGTGATGTCCAAATCCTTCCCCTTCCAAACCTTAGACCCTTCCTTTATCATGAGATGTGATATCCAACTCCTTCCCATTCCAATCCTGAGACCCTTCCGATATCATGAGATGTGATATCTCAAAGCTTCTAATATCAAACTTGAGACCCTCCCTATAGCATGAGATGTGATATCCAAGTCCTTCCCATTCCAATCCTGAGACCCTTCCTATAGCATGAGATGTGATATCTCAATGCTTCTAATACCAAACCTGAGACCCTTCCTATAACATGAGATGGGAATATCCAACTCCTTCCCATTCCAATCCTGAGACCCTTCCGATAGCAGAGATGTGATATCTCAATGCTTATACCAAACCTGAGACCCTTCCTATGGCATGAGATGTGATATCCAACTCCTTGCCATTCAAATCCTGAGACCCTTCCTATAGCATGAGAAGGGATATCCAACTCCTTCCCAATCCAATCCTGAGACCCTTCCGATAGCATGAGATGTGATATCTCAATAACAGGAGATACGTCCTATAACATGAGATATGATATCCAAATCCTTCCCCTTCCAAACCTGAGACCCTTCCTTTAGCATGAGATGTGATATCCAAATCCTTCCCATTTCAATCTTGAGACCCTTCCTATAACATGAGATGTGATATCCAACTCCTACCCATTCCAACCTGAGACCCTTCCTATAGCATGAGAAGGGATATCCAATTCCTTCCCAATCCAATCCTTAGACCCTTCCGATAGCAGAGATGTGATATCTCAATGCTTATACCAAACCTGAGACCCTTCCTTTAGCATGAGATGTGATATCCAAATCCTTCACATTCCAATCCTGAGACCCTTCCTATAGCATGAGATGTGATATCTCAATGCTTCTAATACAAAACCTGAGATCCTTCCTATAACATGAGATGTGATATCCAAGTCCTTCCCATTCCAATCCTGAGACCCTTCCTATAACATGAGATGTGATATCCAACTCCTTCTATTCCAACCTGAGACCCTTCCTATAACATGAGACGTGATATCCAACTCCTTCCCAATCCAATCCTTAGACCCTTCCGATAGCAGAGATGTGATATCTCAATGCTTATACCAAACCTGATGACCCTTCCTATGGCATTAGATGTGATATCCAACTCCTTCCCATTCCAATCCTGAGTTCCTTCCTATAGCATGAGATGTGATATCTCAATGCTTCTATCAAACCTGATACCCTTCCTTTAGCATGAGATGTGATATTCAACTCCTTCCCATTCCAATCCTGAGACCCTTCCTATAACATGAGACGTGATATCCAACTCCTTCCCATTCCAATCCTGAGACACCTCCTATAGCAAGAGATGTGATATCCAATTCCTTCCCATTCCAATCCTGAGACCCTTTCTATAACGAGATGTGATATCCAACTCCTTCCCATTCCAACCTGAGACCCTTCCTGTAGCATGAGAAGGGAGATCCAAATCCTTCCCATTCCAATCCTGAGACCCTTCCTATACCATGAGATGTGATATCTCAATGCTTCTAATACCAAACCTGGGACCCGTCCTATAACATGAGATACGTCCTATAACATGAGATATGATATCCAAATCCTTCCCCTTCCAAACCTGAGACCCTTCCTTTAGCATGAGATGTGATATCCAAATCCTTCCCATTCCAATACTGAAACCCTTCCTATAGCATGAGATGTCATATCACAATTTTTCTAATAGAAAACCTGAGACCCTTCCTATAGCAAGAGATGTGATATCCAACTCCTACCCATTCCAACCTGAGACCCTTCCTATAGCATGAGAAGGGATATCCAATTCCTTCCCAATCCAATACTTAGATCCTTCCGATAGCAGAGATGTGATATCTCAATGCTTCTAATACAAAACCTGAGATCCTTCCTATAACATGAGATGTGATATCCAAGTCCTTCCCATTCCAATCCTGAGACCCTTCCTATAACATGACATGTGATATCCAACTCCTTCTATTCCAACCTGAGACCCTTCCTATAGCATGAGATGGGATATCCAACTCCTTCCAAATCCAATCCTGATACCCTTCTGATAGCATGAGATGTGATATCCCAATGCTTCTACAAAACCTGAGACCCATACCATGGCATGAGATGTGATATCAAACTCCCGTCCTATACCATGAGACTTGATATCTCAATGCTTCTAATACCAAACCTGAGACCGGTCCACTAACATGAGATGTGATATCCAAATCCTTCCCCTTCCAAACCTTAGACCCTTCCTTTATCATGAGATGTGATATCCAAGTCCTTCCCATTCCATTCCTGAGACCCTTCCTATAGCATGAGATGTGATATCTCAATGCTTCTAATACCAAACCTGAGACCCTTCCTATAACATGAGATGTGATATCCAAATCCTTCCCATTCCAATCCTGAGACCCTTCCGATAGCAGAGATGTGATATCTCAATGCTTATACCAAACCTGAGACCCTTCCGATAGCATGAGATGTGATATCTCAATGCTTCTAATACCAAACCTCAGATCCTTCCAATCACATGAGATGTGATGTCCAAATCCTTCCCCTTCCAAACCTTAGACCCTTCCTTTATCATGAGATGTGATATCCAACTCCTTCCCATTCCAATCCTGAGACCCTTCCGATATCATGAGATGTGATATCTCAAAGCTTCTAATATCAAACTTGAGACCCTCCCTATAGCATGAGATGTGATATCCAAGTCCTTCCCATTCCAATCCTGAGACCCTTCCTATAGCATGAGATGTGATATCTCAATGCTTCTAATACCAAACCTGAGACCCTTCCTATAACATGAGATGGGAATATCCAACTCCTTCCCATTCCAATCCTGAGACCCTTCCGATAGCAGAGATGTGATATCTCAATGCTTATACCAAACCTGAGACCCTTCCTATGGCATGAGATGTGATATCCAACTCCTTGCCATTCAAATCCTGAGACCCTTCCTATAGCATGAGATGTGATATCCAAGTCCTTCCCATTCCAATCCTGAGACCCTTCCTATAACATGAGATGTGATATCCAACTCCTTCTATTCCAACCTGAGACCCTTCCTATAACATGAGTCGTGATATCCAACTCCTTCCCAATCCAATCCTTAGACCCTTCCGATAGCAGAGATGTGATATCTCAATGCTTATACCAAACCTGATGACCCTTCCTATGGCATTAGATGTGATATCCAACTCCTTCCCATTCCAATCCTGAGTTCCTTGCTATAGCATGAGATGTGATATCTCAATGCTTCTATCAAACCTGATACCCTTCCTTTAGCATGAGATGTGATATTCAACTCCTTCCCATTCCAATCCTGAGACCCTTCCTATAACATGAGACGTGATATCCAACTCCTTCCCATTCCAATCCTGAGACACCTCCTATAGCAAGAGATGTGATATCCAATTCCTTCCCATTCCAATCCTGAGACCCTTTCTATAACGAGATGTGATATCCAACTCCTTCCCATTCCAACCTGAGACCCTTCCTGTAGCATGAGAAGGGAGATCCAAATCCTTCCCATTACAATCATGAGACCCTTCCTATAGCATGAGATGTGATATCTCAATGCTTCTAATACCAAACCTGGGACCCGTCCTATAACATGAGATACGTCCTATAACATGAGATATGATATCCAAATCCTTCCCCTTCCAAACCTGAGACCCTTCCTTTAGCATGAGATGTGATATCCAAATCCTTCCCATTCCAATACTGAAACCCTTCCTATAGCATGAGATGTCATATCACAATGTTTCTAATAGAAAACCTGAGACCCTTCCTATAGCAAGAGATGTGATATCCAAATCTTTCCCATTTCAATCTTGAGACCCTTCCTATAACATGAGATGTGATATCCAACTCCTACCCATTCCAACCTGAGACCCTTCCTATAGCATGAGAAGGGATATCCAATTCCTTCCCAATCCAATACTTAGACCCTTCCGATAGCAGAAATGTGATATCTCAATGCTTCTAATACAAAACCTGAGATCCTTCCTATAACATGAGATGTGATATCCAAGTCCTTCCCATTCCAATCCTGAGACCCTTCCTATAACATGACATGTGATATCCAACTCCTTCTATTCCAACCTGAGACCCTTCCTATAGCATGAGATGGGATATCCAACTCCTTCCAAATCCAATCCTGATACCCTTCTGATAGCATGAGATGTGATATCCCAATGCTTCTACAAAACCTGAGACCCATACCATGGCATGAGATGTGATATCAAACTCCCGTCCTATACCATGAGACTTGATATCTCAATGCTTCTAATACCAAACCTGAGACCGGTCCACTAACATGAGATGTGATATCCAAATCCTTCCCCTTCCAAACCTTAGACCCTTCCTTTATCATGAGATGTGATATCCAAGTCCTTCCCATTCCATTCCTGAGACCCTTCCTATAGCATGAGATGTGATATCTCAATGCTTCTAATACCAAACCTGAGACCCTTCCTATAACATGAGATGTGATATCCAAATCCTTCCCATTCCAATCCTGAGACCCTTCCGATAGCAGAGATGTGATATCTCAATGCTTATACCAAACCTGAGACCCTTCCGATAGCATGAGATGTGATATCTCAATGCTTCTAATACCAAACCTCAGATCCTTCCAATCACATGAGATGTGATGTCCAAATCCTTCCCCTTCCAAACCTTAGACCCTTCCTTTATCATGAGATGTGATATCCAACTCCTTCCCATTCCAATCCTGAGACCCTTCCGATATCATGAGATGTGATATCTCAAAGCTTCTAATATCAAACTTGAGACCCTCCCTATAGCATGAGATGTGATATCCAAGTCCTTCCCATTCCAATCCTGAGACCCTTCCTATAGCATGAGATGTGATATCTCAATGCTTCTAATACCAAACCTGAGACCCTTCCTATAACATGAGATGGGAATATCCAACTCCTTCCCATTCCAATCCTGAGACCCTTCCGATAGCAGAGATGTGATATCTCAATGCTTATACCAAACCTGAGACCCTTCCTATGGCATGAGATGTGATATCCAACTCCTTGCCATTCAAATCCTGAGACCCTTCCTATAGCATGAGAAGGGATATCCAACTCCTTCCCAATCCAATCCTGGGACCCTTCCGATAGCATGAGATGTGATATCTCAATAACAGGAGATACGTCCTATAACATGAGATATGATATCCAAATCCTTCCCCTTCCAAACCTGAGACCCTTCCTTTAGCATGAGATGTGATATCCAAATCCTTCCCATTTCAATCTTGAGACCCTTCCTATAACATGAGATGTGATATCCAACTCCTACCCATTCCAACCTGAGACCCTTCCTATAGCATGAGAAGGGATATCCAATTCCTTCCCAATCCAATCCTTAGACCCTTCCGATAGCAGAGATGTGATATCTCAATGCTTATACCAAACCTGAGACCCTTCCTTTAGCATGAGATGTGATATCCAAATCCTTCACATTCCAATCCTGAGACCCTTCCTATAGCATGAGATGTGATATCTCAATGCTTCTAATACAAAACCTGAGATCCTTCCTATAACATGAGATGTGATATCCAAGTCCTTCCCATTCCAATCCTGAGACCCTTCCTATAACATGAGATGTGATATCCAACTCCTTCTATTCCAACCTGAGACCCTTCCTATAACATGAGACGTGATATCCAACTCCTTCCCAATCCAATCCTTAGACCCTTCCGATAGCAGAGATGTGATATCTCAATGCTTATACCAAACCTGATGACCCTTCCTATGGCATTAGATGTGATATCCAACTCCTTCCCATTCCAATCCTGAGTTCCTTCCTATAGCATGAGATGTGATATCTCAATGCTTCTATCAAACCTGATACCCTTCCTTTAGCATGAGATGTGATATTCAACTCCTTCCCATTCCAATCCTGAGACCCTTCCTATAACATGAGACGTGATATCCAACTCCTTCCCATTCCAATCCTGAGACACCTCCTATAGCAAGAGATGTGATATCCAATTCCTTCCCATTCCAATCCTGAGACCCTTTCTATAACGAGATGTGATATCCAACTCCTTCCCATTCCAACCTGAGACCCTTCCTGTAGCATGAGAAGGGAGATCCAAATCCTTCCCATTCCAATCCTGAGACCCTTCCTATACCATGAGATGTGATATCTCAATGCTTCTAATACCAAACCTGGGACCCGTCCTATAACATGAGATACGTCCTATAACATGAGATATGATATCCAAATCCTTCCCCTTCCAAACCTGAGACCCTTCCTTTAGCATGAGATGTGATATCCAAATCCTTCCCATTCCAATACTGAAACCCTTCCTATAGCATGAGATGTCATATCACAATTTTTCTAATAGAAAACCTGAGACCCTTCCTATAGCAAGAGATGTGATATCCAACTCCTACCCATTCCAACCTGAGACCCTTCCTATAGCATGAGAAGGGATATCCAATTCCTTCCCAATCCAATACTTAGATCCTTCCGATAGCAGAGATGTGATATCTCAATGCTTCTAATACAAAACCTGAGATCCTTCCTATAACATGAGATGTGATATCCAAGTCCTTCCCATTCCAATCCTGAGACCCTTCCTATAACATGACATGTGATATCCAACTCCTTCTATTCCAACCTGAGACCCTTCCTATAGCATGAGATGGGATATCCAACTCCTTCCAAATCCAATCCTGATACCCTTCTGATAGCATGAGATGTGATATCCCAATGCTTCTACAAAACCTGAGACCCATACCATGGCATGAGATGTGATATCAAACTCCCGTCCTATACCATGAGACTTGATATCTCAATGCTTCTAATACCAAACCTGAGACCGGTCCACTAACATGAGATGTGATATCCAAATCCTTCCCCTTCCAAACCTTAGACCCTTCCTTTATCATGAGATGTGATATCCAACTCCTTCCCATTCCAATCCTGAGACCCTTCCGATATCATGAGATGTGATATCTCAAAGCTTCTAATATCAAACTTGAGACCCTCCCTATAGCATGAGATGTGATATCCAAGTCCTTCCCATTCCAATCCTGAGACCCTTCCTATAGCATGAGATGTGATATCTCAATGCTTCTAATACCAAACCTGAGACCCTTCCTATAACATGAGATGGGAATATCCAACTCCTTCCCATTCCAATCCTGAGACCCTTCCGATAGCAGAGATGTGATATCTCAATGCTTATACCAAACCTGAGACCCTTCCTATGGCATGAGATGTGATATCCAACTCCTTGCCATTCAAATCCTGAGACCCTTCCTATAGCATGAGAAGGGATATCCAACTCCTTCCCAATCCAATCCTGGGACCCTTCCGATAGCATGAGATGTGATATCTCAATAACAGGAGATACGTCCTATAACATGAGATATGATATCCAAATCCTTCCCCTTCCAAACCTGAGACCCTTCCTTTAGCATGAGATGTGATATCCAAATCCTTCCCATTTCAATCTTGAGACCCTTCCTATAACATGAGATGTGATATCCAACTCCTACCCATTCCAACCTGAGACCCTTCCTATAGCATGAGAAGGGATATCCAATTCCTTCCCAATCCAATCCTTAGACCCTTCCGATAGCAGAGATGTGATATCTCAATGCTTATACCAAACCTGAGACCCTTCCTTTAGCATGAGATGTGATATCCAAATCCTTCACATTCCAATCCTGAGACCCTTCCTATAGCATGAGATGTGATATCTCAATGCTTCTAATACAAAACCTGAGATCCTTCCTATAACATGAGATGTGATATCCAAGTCCTTCCCATTCCAATCCTGAGACCCTTCCTATAACATGAGATGTGATATCCAACTCCTTCTATTCCAACCTGAGACCCTTCCTATAACATGAGACGTGATATCCAACTCCTTCCCAATCCAATCCTTAGACCCTTCCGATAGCAGAGATGTGATATCTCAATGCTTATACCAAACCTGATGACCCTTCCTATGGCATTAGATGTGATATCCAACTCCTTCCCATTCCAATCCTGAGTTCCTTCCTATAGCATGAGATGTGATATCTCAATGCTTCTATCAAACCTGATACCCTTCCTTTAGCATGAGATGTGATATTCAACTCCTTCCCATTCCAATCCTGAGACCCTTCCTATAACATGAGACGTGATATCCAACTCCTTCCCATTCCAATCCTGAGACACCTCCTATAGCAAGAGATGTGATATCCAATTCCTTCCCATTCCAATCCTGAGACCCTTTCTATAACGAGATGTGATATCCAACTCCTTCCCATTCCAACCTGAGACCCTTCCTGTAGCATGAGAAGGGAGATCCAAATCCTTCCCATTCCAATCCTGAGACCCTTCCTATACCATGAGATGTGATATCTCAATGCTTCTAATACCAAACCTGGGACCCGTCCTATAACATGAGATACGTCCTATAACATGAGATATGATATCCAAATCCTTCCCCTTCCAAACCTGAGACCCTTCCTTTAGCATGAGATGTGATATCCAAATCCTTCCCATTCCAATACTGAAACCCTTCCTATAGCATGAGATGTCATATCACAATTTTTCTAATAGAAAACCTGAGACCCTTCCTATAGCAAGAGATGTGATATCCAACTCCTACCCATTCCAACCTGAGACCCTTCCTATAGCATGAGAAGGGATATCCAATTCCTTCCCAATCCAATACTTAGATCCTTCCGATAGCAGAGATGTGATATCTCAATGCTTCTAATACAAAACCTGAGATCCTTCCTATAACATGAGATGTGATATCCAAGTCCTTCCCATTCCAATCCTGAGACCCTTCCTATAACATGACATGTGATATCCAACTCCTTCTATTCCAACCTGAGACCCTTCCTATAGCATGAGATGGGATATCCAACTCCTTCCAAATCCAATCCTGATACCCTTCTGATAGCATGAGATGTGATATCCCAATGCTTCTACAAAACCTGAGACCCATACCATGGCATGAGATGTGATATCAAACTCCCGTCCTATACCATGAGACTTGATATCTCAATGCTTCTAATACCAAACCTGAGACCGGTCCACTAACATGAGATGTGATATCCAAATCCTTCCCCTTCCAAACCTTAGACCCTTCCTTTATCATGAGATGTGATATCCAAGTCCTTCCCATTCCATTCCTGAGACCCTTCCTATAGCATGAGATGTGATATCTCAATGCTTCTAATACCAAACCTGAGACCCTTCCTATAACATGAGATGTGATATCCAAATCCTTCCCATTCCAATCCTGAGACCCTTCCGATAGCAGAGATGTGATATCTCAATGCTTATACCAAACCTGAGACCCTTCCGATAGCATGAGATGTGATATCTCAATGCTTCTAATACCAAACCTCAGATCCTTCCAATCACATGAGATGTGATGTCCAAATCCTTCCCCTTCCAAACCTTAGACCCTTCCTTTATCATGAGATGTGATATCCAACTCCTTCCCATTCCAATCCTGAGACCCTTCCGATATCATGAGATGTGATATCTCAAAGCTTCTAATATCAAACTTGAGACCCTCCCTATAGCATGAGATGTGATATCCAAGTCCTTCCCATTCCAATCCTGAGACCCTTCCTATAGCATGAGATGTGATATCTCAATGCTTCTAATACCAAACCTGAGACCCTTCCTATAACATGAGATGGGAATATCCAACTCCTTCCCATTCCAATCCTGAGACCCTTCCGATAGCAGAGATGTGATATCTCAATGCTTATACCAAACCTGAGACCCTTCCTATGGCATGAGATGTGATATCCAACTCCTTGCCATTCAAATCCTGAGACCCTTCCTATAGCATGAGAAGGGATATCCAACTCCTTCCCAATCCAATCCTGAGACCCTTCCGATAGCATGAGATGTGATATCTCAATAACAGGAGATACGTCCTATAACATGAGATATGATATCCAAATCCTTCCCCTTCCAAACCTGAGACCCTTCCTTTAGCATGAGATGTGATATCCAAATCCTTCCCATTTCAATCTTGAGACCCTTCCTATAACATGAGATGTGATATCCAACTCCTACCCATTCCAACCTGAGACCCTTCCTATAGCATGAGAAGGGATATCCAATTCCTTCCCAATCCAATCCTTAGACCCTTCCGATAGCAGAGATGTGATATCTCAATGCTTATACCAAACCTGAGACCCTTCCTTTAGCATGAGATGTGATATCCAAATCCTTCACATTCCAATCCTGAGACCCTTCCTATAGCATGAGATGTGATATCTCAATGCTTCTAATACAAAACCTGAGATCCTTCCTATAACATGAGATGTGATATCCAAGTCCTTCCCATTCCAATCCTGAGACCCTTCCTATAACATGAGATGTGATATCCAACTCCTTCTATTCCAACCTGAGACCCTTCCTATAACATGAGACGTGATATCCAACTCCTTCCCAATCCAATCCTTAGACCCTTCCGATAGCAGAGATGTGATATCTCAATGCTTATACCAAACCTGATGACCCTTCCTATGGCATTAGATGTGATATCCAACTCCTTCCCATTCCAATCCTGAGTTCCTTCCTATAGCATGAGATGTGATATCTCAATGCTTCTATCAAACCTGATACCCTTCCTTTAGCATGAGATGTGATATTCAACTCCTTCCCATTCCAATCCTGAGACCCTTCCTATAACATGAGACGTGATATCCAACTCCTTCCCATTCCAATCCTGAGACACCTCCTATAGCAAGAGATGTGATATCCAATTCCTTCCCATTCCAATCCTGAGACCCTTTCTATAACGAGATGTGATATCCAACTCCTTCCCATTCCAACCTGAGACCCTTCCTGTAGCATGAGAAGGGAGATCCAAATCCTTCCCATTCCAATCCTGAGACCCTTCCTATACCATGAGATGTGATATCTCAATGCTTCTAATACCAAACCTGGGACCCGTCCTATAACATGAGATACGTCCTATAACATGAGATATGATATCCAAATCCTTCCCCTTCCAAACCTGAGACCCTTCCTTTAGCATGAGATGTGATATCCAAATCCTTCCCATTCCAATACTGAAACCCTTCCTATAGCATGAGATGTCATATCACAATGTTTCTAATAGAAAACCTGAGACCCTTCCTATAGCAAGAGATGTGATATCCAAATCCTTCCCATTTCAATCTTGAGACCCTTCCTATAACATGAGATGTGATATCCAACTCCTACCCATTCCAACCTGAGACCCTTCCTATAGCATGAGAAGGGATATCCAATTCCTTCCCAATCCAATACTTAGACCCTTCCGATAGCAGAGATGTGATATCTCAATGCTTCTAATACAAAACCTGAGATCCTTCCTATAACATGAGATGTGATATCCAAGTCCTTCCCATTCCAATCCTGAGACCCTTCCTATAACATGACATGTGATATCCAACTCCTTCTATTCCAACCTGAGACCCTTCCTATAGCATGAGATGGGATATCCAACTCCTTCCAAATCCAATCCTGATACCCTTCTGATAGCATGAGATGTGATATCCCAATGCTTCTACAAAACCTGAGACCCATACCATGGCATGAGATGTGATATCAAACTCCCGTCCTATACCATGAGACTTGATATCTCAATGCTTCTAATACCAAACCTGAGACCGGTCCACTAACATGAGATGTGATATCCAAATCCTTCCCCTTCCAAACCTTAGACCCTTCCTTTATCATGAGATGTGATATCCAAGTCCTTCCCATTCCATTCCTGAGACCCTTCCTATAGCATGAGATGTGATATCTCAATGCTTCTAATACCAAACCTGAGACCCTTCCTATAACATGAGATGTGATATCCAAATCCTTCCCATTCCAATTCTGAGACCCTTCCGATAGCAGAGATGTGATATCTCAATGCTTATACCAAACCTGAGACCCTTCCGATAGCATGAGATGTGATATCTCAATGCTTCTAATACCAAACCTCAGATCCTTCCAATCACATGAGATGTGATGTCCAAATCCTTCCCCTTCCAAACCTTAGACCCTTCCTTTATCATGAGATGTGATATCCAACTCCTTCCCATTCCAATCCTGAGACCCTTCCGATATCATGAGATGTGATATCTCAAAGCTTCTAATATCAAACTTGAGACCCTCCCTATAGCATGAGATGTGATATCCAAGTCCTTCCCATTCCAATCCTGAGACCCTTCCTATAGCATGAGATGTGATATCTCAATGCTTCTAATACCAAACCTGAGACCCTTCCTATAACATGAGATGGGAATATCCAACTCCTTCCCATTCCAATCCTGAGACCCTTCCGATAGCAGAGATGTGATATCTCAATGCTTATACCAAACCTGAGACCCTTCCTATGGCATGAGATGTGATATCCAACTCCTTGCCATTCAAATCCTGAGACCCTTCCTATAGCATGAGAAGGGATATCCAACTCCTTCCCAATCCAATCCTGAGACCCTTCCGATAGCATGAGATGTGATATCTCAATAACAGGAGATACGTCCTATAACATGAGATATGATATCCAAATCCTTCCCCTTCCAAACCTGAGACCCTTCCTTTAGCATGAGATGTGATATCCAAATCCTTCCCATTTCAATCTTGAGACCCTTCCTATAACATGAGATGTGATATCCAACTCCTACCCATTCCAACCTGAGACCCTTCCTATAGCATGAGAAGGGATATCCAATTCCTTCCCAATCCAATCCTTAGACCCTTCCGATAGCAGAGATGTGATATCTCAATGCTTATACCAAACCTGAGACCCTTCCTTTAGCATGAGATGTGATATCCAAATCCTTCACATTCCAATCCTGAGACCCTTCCTATAGCATGAGATGTGATATCTCAATGCTTCTAATACAAACCTGAGATCCTTCCTATAACATGAGATGTGATATCCAAGTCCTTCCCATTCCAATCCTGAGACCCTTCCTATAACATGAGATGTGATATCCAACTCCTTCTATTCCAACCTGAGACCCTTCCTATAACATGAGACGTGATATCCAACGCCTTCCCAATCCAATCCTTAGACCCTTCCGATAGCAGAGATGTGATATCTCAATGCTTATACCAAACCTGATGACCCTTCCTATGGCATTAGATGTGATATCCAACTCCTTCCCATTCCAATCCTGAGTTCCTTCCTATAGCATGAGATGTGATATCTCAATGCTTCTATCAAACCTGATACCCTTCCTTTAGCATGAGATGTGATATTCAACTCCTTCCCATTCCAATCCTGAGACCCTTCCTATAACATGAGACGTGATATCCAACTCCTTCCCATTCCAATCCTGAGACACCTCCTATAGCAAGAGATGTGATATCCAATTCCTTCCCATTCCAATCCTGAGACCCTTTCTATAACGAGATGTGATATCCAACTCCTTCCCATTCCAACCTGAGACCCTTCCTGTAGCATGAGAAGGGAGATCCAAATCCTTCCCATTCCAATCCTGAGACCCTTCCTATACCATGAGATGTGATATCTCAATGCTTCTAATACCAAACCTGGGACCCGTCCTATAACATGAGATACGTCCTATAACATGAGATATGATATCCAAATCCTTCCCCTTCCAAACCTGAGACCCTTCCTTTAGCATGAGATGTGATATCCAAATCCTTCCCATTCCAATACTGAAACCCTTCCTATAGCATGAGATGTCATATCACAATGTTTCTAATAGAAAACCTGAGACCCTTCCTATAGCAAGAGATGTGATATCCAAATCCTTCCCATTTCAATCTTGAGACCCTTCCTATAACATGAGATGTGATATCCAACTCCTACCCATTCCAACCTGAGACCCTTCCTATAGCATGAGAAGGGATATCCAATTCCTTCCCAATCCAATACTTAGACCCTTCCGATAGCAGAGATGTGATATCTCAATGCTTCTAATACAAAACCTGAGATCCTTCCTATAACATGAGATGTGATATCCAAGTCCTTCCCATTCCAATCCTGAGACCCTTCCTATAACATGACATGTGATATCCAACTACTTCTATTCCAACCTGAGACCCTTCCTATAGCATGAGATGGGATATCCAACTCCTTCCAAATCCAATCCTGATACCCTTCTGATAGCATGAGATGTGATATCCCAATGCTTCTACAAAACCTGAGACCCATACCATGGCATGAGATGTGATATCAAACTCCCGTCCTATACCATGAGACTTGATATCTCAATGCTTCTAATACCAAACCTGAGACCGGTCCACTAACATGAGATGTGATATCCAAATCCTTCCCCTTCCAAACCTTAGACCCTTCCTTTATCATGAGATGTGATATCCAAGTCCTTCCCATTCCATTCCTGAGACCCTTCCTATAGCATGAGATGTGATATCTCAATGCTTCTAATACCAAACCTGAGACCCTTCCTATAACATGAGATGTGATATCCAAATCCTTCCCATTCCAATCCTGAGACCCTTCCGATAGCAGAGATGTGATATCTCAATGCTTATACCAAACCTGAGACCCTTCCGATAGCATGAGATGTGATATCTCAATGCTTCTAATACCAAACCTCAGATCCTTCCAATCACATGAGATGTGATGTCCAAATCCTTCCCCTTCCAAACCTTAGACCCTTCCTTTATCATGAGATGTGATATCCAACTCCTTCCCATTCCAATCCTGAGACCCTTCCGATATCATGAGATGTGATATCTCAAAGCTTCTAATATCAAACTTGAGACCCTCCCTATAGCATGAGATGTGATATCCAAGTCCTTCCCATTCCAATCCTGAGACCCTTCCTATAGCATGAGATGTGATATCTCAATGCTTCTAATACCAAACCTGAGACCCTTCCTATAACATGAGATGGGAATATCCAACTCCTTCCCATTCCAATCCTGAGACCCTTCCGATAGCAGAGATGTGATATCTCAATGCTTATACCAAACCTGAGACCCTTCCTATGGCATGAGATGTGATATCCAACTCCTTGCCATTCAAATCCTGAGACCCTTCCTATAGCATGAGAAGGGATATCCAACTCCTTCCCAATCCAATCCTGAGACCCTTCCGATAGCATGAGATGTGATATCTCAATAACAGGAGATACGTCCTATAACATGAGATATGATATCCAAATCCTTCCCCTTCCAAACCTGAGACCCTTCCTTTAGCATGAGATGTGATATCCAAATCCTTCCCATTTCAATCTTGAGACCCTTCCTATAACATGAGATGTGATATCCAACTCCTACCCATTCCAACCTGAGACCCTTCCTATAGCATGAGAAGGGATATCCAATTCCTTCCCAATCCAATCCTTAGACCCTTCCGATAGCAGAGATGTGATATCTCAATGCTTATACCAAACCTGAGACCCTTCCTTTAGCATGAGATGTGATATCCAAATCCTTCACATTCCAATCCTGAGACCCTTCCTATAGCATGAGATGTGATATCTCAATGCTTCTAATACAAAACCTGAGATCCTTCCTATAACATGAGATGTGATATCCAAGTCCTTCCCATTCCAATCCTGAGACCCTTCCTATAACATGAGATGTGATATCCAACTCCTTCTATTCCAACCTGAGACCCTTCCTATAACATGAGACGTGATATCCAACTCCTTCCCAATCCAATCCTTAGACCCTTCCGATAGCAGAGATGTGATATCTCAATGCTTATACCAAACCTGATGACCCTTCCTATGGCATTAGATGTGATATCCAACTCCTTCCCATTCCAATCCTGAGTTCCTTCCTATAGCATGAGATGTGATATCTCAATGCTTCTATCAAACCTGATACCCTTCCTTTAGCATGAGATGTGATATTCAACTCCTTCCCATTCCAATCCTGAGACCCTTCCTATAACATGAGACGTGATATCCAACTCCTTCCCATTCCAATCCTGAGACACCTCCTATAGCAAGAGATGTGATATCCAATTCCTTCCCATTCCAATCCTGAGACCCTTTCTATAACGAGATGTGATATCCAACTCCTTCCCATTCCAACCTGAGACCCTTCCTGTAGCATGAGAAGGGAGATCCAAATCCTTCCCATTCCAATCCTGAGACCCTTCCTATACCATGAGATGTGATATCTCAATGCTTCTAATACCAAACCTGGGACCCGTCCTATAACATGAGATACGTCCTATAACATGAGATATGATATCCAAATCCTTCCCCTTCCAAACCTGAGACCCTTCCTTTAGCATGAGATGTGATATCCAAATCCTTCCCATTCCAATACTGAAACCCTTCCTATAGCATGAGATGTCATATCACAATTTTTCTAATAGAAAACCTGAGACCCTTCCTATAGCAAGAGATGTGATATCCAAATCCTTCCCATTTCAATCTTGAGACCCTTCCTATAACATGAGATGTGATATCCAACTCCTACCCATTCCAACCTGAGACCCTTCCTATAGCATGAGAAGGGATATCCAATTCCTTCCCAATCCAATACTTAGACCCTTCCGATAGCAGAGATGTGATATCTCAATGCTTCTAATACAAAACCTGAGATCCTTCCTATAACATGAGATGTGATATCCAAGTCCTTCCCATTCCAATCCTGAGACCCTTCCTATAACATGACATGTGATATCCAACTCCTTCTATTCCAACCTGAGACCCTTCCTATAGCATGAGATGGGATATCCAACTCCTTCCAAATCCAATCCTGATACCCTTCTGATAGCATGAGATGTGATATCCCAATGCTTCTACAAAACCTGAGACCCATACCATGGCATGAGATGTGATATCAAACTCCCGTCCTATACCATGAGACTTGATATCTCAATGCTTCTAATACCAAACCTGAGACCGGTCCACTAACATGAGATGTGATATCCAAATCCTTCCCCTTCCAAACCTTAGACCCTTCCTTTATCATGAGATGTGATATCCAAGTCCTTCCCATTCCATTCCTGAGACCCTTCCTATAGCATGAGATGTGATATCTCAATGCTTCTAATACCAAACCTGAGACCCTTCCTATAACATGAGATGTGATATCCAAATCCTTCCCATTCCAATCCTGAGACCCTTCCGATAGCAGAGATGTGATATCTCAATGCTTATACCAAACCTGAGACCCTTCCGATAGCATGAGATGTGATATCTCAATGCTTCTAATACCAAACCTCAGATCCTTCCAATCACATGAGATGTGATGTCCAAATCCTTCCCCTTCCAAACCTTAGACCCTTCCTTTATCATGAGATGTGATATCCAACTCCTTCCCATTCCAATCCTGAGACCCTTCCGATATCATGAGATGTGATATCTCAAAGCTTCTAATATCAAACTTGAGACCCTCCCTATAGCATGAGATGTGATATCCAAGTCCTTCCCATTCCAATCCTGAGACCCTTCCTATAGCATGAGATGTGATATCTCAATGCTTCTAATACCAAACCTGAGACCCTTCCTATAACATGAGATGGGAATATCCAACTCCTTCCCATTCCAATCCTGAGACCCTTCCGATAGCAGAGATGTGATATCTCAATGCTTATACCAAACCTGAGACCCTTCCTATGGCATGAGATGTGATATCCAACTCCTTGCCATTCAAATCCTGAGACCCTTCCTATAGCATGAGAAGGGATATCCAACTCCTTCCCAATCCAATCCTGAGACCCTTCCGATAGCATGAGATGTGATATCTCAATAACAGGAGATACGTCCTATAACATGAGATTTGATATCCAAATCCTTCCCCTTCCAAACCTGAGACCCTTCCTTTAGCATGAGATGTGATATCCAAATCCTTCCCATTTCAATCTTGAGACCCTTCCTATAACATGAGATGTGATATCCAACTCCTACCCATTCCAACCTGAGACCCTTCCTATAGCATGAGAAGGGATATCCAATTCCTTCCCAATCCAATCCTTAGACCCTTCCGATAGCAGAGATGTGATATCTCAATGCTTATACCAAACCTGAGACCCTTCCTTTAGCATGAGATGTGATATCCAAATCCTTCACATTCCAATCCTGAGACCCTTCCTATAGCATGAGATGTGATATCTCAATGCTTCTAATACAAAACCTGAGATCCTTCCTATAACATGAGATGTGATATCCAAGTCCTTCCCATTCCAATCCTGAGACCCTTCCTATAACATGAGATGTGATATCCAACTCCTTCTATTCCAACCTGAGACCCTTCCTATAACATGAGACGTGATATCCAACTCCTTCCCAATCCAATCCTTAGACCCTTCCGATAGCAGAGATGTGATATCTCAATGCTTATACCAAACCTGATGACCCTTCCTATGGCATTAGATGTGATATCCAACTCCTTCCCATTCCAATCCTGAGTTCCTTCCTATAGCATGAGATGTGATATCTCAATGCTTCTATCAAACCTGATACCCTTCCTTTAGCATGAGATGTGATATTCAACTCCTTCCCATTCCAATCCTGAGACCGTTCCTATAACATGAGACGTGATATCCAACTCCTTCCCATTCCAATCCTGAGACACCTCCTATAGCAAGAGATGTGATATCCAATTCCTTCCCATTCCAATCCTGAGACCCTTTCTATAACGAGATGTGATATCCAACTCCTTCCCATTCCAACCTGAGACCCTTCCTGTAGCATGAGAAGGGAGATCCAAATCCTTCCCATTCCAATCCTGAGACCCTTCCTATACCATGAGATGTGATATCTCAATGCTTCTAATACCAAACCTGGGACCCGTCCTATAACATGAGATACGTCCTATAACATGAGATATGATATCCAAATCCTTCCCCTTCCAAACCTGAGACCCTTCCTTTAGCATGAGATGTGATATCCAAATCCTTCCCATTCCAATACTGAAACCCTTCCTATAGCATGAGATGTCATATCACAATTTTTCTAATAGAAAACCTGAGACCCTTCCTATAGCAAGAGATGTGATATCCAAATCCTTCCCATTTCAATCTTGAGACCCTTCCTATAACATGAGATGTGATATCCAACTCCTACCCATTCCAACCTGAGACCCTTCCTATAGCATGAGAAGGGATATCCAATTCCTTCCCAATCCAATACTTAGACCCTTCCGATAGCAGAGATTTGATATCTCAATGCTTCTAATACAAAACCTGAGATCCTTCCTATAACATGAGATGTGATATCCAAGTCCTTCCCATTCCAATCCTGAGACCCTTCCTATAACATGACATGTGATATCCAACTCCTTCTATTCCAACCTGAGACCCTTCCTATAGCATGAGATGGGATATCCAACTCCTTCCAAATCCAATCCTGATACCCTTCTGATTGCATGAGATGTGATATCCCAATGCTTCTACAAAACCTGAGACCCATACCATGGCATGAGATGTGATATCAAACTCCCGTCCTATACCATGAGACTTGATATCTCAATGCTTCTAATACCAAACCTGAGACCGGTCCACTAACATGAGATGTGATATCCAAATCCTTCCCCTTCCAAACCTTAGACCCTTCCTTTATCATGAGATGTGATATCCAAGTCCTTCCCATTCCATTCCTGAGACCCTTCCTATAGCATGAGATGTGATATCTCAATGCTTCTAATACCAAACCTGAGACCCTTCCTATAACATGAGATGTGATATCCAAATCCTTCCCATTCCAATCCTGAGACCCTTCCGATAGCAGAGATGTGATATCTCAATGCTTATACCAAACCTGAGACCCTTCCGATAGCATGAGATGTGATATCTCAATGCTTCTAATACCAAACCTCAGATCCTTCCAATCACATGAGATGTGATGTCCAAATCCTTCCCCTTCCAAACCTTAGACCCTTCCTTTATCATGAGATGTGATATCCAACTCCTTCCCATTCCAATCCTGAGACCCTTCCGATATCATGAGATGTGATATCTCAAAGCTTCTAATATCAAACTTGAGACCCTCCCTATAGCATGAGATGTGATATCCAAGTCCTTCCCATTCCAATCCTGAGACCCTTCCTATAGCATGAGATGTGATATCTCAATGCTTCTAATACCAAACCTGAGACCCTTCCTATAACATGAGATGGGAATATCCAACTCCTTCCCATTCCAATCCTGAGACCCTTCCGATAGCAGAGATGTGATATCTCAATGCTTATACCAAACCTGAGACCCTTCCTATGGCATGAGATGTGATATCCAACTCCTTGCCATTCAAATCCTGAGACCCTTCCTATAGCATGAGAAGGGATATCCAACTCCTTCCCAATCCAATCCTGAGACCCTTCCGATAGCATGAGATGTGATATCTCAATAACAGGAGATACGTCCTATAACATGAGATATGATATCCAAATCCTTCCCCTTCCAAACCTGAGACCCTTCCTTTAGCATGAGATGTGATATCCAAATCCTTCCCATTTCAATCTTGAGACCCTTCCTATAACATGAGATGTGATATCCAACTCCTACCCATTCCAACCTGAGACCCTTCCTATAGCATGAGAAGGGATATCCAATTCCTTCCCAATCCAATCCTTAGACCCTTCCGATAGCAGAGATGTGATATCTCAATGCTTATACCAAACCTGAGACCCTTCCTTTAGCATGAGATGTGATATCCAAATCCTTCACATTCCAATCCTGAGACCCTTCCTATAGCATGAGATGTGATATCTCAATGCTTCTAATACAAAACCTGAGATCCTTCCTATAACATGAGATGTGATATCCAAGTCCTTCCCATTCCAATCCTGAGACCCTTCCTATAACATGAGATGTGATATCCAACTCCTTCTATTCCAACCTGAGACCCTTCCTATAACATGAGACGTGATATCCAACTCCTTCCCAATCCAATCCTTAGACCCTTCCGATAGCAGAGATGTGATATCTCAATGCTTATACCAAACCTGATGACCCTTCCTATGGCATTAGATGTGATATTCAACTCCTTCCCATTCCAATCCTGAGTTCCTTCCTATAACATGAGACGTGATATCCAACTCCTTCCCATTCCAATCCTGAGACACCTCCTATAGCAAGAGATGTGATATCCAATTCCTTCCCATTCCAATCCTGAGACCCTTTCTATAACGAGATGTGATATCCAACTCCTTCCCATTCCAACCTGAGACCCTTCCTGTAGCATGAGAAGGGAGATCCAATCCTTCCCATTCCAATCCTGAGACCCTTCCTATACCATGAGATGTGATATCTCAATGCTTCTAATACCAAACCTGGGACCCGTCCTATAACATGAGATACGTCCTATAACATGAGATATGATATCCAAATCCTTCCCCTTCCAAACCTGAGACCCTTCCTTTAGCATGAGATGTGATATCCAAATCCTTCCCATTCCAATACTGAAACCCTTCCTATAGCATGAGATGTCATATCACAATGTTTCTAATAGAAAACCTGAGACCCTTCCTATAGCAAGAGATGTGATATCCAAATCCTTCCCATTTCAATCTTGAGACCCTTCCTATAACATGAGATGTGATATCCAACTCCTACCCATTCCAACCTGAGACCCTTCCTATAGCATGAGAAGGGATATCCAATTCCTTCCCAATCCAATACTTAGACCCTTCCGATAGCAGAGATGTGATATCTCAATGCTTCTAATACAAAACCTGAGATCCTTCCTATAACATGAGATGTGATATCCAAGTCCTTCCCATTCCAATCCTGAGACCCTTCCTATAACATGACATGTGATATCCAACTCCTTCTATTCCAACCTGAGACCCTTCCTATAGCATGAGATGGGATATCCAACTCCTTCCAAATCCAATCCTGATACCCTTCTGATAGCATGAGATGTGATATCCCAATGCTTCTACAAAACCTGAGACCCATACCATGGCATGAGATGTGATATCAAACTCCCGTCCTATACCATGAGACTTGATATCTCAATGCTTCTAATACCAAACCTGAGACCGGTCCACTAACATGAGATGTGATATCCAAATCCTTCCCCTTCCAAACCTTAGACCCTTCCTTTATCATGAGATGTGATATCCAAGTCCTTCCCATTCCATTCCTGAGACCCTTCCTATAGCATGAGATGTGATATCTCAATGCTTCTAATACCAAACCTGAGACCCCTCCTATAACATGAGATGTGATATCCAAATCCTTCCCATTCCAATCCTGAGACCCTTCCGATAGCAGAGATGTGATATCTCAATGCTTATACCAAACCTGAGACCCTTCCGATAGCATGAGATGTGATATCTCAATGCTTCTAATACCAAACCTCAGATCCTTCCAATCACATGAGATGTGATGTCCAAATCCTTCCCCTTCCAAACCTTAGACCCTTCCTTTATCATGAGATGTGATATCCAACTCCTTCCCATTCCAATCCTGAGACCCTTCCGATATCATGAGATGTGATATCTCAAAGCTTCTAATATCAAACTTGAGACCCTCCCTATAGCATGAGATGTGATATCCAAGTCCTTCCCATTCCAATCCTGAGTTCCTTCCTATAGCATGAGATGTGATATCTCAATGCTTCTATCAAACCTGATACCCTTCCTTTAGCATGAGATGTGATATTCAACTCCTTCCCATTCCAATCCTGAGACCCTTCCTATAACATGAGACGTGATATCCAACTCCTTCCCATTCCAATCCTGAGACACCTCCTATAGCAAGAGATGTGATATCCAATTCCTTCCCATTCCAATCCTGAGACCCTTTCTATAACGAGATGTGATATCCAACTCCTTCCCATTCCAACCTGAGACCCTTCCTGTAGCATGAGAAGGGAGATCCAAATCCTTCCCATTCCAATCCTGAGACCCTTCCTATACCATGAGATGTGATATCTCAATGCTTCTAATACCAAACCTGGGACCCGTCCTATAACATGAGATACGTCCTATAACATGAGATATGATATCCAAATCCTTCCCCTTCCAAACCTGAGACCCTTCCTTTAGCATGAGATGTGATATCCAAATCCTTCCCATTCCAATACTGAAACCCTTCCTATAGCATGAGATGTCATATCACAATGTTTCTAATAGAAAACCTGAGACCCTTCCTATAGCAAGAGATGTGATATCCAAATCCTTCCCATTTCAATCTTGAGACCCTTCCTATAACATGAGATGTGATATCCAACTCCTACCCATTCCAACCTGAGACCCTTCCTATAGCATGAGAAGGGATATCCAATTCCTTCCCAATCCAATACTTAGACCCTTCCGATAGCAGAGATGTGATATCTCAATGCTTCTAATACAAAACCTGAGATCCTTCCTATAACATGAGATGTGATATCCAAGTCCTTCCCATTCCAATCCTGAGACCCTTCCTATAACATGACATGTGATATCCAACTCCTTCTATTCCAACCTGAGACCCTTCCTATAGCATGAGATGGGATATCCAACTCCTTCCAAATCCAATCCTTATACCCTTCTGATAGCATGAGATGTGATATCCCAATGCTTCTACAAAACCTGAGACCCATACCATGGCATGAGATGTGATATCAAACTCCCGTCCTATACCATGAGACTTGATATCTCAATGCTTCTAATACCAAACCTGAGACCGGTCCACTAACATGAGATGTGATATCCAAATCCTTCCCCTTCCAAACCTTAGACCCTTCCTTTATCATGAGATGTGATATCCAAGTCCTTCCCATTCCATTCCTGAGACCCTTCCTATAGCATGAGATGTGATATCTCAATGCTTCTAATACCAAACCTGAGACCCTTCCTATAACATGAGATGTGATATCCAAATCCTTCCCATTCCAATCCTGAGACCCTTCCGATAGCAGAGATGTGATATCTCAATGCTTATACCAAACCTGAGACCCTTCCGATAGCATGAGATGTGATATCTCAATGCTTCTAATACCAAACCTCAGATCCTTCCAATCACATGAGATGTGATGTCCAAATCCTTCCCCTTCCAAACCTTAGACCCTTCCTGTATCATGAGATGTGATATCCAACTCCTTCCCATTCCAATCCTGAGACCCTTCCGATATCATGAGATGTGATATCTCAAAGCTTCTAATATCAAACTTGAGACCCTCCCTATAGCATGAGATGTGATATCCAAGTCCTTCCCATTCCAATCCTGAGACCCTTCCTATAGCATGAGATGTGATATCTCAATGCTTCTAATACCAAACCTGAGACCCTTCCTATAACATGAGATGGGAATATCCAACTCCTTCCCATTCCAATCCTGAGACCCTTCCGATAGCAGAGATGTGATATCTCAATGCTTATACCAAACCTGAGACCCTTCCTATGGCATGAGATGTGTTATCCAACTCCTTGCCATTCAAATCCTGAGACCCTTCCTATAGCATGAGAAGGGATATCCAACTCCTTCCCAATCCAATCCTGAGACCCTTCCGATAGCATGAGATGTGATATCTCAATAACAGGAGATACGTCCTATAACATGAGATATGATATCCAAACCCTTCCCCTTCCAAACCTGAGACCCTTCCTTTAGCATGAGATGTGATATCCAAATCCTTCCCATTTCAATCTTGAGACCCTTCCTATAACATGAGATGTGATATCCAACTCCTACCCATTCCAACCTGAGACCCTTCCTATAGCATGAGAAGGGATATCCAATTCCTTCCCAATCCAATCCTTAGACCCTTCCGATAGCAGAGATGTGATATCTCAATGCTTATACCAAACCTGAGACCCTTCCTATGGCCTGAGATGTCATATACAACTCCTTCCCATTCCAATCCTGAGACCGTTCCTATAGCATGAGATGTGATATCTCAATGCTTATACCAAATCTGAGACCATTCCTATAGCATGAGATGTGATATCCAACTCCTTCCCATTCCAATCCTGAGACTCTTCCTATAGCATGAGATGTGATGTCTCAATGCTTCTAATACCAAACCTGAGATCCTTCCTATAACATGAGATGTGATATCCAACTCCTTCCCATTCCAATCCTGAGACCCTTAAGATAGCATGAGATGTGATATCTCAATGCTTCTAATACCAAACCTGAGATCCTTCCTATAACATGAGATGTGATTTCCAAATCCTTCCCCTTCCAAACCTGAGACCCTCCCTTTAGCATGAGATGTGATATCCAACTCCTTCCCATTCCAATCCTGAGACCCTTCTGATAGCATGAGATGTGATATTTCAATGCCTCTAATACCAAACCTGAGATCCTACCTCTAACATGAAATGTGATATCCATCTCCTTCCCTTTCCAAACCTGAGACCCTGCCTATAGCATGAGATGTGATATCCAAGTCCTTCCCATTACAATCCTGAGACCCTTCCTATAGCATGTGATCTGATATCTCAATGCTTATACCAAACCTGAGACCCTTCCTATGGCATGAGATGTCATATACAACTCCTTCCCATTCCAATCCTGAGACCCTCCCTATAGCATGAGATGTGATATCTCAATGCTTATACCAAACCTGAGACCCTTCCTATAGCATGAGATGTGATATCCAACTTCTTCCCATTCCAATCCTGAGACCCTTCCTATAACATGAGATGTGATGTCTCAATGCTTCTAATACCAAACCTGAGATCGTTCCTCTAACATGAAATGTGATATCCAACTCCTTCCCCTTCCAAACCTGAGAGCCTTCCTATAGCATGAGATATGATAGCCAAGTCCTTCCAATTCCAATCCTGAGACCCTTCCTATAACATGAAATGTGATATCCAACTCCTTCCCATTCCAACCTGAGACCCTTCCTATAGCATGAGATGGGATATCTCAATGCTTCTAATACCAAACCTGAGACTCTTCCTATAACATGAGATGGGATATCCAACTCCTTCCCATTCCAATCCTGAGACCCTTCCGATAGCAGAGATGTGATATCTCAATGCTTATACCAAACCTGAGACCCTTCCTATGGCCTGAGATGTGATATCCAACTGCTTCCCATTCCAATCCTGAGACCCTTCCTATAGCATGAGATGTGATATCTCAATGCTTATACCAAATCTGAGACCCTTCCTATAGCATGAGATGTGATATCCAACTCCTTCCCATTCCAATCCTGAGACCCTTCCTATAGCATGAGATGTGATGTCTCAATGCTTCTAATACCAAACCTGAGATCCTTCCTATAACATGAGATGTGATATCCAACTCCTTCCGATTCCAATCCTGAGACCCTTATGATAGCATGAGATGTGATATCTCAATGCTTCTAATACCAAACCTGAGATCCTTCCTATAACATGAGATGTGATTTCCAAATCCTTCCCCTTCCAAACCTGAGACCCTCCCTTTAGCATGAGATGTGATATCCAACTCCTTCCCATTCCAATCCTGAGAACCTTCTGATAGCATGAGATGTGATATCTCAATGCCTCTAATTCCAAACCTGAGATCCTACCTCTAACATGAAATGTGATATCCATCTCCTTCCCTTTCCAAACCTGAGACCCTGTCTATAGCATGAGATGTCATATACAACTCCTTCCCATTCCAATCCTGAGACCCTTCCTATAGCACGAGATGTGATATCTCAATGCTTATACCAAACCTGAGACCCTTCCTATAGCATGAGATGTGATATCCAACTCCTTCCCATTCCAATCCTGAGACCCTTCCTTTAGCATGAGATGTGATATCCAACTCCTTCCCATTCCAATCATGAGACCCTTCCTATAGCCTGAGATGTGATATCTCAATGCCTCTAATACCAAACCTGAGATCCTTCCTCTAACATGAAATGTGATATCCAACTCCTTCCCTTTCCAAACCTGAGAACCTATCTATAGCATGAGATGTGATATCCAAGTCCTTCCCATTCCAATCCTGAGACCCTTCCTATAGCATGAGATGTGATATCTCAATGCTTCTAATATCAAACTTGAGACCCTTCCTATAGCATGAGATGTGATATCCAACTCCTTCCCATTCCAATCCTGAGACCCTTCCTATAGCATGAGATGTGATGTCTCAATGCTTCTAATACCAAACCTGAGATCCTTCCTATAACATGAGATGTGATATCCAACTCCTTCCCATTCTAATCCCGAGACCCTTCCTATAGCATGAGATGTGATATCTCGATGCTTATACCAAACCTGAGACCCTTCCTATAGCATGAGATGTGATATCCAACTCCTTCCCATTCCAATCCTGAGACCCTTCCTATAGCATGAGATGTGATATCTCAATGCCTCTAATACCAAACCTGAGATCCTTCCTCTAACATGAAATGTGATATCCAACTCCTTCCCTTTCCAAACCTGAGAGCCTACCTATAGCATGAGATGTGATATCCAAGTCCTTCCCATTCCAATCCTTAGACCCTTCCTACAGCATGCAATATGATATCTCAATGATTCTAATAACAAACCTGAGACCCATCCTATAACATGAGATGGGATATCCAACTCCTTCCTATTCCAATCCTGAGACACTTCCGATAGCAGAGATGTGATATCTCAATGCTTATACCAAACCTGAGACCCTTCCTATAACATGAGATGTGATATCCAACTCCTTCCCGGTCCAAACCTGAGACCCTTCCTATAGCATATGTGATATCCAACTCCTTCCCATTCCAATCCTGAGACCATTCCTATAGCATGCGATGTGATATCTCAATGCTTCTAATACCAAACCCGAGACCAGTCCTATAACATGAGATTGGATATCCAACTCCTTCCCCTTCCAAACCTGAGACCCTTCCTATAGCATGAGATGTGATATCCAACTTCTTCCCATTCCACTCCTGAGACCCTTCCTATAACATGAGATGTGATGTCTCAATGCTTCTAATACCAAACCTGAGATCTTTCCTATAACATGAGATGTGATATCCAACTCCTTCCCATTCCAATCCTGAGACCCTTCCTATAGCATGAGATGTGATATCTCAATGCTTATACCAAACCTGAGACCCTTCCTATAGCTTGAGATGTGATATCCAACTCCTTCCCATTCCAATCCTGAGACCCTTCCTATAGCATGAGATGTGATATCTCAAGGCCTCTAATACCAAACCTGAGATTCTTCCTCTAACATGAAATGTGATATCCAACTCCTTCCCCTTCCAAACCTGAGAGCCTTCCTATAGCATGAGATATGATATCCAAGTCCTTCCCATCCAATCCTGAGACCCTTCCTATAACATGAAATGTGATATCCAACTCCTTCCCATTCCAACCTGAGACCCTTCCTATAGCATGAGATGGGATATCCAATTCCTTCCAAATCCAATACTGATACCCTTCCGATAGCATGAGATGTGATATCCCAATGCTTCTACCAAACCTGAGACCCATACTATGGCATGAGATGTGATATCAAACTCCTTCCCATTCCAATCCTGAGACCCTACCTATAGCTTGAGATGTGATATCCAACTCCTTCCCATTCCAATTCTGAGACCCTTCCTATACCATGAGACTTGATATCTCAATGCTTCTAATACAAAACCTGAGTCCCGTCCTATAACATGAGATGTGATATCCAAATCCTTCCCCTTCCAAACCTTAGACCCTTCCTTTATCATGAGATGTGATATCCAATTCCTTCCCATTCCAATCCTGAGACCCTTCCGATATCATGAGATTTGTTATCTCAATGCTTCTAATATCAAACTTGAGACCCTCCCTATAGCATGAGATGTGACATCCAAGTCCTCCCCATTCCAATCCTGAGATTGTGATATCTCAATGCTTCTAATACCAAACCTGAGACCCTTCCTATAACATGAGATGGGATATCCAACTCCTTCCCATTCCAATCCTGAGACCCTTCCGATAGCAGAGATGTGATATCTCAATGCTTATACCAAACCTGAGACCCTTCCTATGGCCTGATTTGTCATCTACAACTCCTTCCCATTCCAATCCTGAGACCCTTCCTATAGCATGAGATGTGATATCTCAATTCTTATACCAAATCCGAGACCCTTCCTATAGCATGAGATGTGATATCCAACTCCTTCCCATTCCAATCCTGAGACCCTTCCTATAGCATGAGATGTGATGTCTCAATGCTTCTAATACCAAACTTGAGATCCTTCTGATAGCATGAGATGTGATATCTCAATGCTTCTAGTACCAAACCTGAGATCCTTCCTATAACATGAGATGTGATTTCCAAATCCTTCCACTTCCAAACCTGAGACACTCCCTTTAGCATGAGATGTGATATCCAACTCCTTCCCATTCCAATCCTGAGACCCTTCTGATAGCATGAGATGTGATATTTCAATGCCTCTAATACCAAACCTGAGATCCTACCTCTAACATGAAATGTGATATCCATCTCCTTCCCTTTCCAAACCTGAGACCCTGCCTATAGCATGAGATGTGATATCAAAAGTCCTTCCCATTCCAATCCTGAGACCCTTCCTATAGCATGTGATGTGATATCTTAATGCTTATACCAAACCTGAGACCCTTCCTATGGCATGAGATGTCATATACAACTCCTTCCCATTCCAATCCTGAGACCCTTCCTATAGCATGAGATGTGATATCTCAATGCTTATACCAAACCTGAGACCCTTCCTATAGCATGAGATGTGATATCCAACTTCTTCCCATTCCAATCCTGAGACCCTTCCGATAGCAGAGATGTGATATCTCAATGCTTATACCAAACCTGAGACCCTTCCTATGGCCTGAGATGTCATATACAACTCCTTCCCATTCCAATCCTGAGACCGTTCCTATAGCATGAGATGTGATATCTCAATGCTTATACCAAATCTGAGACCATTCCTATAGCATGAGATGTGATATTCAACTCCTTCCCATTCCAATCCTGAGACTCTTCCTATAGCATGAGATGTGATGTCTCAATGCTTCTAATACCAAACCTGAGATCCTTCCTATAACATGAGATGTGATATCCAACTCCTTCCCATTCCAATCCTGAGACCCTTAAGATAGCATGAGATGTGATATCTCAATGCTTCTAATACCAAACCTGAGATCCTTCCTATAACATGAGATGTGATTTCCAAATCCTTCCCCTTCCAAACCTGAGACCCTCCCTTTAGCATGAGATGTGATATCCAACTCCTTCCCATTCCAATCCTGAGACCCTTCTGATAGCATGAGATGTGATATTTCAATGCCTCTAATACCAAACCTGAGATCCTACCTCTAACATGAAATGTGATATCCATCTCCTTCCCTTTCCAAACCTGAGACCCTGCCTATAGCATGAGATGTGATATCCAAGTCCTTCCCATTACAATCCTGAGACCCTTCCTATAGCATGTGATGTGATATCTCAATGCTTATACCAAACCTGAGACCCTTCCTATGGCATGAGATGTCATATACAACTCCTTCCCATTCCAATCCTGAGACCCTCCCTATAGCATGAGATGTGATATCTCAATGCTTATACCAAACCTGAGACCCTTCCTATAGCATGAGATGTGATATCCAACTTCTTCCCATTCCAATCCTGAGACCCTTCCTATAACATGAGATGTGATGTCTCAATGCTTCTAATACCAAACCTGAGATCGTTCCTCTAACATGAAATGTGATATCCAACTCCTTCCCCTTCCAAACCTGAGAGCCTTCCTATAGCATGAGATATGATAGCCAAGTCCTTCCAATTCCAATCCTGAGACCCTTCCTATAACATGAAATGTGATATCCAACTCCTTCCCATTCCAACCTGAGACCCTTCCTATAGCATGAGATGGGATATCTCAATGCTTCTAATACCAAACCTGAGACTCTTCCTATAACATGAGATGGGATATCCAACTCCTTTCCATTCCAATCCTGAGACCCTTCCGATAGCAGAGATGTGATATCTCAATGCTTATACCAAACCTGAGACCCTTCCTATGGCCTGAGATGTGATATCCAACTGCTTCCCATTCCAATCCTGAGACCCTTCCTATAGCATGAGATGTGATATCTCAATGCTTATACCAAATCTGAGACCCTTCCTATAGCATGAGATGTGATATCCAACTCCTTCCCATTCCAATCCTGAGACCCTTCCTATAGCATGAGATGTGATGTCTCAATGCTTCTAATACCAAACCTGAGATCCTTCCTATAACATGAGATGTGATATCCAACTCCTTCCGATTCCAATCCTGAGACCCTTATGATAGCATGAGATGTGATATCTCAATGCTTCTAATACCAAACCTGAGATCCTTCCTATAACATGAGATGTGATTTCCAAATCCTTCCCCTTCCAAACCTGAGACCCTCCCTTTAGCATGAGATGTGATATCCAACTCCTTCCCATTCCAATCCTGAGAACCTTCTGATAGCATGAGATGTGATATCTCAATGCCTCTAATTCCAAACCTGAGATCCTACCTCTAACATGAAATGTGATATCCATCTCCTTCCCTTTCCAAACCTGAGACCCTGTCTATAGCATGAGATGTCATATACAACTCCTTCCCATTCCAATCCTGAGACCCTTCCTATAGCACGAGATGTGATATCTCAATGCTTATACCAAACCTGAGACCCTTCCTATAGCATGAGATGTGATATCCAACTCCTTCCCATTCCAATCCTGAGACCCTTCCTTTAGCATGAGATGTGATATCCAACTCCTTCCCATTCCAATCATGAGACCCTTCCTATAGCCTGAGATGTGATATCTCAATGCCTCTAATACCAAACCTGAGATCCTTCCTCTAACATGAAATGTGATATCCAACTCCTTCCCTTTCCAAACCTGAGAACCTATCTATAGCATGAGATGTGATATCCAAGTCCTTCCCATTCCAATCCTGAGACACTTCCGATAGCAGAGATGTGATATCTCAATGCTTATACCAAACCTGAGACCCTTCCTATAACATGAGATGTGATATCCAACTCCTTCCCGTTCCAAACCTGAGACCCTTCCTTTAGCATGAGATGTGATATCCAGCTCCTTCCCATTCCAATCCTGAGACACTTCCGATAGCATGAGATGTGATATCTCAATGCTTCTAATATCAAAACTGAGACCCTCCCTATAGCATGATATGTGATATCTAAGTCCTTCCCATTCCAATCCTGAGACCCTTCCTATAGCATGAGATGTGATATCTCAATGCTTCTACCAAACCTGAGACCCTTCCTTTAGCATGAGATGTGATAACCAACTCCTTCCCATTCCAATCCTGAGACCCTTCCTATAGCATGAGATGTGATATCTCAATACTTCTAATACCAAACCTGAGATCCTTCCGATAACATGAGATGTGATATCCAAATCCTTCCCCTTCCAAACCTGAGACCCTCCCTATAGCATGAGATGTGATATCCAACTCCTTCCCATTCCAATCCTGAGACCCTTCTGATAGCATGAGATGTGATATCTCAATGCTTCTATACCAAACCTGAGATCCTTCCGATAGCATGAGATGTGATATCTCAATGCTTCTAATACCAAACCTGAGATCCTTCCTATAACATGAGATGTGATATCCAAATCCTTCCCCTTCCAAACCTGAGACCCTCCCTTTAGCATGAGATGTGATATCCAACTCCTTCCCATTCCAATCCTGAGACCCTTCCGATATCATGAGATTTGTTATCTCAATGCTTCTAATATCAAACTTGAGACCCTCCCTATAGCATGAGATGTGACATCCAAGTCCTCCCCATTCCAATCCTGAGACTCTTCCTATAGCATGAGATGTGATATCTCAATGCTTCTAATACCAAACCTGAGACCCTTCCTATAACATATCCAACTCCTTCCCATTCCAATTCTGAGACCCTTCCTATACCATGAGACTTGATATCTCAATGCTTCTAATACCAAACCTGAGACCCGTCCTATAACATGAGATGTGATATCCAAATCCTTCCCCTTCCAAACCTTCCAAACCCTTCCTTTATCATGAGATGTGATATCCAACTCCTTCCCATTCCAATCTTGAGACCCTTCCGATATCATGAAATGTGATACCTCAATGCTTCTAATATCAAACTTGAGACCCTCCCTATAGCAAGAGATGTGATATCCAAGTCCTTCCCATTCCAATCCTGAGACCCTTCCTATAGCATGAGATGTGATATCTCAATGCTTCTAATACCAAACCTGAGACCCTTCCTATAACATGAGATGGGAATATCCAACTCCTTCCCATTCCAATCCTGAGACCCTTCCGATAGCAGAGATGTGATATCTCAATGCTTATACCAAACCTGAGATCCTTCCTATAACATGAGATATGATATCCAACTCCTTCCCATTCCAATCCTGAGACACTTCCTATAGCATGAGATGTGATATCTCAATGCTTCTAATACCAAACCTGAGACTCTTCCTATAACATGAGATGGGATATCCAACTCCTTCCCATTCCAATCCTGATTCCCTTTCGATAGCAGAGATGTGATATCTCAATGTTTATACCAAACCTGAGACCCTCCCTACGGCATGAGATGTCATATACAACTCCTTCCCATTCCAATCCTGAGACCCTTCCTATAGCATGAGATGTGATATCCAACACCTTCCCATTCCAATCCTGAGACCCTTCCTATAGCATGAGATGTGATGTCTCAATACTTCTAATACCAAACCTGAGATCCTTCCTATAACATGAGATGTGATATCCAAATCCTTATCTTCCAAACCTGAGACCCTCCCTTTAGCATGAGATGTGATATCCAACTCCTTCCCATTCCAATCCTGAGACTCTTCTGATACCATAAGATATGATATCTCAATGCTTCTATACCAAACCTGAGATCCTTCTGATAGCATGAAATGTGATATCCAACTCTTTCCCCTTGCAAACCTGAGAGCCTTCCTATAGCATGAGATGTGATATCCAAGTCCTTCCCATTCCAATCCTGAGACCCTTCCTATAACATGAGATGTGATATCCAACTCCTTCCCATTCCAAACCTGAGACCCTCCCTTTAGCATGAGATGTGATATCCAACTCCTTCCCATTCCAATCCTGAGACCCTTCTGATAGCATGAGATGTGATATCTCAATGCTTCTATACCAAACCTGAGATCCTTCCGATAGCATGAGATGTGATATCTCAATGCTTCTAATACCAAACCTGAGATCCTTCCTGTAACATGAGATGTGATATCCAAATCCTTCCCCTTCCAAACCTGAGACCCTCCCTATAGCATGAGATGTGACATCCAAGTCCTCCCCATTCAAATCCTGAGACTCTTCCTATAGCATGAGATGTGATATCTCAATGCTTCTAATACCAAACCTGAGACCCTTCCTATAACATATCCAACTCCTTCCCATTCCAATTCTGAGACCCTTCCTATACCATGAGACTTGATATCTCAATGCTTCTAATACCAAACCTGAGACCCGTCCTATAACATGAGATGTGATATCCAAATCCTTCCCCTTCCAAACCTTAGACCCTTCCTTTATCATGAGATGTGATATCCAACTCCTTCCCATTCCAATCTTGAGACCCTTCCGATATCATGAAATGTGATACCTCAATGCTTCTAATATCAAACTTGAGACCCTCCCTATAGCAAGAGATGTGATATCCAAGTCCTTCCCATTCCAATCCTGAGACCCTTCCTATAGCATGAGATGTGATATCTCAATGCTTCTAATACCAAACCTGAGACCCTTCCTATAACATGAGATGGGAATATCCAACTCCTTCCCATTCCAATCCTGAGACCCTTCCGATAGCAGAGATGTGATATCTCAATGCTTATACCAAACCTGAGATCCTTCCTATAACATGAGATGTGATATCCAACTCCTTCCCATTCCAATCCTGAGACACTTCCTATAGCATGAGATGTGATATCTCACTGCTTATACCAAACCTGAGACCCTTCCTATAGCATGAGATGTGATATCTCAATGCTTCTAATATCAAACTTGAGACCCTCCCTATAGCATGAGATGTGATACCCAAGTCCTTCCCATTCCAATCCTGAGACACTTCCTATAGCATGAGATGTGATATCTCAATGCTTCTAATACCAAACCTGAGACTCTTCCTATAACATGAGATGGGATATAAAAACTCCTTCCCATTCCAATCCTGATTCCCTTTCGATAGCAGAGATGTGATATCTCAATGTTTATACCAAACCTGAGACCCTCCCTACGGCATGAGATGTCATATACAACTCCTTCCCATTCCAATCCTGAGACCCTTCCTATAGCATGAGATGTGATATCCAACTCCTTCCCATTCCAATCCTGAGACCCTTCCTATAGCATGAGATGTGATGTCTCAATACTTCTAATACCAAACCTGAGATCCTTCCTATAACATGAGATGTGATATCCAAATCCTTATCTTCCAAACCTGAGACCCTCCCTTTAGCATGAGATGTGATATCCAACTCCTTCCCATTCCAATCCTGAGACTCTTCTGATACCATAAGATATGATATCTCAATGCTTCTATACCAAACCTGAGATACTTCTGATAGCATGAAATGTGATATCCAACTCTTTCCCCTTGCAAACCTGAGAGCCTTCCTATAGCATGAGATGTGATATCCAAGTCCTTCCCATTCCAATCCTGAGACCCTTCCTATAACATGAGATGTGATATCCAACTCCTTCCCATTCCAACCTGAGACCCTTCCTATAGCATGAGATGGGATATCCAACTCCTTCCAAATCCAATCCCGATACCCTTCCGATAACATGAGATGTGATATCCCAATGCTTCTACCAAACCTAAGACCCATACTATGGCATGAGATGTGATATCAAACTCCTTCCCATTCTAATCCTGAGACCCTTCCCATAGCTTGAGATGTGATATCCAACTCCTTCCCATTCCAATTCTGAGACCCTTCCTATACCATGAGACTTGATATCTTAATGCTTCTAATACCAAACCTGAGACCCGTCCTATAACATATGTGATATCCAAATCCTTCCCCTTCCAAACCTTAGACCCTTCCTTTATCATGAGATGTGATATCCAACTCCTTCCCATTCCAATCTTGAGACCCTTCCGATATCATGAAATGTGATACCTCAATGCTTCTAATATCAAACTTGAGACCCTCCCTATAGCAAGAGATGTGATATCCAAGTCCTTCCCATTCCAATCCTGAGACCCTTCCTATAGCATGAGATGTGATATCTCAATGCTTCTAATACCAAACCTGAGACCCTTCCTATAACACGAGATGGGAATATCCAACTCCTTCCCATTCCAATCCTGAGACCCTTCCGATAGCAGAGATGTGATATCTCAATGCTTATACCAAACCTGAGATCCTTCCTATAACATGAGATGTGATATCCAACTCCTTTCCATTCCAATCCTGAGACCCTTCCTTTAGCATGAGATGTGATATCCAACTCCTTCCCATTCCAATCCTGAGACCCTTCCTATAGCCTGAGATGTGATATCTCAATGCCTCTAATACCAAACCTGAGATCCTTCCTCTAACATGAAATGTGATATCCAACTCCTTCCCTTTCCAAACCTGAGAACCTATCTATAGCATGAGATGTGATATCCAAGTCCTTCCCATTCCAATCCTGAGACACTTCCGATAGCAGAGATGTGATATCTCAATGCTTATACCAAACCTGAGACCCTTCCTATAACATGAGATGTGATATCCAACTCCTTCCCGTTCCAAACCTGAGACCCTTCCTTTAGCATGAGATGTGATATCCAGCTCCTTCCCATTCCAATCCTGAGACACTTCCGATAGCATGAGATGTGATATCTCAATGCTTCTAATATCAAAACTGAGACCCTCCCTATAGCATGATATGTGATATCTAAGTCCTTCCCATTCCAATCCTGAGACCCTTCCTATAGCATGAGATGTGATATCTCAATGCTTCTACCAAACCTGAGACCCTTCCTTTAGCATGAGATGTGATAACCAACTCCTTCCCATTCCAATCCTGAGACCCTTCCTATAGCATGAGATGTGATATCTCAATACTTCTAATACCAAACCTGAGATCCTTCCGATAACATGAGATGTGATATCCAACTCCTTCCCATTCCAATCCTGAGACCCTTCCTATAGCATGAGATGTGATGTCTCAATGCTTCTAATACCAAACTTGAGATCCTTCTGATAGCATGAGATGTGATATCTCAATGCTTCTAGTACCAAACCTGAGATCCTTCCTATAACATGAGATGTGATTTCCAAATCCTTCCACTTCCAAACCTGAGACACTCCCTTTAGCATGAGATGTGATATCCAACTCCTTCCCATTCCAATCCTGAGACCCTTCTGATAGCATGAGATGTGATATTTCAATGCCTCTAATACCAAACCTGAGATCCTACCTCTAACATGAAATGTGATATCCATCTCCTTCCCTTTCCAAACCTGAGACCCTGCCTATAGCATGAGATGTGATATCAAAAGTCCTTCCCATTCCAATCCTGAGACCCTTCCTATAGCATGTGATGTGATATCTCAATGCTTATACCAAACCTGAGACCCTTCCTATGGCATGAGATGTCATATACAACTCCTTCCCATTCCAATCCTGAGACCCTTCCTATAGCATGAGATGTGATATCTCAATGCTTATACCAAACCTGAGACCCTTCCTATAGCATGAGATGTGATATCCAACTTCTTCCCATTCCAATCCTGAGACCGTTCCTATAGCATGAGATGTGATATCTCAATGCTTATACCAAATCTGAGACCATTCCTATAGCATGAGATGTCATATACAACTCCTTCCCATTCCAATCCTGAGACTCTTCCTATAGCATGAGATGTGATGTCTCAATGCTTCTAATACCAAACCTGAGATCCTTCCTATAACATGAGATGTGATATCCAACTCCTTCCCATTCCAATCCTGAGACCCTTAAGATAGCATGAGATGTGATATCTCAATGCTTCTAATACCAAACCTGAGATCCTTCCTATAACATGAGATGTGATTTCCAAATCCTTCCCCTTCCAAACCTGAGACCCTCCCTTTAGCATGAGATGTGATATCCAACTCCTTCCCATTCCAATCCTGAGACCCTTCTGATAGCATGAGATGTGATATTTCAATGCCTCTAATACCAAACCTGAGATCCTACCTCTAACATGAAATGTGATATCCATCTCCTTCCCTTTCCAAACCTGAGACCCTGCCTATAGCATGAGATGTGATATCCAAGTCCTTCCCATTACAATCCTGAGACCCTTCCTATAGCATGTGATGTGATATCTCAATGCTTATACCAAACCTGAGACCCTTCCTATGGCATGAGATGTCATATACAACTCCTTCCCATTCCAATCCTGAGACCCTTCCTATAGCATGAGATGTGATATCTCAATGCTTATACCAAACCTGAGACCCTTCCTATAGCATGAGATGTGATATCCAACTTCTTCCCATTCCAATCCTGAGACCCTTCCTATAACATGAGATGTGATGTCTCAATGCTTCTAATACCAAACCTGAGATCGTTCCTCTAACATGAAATGTGATATCCAACTCCTTCCCCTTCCAAACCTGAGAGCCTTCCTATAGCATGAGATATGATAGCCAAGTCCTTCCAATTCCAATCCTGAGACCCTTCCTATAACATGAAATGTGATATCCAACTCCTTCCCATTCCAATCCTGAGACCCTTCCTATAGCATGAGATGTGATGTCTCAATGCTTCTAATACCAAACCTGAGATCCTTCCTATAACATGAGATGTGATATCCAACTCCTTCCGATTCCAATCCTGAGACCCTTATGATAGCATGAGATGTGATATCTCAATGCTTCTAATACCAAACCTGAGATCCTTCCTATAACATGAGATGTGATTTCCAAATCCTTCCCCTTCCAAACCTGAGACCATCCCTTTAGCATGAGATGTGATATCCAACTCCTTCCCATTCCAATCCTGAGAACCTTCTGATAGCATGAGATGTGATATCTCAATGCCTCTAATTCCAAACCTGAGATCCTACCTCTAACATGAAATGTGATATCCATCCCCTTCCCTTTCCAAACCTGAGACCCTGTCTATAGCATGAGATGTCATATACAACTCCTTCCCATTCCAATCCTGAGACCCTTCCTATAGCACGAGATGTGATATCTCAATGCTTATACCAAACCTGAGACCCTTCCTATAGCATGAGATGTGATATCCAACTCCTTCCCATTCCAATCCTGAGACCCTTCCTTTAGCATGAGATGTGATATCCAACTCCTTCCCATTCCAATCATGAGACCCTTCCTATAGCCTGAGATGTGATATCTCAATGCCTCTAATACCAAACCAGAGATCCTTCCTCTAACATGAAATGTGATATCCAACTCCTTCCCTTTCCAAACCTGAGAACCTATCTATAGCATGAGATGTGATATCCAAGTCCTTCCCATTCCAATCCTGAGACACTTCCGATAGCAGAGATGTGATATCTCAATGCTTATACCAAACCTGAGACCCTTCCTATAACATGAGATGTGATATCCAACTCCTTCCCGTTCCAAACCTGAGACCCTTCCTTTAGCATGAGATGTGATATCCAGCTCCTTCCCATTCCAATCCTGAGACACTTCCGATAGCATGAGATGTGATATCTCAATGCTTCTAATATCAAAACTGAGACCCTCCCTATAGCATGATATGTGATATCTAAGTCCTTCCCATTCCAATCCTGAGACCCTTCCTATAGCATGAGATGTGATATCTCAATGCTTCTACCAAACCTGAGACCCTTCCTTTAGCATGAGATGTGATAACCAACTCCTTCCCATTCCAATCCTGAGACCCTTCCTATAGCATGAGATGTGATATCTCAATACTTCTAATACCAAACCTGAGATCCTTCCGATAACATGAGATGTGATATCCAAATCCTTCCCCTTCCAAACCTGAGACCCTCCATATAGCATGAGATGTGATATCCAACTCCTCCCCATTCCAATCCTGAGACCCTTCTGATAGCATGAGATGTGATATCTCAATGCTTCTATACCAAACCTGAGATCCTTCCGATAGCATGAGATGTGATATCTCAATGCTTCTAATACCAAACCTGAGATCCTTCCTATAACATGAGATGTGATATCCAAATCCTTCCCCTTCCAAACCTGAGACCCTCCCTTTAGCATGAGATGTGATATCCAACTCCTTCCCATTCCAATCCTGAGACCCTTCCGATATCATGAGATTTGTTATCTCAATGCTTCTAATATCAAACTTGAGACCCTCCCTATAGCATGAGATGTGACATCCAAGTCCTCCCCATTCCAATCCTGAGACTCTTCCTATAGCATGAGATGTGATATCTCAATGCTTCTAATACCAAACCTGAGACCCTTCCTATAACATATCCAACTCCTTCCCATTCCAATTCTGAGACCCTTCCTATACCATGAGACTTGATATCTCAATGCTTCTAATACCAAACCTGAGACCCGTCCTATAACATGAAATGTGATATCCAAATCCTTCCCCTTCCAAACCTTCCAAACCCTTCCTTTATCATGAGATGTGATATCCAACTCCTTCCCATTCCAATCTTGAGACCCTTCCGATATCATGAAATGTGATACCTCAATGCTTCTAATATCAAACTTGAGACCCTCCCTATAGCAAGAGATGTGATATCCAAGTCCTTCCCATTCCAATCCTGAGACCCTTCCTATAGCATGAGATGTGATATCTCAATGCTTCTAATACCAAACCTGAGACCCTTCCTATAACATGAGATGGGAATATCCAACTCCTTCCCATTCCAATCCTGAGACCCTTCCGATAGCAGAGATGTGATATCTCAATGCTTATACCAAACCTGAGATCCTTCCTATAACATGAGATATGATATCCAACTCCTTCCCATTCCAATCCTGAGACACTTCCTATAGCATGAGATGTGATATCTCAATGCTTCTAATACCAAACCTGAGACTCTTCCTATAACATGAGATGGGATATCCAACTCCTTCCCATTCCAATCCTGATTCCCTTTCGATAGCAGAGATGTGATATCTCAATGTTTATACCAAACCTGAGACCCTCCCTACGGCATGAGATGTCATATACAACTCCTTCCCATTCCAATCCTGAGACCCTTCCTATAGCATGAGATGTGATATCCATCACCTTCCCATTCCAATCCTGAGACCCTTCCTATAGCATGAGATGTGATGTCTCAATACTTCTAATACCAAAACTGAAATCCTTCCTATAACATGAGATGTGATATCCAAATCCTTATCTTCCAAACCTGAGACCCTCCCTTTAGCATGAGATGTGATATCCAACTCCTTCCCATTCCAATCCTGAGACTCTTCTGATACCATAAGATATGATATCTCAATGCTTCTATACCAAACCTGAGATCCTTCTGATAGCATGAAATGTGATATCCAACTCTTTCCCCTTGCAAACCTGAGAGCCTTCCTATAGCATGAGATGTGATATCCAAGTCCTTCCCATTCCAATCCTGAGACCCTTCCTATAACATGAGATGTGATATCCAACTCCTTCCCATTCCAAACCTGAGACCCTCCCTTTAGCATGAGATGTGATATCCAACTCCTTCCCATTCCAATCCTGAGACCCTTCTGATAGCATGAGATGTGATATCTCAATGCTTCTATACCAAACCTGAGATCCTTCCGATAGCATGAGATGTGATATCTCAATGCTTCTAATACCAAACCTGAGATCCTTCCTATAACATGAGATGTGATATCCAAATCCTTCCCCTTCCAAACCTGAGACCCTCCCTATAGCATGAGATGTGACATCCAAGTCCTCCCCATTCCAATCCTGAGACTCTTCTTATAGCATGAGATGTGATATCTCAATGCTTCTAATACCAAACCTGAGACCCTTCCTATAACATATCCAACTCCTTCCCATTCCAATTCTGAGACCCTTCCTATACCATGAGACTTGATATCTCAATGCTTCTAATACCAAACCTGAGACCCGTCCTATAACATGAGATGTGATATCCAAATCCTTCCCCTTCCAAACCTTAGACCCTTCCTTTATCATGAGATGTGATATCCAACTCCTTCCCATTCCAATCTTGAGACCCTTCCGATATCATGAAATGTGATACCTCAATGCTTCTAATATCAAACTTGAGACCCTCTATATAGCAAGAGATGTGATATCCAAGTCCTTCCCATTCCAATCCTGAGACCCTTCCTATAGCATGAGATGTGATATCTCAATGCTTCTAATACCAAACCTGAGACCCTTCCTATAACATGAGATGGGAATATCCAACTCCTTCCCATTCCAATCCTGAGACCCTTCCGATAGCAGAGATGTGATATCTCAATGCTTATACCAAACCTGAGATCCTTCCTATAACATGAGATGTGATATCCAACTCCTTCCCATTCCAATCCTGAGACACTTCCTATAGCATGAGATGTGATATCTCACTGCTTATACCAAACCTGAGACCCTTCCTATAGCATGAGATGTGATATCTCAATGCTTCTAATATCAAACTTGAGACCCTCCCTATAGCATGAGATGTGATACCCAAGTCCTTCCCATTCCAATCCTGAGACACTTCCTATAGCATGAGATGTGATATCTCAATGCTTCTAATACCAAACCTGAGACTCTTCCTATAACATGAGATGGGATATAAAAACTCCTTCCCATTCCAATCCTGATTCCCTTTCGATAGCAGAGATGTGATATCTCAATGTTTATACCAAACCTGAGACCCTCCCTACGGCATGAGATGTCATATACAACTCCTTCCCATTCCAATCCTGAGACCCTTCCTATAGCATGAGATGTGATATCCAACTCCTTCCCATTCCAATCCTGAGACCCTTCCTATAGCATGAGATGTGATGTCTCAATACTTCTAATACCAAACCTGAGATCCTTCCTATAACATGAGATGTGATATCCAAATCCTTATCTTCCAAACCTGAGACCCTCCCTTTAGCATGAGATGTGATATCCAACTCCTTCCCATTCCAATCCTGAGACTCTTCTGATACCATAAGATATGATATCTCAATGCTTCTATACCAAACCTGAGATCCTTCTGATAGCATGAAATGTGATATCCAACTCTTTCCCCTTGCAAACCTGAGAGCCTTCCTATAGCATGATATGTGATATCCAAGTCCTTCCCATTCCAATCCTGAGACCCTTCCTATAACATGAGATGTGATATCCAACTCCTTCCCATTCCAACCTGAGACCCTTCCTATAGCATGAGATGGGATATCCAACTCCTTCCAAATCCAATCCCGATACCCTTCCGATAACATGAGATGTGATATCCCAATGCTTCTACCAAACCTAAGACCCATACTATGGCATGAGATGTGATATCAAACTCCTTCCCATTCTAATCCTGAGACCCTTCCTATAGCTTGAGATGTGATATCCAACTCCTTCCCATTCCAATTCTGAGACCCTTCCTATACCATGAGACTTGATATCTTAATGCTTCTAATACCAAACCTGAGACCCGTCCTATAACATATGTGATATCCAAATCCTTCCCCTTCCAAACCTTAGACCCTTCCTTTATCATGAGATGTGATATCCAACTCCTTCCCATTCCAATCTTGAGACCCTTCCGATATCATGAAATGTGATACCTCAATGCTTCTAATATCAAACTTGAGACCCTCCCTATAGCAAGAGATGTGATATCCAAGTCCTTCCCATTCCAATCCTGAGACCCTTCCTATAGCATGAGATGTGATATCTCAATGCTTCTAATACCAAACCTGAGACCCTTCCTATAACATGAGATGGGAATATCCAACTCCTTCCCATTCCAATCCTGAGACCCTTCCGATAGCAGAGATGTGATATCTCAATGCTTATACCAAACCTGAGATCCTTCCTATAACATGAGATGTGATATCCAACTCCTTCCCATTCCAATCCTGAGACACTTCCTATAGCATGAGATGTGATATCTCATGTGATAGCACCCAAGTCCTTCCCATTCCAATCCTGATTCCCTTTCGATAGCAGAGATGTGATATCTCAATGTTTATACCAAACCTGAGACCCTCCCTACGGCATGAGATGTCATATACAACTCCTTCCCATTCCAATCCTGAGACCCTTCCTATAGCATGAGATGTGATGTCTCAAAGCTTCTAATACCAAACCTGAGATCCTTCCTATAACATGAGATGTGATATCCAACTCCTTCCATTCCAATCCTGAGACCCTTCCTATAGCCTGAGATGTGATATCTCAATGCCTCTAATACCAAACCTGAGATCCTTCCTCTAACATGAAATGTGATATCCAACTCCTTCACTTTCCAAACCTGAGAGCCTATCTATAGCATGAGATGTGATATCTCAATGCCTCTAATACCAAACCTGAGATCCTTCCTCTAACATGAAATGTGATATCCAACTCCTTCACTTTCCAAACCTGAGAGCCTATCTATAGCATGAGATGTGATATCCAAGACCTTCCCATTCCAATCCTTAGACCCTTCCTACAGCATGCAATATGATATCTCAATGATTTTAATAAAAAACCTGAGACCCGTCCTATAACATGAGATGGGATATCCAACTCCTTCCCATTCCAATCCTGAGACACTTCCGATAGCAGAGATGTGATATCTCAATGTTTATACCAAACCTGAGACCCTTCCTATAACGAGATGTGATATCCAACTCCTTCCCGTTCCAAACCTGAGACCCTTCCTTTAGCATGAGATGTGATATCCAGCTCCTTCCCATTCCAATCCTGAGACACTTCCGATAGCATGAGATGTGATATCTCAATGCTTCTAATATCAAAACTGAGACCCTCCCTATAGCATGATATGTGATATCTAAGTCCTTCCCATTCAATCCTGAGACCCTTCCTATAGCATGAGATGTGATATCTCAATGCTTATCCTTGATTCCTGTAGTAAATTGATTTCCTTTGCAGGCCGACTCCTGTCACGAATGCCTTGTCTGCATGCATTCTCTCCTGGCCATTCTCTCACCGTGGCTATTTGCCTACCCCCTTCCTCTCTCAGTGGATGGACTTCTCCATCCTAGCCTCCTACCACTCAACTCCGCCTACTTGGAGAATTCAACATGAACCTGTATGCTTCCTGACCTGGACTTTTACGAGATCTGCAACTCTTCATGTCGCTGGCCCTACACACTGCAGGGAATACTCAGGATTTTCTGATCTCAGACCTCCCCCTCTGTAACCCTCTCAACAATCCTCTCCCGTGGTGATCAAGTTCTCATCTCCAAAGAAGGCTAACTGCCAGCTGTTCCTCCTCAGAGGAGTTCTCCCTTTCTGTCCCTGCTCCCTGCACCGTTTCGCGTTGCAAACACTCGCTTCCCTGCTCTCTGGTTCAGACGCCTTTCCTTCTCAGAGGCCTTCTTCCTTTCTGCCCTTTTCGCGTTGCAAGTACTCGCTTCCCAGCTCTCTGGTTTAGACGCGTGTTCCCTGCCTTCTCTCCTCTTCCCGCTGCCTTCAAATCAAAAAATGAGCTCCAAAAGATACACAGTGCTCAGAATGCTCTATAACACCCATTATTCAACATATAGCCGTAACCCGCTAGACGTATTGAAACGTGCTGTAAACTAGCAAAAACAGCTAGAAAATGTACTTTCCTCGTGTTTTTGTAAATGCTAATTCTGATGGGTTCCCATGTATGTACTGTCCGTGCGTTTGTTGTCGAATCCTGAAGTTTTTAACCACTGTTCTCCCATACAAGGGGGGGGAGTCAACGTCTACTGCTGTTCACAGGCTGAATGTATACGGCTGAAATCTTCAAGGCATTATCAGCTTTCCTGACTGTTTTGGAACGTGTATTTGTCATCTGTTAATGCAGTCGCCCTGTGTTCATCGTCCCTTCTACTTTACAGGCTGCACTCCCCTGGTGATCACATTCTCCTCTCCAGAGCAGGCTGACTACCAGCTGCTCCTCCTCATAGGCGTCCATCCTTTCTGTCCCTGCTCCCTGCACCGTTTCGCGTTGCATGTACTCGCTTCCCAGCTCTCTGGTTTAGATGCGTGTTCCCTGCCTTCTCTCCTCTTCCTACAGCCTTCCAATGAGCTCCACAAGATACAGTGTTCAGAATGCTTTATAACTCCCATTATTCAACATATAGCTGTAACCCGCTAGACGTATTGAAACGTGCTAAAAACGAGCAGAAACAGTTAGAAAATGTACATTCCTCGCGTTTTGGTAAATGCGAATTCTGGTGGATTCCCATTTTGTACTCTGTTCGTGCGTTTGTTGAGTCGAATCCTGGTCTTTTGAACCACTCTTCTCCCATACAAGGGAGGGTCAAAATGTGTTGTTCACAGGCTGAATTTACACTGCTGAAATGCTCGCTTCCCTGCTCTCTGGTTTAGACGCGTGTACCCTGCATTTACCAAAACGCGAGGGAAGTACATTTTCTAGCTGTTTTTGCTAGTTTTTAGCACGTTTCAATACGTCTAGCGGGTTACAGCTATATGTTGAATAATGGGGTTATAAAGCATTCTGAACACTGTATCTTGTGGAGCAAATTGGAAGGCTGTAGCAAGAGGCGAGAAGGCAGGGAACACGCATCTCAACCAGAGAACTGGGAAGCGAGTACATGCAACGCGAAAAGGTGCAGGGAGCAGGGACAGAAAGGATGAACACCTATGAGGAGGAGCAGCTGGTAGTTAGCCTGCATAGGAGAGAAGAATGTGATCACTAGGGGAGTGCAGCCTGTAAACTAGAAGGAACGATGAACAAAGGGCGACTGCATTAACAGATGGCAAATACACGTTCCAAAACAGGAAAGCTGATAATGCCTTGAAGATTTCAGCCGTATACATTCAGCCTGTGAACAGCAGTAGATGTTGACCCCCCCCCCCTCCCTAGTATGGGAGAACAGTGGTTAAAAACTTCAGGATTCGACACAAACGCACGGACACAGTACATACAACATGGGAACCCACCAGAATTCGCATTTACAAAAACGCGAGGGAAGTACATTTTCTAGCTATTTTTTGCTAGTTTTTAGCACGTTTCAATACGTCTAGCGGGTTACAGCTATATGTTGAATAATGGGGTTATAAAGCATTCTGAACACTACCTTGTGGAGCTCATTGGAAGGCTGTAGGAAGAGGAGAGAAGGCAGGGAACACGCATCTAAACCAGAGAGCTGGGAAGCGAGTACAAGCAACGCGAAACGGTGCAGAGAGCAGGGACAGAAAGGGAGAAAGGTGGAACGCCTCTGAGGAGGAGCAGCTGGTAGTTAGCCTGCTCTGGAGAGGAGAATGTGATCACCACGGGAGTGCAGCCTTGAAACAAGAAGGGACGATGAAAACATGCTGACTGGAATAACAGATGGCAAATACACTTTCCAGAACAGTCGGTTTACCCGATAATGCATTGACGATTTCAGCAGTATACATTCAGCCTGTGAACAGTAGATTTTGATCCCCCCCCTTGCATGGGTGACGAGTGGTTAAAAACATCAGGATTCGACTGAACAAATGCACGAAGAGTACAAAATGGGAATCCACCAGAATTCGTATTTACCAAAACGCGAGGAAAGAACATTTTCTAGCTATTTTTGCTAGTTTTTAGCACTTTTCAATACGTCTAGCGGGTTACAGCTATATCTTGAATAATGGGTGTTATAAAGCATTCTGAGCACCGTGTATCTTTTGAAGCTCATTTGTTGATTTGAAGGCAGCGGGAAGAGAGAAGGCCGGGAACACACGTCTAAACCAGAGAGCTGGGAAGCGAGTTGTTCTCTGCAACGCGAAACGATGCAGAGAACAAGCACAGAAAGGAAGAAGGAAAAGCGTCTAAACCAGAGAGCAGGGAAGCGAGTGTTTGCAACGCGAAACGGTGCAGAGAGCAGGGACAGAAAGGGAGAAAGGGAGAACTCCACTGAGGAGGAACAGCTGGTAGTTAGCCTTCTTTGGAGATGAGAACTTGATCACCACGGGAGAGGATTGTTGAGAGGGTTACATAGGGGGATGTCTGAGATCAGAAAATCCTGAGTATTCCCTGCAGTGTGTAGGGCCAGAGACAGGAAGAAGTCCAGGTCAGGAAGCATACAGGTTCATTTTGAATTCTCCAAGTAGGCGGAGTTGAGTGGTAGGAGGCTAGGATGGAGAAGTCCATCCACTGAGAGAGGAAGGGGGTAGGCAAATAGCCACGGTGAGAGAATGGCCAGGAAAGAGAGAATGCATGCAGACAAGGCATTCGTGACAGGAGTCGGCCTGCAAAGGAAAGCAATTTACTACAGGAATCAAGGATACTCCCCCTCAAGAATGGTTGGATCTGGGCATGGAGAGGAACTTGTCATCAGGGAGTAAAGTGTCAGAGCTCGAGACAGCGCTGGCCGTCATCCATGTCTCGGTTAGACCAAGGACATCAAGGTCGGGTTCTTCCAGGAAATGGCAGATGTCAGATGAGTGTTAACTGAGTGAGAGTTGAGAGTGGGGAGGGGTACAAATCAGTAATCCTTGCGGAGGTGTAGAAGGAGCCTGACCTAGGGCACATGAGGAAGGAGAGAGGAAAGGAAGCAGAAGAAGGGAGAGAAGACACAGCAGGAGTGCATTATCAATCCGGGAGCTAGGAGTGGTGAGGTTAGACGGGGAGGTCTGTGAGTCTCAGGATTTGAATGGGAAGTTCGATATCACATATGCTATAGGAAGAGTCTCAGGATTGGAATGGGAAGGAGTTGGATATGATATCTCTTGTTATAGGGAGGGTCTCAGGTTTGGTATTAGAAGCACTGTGATATCAAATCACATCCTATCGGAAGGGTCTCGGGTTTGGTATTGGAAGAAATGAGATTTCAAATCTCAGGCTGTGGGAATGGTCTCGGATATGGTATTGGAAGGGGTGAAAAATCACATTTCATGCTACAGGAAGGGTCACAATTTTGGAATGGGAAGGAGTTGGATTTCACATATACTACGGGAAGGGTCTCAGGTTTGGTATTAGAAGCATAGAGATATCACATCTCATGTTATAGGAAGGGTCTCGATTGGAATGGGAAGGAGTTGGATATCACATCTCATGTTATAGGGAGGGTCTCAGTTTTGATATTAGAAGCATTGAGATATCACATATGCTATTGGAAGGGTCTCAGTATTGGAATGGGAAGGAGTTGGATATCACATCTCATGTTATAGGGAGGGTCTCAGTTTTGATATCAGAAGCATTGAGATATCACATATGCTATTGGGAGGGTCTCAGTATTGGAATTGGAAGAGTTGGATATCACATCTCATGCTATCGGACGGGTCTCAGGATTGGAATGGGAAGTAGTTGGATATCAAATATGCTAAAGGAAAGGTCTCAGGTTTGGAATGGGAAGGAGTTGGATATCACGTCTCATGTTATAGGAAGGGTCTCAGGATTGGAATGGGAAAGAGTTGAATATCACATCTCATGCTAAAGGAAGGGTAATCAGGTTCGGTATAAGCATTGAGAAATCACATCTCTGCTATCGGAAGGGTCTCAGGATAGGAATGGGAAGGACTTAGATTTCACATCTCGTACTATAGGGAGGGTCTCAGTTTTGATATTAGAAGCATTGAGCTATCACATCTCATGCTATCGGAAGGGTCTCAGGATTGGAATGGGATGGAGTTGGATATCACATCTCAAGCTATCTCAGGATTGTAATGGGAAGGAGTTTGATATCACATATCAAGCTATAGGAAGGGTCTCAGGTTTGGAAGGGGAAGGATTTGGATCTCACATCTCAAGCTATCTCAGGATTGGAATGGGAAGGAGTTTGATATTTCATCTCAAGCTATAGGAAGGGTCTAAGGTTTGGAAAGGGAAGGATTTGGATTTCACATCTCATGTTATAGGATGGTTCTCATGTTTGGTTTTAGAAGCATTGAGATATCACATCTCATGCTATGGGAAGGGTCTCAGGTTTGGAATGGGAAGGAGTTGGATATCACATCTCATGCTAAAGGAAAGGTCTCAGGTCTGGAAGGGGAAGGATTTGGATCTCACATCTCATGTTTTAGGACGGGTCTCAGGTTTGGTATTAGAAGCATTGAAATATCACATGTCATGGTATAGGAAGGGTCCCAGGATTGGAATGGGAAGGAGTTGGATATCACATTGAATGGGAAGTAGTTTGATATCACATCTCAAGCTATAGGAAGGGCCTCAGGTTTGGAAAGGGAATGATTTGGATTTCACATCTCATGTTATAGGATGGTTCTCATGTTTGGTTTTAGAAGCATTGAAATATCACATCTCATGCTATCGGAAGGGTCTCAGGTTTGGAATGGGAAGGAGTTTGATATCACATCTCATGTTAGAGGTAGGATCTCAGGTTTGGTATTAGAGGCATTGAGATATGACATCTCATGCCATCAGAAGGGTCTCAGGATTGGAATGGGAAGGAGTTGGATATCACATCTCATGCTAAAGGGAGGATCTAAGGTTTGGAAGGGGAAGGATTTGGACATCACATCTCATGTTATTGGAAGGATCTGAGGTTTGGTATTAGAAGCATTGAGATATCACATCTCATGCTATCGTAAGGGTCTCAGGTTTGGTATAAGCATTGAGATATCACATCTCTGCTATCGGAAGGGTCTCAGGATTGGAATGGGAAGGATTTGGATATCACATCTCATGTTATAGGAAGAGTCTCAGGTTTGGTATTAGAAGCATTGAGATATCACATCTCATGCTATAGGAAGGGTCTCAGGAATGGAATGGGAAGGACTTGGATATCACATCTCATCATAAAGGAAGGGTCTAAGGTTTGGAAGGGGAAGGATTTGGATATCACATCTCATGTTATTGGAAGGATCTGAGGTTTGGTATTAGAAGCATTGAGATATCACATCTCATGCTATCGTAAGGGTCTCAGGTTTGGTATAAGCATTGAGATATCACATCTCTGCTATCGGAAGGGTCTCAGGATTGGAATGGGAAGGATTTGGATATCACATCTCATGTTATAGGAAGCGTCTCAGGTTTGGTATTAGAAGCATTGAGATATCACATCTCATGTTAGAGGTAGGATCTCAGGTTTGGTATTAGAGGCATTGAGATATGACATCTCATGCCATCAGAAGGGTCTCAGGATTGGAATGGGAAGGAGTTGGATATCACATCTCATGCTAAAGGGAGGATCTAAGGTTTGGAAGGGGAAGGATTTGGACATCACATCTCATGTTATTGGAAGGATCTGAGGTTTGGTATTAGAAGCATTGAGATATCACATCTCATGCTATCGTAAGGGTCTCAGGTTTGGTATAAGCATTGAGATATCACATCTCTGCTATCGGAAGGGTCTCAGGATTGGAATGGGAAGGATTTGGATATCACATCTCATGTTATAGGAAGAGTCTCAGGTTTGGTATTAGAAGCATTGAGATATCACATCTCATGCTATAGGAAGGGTCTCAGGAATGGAATGGGAAGGACTTGGATATCACATCTCATCATAAAGGAAGGGTCTAAGGTTTGGAAGGGGAAGGATTTGGATATCACATCTCATGTTATTGGACCGGTCTCAGGTTTGGTATTAGAAGCATTGAGATATCAAGTCTCATGGTATAGGACGGGAGTTTGATATCACATCTCATGCCATGGTATGGGTCTCAGGTTTTGTAGAAGCATTGGGATATCACATCTCATGCTATCGGAAGGGTATCAGGATTGGATTTGGAAGGAGTTGGATATCCCATCTCATGCTATAGGAAGGGTCTCAGGTTGGAATAGAAGGAGTTGGATATCACATCTCATGTTATAGGAAGGGTCTCAGGATTGGAATGGGAAGGACTTGGATATCACATCTCATGTTATAGGAAGGATCTCAGGTTTTGTATTAGAAGCATTGAGATATCACATCTCTGCTATCGGAAGGGTCTAAGTATTGGATTGGGAAGGAATTGGATATCCCTTCTCATGCTATAGGAAGGGTCTCAGGTTGGAATGGGTAGGAGTTGGATATCACATCTCATGTTATAGGAAGGGTCTCAAGATTGAAATGGGAAGGATTTGGATATCACATCTCTTGCTATAGGAAGGGTCTCAGGTTTTCTATTAGAAACATAGTGATATGACATCTCATGCTATAGGAAGGGTTTCAGTATTGGAATGGGAAGGATTTGGATATCACATCTCATGCTAAAGGAAGGGTCTCAGGTTTGGAAGGGGAAGGATTTGGATATCATATCTCATGTTATAGGACGTATCTCATGTTATAGGACGGGTCCCAGGTTTGGTATTAGAAGCATTGAGATATCACATCTCATGGTATAGGAAGGGTCTCAGGATTGGAATGGGAAGGATTTGGATCTCCCTTCTCATGCTACAGGAAGGGTCTCAGGTTGGAATGGGAAGGAGTTGGATATCACATCTCGTTATAGAAAGGGTCTCAGGATTGGAATGGTAAGGAATTGGATATCACATCTCTTGCTATAGGAGGTGTCTCAGGATTGGAATGGGAAGGAGTTGGATATCACGTCTCATGTTATAGGAAGGGTCTCAGGATTGGAATGGGAAGGAGTTGAATATCACATGTCATGCTAAAGGAAGGGTATCAGGTTTGATAGAAGCATTGAGATATCACATCTCATGCTATAGGAAGGAACTCAGGATTGGAATGGGAAGGAGTTGGATATCACATCTAATGCCATAGGAAGGGTCATCAGGTTTGGTATAAGCATTGAGATATCACATCTATGCTATCGGAAGGGTCTAAGGATTGGATTGGGAAGGAGTTGGATATCACGTCTCATGTTATAGGAAGGGTCTCAGGTTGGAATAGAAGGAGTTGGATATCACATCTCATGTTATATGAAGGGTCTCAGGATTGGAATGGGAAGGACTTGGATATCACATCTCATGTTATAGGAAGGATCTCAGGTTTTGTATTAGAAGCATTGAGATATCACATCTCATGCTATAGGAAGGGTCTCAGGATTGGAATGTGAAGGATTTGGATATCACATCTCATGCTAAAGGAAGGGTCTCAGGTTTGGTATAAGCATTGAGATATCACATCTCTGCTATCGGAAGGGTCTAAGGATTGGATTGGGAAGGAATTGGATATCCCTTCTCATGCTATAGGAAGGGTCTCAGGTTGGAATGGGTAGGAGTTGGATATCACATCTCATGTTATAGGAAGGGTCTCAAGATTGAAATGGGAAGGATTTGGATATCACATCTCATGCTAAAGGAAGGGTCTCGGGTTTGGAAGGGGAAGGATTTGGATATCATATCTCATGTTATAGGACGTATCTCCTGTTATTGAGATATCACATCTCATGCTATAGGAAGGGTCTCAGGATTGGAATGTGAAGGATTTGGATATCACATCTCATGCTAAAGGAAGGGTCTCAGGTTTGGTAGAAGCATTGAGATATCACGTCTCTGCTATCGGAAGGGTCTCAGGATTGGATTGGGAAGGAGTTGGATATCCCTTCTCATGCTATAGGAAGGGTCTGAGGATTTGAATGGCAAGGAGTTGGATATCACATCTCATGCCTGTTAAGACGGATTTCTGAACTCTGTCCTGGTGGCGCAGAAGTTCAGAAGGCCAACCTAATTACTTGGAACAGGGTAACCTCTGGACAAGCCAGACCAATCAAGGTAGCGATCGCGGCGTTCAAGACTAGGTCTCAAGAGGGGTGAGGGTGACTGAAAGCCCGCAGTGAGCACACAAAGCAAGAGCGCTGACAAACTACTCCAAACAGTTGTTATATCAAAAATAGATACACATTTATTTTAAGGCCTTTAAAATAATGACCGTAGCGAGAAAATCACAATATCACAATATTAAACCAACACATACCATATCAACACAATATATATACAAATACACAGTCGCAAGCATTTAAAGCACGAAATATGTAGTCCACCTGCCAGGGAAGGAAAACAGGCAGTGCGATAATGCTTTCGACTCAGTTCGCCTTCATAGGCACCTAACTAGATGGAAGTCCGAGCCCTGCGAAGAGTGGAGCCTTGTGCTCAAAGTACCTGCCACGCCGGTGCCGACGGACACAAGGGGAAGCTCTTCGGAGGAAGTCAGGCGGTTCACGTTAGTGCACAGCAGAAGAAGAACAGGTTCCGCAACTCAAGCGCAGCCTCCACAGCGGGCAGAAGCAGAGCGCGAGCGCGGCAAAAGGGTGCTGTTTTTACACAGCAGGGAAAAGCAATGGGATACTGCAGGAGGGCGACCAAATCCTAGATAAACTACTCACCGGTCCCCGAAGCAAGCAGACCCAGGCTTCTCCACGATAGTTTCAGCAGCTGGCAGGTTCAGAAGAGCAGGGAACGCTTTGTAGTCGTGTAGAGCAAAAAGACGTCCCAATCGACGAAACCGGCACAGTTTTGTTGCCGCACAGGACAACGGAGCGGCCGTGTGTATTCGAGCCAAATGAACCCTTCAGACCTGGGGACGCCAAGCGTACGAAGCGTGGGAGAGGGACAAGGACTCGCAATACAACACAACCTGGCGGCGGTTGCAGAGCCAAACTCCTTTGTAAGCTGGTCAGTCAACTGGATGGCCCAGAGACGCTTCCGAAGGCTTACTTGGCAGGAGATGGTTGAAGATGCCGGGAATAGCTGTTCCTGCTATTCCAAAGGTCATAGCCTTCTGGTTCGATCAAAGGAGGACAGGGGCTCTCCGGACGACAGCAGTGCAAAGGAGGATTCCCTCAGCGGGTCACCAGCGATTCCTCGGTCCAGCCTCTTGGTAGCAGGATACTTGGCTCCTGTATTCCTTCGTTCGGGAGAACTCAGGAGATCGACATGGTAGTGGTGTTTCCAGCTCCCTCTTATCCACGGTTCCCTTCGCGCCAAAACGGAGGGGAGCCAATGGGAGATCCGCTCATCAACACACATACCATATGTGGACCAATCACGGACCACGGTGGTCCCAGGCATTCACACCACCCTAGACTCTCTGGCACCCAGGATGTGTATTGGGACCAGACATCCCAGCCCACACCCTGGAGGCACACAAACGACATGTAGAAGCCCGCGAAAGCAACCACGTTTCGCGGGAAAGTACATGCCCAAATAAGGAAGGCCCCGGGTCGCCCGACCTGGGGAAGGTGAAGGGAGCAAGACGGTCAGTGCACAGGACAAAGGACCCTCGTGGTCTGGCCATCTGAACCTGCCAGCTACTGAAACTAACGTGGAGAAGCCTGGGTCTGCTTGCTTCGGGGACCGGTGAGTAGTTTAGCTAGGATCTGGTCTCCCTCCTGCAGTATCCCATTGCTTTTCCCTGCTGTGTAAAAACAGCACCCTTTTGGCCGTACTCGCGCTCTGCTTCTGCCCGCTGTGGAGGCTGCGCTTGAGTTGCGGAACCTGTTCTCCTTCTGCTGTGCACTAACCCGAACTGCCTGACTTCCTCCGAAGAGCTTCCCCTTTTGCCCGTTGGCACCGGCGTGGCAGGTACTTTGAGCACAAGGCTCCACTCTTCGCAGGGCTCGGACTTCCATCTAGTTAGGTGCCTCTGAAGGCGAACTGTGTCTAAAGCGTTATCGCACTGCCTGTTTTCCTTTCCTTTCAGGTGGACTACATATTTCGTGCTTTAAACGCTTGCGACTGTTTATTTGTATATATATTGTGTTGATATGGTATGTGTTGGTTTAATATTGTGATATTGTGATTTTCTCGCTACGGTCATTATTTTAAAGGCCTTAAAATAAATGTGTATCTATTTTTGATATAACTGTTTGGAGTAGTTTGTAAGCGCTCTTGCTTTGTGTGCTCATTGCGGGCTTTCAGTCACCCTCACCCCTCTTGAGATCTAGTCTTGACCGCCGCGATCGCTACCTTGATTGGTCTGGCTCGTCCAGAGGTTACCCTGTTCCAAGTAATTAGGTTGGCCTTCTGAACTTCTGCGCCACCACGTCAGAGTTCAGAAATCCGTCTTAACACCAACTCCTTCCCATTCCAATCCTGAGACCCTTCCGATAGCAGAGATGTGATATCTCAATGCTTATACCAAACCTGAGACCCTTCCTATGGCATGAGATGTGATATCCAACTCCTTGCCATTCAAATCCTGAGACCCTTCCTATAGCATGAGAAGGGATATCCAACTCCTTCCCAATCCAATCCTGAGACCCTTCCGATAGCAGAGACGTGATATCTCAATGCTTCTACCAAACCTGAGACCCTTCCTTTAGCATGAGATGTGATATCCAAATCCTTCATATTCCAATCCTGAGACCCTTCCTATAGCATGAGATGTGATATCTCAATGCTTCTAATACCAAACCTGAGATCCTTCCTATAACATGAGATGTGATATCCAACTCCTTCCCATTCCAATCCTGAGACCCTTCCTATAGCATGAGATATATCTCAATACTTCTAATACCAAACGTGAGATCCTTCCGATAACATGAGATGTGATATCCAAATCCTTCCCCTTCCAAACCTGAGACCCTCCCTTTAGCATGAGATGTGAGATCCAACTCCTTCCCATTCCAATCCTGAGACCCTTCTGATAGCATGAGATGTGATATCTCAATGCTTCTAATACCAAACCTGAGATCCTTCCGAAAGCATGAGATGTGATATTTCAATGCTTCTAATACCAAACCTGAGATCCTTCCTATAACATGAGATGCGATATCCAACTCCTTCCCATTCCATTCCTGAGACCCTTCTGATAGCATGAGATGTGATATCTCAATGCCTCTAATACCAAACCTGAGATCCTACCTCTAACATGAAATGTGATATCCAACTCTTTCCCCTTCCAAACCTGAGCGCCTTCCTATAGCATGAGATGTGATATCCAAGTCCTTCCCATTCCAATCCTGAGACCCTTCCTATAGCTTGAGATGTGATATCCAACTCCTTCCCATTCCAATTCTGAGACCCTTCCTATACTCTGAGACTTGATATCTCAATGCTTCTAATACCAAACCTGAGACCCGTAATATAACATGAGATGTGATATCCAAATCCTTCCCCTTCCAAACCTTAGACCCTTCCTTTATCATGAGATGTGATATCCAACTCCTTCCCATTCCAATCCTGAGACCCTTCCGATATCATGAGATGTGATATCTCAAAGCTTCTAATATCAAACTTGAGACCCTCCCTATAGCATGAGATGTGATATCCAAGTCCTTCCCATTCCAATCCTGAGACCCTTCCTATAGCATGAGATGTGATATCTCAATGCTTCTAATACCAAACCTGAGACCCTTCCTATAACATGAGATGGGAATATCCAACTCCTTCCCATTCCAATCCTGAGACCCTTCCGATAGCAGAGATGTGATATCTCAATGCTTATACCAAACCTGAGACCCTTCCTATGGCATGAGATGTGATATCCAACTCCTTGCCATTCAAATCCTGAGACCCTTCCTATAGCATGAGAAGGGATATCCAACTCCTTCCCAATCCAATCCTGAGACCCTTCCGATAGCATGAGATGTGATATCTCAATAACAGGAGATACGTCCTATTACATGAGATATGATATCCAAATCCTTCCCCTTCCAAACCTGAGACCCTTCCTTTAGCATGAGATGTGATATCCAAATCCTTCCCATTTCAATCTTGAGACCCTTCCTATAACATGAGATGTGATATCCAACTCCTACCCATTCCAACCTGAGACCCTTCCTATAGCATGAGAAGGGATATCCAATTCCTTCCCAATCCAATCCTTAGACCCTTCCGATAGCAGAGGTGTGATATCTCAATGCTTATACCAAACCTGAGACCCTTCCTTTAGCATGAGATGTGATATCCAAATCCTTCACATTCCAATCCTGAGACCCTTCCTATAGCATGAGATGTGATATCTCAATGCTTCTAATACAAAATCTGAGATCCTTCCTATAACATGAGATGTGATATCCAAGTCCTTCCCATTCCAATCCTGAGACCCTTCCTATAACATGAGATGTGATATCCAACTCCTTCTATTCCAACCTGAGACCCTTCCTATAACATGAGACGTGATATCCAACTCCTTCCCAATCCAATCCTTAGACCCTTCCGATAGCAGAGATGTGATATCTCAATGCTTATACCAAACCTGATGACCCTTCCTATGGCATTAGATGTGATATCCAACTCCTTCCCATTCCAATCCTGAGTTCCTTCCTATAGCATGAGATGTGATATCTCAATGCTTCTATCAAACCTGATACCCTTCCTTTAGCATGAGATGTGATATTCAACTCCTTCCCATTCCAATCCTGAGACCCTTCCTATAACATGAGACGTGATATCCAACTCCTTCCCATTCCAATCCTGAGACACCTCCTATAGCAAGAGATGTGATATCCAATTCCTTCCCATTCCAATCCTGAGACCCTTTCTATAACGAGATGTGATATCCAACTCCTTCCCATTCCAACCTGAGACCCTTCCTGTAGCATGAGAAGGGAGATCCAAATCCTTCCCATTCCAATCCTGAGACCCTTCCTATACCATGAGATGTGATATCTCAATGCTTCTAATACCAAACCTGGGACCCGTCCTATAACATGAGATACGTCCTATAACATGAGATATGATATCCAAATCCTTCCCCTTCCAAACCTGAGACCCTTCCTTTAGCATGAGATGTGATATCCAAATCCTTCCCATTCCAATACTGAAACCCTTCCTATAGCATGAGATGTCATATCACAATGTTTCTAATAGAAAACCTGAGACCCTTCCTATAGCAAGAGATGTGATATCCAAATCCTTCCCATTTCAATCTTGAGACCCTTCCTATAACATGAGATGTGATATCCAACTCCTACCCATTCCAACCTGAGACCCTTCCTATAGCATGAGAAGGGATATCCAATTCCTTCCCAATCCAATACTTAGACCCTTCCGATAGCAGAGATGTGATATCTCAATGCTTCTAATACAAAACCTGAGATCCTTCCTATAACATGAGATGTGATATCCAAGTCCTTCCCATTCCAATCCTGAGACCCTTCCTATAACATGACATGTGATATCCAACTCCTTCTATTCCAACCTGAGACCCTTCCTATAGCATGAGATGGGATATCCAACTCCTTCCAAATCCAATCCTGATACCCTTCTGATAGCATGAGATGTGATATCCCAATGCTTCTACAAAACCTGAGACCCATACCATGGCATGAGATGTGATATCAAACTCCCGTCCTATACCATGAGACTTGATATCTCAATGCTTCTAATACCAAACCTGAGACCGGTCCACTAACATGAGATGTGATATCCAAATCCTTCCCCTTCCAAACCTTAGACCCTTCCTTTATCATGAGATGTGATATCCAAGTCCTTCCCATTCCATTCCTGAGACCCTTCCTATAGCATGAGATGTGATATCTCAATGCTTCTAATACCAAACCTGAGACCCCTCCTATAACATGAGATGTGATATCCAAATCCTTCCCATTCCAATCCTGAGACCCTTCCGATAGCAGAGATGTGATATCTCAATGCTTATACCAAACCTGAGACCCTTCCGATAGCATGAGATGTGATATCTCAATGCTTCTAATACCAAACCTCAGATCCTTCCAATCACATGAGATGTGATGTCCAAATCCTTCCCCTTCCAAACCTTAGACCCTTCCTTTATCATGAGATGTGATATCCAACTCCTTCCCATTCCAATCCTGAGACCCTTCGGATATCATGAGATGTGATATCTCAAAGCTTCTAATATCAAACTTGAGACCCTCCCTATAGCATGAGATGTGATATCCAAGTCCTTCCCATTCCAATCCTGAGTTCCTTCCTATAGCATGAGATGTGATATCTCAATGCTTCTATCAAACCTGATACCCTTCCTTTAGCATGAGATGTGATATTCAACTCCTTCCCATTCCAATCCTGAGACCCTTCCTATAACATGAGACGTGATATCCAACTCCTTCCCATTCCAATCCTGAGACACCTCCTATAGCAAGAGATGTGATATCCAATTCCTTCCCATTCCAATCCTGAGACCCTTTCTATAACGAGATGTGATATCCAACTCCTTCCCATTCCAACCTGAGACCCTTCCTGTAGCATGAGAAGGGAGATCCAAATCCTTCCCATTCCAATCCTGAGACCCTTCCTATACCATGAGATGTGATATCTCAATGCTTCTAATACCAAACCTGGGACCCGTCCTATAACATGAGATACGTCCTATAACATGAGATATGATATCCAAATCCTTCCCCTTCCAAACCTGAGACCCTTCCTTTAGCATGAGATGTGATATCCAAATCCTTCCCATTCCAATACTGAAACCCTTCCTATAGCATGAGATGTCATATCACAATGTTTCTAATAGAAAACCTGAGACCCTTCCTATAGCAAGAGATGTGATATCCAAATCCTTCCCATTTCAATCTTGAGACCCTTCCTATAACATGAGATGTGATATCCAACTCCTACCCATTCCAACCTGAGACCCTTCCTATAGCATGAGAAGGGATATCCAATTCCTTCCCAATCCAATACTTAGACCCTTCCGATAGCAGAGATGTGATATCTCAATGCTTCTAATACAAAACCTGAGATCCTTCCTATAACATGAGATGTGATATCCAAGTCCTTCCCATTCCAATCCTGAGACCCTTCCTATAACATGACATGTGATATCCAACTCCTTCTATTCCAACCTGAGACCCTTCCTATAGCATGAGATGGGATATCCAACTCCTTCCAAATCCAATCCTTATACCCTTCTGATAGCATGAGATGTGATATCCCAATGCTTCTACAAAACCTGAGACCCATACCATGGCATGAGATGTGATATCAAACTCCCGTCCTATACCATGAGACTTGATATCTCAATGCTTCTAATACCAAACCTGAGACCGGTCCACTAACATGAGATGTGATATCCAAATCCTTCCCCTTCCAAACCTTAGACCCTTCCTTTATCATGAGATGTGATATCCAAGTCCTTCCCATTCCATTCCTGAGACCCTTCCTATAGCATGAGATGTGATATCTCAATGCTTCTAATACCAAACCTGAGACCCTTCCTATAACATGAGATGTGATATCCAAATCCTTCCCATTCCAATCCTGAGACCCTTCCGATAGCAGAGATGTGATATCTCAATGCTTATACCAAACCTGAGACCCTTCCGATAGCATGAGATGTGATATCTCAATGCTTCTAATACCAAACCTCAGATCCTTCCAATCACATGAGATGTGATGTCCAAATCCTTCCCCTTCCAAACCTTAGACCCTTCCTTTATCATGAGATGTGATATCCAACTCCTTCCCATTCCAATCCTGAGACCCTTCCGATATCATGAGATGTGATATCTCAAAGCTTCTAATATCAAACTTGAGACCCTCCCTATAGCATGAGATGTGATATCCAAGTCCTTCCCATTCCAATCCTGAGACCCTTCCTATAGCATGAGATGTGATATCTCATTGCTTCTAATACCAAACCTGAGACCCTTCCTATAACATGAGATGGGAATATCCAACTCCTTCCCATTCCAATCCTGAGACCCTTCCGATAGCAGAGATGTGATATCTCAATGCTTATACCAAACCTGAGACCCTTCCTATGGCATGAGATGTGATATCCAACTCCTTGCCATTCAAATCCTGAGACCCTTCCTATAGCATGAGAAGGGATATCCAACTCCTTCCCAATCCAATCCTGAGACCCTTCCGATAGCATGAGATGTGATATCTCAATAACAGGAGATACGTCCTATAACATGAGATATGATATCCAAATCCTTCCCCTTCCAAACCTGAGACCCTTCCTTTAGCATGAGATGTGATATCCAAATCCTTCCCATTTCAATCTTGAGACCCTTCCTATAACATGAGATGTGATATCCAACTCCTACCCATTCCAACCTGAGACCCTTCCTATAGCATGAGAAGGGATATCCAATTCCTTCCCAATCCAATCCTTAGACCCTTCCGATAGCAGAGATGTGATATCTCAATGCTTATACCAAACCTGAGACCCTTCCTTTAGCATGAGATGTGATATCCAAATCCTTCACATTCCAATCCTGAGACCCTTCCTATAGCATGAGATGTGATATCTCAATGCTTCTAATACAAAACCTGAGATCCTTCCTATAACATGAGATGTGATATCCAAGTCCTTCCCATTCCAATCCTGAGACCCTTCCTATAACATGAGATGTGATATCCAACTCCTTCTATTCCAACCTGAGACCCTTCCTATAACATGAGACGTGATATCCAACTCCTTCCCAATCCAATCCTTAGACCCTTCCGATAGCAGAGATGTGATATCTCAATGCTTATACCAAACCTGATGACCCTTCCTATGGCATTAGATGTGATATCCAACTCCTTCCCATTCCAATCCTGAGTTCCTTCCTATAGCATGAGATGTGATATCTCAATGCTTCTATCAAACCTGATACCCTTCCTTTAGCATGAGATGTGATATTCAACTCCTTCCCATTCCAATCCTGAGACCCTTCCTATAACATGAGACGTGATATCCAACTCCTTCCCATTCCAATCCTGAGACACCTCCTATAGCAAGAGATGTGATATCCAATTCCTTCCCATTCCAATCCTGAGACCCTTTCTATAACGAGATGTGATATCCAACTCCTTCCCATTCCAACCTGAGACCCTTCCTGTAGCATGAGAAGGGAGATCCAAATCCTTCCCATTCCAATCCTGAGACCCTTCCTATACCATGAGATGTGATATCTCAATGCTTCTAATACCAAACCTGGGACCCGTCCTATAACATGAGATACGTCCTATAACATGAGATATGATATCCAAATCCTTCCCCTTCCAAACCTGAGACCCTTCCTTTAGCATGAGATGTGATATCCAAATCCTTCCCATTCCAATACTGAAACCCTTCCTATAGCATGAGATGTCATATCACAATGTTTCTAATAGAAAACCTGAGACCCTTCCTATAGCAAGAGATGTGATATCCAAATCCTTCCCATTTCAATCTTGAGACCCTTCCTATAACATGAGATGTGATATCCAACTCCTACCCATTCCAACCTGAGACCCTTCCTATAGCATGAGAAGGGATATCCAATTCCTTCCCAATCCAATACTTAGACCCTTCCGATAGCAGAGATGTGATATCTCAATGCTTCTAATACAAAACCTGAGATCCTTCCTATAACATGAGATGTGATATCCAAGTCCTTCCCATTCCAATCCTGAGACCCTTCCTATAACATGACATGTGATATCCAACTCCTTCTATTCCAACCTGAGACCCTTCCTATAGCATGAGATGGGATATCCAACTCCTTCCAAATCCAATCCTGATACCCTTCTGATAGCATGAGATGTGATATCCCAATGCTTCTACAAAACCTGAGACCCATACCATGGCATGAGATGTGATATCAAACTCCCGTCCTATACCATGAGACTTGATATCTCAATGCTTCTAATACCAAACCTGAGACCGGTCCACTAACATGAGATGTGATATCCAAATCCTTCCCCTTCCAAACCTTAGACCCTTCCTTTATCATGAGATGTGATATCCAAGTCCTTCCCATTCCATTCCTGAGACCCTTCCTGTAGCATGAGATGTGATATCTCAATGCTTCTAATACCAAACCTGAGACCCTTCCTATAACATGAGATGTGATATCCAAATCCTTCCCATTCCAATCCTGAGACCCTTCCGATAGCAGAGATGTGATATCTCAATGCTTATACCAAACCTGAGACCCTTCCGATAGCATGAGATGTGATATCTCAATGCTTCTAATACCAAACCTCAGATCCTTCCAATCACATGAGATGTGATGTCCAAATCCTTCCCCTTCCAAACCTTAGACCCTTCCTTTATCATGAGATGTGATATCCAACTCCTTCCCATTCCAATCCTGAGACCCTTCCGATATCATGAGATGTGATATCTCAAAGCTTCTAATATCAAACTTGAGACCCTCCCTATAGCATGAGATGTGATATCCAAGTCCTTCCCATTCCAATCCTGAGACCCTTCCTATAGCATGAGATGTGATATCTCAATGCTTCTAATACCAAACCTGAGACCCTTCCTATAACATGAGATGGGAATATCCAACTCCTTCCCATTCCAATCCTGAGACCCTTCCGATAGCAGAGATGTGATATCTCAATGCTTATACCAAACCTGAGACCCTTCCTATGGCATGAGATGTGATATCCAACTCCTTGCCATTCAAATCCTGAGACCCTTCCTATAGCATGAGAAGGGATATCCAACTCCTTCCCAATCCAATCCTGAGACCCTTCCGATAGCATGAGATGTGATATCTCAATAACAGGAGATACGTCCTATAACATGAGATATGATATCCAAATCCTTCCCCTTCCAAACCTGAGACCCTTCCTTTAGCATGAGATGTGATATCCAAATCCTTCCCATTTCAATCTTGAGACCCTTCCTATAACATGAGATGTGATATCCAACTCCTACCCATTCCAACCTGAGACCCTTCCTATAGCATGAGAAGGGATATCCAATTCCTTCCCAATCCAATCCTTAGACCCTTCCGATAGCAGAGATGTGATATCTCAATGCTTATACCAAACCTGAGACCCTTCCTTTAGCATGAGATGTGATATCCAAATCCTTCACATTCCAATCCTGAGACCCTTCCTATAGCATGAGATGTGATATCTCAATGCTTCTAATACAAAACCTGAGATCCTTCCTATAACATGAGATGTGATATCCAAGTCCTTCCCATTCCAATCCTGAGACCCTTCCTATAACATGAGATGTGATATCCAACTCCTTCTATTCCAACCTGAGACCCTTCCTATAACATGAGACGTGATATCCAACTCCTTCCCAATCCAATCCTTAGACCCTTCCGATAGCAGAGATGTGATATCTCAATGCTTATACCAAACCTGATGACCCTTCCTATGGCATTAGATGTGATATCCAACTCCTTCCCATTCCAATCCTGAGTTCCTTCCTATAGCATGAGATGTGATATCTCAATGCTTCTATCAAACCTGATACCCTTCCTTTAGCATGAGATGTGATATTCAACTCCTTCCCATTCCAATCCTGAGACCCTTCCTATAACATGAGACGTGATATCCAACTCCTTCCCATTCCAATCTGAGACACCTCCTATAGCAAGAGATGTGATATCCAATTCCTTCCCATTCCAATCCTGAGACCCTTTATATAACGAGATGTGATATCCAACTCCTTCCCATTCCAACCTGAGACCCTTCCTGTAGCATGAGAAGGGAGATCCAAATCCTTCCCATTCCAATCCTGAGACCCTTCCTATACCATGAGATGTGATATCTCAATGCTTCTAATACCAAACCTGGGACCCGTCCTATAACATGAGATACGTCCTATAACATGAGATATGATATCCAAATCCTTCCCCTTCCAAACCTGAGACCCTTCCTTTAGCATGAGATGTGATATCCAAATCCTTCCCATTCCAATACTGAAACCCTTCCTATAGCATGAGATGTCATATCACAATGTTTCTAATAGAAAACCTGAGACCCTTCCTATAGCAAGAGATGTGATATCCAAATCCTTCCCATTTCAATCTTGAGACCCTTCCTATAACATGAGATGTGATATCCAACTCCTACCCATTCCAACCTGAGACCCTTCCTATAGCATGAGAAGGGATATCCAATTCCTTCCCAATCCAATACTTAGACCCTTCCGATAGCAGAGATGTGATATCTCAATGCTTCTAATACAAAACCTGAGATCCTTCCTATAACATGAGATGTGATATCCAAGTCCTTCCCATTCCAATCCTGAGACCCTTCCTATAGCATGAGATATGATATCTCAATACTTCTAATACCAAACGTGAGATCCTTCCGATAACATGAGATGTGATATCCAAATCCTTCCCCTTCCAAACCTGAGACCCTCCCTTTAGCATGAGATGTGAGATCCAACTCCTTCCCATTCCAATCCTGAGACCCTTCTGATAGCATGAGATGTGATATCTCAATGCTTCTAATACCAAACCTGAGATCCTTCCGAAAGCATGAGATGTGATATCTCAATGCTTCTAATACCAAACCTGAGATCCTTCCTATAACATGAGATGTGATATCCAACTCCTTCCCATTCCATTCCTGAGACCCTTCTGATAGCATGAGATGTGATATCTCAATGCCTCTAATACCAAACCTGAGATCCTACCTCTAACATGAAATGTGATATCCAACTCTTTCCCCTTCCAAACCTGAGCGCCTTCCTATAGCATGAGATGTGATATCCAAGTCCTTCCCATTCCAATCCTGAGACCCTTCCTATAGCTTGAGATGTGATATCCAACTCCTTCCCATTCCAATTCTGAGACCCTTCCTATACTCTGAGACTTGATATCTCAATGCTTCTAATACCAAACCTGAGACCCGTAATATAACATGAGATGTGATATCCAAATCCTTCCCCTTCCAAACCTTAGACCCTTCCTTTATCATGAGATGTGATATCCAACTCCTTCCCATTCCAATCCTGAGACCCTTCCGATATCATGAGATGTGATATCTCAAAGCTTCTAATATCAAACTTGAGACCCTCCCTATAGCATGAGATGTGATATCCAAGTCCTTCCCATTCCAATCCTGAGACCCTTCCTATAGCATGAGATGTGATATCTCAATGCTTCTAATACCAAACCTGAGACCCTTCCTATAACATGAGATGGGAATATCCAACTCCTTCCCATTCCAATCCTGAGACCCTTCCGATAGCAGAGATGTGATATCTCAATGCTTATACCAAACCTGAGACCCTTCCTATGGCATGAGATGTGATATCCAACTCCTTGCCATTCAAATCCTGAGACCCTTCCTATAGCATGAGAAGGGATATCCAACTCCTTCCCAATCCAATCCTGAGACCCTTCCGATAGCATGAGATGTGATATCTCAATAACAGGAGATACGTCCTATAACATGAGATATGATATCCAAATCCTTCCCCTTCCAAACCTGAGACCCTTCCTTTAGCATGAGATGTGATATCCAAATCCTTCCCATTTCAATCTTGAGACCCTTCCTATAACATGAGATGTGATATCCAACTCCTACCCATTCCAACCTGAGACCCTTCCTATAGCATGAGAAGGGATATCCAATTCCTTCCCAATCCAATCCTTAGACCCTTCCGATAGCAGAGGTGTGATATCTCAATGCTTATACCAAACCTGAGACCCTTCCTTTAGCATGAGATGTGATATCCAAATCCTTCACATTCCAATCCTGAGACCCTTCCTATAGCATGAGATGTGATATCTCAATGCTTCTAATACAAAACCTGAGATCCTTCCTATAACATGAGATGTGATATCCAAGTCCTTCCCATTCCAATCCTGAGACCCTTCCTATAACATGAGATGTGATATCCAACTCCTTCTATTCCAACCTGAGACCCTTCCTATAACATGAGACGTGATATCCAACTCCTTCCCAATCCAATCCTTAGACCCTTCCGATAGCAGAGATGTGATATCTCAATGCTTATACCAAACCTGATGACCCTTCCTATGGCATTAGATGTGATATCCAACTCCTTCCCATTCCAATCCTGAGTTCCTTCCTATAGCATGAGATGTGATATCTCAATGCTTCTATCAAACCTGATACCCTTCCTTTAGCATGAGATGTGATATTCAACTCCTTCCCATTCCAATCCTGAGACCCTTCCTATAACATGAGACGTGATATCCAACTCCTTCCCATTCCAATCCTGAGACACCTCCTATAGCAAGAGATGTGATATCCAATTCCTTCCCATTCCAATCCTGAGACCCTTTCTATAACGAGATGTGATATCCAACTCCTTCCCATTCCAACCTGAGACCCTTCCTGTAGCATGAGAAGGGAGATCCAAATCCTTCCCATTCCAATCCTGAGACCCTTCCTATACCATGAGATGTGATATCTCAATGCTTCTAATACCAAACCTGGGACCCGTCCTATAACATGAGATACGTCCTATAACATGAGATATGATATCCAAATCCTTCCCCTTCCAAACCTGAGACCCTTCCTTTAGCATGAGATGTGATATCCAAATCCTTCCCATTCCAATACTGAAACCCTTCCTATAGCATGAGATGTCATATCACAATGTTTCTAATAGAAAACCTGAGACCCTTCCTATAGCAAGAGATGTGATATCCAAATCCTTCCCATTTCAATCTTGAGACCCTTCCTATAACATGAGATGTGATATCCAACTCCTACCCATTCCAACCTGAGACCCTTCCTATAGCATGAGAAGGGATATCCAATTCCTTCCCAATCCAATACTTAGACCCTTCCGATAGCAGAGATGTGATATCTCAATGCTTCTAATACAAAACCTGAGATCCTTCCTATAACATGAGATGTGATATCCAAGTCCTTCCCATTCCAATCCTGAGACCCTTCCTATAACATGACATGTGATATCCAACTCCTTCTATTCCAACCTGAGACCCTTCCTATAGCATGAGATGGGATATCCAACTCCTTCCAAATCCAATCCTGATACCCTTCTGATAGCATGAGATGTGATATCCCAATGCTTCTACAAAACCTGAGACCCATACCATGGCATGAGATGTGATATCAAACTCCCGTCCTATACCATGAGACTTGATATCTCAATGCTTCTAATACCAAACCTGAGACCGGTCCACTAACATGAGATGTGATATCCAAATCCTTCCCCTTCCAAACCTTAGACCCTTCCTTTATCATGAGATGTGATATCCAAGTCCTTCCCATTCCATTTCTGAGACCCTTCCTATAGCATGAGATGTGATATCTCAATGCTTCTAATACCAAACCTGAGACCCCTCCTATAACATGAGATGTGATATCCAAATCCTTCCCATTCCAATCCTGAGACCCTTCCGATAGCAGAGATGTGATATCTCAATGCTTATACCAAACCTGAGACCCTTCCGATAGCATGAGATGTGATATCTCAATGCTTCTAATACCAAACCTCAGATCCTTCCAATCACATGAGATGTGATGTCCAAATCCTTCCCCTTCCAAACCTTAGACCCTTCCTTTATCATGAGATGTGATATCCAACTCCTTCCCATTCCAATCCTGAGACCCTTCCGATATCATGAGATGTGATATCTCAAAGCTTCTAATATCAAACTTGAGACCCTCCCTATAGCATGAGATGTGATATCCAAGTCCTTCCCATTCCAATCCTGAGACCCTTCCTATAGCATGAGATGTGATATCTCAATGCTTCTAATACCAAACCTGAGACCCTTCCTATAACATGAGATGGGAATATCCAACTCCTTCCCATTCCAATCCTGAGACCCTTCCGATAGCAGAGATGTGATATCTCAATGCTTATACCAAACCTGAGACCCTTCCTATGGCATGAGATGTGATATCCAACTCCTTGCCATTCAAATCCTGAGACCCTTCCTATAGCATGAGAAGGGATATCCAACTCCTTCCCAATCCAATCCTGAGACCCTTCCGATAGCATGAGATGTGATATCTCAATAACAGGAGATACGTCCTATAACATGAGATATGATATCCAAATCCTTCCCCTTCCAAACCTGAGACCCTTCCTTTAGCATGAGATGTGATATCCAAATCCTTCCCATTTCAATCTTGAGACCCTTCCTATAACATGAGATGTGATATCCAACTCCTACCCATTCCAACCTGAGACCCTTCCTATAGCATGAGAAGGGATATCCAATTCCTTCCCAATCCAATCCTTAGACCCTTCCGATAGCAGAGGTGTGATATCTCAATGCTTATACCAAACCTGAGACCCTTCCTTTAGCATGAGATGTGATATCCAAATCCTTCACATTCCAATCCTGAGACCCTTCCTATAGCATGAGATGTGATATCTCAATGCTTCTAATACAAAACCTGAGATCCTTCCTATAACATGAGATGTGATATCCAAGTCCTTCCCATTCCAATCCTGAGACCCTTCCTATAACATGAGATGTGATATCCAACTCCTTCTATTCCAACCTGAGACCCTTCCTATAACATGAGACGTGATATCCAACTCCTTCCCAATCCAATCCTTAGACCCTTCCGATAGCAGAGATGTGATATCTCAATGCTTATACCAAACCTGATGACCCTTCCTATGGCATTAGATGTGATATCCAACTCCTTCCCATTCCAATCCTGAGTTCCTTCCTATAGCATGAGATGTGATATCTCAATGCTTCTATCAAACCTGATACCCTTCCTTTAGCATGAGATGTGATATTCAACTCCTTCCCATTCCAATCCTGAGACCCTTCCTATAACATGAGACGTGATATCCAACTCCTTCCCATTCCAATCCTGAGACACCTCCTATAGCAAGAGATGTGATATCCAATTCCTTCCCATTCCAATCCTGAGACCCTTTCTATAACGAGATGTGATATCCAACTCCTTCCCATTCCAACCTGAGACCCTTCCTGTAGCATGAGAAGGGAAATCCAAATCCTTCCCATTCCAATCCTGAGACCCTTCCTATACCATGAGATGTGATATCTCAATGCTTCTAACACCAAACCTGGGACCCGTCCTATAACATGAGATACGTCCTATAACATGAGATATGATATCCAAATCCTTCCCCTTCCAAACCTGAGACCCTTCCTTTAGCATGAGATGTGATATCCAAATCCTTCCCATTCCAATACTGAAACCCTTCCTATAGCATGAGATGTCATATCACAATGTTTCTAATAGAAAACCTGAGACCCTTCCTATAGCAAGAGATGTGATATCCAAATCCTTCCCATTTCAATCTTGAGACCCTTCCTATAACATGAGATGTGATATCCAACTCCTACCCATTCCAACCTGAGACCCTTCCTATAGCATGAGAAGGGATATCCAATTCCTTCCCAATCCAATACTTAGACCCTTCCGATAGCAGAGATGTGATATCTCAATGCTTCTAATACAAAACCTGAGATCCTTCCTATAACATGAGATGTGATATCCAAGTCCTTCCCATTCCAATCCTGAGACCCTTCCTATAACATGACATGTGATATCCAACTCCTTCTATTCCAACCTGAGACCCTTCCTATAGCATGAGATGGGATATCCAACTCCTTCCAAATCCAATCCTGATACCCTTCTGATAGCATGAGATGTGATATCCCAATGCTTCTACAAAACCTGAGACCCATACCATGGCATGAGATGTGATATCAAACTCCCGTCCTATACCATGAGACTTGATATCTCAATGCTTCTAATACCAAACCTGAGACCGGTCCACTAACATGAGATGTGATATCCAAATCCTTCCCCTTCCAAACCTTAGACCCTTCCTTTATCATGAGATGTGATATCCAAGTCCTTCCCATTCCATTCCTGAGACCCTTCCTATAGCATGAGATGTGATATCTCAATGCTTCTAATACCAAACCTGAGACCCCTCCTATAACATGAGATGTGATATCCAAATCCTTCCCATTCCAATCCTGAGACCCTTCCGATAGCAGAGATGTGATATCTCAATGCTTATACCAAACCTGAGACCCTTCCGATAGCATGAGATGTGATATCTCAATGCTTCTAATACCAAACCTCAGATCCTTCCAATCACATGAGATGTGATGTCCAAATCCTTCCCCTTCCAAACCTTAGACCCTTCCTTTATCATGAGATGTGATATCCAACTCCTTCCCATTCCAATCCTGAGACCCTTCCGATATCATGAGATGTGATATCTCAAAGCTTCTAATATCAAACTTGAGACCCTCCCTATAGCATGAGATGTGATATCCAAGTCCTTCCCATTCCAATCCTGAGTTCCTTCCTATAGCATGAGATGTGATATCTCAATGCTTCTATCAAACCTGATACCCTTCCTTTAGCATGAGATGTGATATTCAACTCCTTCCCATTCCAATCCTGAGACCCTTCCTATAACATGAGACGTGATATCCAACTCCTTCCCATTCCAATCCTGAGACACCTCCTATAGCAAGAGATGTGATATCCAATTCCTTCCCATTCCAATCCTGAGACCCTTTCTATAACGAGATGTGATATCCAACTCCTTCCCATTCCAACCTGAGACCTTTCCTGTAGCATGAGAAGGGAGATCCAAATCCTTCCCATTCCAATCCTGAGACCCTTCCTATACCATGAGATGTGATATCTCAATGCTTCTAATACCAAACCTGGGACCCGTCCTATAACATGAGATACGTCCTATAACATGAGATATGATATCCAAATCCTTCCCCTTCCAAACCTGAGACCCTTCCTTTAGCATGAGATGTGATATCCAAATCCTTCCCATTCCAATACTGAAACCCTTCCTATAGCATGAGATGTCATATCACAATGTTTCTAATAGAAAACCTGAGACCCTTCCTATAGCAAGAGATGTGATATCCAAATCCTTCCCATTTCAATCTTGAGACCCTTCCTATAACATGAGATGTGATATCCAACTCCTACCCATTCCAACCTGAGACCCTTCCTATAGCATGAGAAGGGATATCCAATTCCTTCCCAATCCAATACTTAGACCCTTCCGATAGCAGAGATGTGATATCTCAATGATTCTAATACAAAACCTGAGATCCTTCCTATAACATGAGATGTGATATCCAAGTCCTTCCCATTCCAATCCTGAGACCCTTCCTATAACATGACATGTGATATCCAACTCCTTCTATTCCAACCTGAGACCCTTCCTATAGCATGAGATGGGATATCCAACTGCTTCCAAATCCAATCCTTATACCCTTCTGATAGCATGAGATGTGATATCCCAATGCTTCTACAAAACCTGAGACCCATACCATGGCATGAGATGTGATATCAACCTCCCGTCCTATACCATGAGACTTGATATCTCAATGCTTCTAATACCAAACCTGAGACCGGTCCACTAACATGAGATGTGATATCCAAATCCTTCCCCTTCCAAACCTTAGACCCTTCCTTTATCATGAGATGTGATATCCAAGTCCTTCCCATTCCATTCCTGAGACCCTTCCTATAGCATGAGATGTGATATCTCAATGCTTCTAATACCAAACCTGAGACCCTTCCTATAACATGAGATGTGATATCCAAATCCTTCCCATTCCAATCCTGAGACCCTTCCGATAGCAGAGATGTGATATCTCAATGCTTATACCAAACCTGAGACCCTTCCGATAGCATGAGATGTGATATCTCAATGCTTCTAATACCAAACCTCAGATCCTTCCAATCACATGAGATGTGATGTCCAAATCCTTCCCCTTCCAAACCTTAGACCCTTCCTTTATCATGAGATGTGATATCCAACTCCTTCCCATTCCAATCCTGAGACCCTTCCGATATCATGAGATGTGATATCTCAAAGCTTCTAATATCAAACTTGAGACCCTCCCTATAGCATGAGATGTGATATCCAAGTCCTTCCCATTCCAATCCTGAGACCCTTCCTATAGCATGAGATGTGATATCTCAATGCTTCTAATACCAAACCTGAGACCCTTCCTATAACATGAGATGGGAATATCCAACTCCTTCCCATTCCAATCCTGAGACCCTTCCGATAGCAGAGATGTGATATCTCAATGCTTATACCAAACCTGAGACCCTTCCTATGGCATGAGATGTGATATCCAACTCCTTGCCATTCAAATCCTGAGACCCTTCCTATAGCATGAGAAGGGATATCCAACTCCTTCCCAATCCAATCCTGAGACCCTTCCGATAGCATGAGATGTGATATCTCAATAACAGGAGATACGTCCTATAACATGAGATATGATATCCAAATCCTTCCCCTTCCAAACCTGAGACCCTTCCTTTAGCATGAGATGTGATATCCAAATCCTTCCCATTTCAATCTTGAGACCCTTCCTATAACATGAGATGTGATATCCAACTCCTACCCATTCCAACCTGAGACCCTTCCTATAGCATGAGAAGGGATATCCAATTCCTTCCCAATCCAATCCTTAGACCCTTCCGATAGCAGAGATGTGATATCTCAATGCTTATACCAAACCTGAGACCCTTCCTTTAGCATGAGATGTGATATCCAAATCCTTCACATTCCAATCCTGAGACCCTTCCTATAGCATGAGATGTGATATCTCAATGCTTCTAATACAAAACCTGAGATCCTTCCTATAACATGAGATGTGATATCCAAGTCCTTCCCATTCCAATCCTGAGACCCTTCCTATAACATGAGATGTGATATCCAACTCCTTCTATTCCAACCTGAGACCCTTCCTATAACATGAGACGTGATATCCAACTCCTTCCCAATCCAATCCTTAGACCCTTCCGATAGCAGAGATGTGATATCTCAATGCTTATACCAAACCTGATGACCCTTCCTATGGCATTAGATGTGATATCCAACTCCTTCCCATTCCAATCCTGAGTTCCTTCCTATAGCATGAGATGTGATATCTCAATGCTTCTATCAAACCTGATACCCTTCCTTTAGCATGAGATGTGATATTCAACTCCTTCCCATTCCAATCCTGAGACCCTTCCTATAACATGAGACGTGATATCCAACTCCTTCCCATTCCAATCCTGAGACACCTCCTATAGCAAGAGATGTGATATCCAATTCCTTCCCATTCCAATCCTGAGACCCTTTCTATAACGAGATGTGATATCCAACTCCTTCCCATTCCAACCTGAGACCCTTCCTGTAGCATGAGAAGGGAGATCCAAATCCTTCCCATTCCAATCCTGAGACCCTTCCTATACCATGAGATGTGATATCTCAATGCTTCTAATACCAAACCTGGGACCCGTCCTATAACATGAGATACGTCCTATAACATGAGATATGATATCCAAATCCTTCCCCTTCCAAACCTGAGACCCTTCCTTTAGCATGAGATGTGATATCCAAATCCTTCCCATTCCAATACTGAAACCCTTCCTATAGCATGAGATGTCATATCACAATGTTTCTAATAGAAAACCTGAGACCCTTCCTATAGCAAGAGATGTGATATCCAAATCCTTCCCATTTCAATCTTGAGACCCTTCCTATAACATGAGATGTGATATCCAACTCCTACCCATTCCAACCTGAGACCCTTCCTATAGCATGAGAAGGGATATCCAATTCCTTCCCAATCCAATACTTAGACCCTTCCGATAGCAGAGATGTGATATCTCAATGCTTCTAATACAAAACCTGAGATCCTTCCTATAACATGAGATGTGATATCCAAGTCCTTCCCATTCCAATCCTGAGACCCTTCCTATAACATGACATGTGATATCCAACTCCTTCTATTCCAACCTGAGACCCTTCCTATAGCATGAGATGGGATATCCAACTCCTTCCAAATCCAATCCTGATACCCTTCTGATAGCATGAGATGTGATATCCCAATGCTTCTACAAAACCTGAGACCCATACCATGGCATGAGATGTGATATCAAACTCCCGTCCTATACCATGAGACTTGATATCTCAATGCTTCTAATACCAAACCTGAGACCGGTCCACTAACATGAGATGTGATATCCAAATCCTTCCCCTTCCAAACCTTAGACCCTTCCTTTATCATGAGATGTGATATCCAAGTCCTTCCCATTCCATTCCTGAGACCCTTCCTATAGCATGAGATGTGATATCTCAATGCTTCTAATACCAAACCTGAGACCCTTCCTATAACATGAGATGTGATATCCAAATCCTTCCCATTCCAATCCTGAGACCCTTCCGATAGCAGAGATGTGATATCTCAATGCTTATACCAAACCTGAGACCCTTCCGATAGCATGAGATGTGATATCTCAATGCTTCTAATACCAAACCTCAGATCCTTCCAATCACATGAGATGTGATGTCCAAATCCTTCCCCTTCCAAACCTTAGACCCTTCCTTTATCATGAGATGTGATATCCAACTCCTTCCCATTCCAATCCTGAGACCCTTCCGATATCATGAGATGTGATATCTCAAAGCTTCTAATATCAAACTTGAGACCCTCCCTATAGCATGAGATGTGATATCCAAGTCCTTCCCATTCCAATCCTGAGACCCTTCCTATAGCATGAGATGTGATATCTCAATGCTTCTAATACCAAACCTGAGACCCTTCCTATAACATGAGATGGGAATATCCAAATCCTTCCCATTCCAATCCTGAGACCCTTCCGATAGCAGAGATGTGATATCTCAATGCTTATACCAAACCTGAGACCCTTCCTGTGGCATGAGATGTGATATCCAACTCCTTGCCATTCAAATCCTGAGACCCTTCCTATAGCATGAGAAGGGATATCCAACTCCTTCCCAATCCAATCCTGAGACCCTTCCGATAGCATGAGATGTGATATCTCAATAACAGGAGATACGTCCTATAACATGAGATATGATATCCAAATCCTTCCCCTTCCAAACCTGAGACCCTTCCTTTAGCATGAGATGTGATATCCAAATCCTTCCCATTTCAATCTTGAGACCCTTCCTATAACATGAGATGTGATATCCAACTCCTACCCATTCCAACCTGAGACCCTTCCTATAGCATGAGAAGGGATATCCAATTCCTTCCCAATCCAATCCTTAGACCCTTCCGATAGCAGAGATGTGATATCTCAATGCTTATACCAAACCTGAGACCCTTCCTTTAGCATGAGATGTGATATCCAAATCCTTCACATTCCAATCCTGAGACCCTTCCTATAGCATGAGATGTGATATCTCAATGCTTCTAATACAAAACCTGAGATCCTTCCTATAACATGAGATGTGATATCCAAGTCCTTCCCATTCCAATCCTGAGACCCTTCCTATAACATGAGATGTGATATCCAACTCCTTCTATTCCAACCTGAGACCCTTCCTATAACATGAGACGTGATATCCAACTCCTTCCCAATCCAATCCTTAGACCCTTCCGATAGCAGAGATGTGATATCTCAATGCTTATACCAAACCTGATGACCCTTCCTATGGCATTAGATGTGATATCCAACTCCTTCCCATTCCAATCCTGAGTTCCTTCCTATAGCATGAGATGTGATATCTCAATGCTTCTATCAAACCTGATACCCTTCCTTTAGCATGAGATGTGATATTCAACTCCTTCCCATTCCAATCCTGAGACCCTTCCTATAACATGAGACGTGATATCCAACTCCTTCCCATTCCAATCTGAGACACCTCCTATAGCAAGAGATGTGATATCCAATTCCTTCCCATTCCAATCCTGAGACCCTTTATATAACGAGATGTGATATCCAACTCCTTCCCATTCCAACCTGAGACCCTTCCTGTAGCATGAGAAGGGAGATCCAAATCCTTCCCATTCCAATCCTGAGACCCTTCCTATACCATGAGATGTGATATCTCAATGCTTCTAATACCAAACCTGGGACCCGTCCTATAACATGAGATACGTCCTATAACATGAGATATGATATCCAAATCCTTCCCCTTCCAAACCTGAGACCCTTCCTTTAGCATGAGATGTGATATCCAAATCCTTCCCATTCCAATACTGAAACCCTTCCTATAGCATGAGATGTCATATCACAATGTTTCTAATAGAAAACCTGAGACCCTTCCTATAGCAAGAGATGTGATATCCAAATCCTTCCCATTTCAATCTTGAGACCCTTCCTATAACATGAGATGTGATATCCAACTCCTACCCATTCCAACCTGAGACCCTTCCTATAGCATGAGAAGGGATATCCAATTCCTTCCCAATCCAATACTTAGACCCTTCCGATAGCAGAGATGTGATATCTCAATGCTTCTAATACAAAACCTGAGATCCTTCCTATAACATGAGATGTGATATCCAAGTCCTTCCCATTCCAATCCTGAGACCCTTCCTATAACATGACATGTGATATCCAACTCCTTCTATTCCAACCTGAGACCCTTCCTATAGCATGAGATGGGATATCCAACTCCTTCCAAATCCAATCCTGATACCCTTCTGATAGCATGAGATGTGATATCCCAATGCTTCTACAAAACCTGAGACCCATACCATGGCATGAGATGTGATATCAAACTCCCGTCCTATACCATGAGACTTGATATCTCAATGCTTCTAATACCAAACCTGAGACCGGTCCACTAACATGAGATGTGATATCCAAATCCTTCCCCTTCCAAACCTTAGACCCTTCCTTTATCATGAGATGTGATATCCAAGTCCTTCCCATTCCATTCCTGAGACCCTTCCTATAGCATGAGATGTGATATCTCAATGCTTCTAATACCAAACCTGAGACCCTTCCTATAACATGAGATGTGATATCCAAATCCTTCCCATTCCAATCCTGAGACCCTTCCGATAGCAGAGATGTGATATCTCAATGCTTATACCAAACCTGAGACCCTTCCGATAGCATGAGATGTGATATCTCAATGCTTCTAATACCAAACCTCAGATCCTTCCAATCACATGAGATGTGATGTCCAAATCCTTCCCCTTCCAAACCTTAGACCCTTCCTTTATCATGAGATGTGATATCCAACTCCTTCCCATTCCAATCCTGAGACCCTTCCGATATCATGAGATGTGATATCTCAAAGCTTCTAATATCAAACTTGAGACCCTCCCTATAGCATGAGATGTGATATCCAAGTCCTTCCCATTCCAATCCTGAGACCCTTCCTATAGCATGAGATGTGATATCTCAATGCTTCTAATACCAAACCTGAGACCCTTCCTATAACATGAGATGGGAATATCCAAATCCTTCCCATTCCAATCCTGAGACCCTTCCGATAGCAGAGATGTGATATCTCAATGCTTATACCAAACCTGAGACCCTTCCTGTGGCATGAGATGTGATATCCAACTCCTTGCCATTCAAATCCTGAGACCCTTCCTATAGCATGAGAAGGGATATCCAACTCCTTCCCAATCCAATCCTGAGACCCTTCCGATAGCATGAGATGTGATATCTCAATAACAGGAGATACGTCCTATAACATGAGATATGATATCCAAATCCTTCCCCTTCCAAACCTGAGACCCTTCCTTTAGCATGAGATGTGATATCCAAATCCTTCCCATTTCAATCTTGAGACCCTTCCTATAACATGAGATGTGATATCCAACTCCTACCCATTCCAACCTGAGACCCTTCCTATAGCATGAGAAGGGATATCCAATTCCTTCCCAATCCAATCCTTAGACCCTTCCGATAGCAGAGATGTGATATCTCAATGCTTATACCAAACCTGAGACCCTTCCTTTAGCATGAGATGTGATATCCAAATCCTTCACATTCCAATCCTGAGACCCTTCCTATAGCATGAGATGTGATATCTCAATGCTTCTAATACAAAACCTGAGATCCTTCCTATAACATGAGATGTGATATCCAAGTCCTTCCCATTCCAATCCTGAGACCCTTCCTATAACATGAGATGTGATATCCAACTCCTTCTATTCCAACCTGAGACCCTTCCTATAACATGAGACGTGATATCCAACTCCTTCCCAATCCAATCCTTAGACCCTTCCGATAGCAGAGATGTGATATCTCAATGCTTATACCAAACCTGATGACCCTTCCTATGGCATTAGATGTGATATCCAACTCCTTCCCATTCCAATCCTGAGTTCCTTCCTATAGCATGAGATGTGATATCTCAATGCTTCTATCAAACCTGATACCCTTCCTTTAGCATGAGATGTGATATTCAACTCCTTCCCATTCCAATCCTGAGACCCTTCCTATAACATGAGACGTGATATCCAACTCCTTCCCATTCCAATCTGAGACACCTCCTATAGCAAGAGATGTGATATCCAATTCCTTCCCATTCCAATCCTGAGACCCTTTATATAACGAGATGTGATATCCAACTCCTTCCCATTCCAACCTGAGACCCTTCCTGTAGCATGAGAAGGGAGATCCAAATCCTTCCCATTCCAATCCTGAGACCCTTCCTATACCATGAGATGTGATATCTCAATGCTTCTAATACCAAACCTGGGACCCGTCCTATAACATGAGATACGTCCTATAACATGAGATATGATATCCAAATCCTTCCCCTTCCAAACCTGAGACCCTTCCTTTAGCATGAGATGTGATATCCAAATCCTTCACATTCCAATACTGAAACCCTTCCTATAGCATGAGATGTCATATCACAATGTTTCTAATAGAAAACCTGAGACCCTTCCTATAGCAAGAGATGTGATATCCAAATCCTTCCCATTTCAATCTTGAGACCCTTCCTATAACATGAGATGTGATATCCAACTCCTACCCATTCCAACCTGAGACCCTTCCTATAGCATGAGAAGGGATATCCAATTCCTTCCCAATCCAATACTTAGACCCTTCCGATAGCAGAGATGTGATATCTCAATGCTTCTAATACAAAACCTGAGATCCTTCCTATAACATGAGATGTGATATCCAAGTCCTTCCCATTCCAATCCTGAGACCCTTCCTATAACATGACATGTGATATCCAACTCCTTCTATTCCAACCTGAGACCCTTCCTATAGCATGAGATGGGATATCCAACTCCTTCCAAATCCAATCCTGATACCCTTCTGATAGCATGAGATGTGATATCCCAATGCTTCTACAAAACCTGAGACCCATACCATGGCATGAGATGTGATATCAAACTCCCGTCCTATACCATGAGACTTGATATCTCAATGCTTCTAATACCAAACCTGAGACCGGTCCACTAACATGAGATGTGATATCCAAATCCTTCCCCTTCCAAACCTTAGACCCTTCCTTTATCATGAGATGTGATATCCAAGTCCTTCCCATTCCATTCCTGAGACCCTTCCTATAGCATGAGATGTGATATCTCAATGCTTCTAATACCAAACCTGAGACCCTTCCTATAACATGAGATGTGATATCCAAATCCTTCCCATTCCAATTCTGAGACCCTTCCGATAGCAGAGATGTGATATCTCAATGCTTATACCAAACCTGAGACCCTTCCGATAGCATGAGATGTGATATCTCAATGCTTCTAATACCAAACCTCAGATCCTTCCAATCACATGAGATGTGATGTCCAAATCCTTCCCCTTCCAAACCTTAGACCCTTCCTTTATCATGAGATGTGATATCCAACTCCTTCCCATTCCAATCCTGAGACCCTTCCGATATCATGAGATGTGATATCTCAAAGCTTCTAATATCAAACTTGAGACCCTCCCTATAGCATGAGATGTGATATCCAAGTCCTTCCCATTCCAATCCTGAGACCCTTCCTATAGCATGAGATGTGATATCTCAATGCTTCTAATACCAAACCTGAGACCCTTCCTATAACATGAGATGGGAATATCCAACTCCTTCCCATTCCAATCCTGAGACCCTTCCGATAGCAGAGATGTGATATCTCAATGCTTATACCAAACCTGAGACCCTTCCTATGGCATGAGATGTGATATCCAACTCCTTGCCATTCAAATCCTGAGACCCTTCCTATAGCATGAGAAGGGATATCCAACTCCTTCCCAATCCAATCCTGAGACCCTTCCGATAGCATGAGATGTGATATCTCAATAACAGGAGATACGTCCTATAACATGAGATATGATATCCAAATCCTTCCCCTTCCAAACCTGAGACCCTTCCTTTAGCATGAGATGTGATATCCAAATCCTTCCCATTTCAATCTTGAGACCCTTCCTATAACATGAGATGTGATATCCAACTCCTACCCATTCCAACCTGAGACCCTTCCTATAGCATGAGAAGGGATATCCAATTCCTTCCCAATCCAATCCTTAGACCCTTCTGATAGCAGAGATGTGATATCTCAATGCTTATACCAAACCTGAGACCCTTCCTTTAGCATGAGATGTGATATCCAAATCCTTCACATTCCAATCCTGAGACCCTTCCTATAGCATGAGATGTGATATCTCAATGCTTCTAATACAAAACCTGAGATCCTTCCTATAACATGAGATGTGATATCCAAGTCCTTCCCATTCCAATCCTGAGACCCTTCCTATAACATGAGATGTGATATCCAACTCCTTCTATTCCAACCTGAGACCCTTCCTATAACATGAGACGTGATATCCAACTCCTTCCCAATCCAATCCTTAGACCCTTCCGATAGCAGAGATGTGATATCTCAATGCTTATACCAAACCTGATGACCCTTCCTATGGCATTAGATGTGATATCCAACTCCTTCCCATTCCAATCCTGAGTTCCTTGCTATAGCATGAGATGTGATATCTCAATGCTTCTATCAAACCTGATACCCTTCCTTTAGCATGAGATGTGATATTCAACTCCTTCCCATTCCAATCCTGAGACCCTTCCTATAACATGAGACGTGATATCCAACTCCTTCCCATTCCAATCCTGAGACACCTCCTATAGCAAGAGATGTGATATCCAATTCCTTCCCATTCCAATCCTGAGACCCTTTCTATAACGAGATGTGATATCCAACTCCTTCCCATTCCAACCTGAGACCCTTCCTGTAGCATGAGAAGGGAGATCCAAATCCTTCCCATTACAATCCTGAGACCCTTCCTATACCATGAGATGTGATATCTCAATGCTTCTAATACCAAACCTGGGACCCGTCCTATAACATGAGATACGTCCTATAACATGAGATATGATATCCAAATCCTTCCCCTTCCAAACCTGAGACCCTTCCTTTAGCATGAGATGTGATATCCAAATCCTTCCCATTCCAATACTGAAACCCTTCCTATAGCATGAGATGTCATATCACAATGTTTCTAATAGAAAACCTGAGACCCTTCCTATAGCAAGAGATGTGATATCCAAATCTTTCCCATTTCAATCTTGAGACCCTTCCTATAACATGAGATGTGATATCCAACTCCTACCCATTCCAACCTGAGACCCTTCCTATAGCATGAGAAGGGATATCCAATTCCTTCCCAATCCAATACTTAGACCCTTCCGATAGCAGAGATGTGATATCTCAATGCTTCTAATACAAAACCTGAGATCCTTCCTATAACATGAGATGTGATATCCAAGTCCTTCCCATTCCAATCCTGAGACCCTTCCTATAACATGACATGTGATATCCAACTCCTTCTATTCCAACCTGAGACCCTTCCTATAGCATGAGATGGGATATCCAACTCCTTCCAAATCCAATCCTGATACCCTTCTGATAGCATGAGATGTGATATCCCAATGCTTCTACAAAACCTGAGACCCATACCATGGCATGAGATGTGATATCAAACTCCCGTCCTATACCATGAGACTTGATATCTCAATGCTTCTAATACCAAACCTGAGACCGGTCCACTAACATGAGATGTGATATCCAAATCCTTCCCCTTCCAAACCTTAGACCCTTCCTTTATCATGAGATGTGATATCCAAGTCCTTCCCATTCCATTCCTGAGACCCTTCCTATAGCATGAGATGTGATATCTCAATGCTTCTAATACCAAACCTGAGACCCTTCCTATAACATGAGATGTGATATCCAAATCCTTCCCATTCCAATCCTGAGACCCTTCCGATAGCAGAGATGTGATATCTCAATGCTTATACCAAACCTGAGACCCTTCCGATAGCATGAGATGTGATATCTCAATGCTTCTAATACCAAACCTCAGATCCTTCCAATCACATGAGATGTGATGTCCAAATCCTTCCCCTTCCAAACCTTAGACCCTTCCTTTATCATGAGATGTGATATCCAACTCCTTCCCATTCCAATCCTGAGACCCTTCCGATATCATGAGATGTGATATCTCAAAGCTTCTAATATCAAACTTGAGACCCTCCCTATAGCATGAGATGTGATATCCAAGTCCTTCCCATTCCAATCCTGAGACCCTTCCTATAGCATGAGATGTGATATCTCAATGCTTCTAATACCAAACCTGAGACCCTTCCTATAACATGAGATGGGAATATCCAACTCCTTCCCATTCCAATCCTGAGACCCTTCCGATAGCAGAGATGTGATATCTCAATGCTTATACCAAACCTGAGACCCTTCCTATGGCATGAGATGTGATATCCAACTCCTTGCCATTCAAATCCTGAGACCCTTCCTATAGCATGAGAAGGGATATCCAACTCCTTCCCAATCCAATCCTGAGACCCTTCCGATAGCATGAGATGTGATATCTCAATAACAGGAGATACGTCCTATAACATGAGATATGATATCCAAATCCTTCCCCTTCCAAACCTGAGACCCTTCCTTTAGCATGAGATGTGATATCCAAATCCTTCCCATTTCAATCTTGAGACCCTTCCTATAACATGAGATGTGATATCCAACTCCTACCCATTCCAACCTGAGACCCTTCCTATAGCATGAGAAGGGATATCCAATTCCTTCCCAATCCAATCCTTAGACCCTTCCGATAGCAGAGATGTGATATCTCAATGCTTATACCAAACCTGAGACCCTTCCTTTAGCATGAGATGTGATATCCAAATCCTTCACATTCCAATCCTGAGACCCTTCCTATAGCATGAGATGTGATATCTCAATGCTTCTAATACAAAACCTGAGATCCTTCCTATAACATGAGATGTGATATCCAAGTCCTTCCCATTCCAATCCTGAGACCCTTCCTATAACATGAGATGTGATATCCAACTCCTTCTATTCCAACCTGAGACCCTTCCTATAACATGAGACGTGATATCCAACTCCTTCCCAATCCAATCCTTAGACCCTTCCGATAGCAGAGATGTGATATCTCAATGCTTATACCAAACCTGATGACCCTTCCTATGGCATTAGATGTGATATCCAACTCCTTCCCATTCCAATCCTGAGTTCCTTCCTATAGCATGAGATGTGATATCTCAATGCTTCTATCAAACCTGATACCCTTCCTTTAGCATGAGATGTGATATTCAACTCCTTCCCATTCCAATCCTGAGACCCTTCCTATAACATGAGACGTGATATCCAACTCCTTCCCATTCCAATCCTGAGACACCTCCTATAGCAAGAGATGTGATATCCAATTCCTTCCCATTCCAATCCTGAGACCCTTTCTATAACGAGATGTGATATCCAACTCCTTCCCATTCCAACCTGAGACCCTTCCTGTAGCATGAGAAGGGAGATCCAAATCCTTCCCATTCCAATCCTGAGACCCTTCCTATACCATGAGATGTGATATCTCAATGCTTCTAATACCAAACCTGGGACCCGTCCTATAACATGAGATACGTCCTATAACATGAGATATGATATCCAAATCCTTCCCCTTCCAAACCTGAGACCCTTCCTTTAGCATGAGATGTGATATCCAAATCCTTCCCATTCCAATACTGAAACCCTTCCTATAGCATGAGATGTCATATCACAATGTTTCTAATAGAAAACCTGAGACCCTTCCTATAGCAAGAGATGTGATATCCAAATCCTTCCCATTTCAATCTTGAGACCCTTCCTATAACATGAGATGTGATATCCAACTCCTACCCATTCCAACCTGAGACCCTTCCTATAGCATGAGAAGGGATATCCAATTCCTTCCCAATCCAATACTTAGACCCTTCCGATAGCAGAGATGTGATATCTCAATGCTTCTAATACAAAACCTGAGATCCTTCCTATAACATGAGATGTGATATCCAAGTCCTTCCCATTCCAATCCTGAGACCCTTCCTATAACATGACATGTGATATCCAACTCCTTCTATTCCAACCTGAGACCCTTCCTATAGCATGAGATGGGATATCCAACTCCTTCCAAATCCAATCCTGATACCCTTCTGATAGCATGAGATGTGATATCCCAATGCTTCTACAAAACCTGAGACCCATACCATGGCATGAGATGTGATATCAAACTCCCGTCCTATACCATGAGACTTGATATCTCAATGCTTCTAATACCAAACCTGAGACCGGTCCACTAACATGAGATGTGATATCCAAATCCTTCCCCTTCCAAACCTTAGACCCTTCCTTTATCATGAGATGTGATATCCAAGTCCTTCCCATTCCATTCCTGAGACCCTTCCTATAGCATGAGATGTGATATCTCAATGCTTCTAATACCAAACCTGAGACCCTTCCTATAACATGAGATGTGATATCCAAATCCTTCCCATTCCAATTCTGAGACCCTTCCGATAGCAGAGATGTGATATCTCAATGCTTATACCAAACCTGAGACCCTTCCGATAGCATGAGATGTGATATCTCAATGCTTCTAATACCAAACCTCAGATCCTTCCAATCACATGAGATGTGATGTCCAAATCCTTCCCCTTCCAAACCTTAGACCCTTCCTTTATCATGAGATGTGATATCCAACTCCTTCCCATTCCAATCCTGAGACCCTTCCGATATCATGAGATGTGATATCTCAAAGCTTCTAATATCAAACTTGAGACCCTCCCTATAGCATGAGATGTGATATCCAAGTCCTTCCCATTCCAATCCTGAGACCCTTCCTATAGCATGAGATGTGATATCTCAATGCTTCTAATACCAAACCTGAGACCCTTCCTATAACATGAGATGGGAATATCCAACTCCTTCCCATTCCAATCCTGAGACCCTTCCGATAGCAGAGATGTGATATCTCAATGCTTATACCAAACCTGAGACCCTTCCTATGGCATGAGATGTGATATCCAACTCCTTGCCATTCAAATCCTGAGACCCTTCCTATAGCATGAGAAGGGATATCCAACTCCTTCCCAATCCAATCCTGAGACCCTTCCGATAGCATGAGATGTGATATCTCAATAACAGGAGATACGTCCTATAACATGAGATATGATATCCAAATCCTTCCCCTTCCAAACCTGAGACCCTTCCTTTAGCATGAGATGTGATATCCAAATCCTTCCCATTTCAATCTTGAGACCCTTCCTATAACATGAGATGTGATATCCAACTCCTACCCATTCCAACCTGAGACCCTTCCTATAGCATGAGAAGGGATATCCAATTCCTTCCCAATCCAATCCTTAGACCCTTCCGATAGCAGAGATGTGATATCTCAATGCTTATACCAAACCTGAGACCCTTCCTTTAGCATGAGATGTGATATCCAAATCCTTCACATTCCAATCCTGAGACCCTTCCTATAGCATGAGATGTGATATCTCAATGCTTCTAATACAAACCTGAGATCCTTCCTATAACATGAGATGTGATATCCAAGTCCTTCCCATTCCAATCCTGAGACCCTTCCTATAACATGAGATGTGATATCCAACTCCTTCTATTCCAACCTGAGACCCTTCCTATAACATGAGACGTGATATCCAACTCCTTCCCAATCCAATCCTTAGACCCTTCCGATAGCAGAGATGTGATATCTCAATGCTTATACCAAACCTGATGACCCTTCCTATGGCATTAGATGTGATATCCAACTCCTTCCCATTCCAATCCTGAGTTCCTTCCTATAGCATGAGATGTGATATCTCAATGCTTCTATCAAACCTGATACCCTTCCTTTAGCATGAGATGTGATATTCAACTCCTTCCCATTCCAATCCTGAGACCCTTCCTATAACATGAGACGTGATATCCAACTCCTTCCCATTCCAATCCTGAGACACCTCCTATAGCAAGAGATGTGATATCCAATTCCTTCCCATTCCAATCCTGAGACCCTTTCTATAACGAGATGTGATATCCAACTCCTTCCCATTCCAACCTGAGACCCTTCCTGTAGCATGAGAAGGGAGATCCAAATCCTTCCCATTCCAATCCTGAGACCCTTCCTATACCATGAGATGTGATATCTCAATGCTTCTAATACCAAACCTGGGACCCGTCCTATAACATGAGATACGTCCTATAACATGAGATATGATATCCAAATCCTTCCCCTTCCAAACCTGAGACCCTTCCTTTAGCATGAGATGTGATATCCAAATCCTTCCCATTCCAATACTGAAACCCTTCCTATAGCATGAGATGTCATATCACAATGTTTCTAATAGAAAACCTGAGACCCTTCCTATAGCAAGAGATGTGATATCCAAATCCTTCCCATTTCAATCTTGAGACCCTTCCTATAACATGAGATGTGATATCCAACTCCTACCCATTCCAACCTGAGACCCTTCCTATAGCATGAGAAGGGATATCCAATTCCTTCCCAATCCAATACTTAGACCCTTCCGATAGCAGAGATGTGATATCTCAATGCTTCTAATACAAAACCTGAGATCCTTCCTATAACATGAGATGTGATATCCAAGTCCTTCCCATTCCAATCCTGAGACCCTTCCTATAACATGACATGTGATATCCAACTCCTTCTATTCCAACCTGAGACCCTTCCTATAGCATGAGATGGGATATCCAACTCCTTCCAAATCCAATCCTGATACCCTTCTGATAGCATGAGATGTGATATCCCAATGCTTCTACAAAACCTGAGACCCATACCATGGCATGAGATGTGATATCAAACTCCCGTCCTATACCATGAGACTTGATATCTCAATGCTTCTAATACCAAACCTGAGACCGGTCCACTAACATGAGATGTGATATCCAAATCCTTCCCCTTCCAAACCTTAGACCCTTCCTTTATCATGAGATGTGATATCCAAGTCCTTCCCATTCCATTCCTGAGACCCTTCCTATAGCATGAGATGTGATATCTCAATGCTTCTAATACCAAACCTGAGACCCTTCCTATAACATGAGATGTGATATCCAAATCCTTCCCATTCCAATTCTGAGACCCTTCCGATAGCAGAGATGTGATATCTCAATGCTTATACCAAACCTGAGACCCTTCCGATAGCATGAGATGTGATATCTCAATGCTTCTAATACCAAACCTCAGATCCTTCCAATCACATGAGATGTGATGTCCAAATCCTTCCCCTTCCAAACCTTAGACCCTTCCTTTATCATGAGATGTGATATCCAACTCCTTCCCATTCCAATCCTGAGACCCTTCCGATATCATGAGATGTGATATCTCAAAGCTTCTAATATCAAACTTGAGACCCTCCCTATAGCATGAGATGTGATATCCAAGTCCTTCCCATTCCAATCCTGAGACCCTTCCTATAGCATGAGATGTGATATCTCAATGCTTCTAATACCAAACCTGAGACCCTTCCTATAACATGAGATGGGAATATCCAACTCCTTCCCATTCCAATCCTGAGACCCTTCCGATAGCAGAGATGTGATATCTCAATGCTTATACCAAACCTGAGACCCTTCCTATGGCATGAGATGTGATATCCAACTCCTTGCCATTCAAATCCTGAGACCCTTCCTATAGCATGAGAAGGGATATCCAACTCCTTCCCAATCCAATCCTGAGACCCTTCCTATAGCATGAGATGGGATATCCAACTCCTTCCAAATCCAATCCTGATACCCTTCTGATAGCATGAGATGTGATATCCCAATGCTTCTACAAAACCTGAGACCCATACCATGGCATGAGATGTGATATCAAACTCCCGTCCTATACCATGAGACTTGATATCTCAATGCTTCTAATACCAAACCTGAGACCGGTCCACTAACATGAGATGTGATATCCAAATCCTTCCCCTTCCAAACCTTAGACCCTTCCTTTATCATGAGATGTGATATCCAAGTCCTTCCCATTCCATTCCTGAGACCCTTCCTATAGCATGAGATGTGATATCTCAATGCTTCTAATACCAAACCTGAGACCCTTCCTATAACATGAGATGTGATATCCAAATCCTTCCCATTCCAATCCTGAGACCCTTCCGATAGCAGAGATGTGATATCTCAATGCTTATACCAAACCTGAGACCCTTCCGATAGCATGAGATGTGATATCTCAATGCTTCTAATACCAAACCTCAGATCCTTCCAATCACATGAGATGTGATGTCCAAATCCTTCCCCTTCCAAACCTTAGACCCTTCCTTTATCATGAGATGTGATATCCAACTCCTTCCCATTCCAATCCTGAGACCCTTCCGATATCATGAGATGTGATATCTCAAAGCTTCTAATATCAAACTTGAGACCCTCCCTATAGCATGAGATGTGATATCCAAGTCCTTCCCATTCCAATCCTGAGACCCTTCCTATAGCATGAGATGTGATATCTCAATGCTTCTAATACCAAACCTGAGACCCTTCCTATAACATGAGATGGGAATATCCAACTCCTTCCCATTCCAATCCTGAGACCCTTCCGATAGCAGAGATGTGATATCTCAATGCTTATACCAAACCTGAGACCCTTCCTATGGCATGAGATGTGATATCCAACTCCTTGCCATTCAAATCCTGAGACCCTTCCTATAGCATGAGAAGGGATATCCAACTCCTTCCCAATCCAATCCTGAGACCCTTCCGATAGCATGAGATGTGATATCTCAATAACAGGAGATACGTCCTATAACATGAGATATGATATCCAAATCCTTCCCCTTCCAAACCTGAGACCCTTCCTTTAGCATGAGATGTGATATCCAAATCCTTCCCATTTCAATCTTGAGACCCTTCCTATAACATGAGATGTGATATCCAACTCCTACCCATTCCAACCTGAGACCCTTCCTATAGCATGAGAAGGGATATCCAATTCCTTCCCAATCCAATCCTTAGACCCTTCCGATAGCAGAGATGTGATATCTCAATGCTTATACCAAACCTGAGACCCTTCCTTTAGCATGAGATGTGATATCCAAATCCTTCACATTCCAATCCTGAGACCCTTCCTATAGCATGAGATGTGATATCTCAATGCTTCTAATACAAAACCTGAGATCCTTCCTATAACATGAGATGTGATATCCAAGTCCTTCCCATTCCAATCCTGAGACCCTTCCTATAACATGAGATGTGATATCCAACTCCTTCTATTCCAACCTGAGACCCTTCCTATAACATGAGACGTGATATCCAACTCCTTCCCAATCCAATCCTTAGACCCTTCCGATAGCAGAGATGTGATATCTCAATGCTTATACCAAACCTGATGACCCTTCCTATGGCATTAGATGTGATATCCAACTCCTTCCCATTCCAATCCTGAGTTCCTTCCTATAGCATGAGATGTGATATCTCAATGCTTCTATCAAACCTGATACCCTTCCTTTAGCATGAGATGTGATATTCAACTCCTTCCCATTCCAATCCTGAGACCCTTCCTATAACATGAGACGTGATATCCAACTCCTTCCCATTCCAATCCTGAGACACCTCCTATAGCAAGAGATGTGATATCCAATTCCTTCCCATTCCAATCCTGAGACCCTTTCTATAACGAGATGTGATATCCAACTCCTTCCCATTCCAACCTGAGACCCTTCCTGTAGCATGAGAAGGGAGATCCAAATCCTTCCCATTCCAATCCTGAGACCCTTCCTATACCATGAGATGTGATATCTCAATGCTTCTAATACCAAACCTGGGACCCGTCCTATAACATGAGATACGTCCTATAACATGAGATATGATATCCAAATCCTTCCCCTTCCAAACCTGAGACCCTTCCTTTAGCATGAGATGTGATATCCAAATCCTTCCCATTCCAATACTGAAACCCTTCCTATAGCATGAGATGTCATATCACAATGTTTCTAATAGAAAACCTGAGACCCTTCCTATAGCAAGAGATGTGATATCCAAATCCTTCCCATTTCAATCTTGAGACCCTTCCTATAACATGAGATGTGATATCCAACTCCTACCCATTCCAACCTGAGACCCTTCCTATAGCATGAGAAGGGATATCCAATTCCTTCCCAATCCAATACTTAGACCCTTCCGATAGCAGAGATGTGATATCTCAATGCTTCTAATACAAAACCTGAGATCCTTCCTATAACATGAGATGTGATATCCAAGTCCTTCCCATTCCAATCCTGAGACCCTTCCTATAACATGACATGTGATATCCAACTCCTTCTATTCCAACCTGAGACCCTTCCTATAGCATGAGATGGGATATCCAACTCCTTCCAAATCCAATCCTGATACCCTTCTGATAGCATGAGATGTGATATCCCAATGCTTCTACAAAACCTGAGACCCATACCATGGCATGAGATGTGATATCAAACTCCCGTCCTATACCATGAGACTTGATATCTCAATGCTTCTAATACCAAACCTGAGACCGGTCCACTAACATGAGATGTGATATCCAAATCCTTCCCCTTCCAAACCTTAGACCCTTCCTTTATCATGAGATGTGATATCCAAGTCCTTCCCATTCCATTCCTGAGACCCTTCCTATAGCATGAGATGTGATATCTCAATGCTTCTAATACCAAACCTGAGACCCTTCCTATAACATGAGATGTGATATCCAAATCCTTCCCATTCCAATTCTGAGACCCTTCCGATAGCAGAGATGTGATATCTCAATGCTTATACCAAACCTGAGACCCTTCCGATAGCATGAGATGTGATATCTCAATGCTTCTAATACCAAACCTCAGATCCTTCCAATCACATGAGATGTGATGTCCAAATCCTTCCCCTTCCAAACCTTAGACCCTTCCTTTATCATGAGATGTGATATCCAACTCCTTCCCATTCCAATCCTGAGACCCTTCCGATATCATGAGATGTGATATCTCAAAGCTTCTAATATCAAACTTGAGACCCTCCCTATAGCATGAGATGTGATATCCAAGTCCTTCCCATTCCAATCCTGAGACCCTTCCTATAGCATGAGATGTGATATCTCAATGCTTCTAATACCAAACCTGAGACCCTTCCTATAACATGAGATGGGAATATCCAACTCCTTCCCATTCCAATCCTGAGACCCTTCCGATAGCAGAGATGTGATATCTCAATGCTTATACCAAACCTGAGACCCTTCCTATGGCATGAGATGTGATATCCAACTCCTTGCCATTCAAATCCTGAGACCCTTCCTATAGCATGAGAAGGGATATCCAACTCCTTCCCAATCCAATCCTGAGACCCTTCCGATAGCATGAGATGTGATATCTCAATAACAGGAGATACGTCCTATAACATGAGATATGATATCCAAATCCTTCCCCTTCCAAACCTGAGACCCTTCCTTTAGCATGAGATGTGATATCCAAATCCTTCCCATTTCAATCTTGAGACCCTTCCTATAACATGAGATGTGATATCCAACTCCTACCCATTCCAACCTGAGACCCTTCCTATAGCATGAGAAGGGATATCCAATTCCTTCCCAATCCAATCCTTAGACCCTTCCGATAGCAGAGATGTGATATCTCAATGCTTATACCAAACCTGAGACCCTTCCTTTAGCATGAGATGTGATATCCAAATCCTTCACATTCCAATCCTGAGACCCTTCCTATAGCATGAGATGTGATATCTCAATGCTTCTAATACAAACCTGAGATCCTTCCTATAACATGAGATGTGATATCCAAGTCCTTCCCATTCCAATCCTGAGACCCTTCCTATAACATGAGATGTGATATCCAACTCCTTCTATTCCAACCTGAGACCCTTCCTATAACATGAGACGTGATATCCAACTCCTTCCCAATCCAATCCTTAGACCCTTCCGATAGCAGAGATGTGATATCTCAATGCTTATACCAAACCTGATGACCCTTCCTATGGCATTAGATGTGATATCCAACTCCTTCCCATTCCAATCCTGAGTTCCTTCCTATAGCATGAGATGTGATATCTCAATGCTTCTATCAAACCTGATACCCTTCCTTTAGCATGAGATGTGATATTCAACTCCTTCCCATTCCAATCCTGAGACCCTTCCTATAACATGAGACGTGATATCCAACTCCTTCCCATTCCAATCCTGAGACACCTCCTATAGCAAGAGATGTGATATCCAATTCCTTCCCATTCCAATCCTGAGACCCTTTCTATAACGAGATGTGATATCCAACTCCTTCCCATTCCAACCTGAGACCCTTCCTGTAGCATGAGAAGGGAGATCCAAATCCTTCCCATTCCAATCCTGAGACCCTTCCTATACCATGAGATGTGATATCTCAATGCTTCTAATACCAAACCTGGGACCCGTCCTATAACATGAGATACGTCCTATAACATGAGATATGATATCCAAATCCTTCCCCTTCCAAACCTGAGACCCTTCCTTTAGCATGAGATGTGATATCCAAATCCTTCCCATTCCAATACTGAAACCCTTCCTATAGCATGAGATGTCATATCACAATGTTTCTAATAGAAAACCTGAGACCCTTCCTATAGCAAGAGATGTGATATCCAAATCCTTCCCATTTCAATCTTGAGACCCTTCCTATAACATGAGATGTGATATCCAACTCCTACCCATTCCAACCTGAGACCCTTCCTATAGCATGAGAAGGGATATCCAATTCCTTCCCAATCCAATACTTAGACCCTTCCGATAGCAGAGATGTGATATCTCAATGCTTCTAATACAAAACCTGAGATCCTTCCTATAACATGAGATGTGATATCCAAGTCCTTCCCATTCCAATCCTGAGACCCTTCCTATAACATGACATGTGATATCCAACTCCTTCTATTCCAACCTGAGACCCTTCCTATAGCATGAGATGGGATATCCAACTCCTTCCAAATCCAATCCTGATACCCTTCTGATAGCATGAGATGTGATATCCCAATGCTTCTACAAAACCTGAGACCCATACCATGGCATGAGATGTGATATCAAACTCCCGTCCTATACCATGAGACTTGATATCTCAATGCTTCTAATACCAAACCTGAGACCGGTCCACTAACATGAGATGTGATATCCAAATCCTTCCCCTTCCAAACCTTAGACCCTTCCTTTATCATGAGATGTGATATCCAAGTCCTTCCCATTCCATTCCTGAGACCCTTCCTATAGCATGAGATGTGATATCTCAATGCTTCTAATACCAAACCTGAGACCCTTCCTATAACATGAGATGTGATATCCAAATCCTTCCCATTCCAATTCTGAGACCCTTCCGATAGCAGAGATGTGATATCTCAATGCTTATACCAAACCTGAGACCCTTCCGATAGCATGAGATGTGATATCTCAATGCTTCTAATACCAAACCTCAGATCCTTCCAATCACATGAGATGTGATGTCCAAATCCTTCCCCTTCCAAACCTTAGACCCTTCCTTTATCATGAGATGTGATATCCAACTCCTTCCCATTCCAATCCTGAGACCCTTCCGATATCATGAGATGTGATATCTCAAAGCTTCTAATATCAAACTTGAGACCCTCCCTATAGCATGAGATGTGATATCCAAGTCCTTCCCATTCCAATCCTGAGACCCTTCCTATAGCATGAGATGTGATATCTCAATGCTTCTAATACCAAACCTGAGACCCTTCCTATAACATGAGATGGGAATATCCAACTCCTTCCCATTCCAATCCTGAGACCCTTCTGATAGCAGAGATGTGATATCTCAATGCTTATACCAAACCTGAGACCCTTCCTATGGCATGAGATGTGATATCCAACTCCTTGCCATTCAAATCCTGAGACCCTTCCTATAGCATGAGAAGGGATATCCAACTCCTTCCCAATCCAATCCTGAGACCCTTCCGATAGCATGAGATGTGATATCTCAATAACAGGAGATACGTCCTATAACATGAGATATGATATCCAAATCCTTCCCCTTCCAAACCTGAGACCCTTCCTTTAGCATGAGATGTGATATCCAAATCCTTCCCATTTCAATCTTGAGACCCTTCCTATAACATGAGATGTGATATCCAACTCCTACCCATTCCAACCTGAGACCCTTCCTATAGCATGAGAAGGGATATCCAATTCCTTCCCAATCCTATCCTTAGACCCTTCCGATAGCAGAGATGTGATATCTCAATGCTTATACCAAACCTGAGACCCTTCCTTTAGCATGAGATGTGATATCCAAATCCTTCACATTCCAATCCTGAGACCCTTCCTATAGCATGAGATGTGATATCTCAATGCTTCTAATACAAACCTGAGATCCTTCCTATAACATGAGATGTGATATCCAAGTCCTTCCCATTCCAATCCTGAGACCCTTCCTATAACATGAGATGTGATATCCAACTCCTTCTATTCCAACCTGAGACCCTTCCTATAACATGAGACGTGATATCCAACTCCTTCCCAATCCAATCCTTAGACCCTTCCGATAGCAGAGATGTGATATCTCAATGCTTATACCAAACCTGATGACCCTTCCTATGGCATTAGATGTGATATCCAACTCCTTCCCATTCCAATCCTGAGTTCCTTCCTATAGCATGAGATGTGATATCTCAATGCTTCTATCAAACCTGATACCCTTCCTTTAGCATGAGATGTGATATTCAACTCCTTCCCATTCCAATCCTGAGACCCTTCCTATAACATGAGACGTGATATCCAACTCCTTCCCATTCCAATCCTGAGACACCTCCTATAGCAAGAGATGTGATATCCAATTCCTTCCCATTCCAATCCTGAGACCCTTTCTATAACGAGATGTGATATCCAACTCCTTCCCATTCCAACCTGAGACCCTTCCTGTAGCATGAGAAGGGAGATCCAAATCCTTCCCATTCCAATCCTGAGACCCTTCCTATACCATGAGATGTGATATCTCAATGCTTCTAATACCAAACCTGGGACCCGTCCTATAACATGAGATACGTCCTATAACATGAGATATGATATCCAAATCCTTCCCCTTCCAAACCTGAGACCCTTCCTTTAGCATGAGATGTGATATCCAAATCCTTCCCATTCCAATACTGAAACCCTTCCTATAGCATGAGATGTCATATCACAATGTTTCTAATAGAAAACCTGAGACCCTTCCTATAGCAAGAGATGTGATATCCAAATCCTTCCCATTTCAATCTTGAGACCCTTCCTATAACATGAGATGTGATATCCAACTCCTACCCATTCCAACCTGAGACCCTTCCTATAGCATGAGAAGGGATATCCAATTCCTTCCCAATCCAATACTTAGACCCTTCCGATAGCAGAGATGTGATATCTCAATGCTTCTAATACAAAACCTGAGATCCTTCCTATAACATGAGATGTGATATCCAAGTCCTTCCCATTCCAATCCTGAGACCCTTCCTATAACATGACATGTGATATCCAACTCCTTCTATTCCAACCTGAGACCCTTCCTATAGCATGAGATGGGATATCCAACTCCTTCCAAATCCAATCCTGATACCCTTCTGATAGCATGAGATGTGATATCCCAATGCTTCTACAAAACCTGAGACCCATACCATGGCATGAGATGTGATATCAAACTCCCGTCCTATACCATGAGACTTGATATCTCAATGCTTCTAATACCAAACCTGAGACCGGTCCACTAACATGAGATGTGATATCCAAATCCTTCCCCTTCCAAACCTTAGACCCTTCCTTTATCATGAGATGTGATATCCAAGTCCTTCCCATTCCATTCCTGAGACCCTTCCTATAGCATGAGATGTGATATCTCAATGCTTCTAATACCAAACCTGAGACCCTTCCTATAACATGAGATGTGATATCCAAATCCTTCCCATTCCAATCCTGAGACCCTTCCGATAGCAGAGATGTGATATCTCAATGCTTATACCAAACCTGAGACCCTTCCGATAGCATGAGATGTGATATCTCAATGCTTCTAATACCAAACCTCAGATCCTTCCAATCACATGAGATGTGATGTCCAAATCCTTCCCCTTCCAAACCTTAGACCCTTCCTTTATCATGAGATGTGATATCCAACTCCTTCCCATTCCAATCCTGAGACCCTTCCGATATCATGAGATGTGATATCTCAAAGCTTCTAATATCAAACTTGAGACCCTCCCTATAGCATGAGATGTGATATCCAAGTCCTTCCCATTCCAATCCTGAGACCCTTCCTATAGCATGAGATGTGATATCTCAATGCTTCTAATACCAAACCTGAGACCCTTCCTATAACATGAGATGGGAATATCCAACTCCTTCCCATTCCAATCCTGAGACCCTTCCGATAGCAGAGATGTGATATCTCAATGCTTATACCAAACCTGAGACCCTTCCTATGGCATGAGATGTGATATCCAACTCCTTGCCATTCAAATCCTGAGACCCTTCCTATAGCATGAGAAGGGATATCCAACTCCTTCCCAATCCAATCCTGAGACCCTTCCGATAGCATGAGATGTGATATCTCAATAACAGGAGATACGTCCTATAACATGAGATATGATATCCAAATCCTTCCCCTTCCAAACCTGAGACCCTTCCTTTAGCATGAGATGTGATATCCAAATCCTTCCCATTTCAATCTTGAGACCCTTCCTATAACATGAGATGTGATATCCAACTCCTACCCATTCCAACCTGAGACCCTTCCTATAGCATGAGAAGGGATATCCAATTCCTTCCCAATCCAATCCTTAGACCCTTCCGATAGCAGAGATGTGATATCTCAATGCTTATACCAAACCTGAGACCCTTCCTTTAGCATGAGATGTGATATCCAAATCCTTCACATTCCAATCCTGAGACCCTTCCTATAGCATGAGATGTGATATCTCAATGCTTCTAATACAAAACCTGAGATCCTTCCTATAACATGAGATGTGATATCCAAGTCCTTCCCATTCCAATCCTGAGACCCTTCCTATAACATGAGATGTGATATCCAACTCCTTCTATTCCAACCTGAGACCCTTCCTATAACATGAGACGTGATATCCAACTCCTTCCCAATCCAATCCTTAGACCCTTCCGATAGCAGAGATGTGATATCTCAATGCTTATACCAAACCTGATGACCCTTCCTATGGCATTAGATGTGATATCCAACTCCTTCCCATTCCAATCCTGAGTTCCTTCCTATAGCATGAGATGTGATATCTCAATGCTTCTATCAAACCTGATACCCTTCCTTTAGCATGAGATGTGATATTCAACTCCTTCCCATTCCAATCCTGAGACCCTTCCTATAACATGAGACGTGATATCCAACTCCTTCCCATTCCAATCCTGAGACACCTCCTATAGCAAGAGATGTGATATCCAATTCCTTCCCATTCCAATCCTGAGACCCTTTCTATAACGAGATGTGATATCCAACTCCTTCCCATTCCAACCTGAGACCCTTCCTGTAGCATGAGAAGGGAGATCCAAATCCTTCCCATTCCAATCCTGAGACCCTTCCTATACCATGAGATGTGATATCTCAATGCTTCTAATACCAAACCTGGGACCCGTCCTATAACATGAGATACGTCCTATAACATGAGATATGATATCCAAATCCTTCCCCTTCCAAACCTGAGACCCTTCCTTTAGCATGAGATGTGATATCCAAATCCTTCCCATTCCAATACTGAAACCCTTCCTATAGCATGAGATGTCATATCACAATTTTTCTAATAGAAAACCTGAGACCCTTCCTATAGCAAGAGATGTGATATCCAAATCCTTCCCATTTCAATCTTGAGGCCCTTCCTATAACATGAGATGTGATATCCAACTCCTACCCATTCCAACCTGAGACCCTTCCTATAGCATGAGAAGGGATATCCAATTCCTTCCCAATCCAATACTTAGACCCTTCCGATAGCAGAGATGTGATATCTCAATGCTTCTAATACAAAACCTGAGATCCTTCCTATAACATGAGATGTGATATCCAAGTCCTTCCCATTCCAATCCTGAGACCCTTCCTATAACATGACATGTGATATCCAACTCCTTCTATTCCAACCTGAGACCCTTCCTATAGCATGAGATGGGATATCCAACTCCTTCCAAATCCAATCCTGATACCCTTCTGATAGCATGAGATGTGATATCCCAATGCTTCTACAAAACCTGAGACCCATACCATGGCATGAGATGTGATATCAAACTCCCGTCCTATACCATGAGACTTGATATCTCAATGCTTCTAATACCAAACCTGAGACCGGTCCACTAACATGAGATGTGATATCCAAATCCTTCCCCTTCCAAACCTTAGACCCTTCCTTTATCATGAGATGTGATATCCAAGTCCTTCCCATTCCATTCCTGAGACCCTTCCTATAGCATGAGATGTGATATCTCAATGCTTCTAATACCAAACCTGAGACCCTTCCTATAACATGAGATGTGATATCCAAATCCTTCCCATTCCAATCCTGAGACCCTTCCGATAGCAGAGATGTGATATCTCAATGCTTATACCAAACCTGAGACCCTTCCGATAGCATGAGATGTGATATCTCAATGCTTCTAATACCAAACCTCAGATCCTTCCAATCACATGAGATGTGATGTCCAAATCCTTCCCCTTCCAAACCTTAGACCCTTCCTTTATCATGAGATGTGATATCCAACTCCTTCCCATTCCAATCCTGAGACCCTTCCGATATCATGAGATGTGATATCTCAAAGCTTCTAATATCAAACTTGAGACCCTCCCTATAGCATGAGATGTGATATCCAAGTCCTTCCCATTCCAATCCTGAGACCCTTCCTATAGCATGAGATGTGATATCTCAATGCTTCTAATACCAAACCTGAGACCCTTCCTATAACATGAGATGGGAATATCCAACTCCTTCCCATTCCAATCCTGAGACCCTTCCGATAGCAGAGATGTGATATCTCAATGCTTATACCAAACCTGAGACCCTTCCTATGGCATGAGATGTGATATCCAACTCCTTGCCATTCAAATCCTGAGACCCTTCCTATAGCATGAGAAGGGATATCCAACTCCTTCCCAATCCAATCCTGAGACCCTTCCGATAGCATGAGATGTGATATCTCAATAACAGGAGATACGTCCTATAACATGAGATATGATATCCAAATCCTTCCCCTTCCAAACCTGAGACCCTTCCTTTAGCATGAGATGTGATATCCAAATCCTTCCCATTTCAATCTTGAGACCCTTCCTATAACATGAGATGTGATATCCAACTCCTACCCATTCCAACCTGAGACCCTTCCTATAGCATGAGAAGGGATATCCAATTCCTTCCCAATCCAATCCTTAGACCCTTCCGATAGCAGAGATGTGATATCTCAATGCTTATACCAAACCTGAGACCCTTCCTTTAGCATGAGATGTGATATCCAAATCCTTCACATTCCAATCCTGAGACCCTTCCTATAGCATGAGATGTGATATCTCAATGCTTCTAATACAAAACCTGAGATCCTTCCTATAACATGAGATGTGATATCCAAGTCCTTCCCATTCCAATCCTGAGACCCTTCCTATAACATGAGATGTGATATCCAACTCCTTCTATTCCAACCTGAGACCCTTCCTATAACATGAGACGTGATATCCAACTCCTTCCCAATCCAATCCTTAGACCCTTCCGATAGCAGAGATGTGATATCTCAATGCTTATACCAAACCTGATGACCCTTCCTATGGCATTAGATGTGATATCCAACTCCTTCCCATTCCAATCCTGAGTTCCTTCCTATAGCATGAGATGTGATATCTCAATGCTTCTATCAAACCTGATACCCTTCCTTTAGCATGAGATGTGATATTCAACTCCTTCCCATTCCAATCCTGAGACCCTTCCTATAACATGAGACGTGATATCCAACTCCTTCCCATTCCAATCCTGAGACACCTCCTATAGCAAGAGATGTGATATCCAATTCCTTCCCATTCCAATCCTGAGACCCTTTCTATAACGAGATGTGATATCCAACTCCTTCCCATTCCAACCTGAGACCCTTCCTGTAGCATGAGAAGGGAGATCCAAATCCTTCCCATTCCAATCCTGAGACCCTTCCTATACCATGAGATGTGATATCTCAATGCTTCTAATACCAAACCTGGGACCCGTCCTATAACATGAGATACGTCCTATAACATGAGATATGATATCCAAATCCTTCCCCTTCCAAACCTGAGACCCTTCCTTTAGCATGAGATGTGATATCCAAATCCTTCCCATTCCAATACTGAAACCCTTCCTATAGCATGAGATGTCATATCACAATGTTTCTAATAGAAAACCTGAGACCCTTCCTATAGCAAGAGATGTGATATCCAAATCCTTCCCATTTCAATCTTGAGACCCTTCCTATAACATGAGATGTGATATCCAACTCCTTCTATTCCAACCTGAGACCCTTCCTATAACATGAGACGTGATATCCAACTCCTTCCCAATCCAATCCTTAGACCCTTCCGATAGCAGAGATGTGATATCTCAATGCTTATACCAAACCTGATGACCCTTCCTATGGCATTAGATGTGATATCCAACTCCTTCCCATTCCAATCCTGAGTTCCTTCCGATAGCAGAGATGTGATATCTCAATGCTTCTAATACAAAACCTGAGATCCTTCCTATAACATGAGATGTGATATCCAAGTCCTTCCCATTCCAATCCTGAGACCCTTCCTATAACATGACATGTGATATCCAACTCCTTCTATTCCAACCTGAGACCCTTCCTATAGCATGAGATGGGATATCCAACTCCTTCCAAATCCAATCCTGATACCCTTCTGATAGCATGAGATGTGATATCCCAATGCTTCTACAAAACCTGAGACCCATACCATGGCATGAGATGTGATATCAAACTCCCGTCCTATACCATGAGACTTGATATCTCAATGCTTCTAATACCAAACCTGAGACCGGTCCACTAACATGAGATGTGATATCCAAATCCTTCCCCTTCCAAACCTTAGACCCTTCCTTTATCATGAGATGTGATATCCAAGTCCTTCCCATTCCATTCCTGAGACCCTTCCTATAGCATGAGATGTGATATCTCAATGCTTCTAATACCAAACCTGAGACCCTTCCTATAACATGAGATGTGATATCCAAATCCTTCCCATTCCAATCCTGAGACCCTTCCGATAGCAGAGATGTGATATCTCAATGCTTATACCAAACCTGAGACCCTTCCGATAGCATGAGATGTGATATCTCAATGCTTCTAATACCAAACCTCAGATCCTTCCAATCACATGAGATGTGATGTCCAAATCCTTCCCCTTCCAAACCTTAGACCCTTCCTTTATCATGAGATGTGATATCCAACTCCTTCCCATTCCAATCCTGAGACCCTTCCGATATCATGAGATGTGATATCTCAAAGCTTCTAATATCAAACTTGAGACCCTCCCTATAGCATGAGATGTGATATCCAAGTCCTTCCCATTCCAATCCTGAGACCCTTCCTATAGCATGAGATGTGATATCTCAATGCTTCTAATACCAAACCTGAGACCCTTCCTATAACATGAGATGGGAATATCCAACTCCTTCCCATTCCAATCCTGAGACCCTTCCGATAGCAGAGATGTGATATCTCAATGCTTATACCAAACCTGAGACCCTTCCTATGGCATGAGATGTGATATCCAACTCCTTGCCATTCAAATCCTGAGACCCTTCCTATAGCATGAGAAGGGATATCCAACTCCTTCCCAATCCAATCCTGAGACCCTTCCGATAGCATGAGATGTGATATCTCAATAACAGGAGATACGTCCTATAACATGAGATATGATATCCAAATCCTTCCCCTTCCAAACCTGAGACCCTTCCTTTAGCATGAGATGTGATATCCAAATCCTTCCCATTTCAATCTTGAGACCCTTCCTATAACATGAGATGTGATATCCAACTCCTACCCATTCCAACCTGAGACCCTTCCTATAGCATGAGAAGGGATATCCAATTCCTTCCCAATCCAATCCTTAGACCCTTCCGATAGCAGAGATGTGATATCTCAATGCTTATACCAAACCTGAGACCCTTCCTTTAGCATGAGATGTGATATCCAAATCCTTCACATTCCAATCCTGAGACCCTTCCTATAGCATGAGATGTGATATCTCAATGCTTCTAATACAAAACCTGAGATCCTTCCTATAACATGAGATGTGATATCCAAGTCCTTCCCATTCCAATCCTGAGACCCTTCCTATAACATGAGATGTGATATCCAACTCCTTCTATTCCAACCTGAGACCCTTCCTATAACATGAGACGTGATATCCAACTCCTTCCCAATCCAATCCTTAGACCCTTCCGATAGCAGAGATGTGATATCTCAATGCTTATACCAAACCTGATGACCCTTCCTATGGCATTAGATGTGATATCCAACTCCTTCCCATTCCAATCCTGAGTTCCTTCCTATAGCATGAGATGTGATATCTCAATGCTTCTATCAAACCTGATACCCTTCCTTTAGCATGAGATGTGATATTCAACTCCTTCCCATTCCAATCCTGAGACCCTTCCTATAACATGAGACGTGATATCCAACTCCTTCCCATTCCAATCCTGAGACACCTCCTATAGCAAGAGATGTGATATCCAATTCCTTCCCATTCCAATCCTGAGACCCTTTCTATAACGAGATGTGATATCCAACTCCTTCCCATTCCAACCTGAGACCCTTCCTGTAGCATGAGAAGGGAGATCCAAATCCTTCCCATTCCAATCCTGAGACCCTTCCTATACCATGAGATGTGATATCTCAATGCTTCTAATACCAAACCTGGGACCCGTCCTATAACATGAGATACGTCCTATAACATGAGATATGATATCCAAATCCTTCCCCTTCCAAACCTGAGACCCTTCCTTTAGCATGAGATGTGATATCCAAATCCTTCCCATTCCAATACTGAAACCCTTCCTATAGCATGAGATGTCATATCACAATTTTTCTAATAGAAAACCTGAGACCCTTCCTATAGCAAGAGATGTGATATCCAAATCCTTCCCATTTCAATCTTGAGGCCCTTCCTATAACATGAGATGTGATATCCAACTCCTACCCATTCCAACCTGAGACCCTTCCTATAGCATGAGAAGGGATATCCAATTCCTTCCCAATCCAATACTTAGACCCTTCCGATAGCAGAGATGTGATATCTCAATGCTTCTAATACAAAACCTGAGATCCTTCCTATAACATGAGATGTGATATCCAAGTCCTTCCCATTCCAATCCTGAGACCCTTCCTATAACATGACATGTGATATCCAACTCCTTCTATTCCAACCTGAGACCCTTCCTATAGCATGAGATGGGATATCCAACTCCTTCCAAATCCAATCCTGATACCCTTCTGATAGCATGAGATGTGATATCCCAATGCTTCTACAAAACCTGAGACCCATACCATGGCATGAGATGTGATATCAAACTCCCGTCCTATACCATGAGACTTGATATCTCAATGCTTCTAATACCAAACCTGAGACCGGTCCACTAACATGAGATGTGATATCCAAATCCTTCCCCTTCCAAACCTTAGACCCTTCCTTTATCATGAGATGTGATATCCAAGTCCTTCCCATTCCATTCCTGAGACCCTTCCTATAGCATGAGATGTGATATCTCAATGCTTCTAATACCAAACCTGAGACCCTTCCTATAACATGAGATGTGATATCCAAATCCTTCCCATTCCAATCCTGAGACCCTTCCGATAGCAGAGATGTGATATCTCAATGCTTATACCAAACCTGAGACCCTTCCGATAGCATGAGATGTGATATCTCAATGCTTCTAATACCAAACCTCAGATCCTTCCAATCACATGAGATGTGATGTCCAAATCCTTCCCCTTCCAAACCTTAGACCCTTCCTTTATCATGAGATGTGATATCCAACTCCTTCCCATTCCAATCCTGAGACCCTTCCGATATCATGAGATGTGATATCTCAAAGCTTCTAATATCAAACTTGAGACCCTCCCTATAGCATGAGATGTGATATCCAAGTCCTTCCCATTCCAATCCTGAGACCCTTCCTATAGCATGAGATGTGATATCTCAATGCTTCTAATACCAAACCTGAGACCCTTCCTATAACATGAGATGGGAATATCCAACTCCTTCCCATTCCAATCCTGAGACCCTTCCGATAGCAGAGATGTGATATCTCAATGCTTATACCAAACCTGAGACCCTTCCTATGGCATGAGATGTGATATCCAACTCCTTGCCATTCAAATCCTGAGACCCTTCCTATAGCATGAGAAGGGATATCCAACTCCTTCCCAATCCAATCCTGAGACCCTTCCGATAGCATGAGATGTGATATCTCAATAACAGGAGATACGTCCTATAACATGAGATATGATATCCAAATCCTTCCCCTTCCAAACCTGAGACCCTTCCTTTAGCATGAGATGTGATATCCAAATCCTTCCCATTTCAATCTTGAGACCCTTCCTATAACATGAGATGTGATATCCAACTCCTACCCATTCCAACCTGAGACCCTTCCTATAGCATGAGAAGGGATATCCAATTCCTTCCCAATCCAATCCTTAGACCCTTCCGATAGCAGAGATGTGATATCTCAATGCTTATACCAAACCTGAGACCCTTCCTTTAGCATGAGATGTGATATCCAAATCCTTCACATTCCAATCCTGAGACCCTTCCTATAGCATGAGATGTGATATCTCAATGCTTCTAATACAAAACCTGAGATCCTTCCTATAACATGAGATGTGATATCCAAGTCCTTCCCATTCCAATCCTGAGACCCTTCCTATAACATGAGATGTGATATCCAACTCCTTCTATTCCAACCTGAGACCCTTCCTATAACATGAGACGTGATATCCAACTCCTTCCCAATCCAATCCTTAGACCCTTCCGATAGCAGAGATGTGATATCTCAATGCTTATACCAAACCTGATGACCCTTCCTATGGCATTAGATGTGATATCCAACTCCTTCCCATTCCAATCCTGAGTTCCTTCCTATAGCATGAGATGTGATATCTCAATGCTTCTATCAAACCTGATACCCTTCCTTTAGCATGAGATGTGATATTCAACTCCTTCCCATTCCAATCCTGAGACCGTTCCTATAACATGAGACGTGATATCCAACTCCTTCCCATTCCAATCCTGAGACACCTCCTATAGCAAGAGATGTGATATCCAATTCCTTCCCATTCCAATCCTGAGACCCTTTCTATAACGAGATGTGATATCCAACTCCTTCCCATTCCAACCTGAGACCCTTCCTGTAGCATGAGAAGGGAGATCCAAATCCTTCCCATTCCAATCCTGAGACCCTTCCTATACCATGAGATGTGATATCTCAATGCTTCTAATACCAAACCTGGGACCCGTCCTATAACATGAGATACGTCCTATAACATGAGATATGATATCCAAATCCTTCCCCTTCCAAACCTGAGACCCTTCCTTTAGCATGAGATGTGATATCCAAATCCTTCCCATTCCAATACTGAAACCCTTCCTATAGCATGAGATGTCATATCACAATTTTTCTAATAGAAAACCTGAGACCCTTCCTATAGCAAGAGATGTGATATCCAAATCCTTCCCATTTCAATCTTGAGACCCTTCCTATAACATGAGATGTGATATCCAACTCCTACCCATTCCAACCTGAGACCCTTCCTATAGCATGAGAAGGGATATCCAATTCCTTCCCAATCCAATACTTAGACCCTTCCGATAGCAGAGATTTGATATCTCAATGCTTCTAATACAAAACCTGAGATCCTTCCTATAACATGAGATGTGATATCCAAGTCCTTCCCATTCCAATCCTGAGACCCTTCCTATAACATGACATGTGATATCCAACTCCTTCTATTCCAACCTGAGACCCTTCCTATAGCATGAGATGGGATATCCAACTCCTTCCAAATCCAATCCTGATACCCTTCTGATTGCATGAGATGTGATATCCCAATGCTTCTACAAAACCTGAGACCCATACCATGGCATGAGATGTGATATCAAACTCCCGTCCTATACCATGAGACTTGATATCTCAATGCTTCTAATACCAAACCTGAGACCGGTCCACTAACATGAGATGTGATATCCAAATCCTTCCCCTTCCAAACCTTAGACCCTTCCTTTATCATGAGATGTGATATCCAAGTCCTTCCCATTCCATTCCTGAGACCCTTCCTATAGCATGAGGTTTGGAAGGGGAAGGATTTGGACATCACATCTCATGTGATTGGAAGGATCTGAGGTTTGGTATTAGAAGCATTGAGATATCACATCTCATGCTATCGGAAGGGTCTCAGGTTTGGTATAAGCATTGAGATATCACATCTCTGCTATCGGAAGGGTCTCAGAATTGGAATGGGAAGGATTTGGATATCACATCTCATGTTATAGGAAGGGTCTCAGGTTTGGTATTAGAAGCATTGAGATATCACATCTCATGCTATAGGAAGGGTCTCAGGAATGGAATGGGAAGGACTTGGATATCACATCTCATGATAAAGGAAGGGTCTAAGGTTTGGAAGGGGAAGGATTTGGATATCACATCTCATGTTAGTGGACCGGTCTCAGGTTTGGTATTAGAAGCATTGAGATATCAAGTCTCATGGTATAGGACGGGAGTTTGATATCACATCTCATGCCATGGTATGGGTCTCAGGTTTTGTAGAAGCATTGGGATATCACATCTCATGCTATCAGAAGGGTATCAGGATTGGATTTGGAAGGAGTTGGATATCCCATCTCATGCTATAGGAAGGGTCTCAGGTTGGAATAGAAGGAGTTGGATATCACATGTCATGTTATAGGAAGGGTCTCAGGATTGGAATGGGAAGGACTTGGATATCACATCTCATGTTATAGGAAGGATCTCAGGTTTTGTATTAGAAGCATTGAGATATCACATCTCTGCTATCGGAAGGGTCTAAGTATTGGATTGGGAAGGAATTGGATATCCCTTCTCATGCTATAGGAAGGGTCTCAGGTTGGAATGGGTAGGAGTTGGATATCACATCTCATGTTATAGGAAGGGTCTCAAGATTGAAATGGGAAGGATTTGGATATCACATCTCTTGCTATAGGAAGGGTCTCAGGTTTTCTATTAGAAACATTGTGATATGACATCTCATGCTATAGGAAGGGTTTCAGTATTGGAATGGGAAGGATTTGGATATCACATCTCATGCTAAAGGAAGGGTCTCAGGTTTGGAAGGGGAAGGATTTGGATATCATATCTCATGTTATAGGACGTATCTCATGTTATAGGACGGGTCCCAGGTTTGGTATTAGAAGCATTGAGATATCACATCTCATGGTATAGGAAGGGTCTCAGGATTGGAATGGGAAGGATTTGGATCTCCCTTCTCATGCTACAGGAAGGGTCTCAGGTTGGAATGGGAAGGAGTTGGATATCACATCTCGTTATAGAAAGGGTCTCAGGATTGGAATGGGAAGGAATTGGATATCACATCTCTTGCTATAGGAGGTGTCTCAGGATTGGAATGGGAAGGAGTTGGATATCACGTCTCATGTTATAGGAAGGGTCTCAGGATTGGAATGGGAAGGAGTTGAATATCACATCTCATGCTAAAGGAAGGGTATCAGGTTTGATAGAAGCATTGAGATATCACATCTCATGCTATAGGAAGGAACTCAGGATTGGAATGGGAAGGAGTTGGATATCACATCTAATGCCATAGGAAGGGTCATCAGGTTTGGTATAAGCATTGAGATATCACATCTCTGCTATCGGAAGGGTCTAAGGATTGGATTGGGAAGGAGTTGGATATCACGTCTCATGTTATAGGAAGGGTCTCAGGTTGGAATAGAAGGAGTTGGATATCACATCTCATGTTATAGGAAGGGTCTCAGGATTGGAATGGGAAGGACTTGGATATCACATCTCATGTTATAGGAAGGATCTCAGGTTTTGTATTAGAAGCATTGAGATATCACATCTCATGCTATAGGAAGGGTCTCAGGATTGGAATGTGAAGGATTTGGATATCACATCTCATGCTAAAGGAAGGGTCTCAGGTTTGGTATAAGCATTGAGATATCACATCTCTGCTATCGGAAGGGTCTAAGGATTGGATTGGGAAGGAATTGGATATCCCTTCTCATGCTATATGAAGGGTCTCAGGTTGGAATGGGTAGGAGTTGGATATCACATCTCATGTTATAGGAAGGGTCTCAAGATTGAAATGGGAAGGATTTGGATATCACATCTCATGCTAAAGGAAGGGTCTCAGGTTTGGAAGGGGAAGGATTTGGATATCATATCTCATGTTATAGGACGTATCTCCTGTTATTGAGATATCACATCTCATGCTATCGGAAGGGTCTCAGGATTGGATTGGGAAGGAGTTGGATATCCCTTCTCATGCTATAGGAAGGGTCTCAGGATTTGAATGGCAAGGAGTTGGATATCACATCTCATGCCATAGGAAGGGTCTCAGGTTTGGTATAAGCATTGAGATATCACATCTCTGCTATCGGAAGGGTCTCAGGATTGGAATGGGAAGGAGTTGGATATTCCCATCTCATGTTATAGGAAGGGTCTCAGGTTTGGTATTAGAAGCATTGAGATATCACATCTCATGCTATAGGAAGGGTCTCAGGATTGGAATGGGAAGGACTTGGATATCACATCTCATGCTATAGGGAGGGTCTCAAGTTTGATATTAGAAGCTTTGAGATATCACATCTCATGATATCGGAAGGGTCTCAGGATTGGAATGGGAAGGAGTTGGATATCACATCTCATGATAAAGGAAGGGTCTAAGGTTTGGAAGGGGAAGGATTTGGACATCACATCTCATGTGATTGGAAGGATCTGAGGTTTGGTATTAGAAGCATTGAGATATCACATCTCATGCTATCGGAAGGGTCTCAGGTTTGGTATAAGCATTGAGATATCACATCTCTGCTATCGGAAGGGTCTCAGGATTGGAATGGGAAGGATTTGGATATCACATCTCATATTATAGGAAGGGTCTCAGGTTTGGTATTAGAAGCATTGAGATATCACATCTCATGCTATAGGAAGGGTCTCAGGAATGGAATGGGAAGGACTTGGATATCACATCTCATGATAAAGGAAGGGTCTAAGGTTTGGAAGGGGAAGGATTTGGATATCACATCTCATGTTAGTGGACCGGTCTCAGGTTTGGTATTAGAAGCATTGAGATATCAAGTCTCATGGTATAGGACGGGAGTTTGATATCACATCTCATGCCATGGTATGGGTCTCAGGTTTTGTCGAAGCATTGGGATATCACATCGCATGCTATCAGAAGGGTATCAGGATTGGATTTGGAAGGAGTTGGATATCCCATCTCATGCTATAGGAAGGGTCTCAGGTTGGAATAGAAGGAGTTGGATATCACATGTCATGTTATAGGAAGGGTCTCAGGATTGGAATGGGAAGGACTTGGATATCACATCTCATGTTATAGGAAGGATCTCAGGTTTTGTATTAGAAGCATTGAGATATCACATCTCTGCTATCGGAAGGATCTAAGTATTGGATTGGGAAGGAATTGGATATCCCTTCTCATGCTATAGGAAGGGTCTCAGGTTGGAATGGGTAGGAGTTGGATATCACATCTCTTGCTATAGGAAGGGTCTCAGGTTTTCTATTAGAAAAATTGTGATATGACATCTCATGCTATAGGAAGGGTTTCAGTATTGGAATGGGAAGGATTTGGATATCACATCTCATGCTAAAGGAAGGGTCTCAGGTTTGGAAGGGGAAGGATTTGGATATCATATCTCATGTTATAGGACGTATCTCATGTTATAGGACGGGTCCCAGGTTTGGTATTAGAAGCATTGAGATATCACATCTCATGGTATAGGAAGGGTCTCAGGATTGGAATGGGAAGGATTTGGATCTCCCTTCTCATGCTACAGGAAGGGTCTCAGGTTGGAATGGGAAGGAGTTGGATATCACATCTCGTTATAGAAAGGGTCTCAGGATTGGAATGGGAAGGAATTGGATATCACATCTCTTGCTATAGGAGGTGTCTCAGGATTGGAATGGGAAGGAGTTGGATATCACGTCTCATGTTATAGGAAGGGTCTCAGGATTGGAATGGGAAGGAGTTGAATATCACATCTCATGCTAAAGGAAGGGTATCAGGTTTGATAGAAGCATTGAGATATCACATCTCATGCTATAGGAAGGAACTCAGGATTGGAATGGGAAGGAGTTGGATATCACATCTAATGCCATAGGAAGGGTCATCAGGTTTGGTATAAGCATTGAGATATCACATCTCTGCTATCGGAAGGGTCTAAGGATTGGATTGGGAAGGAGTTGGATATCACGTCTCATGTTATAGGAAGGGTCTCAGGTTGGAATAGAAGGAGTTGGATATCACATCTCATGTTATAGGAAGGGTCTCAGGATTGGAATGGGAAGGACTTGGATATCACATCTCATGTTATAGGAAGGATCTCAGGTTTTGTATTAGAAGCATTGAGATATCACATCTCATGCTATAGGAAGGGTCTCAGGATTGGAATGTGAAGGATTTGGATATCACATCTCATGCTAAAGGAAGGGTCTCAGGTTTGGTATAAGCATTGAGATATCACATCTCTGCTATCGGAAGGGTCTAAGGATTGGATTGGGAAGGAATTGGATATCCCTTCTCATGCTATAGGAAGGGTCTCAGGTTGGAATGGGTAGGAGTTGGATATCACATCTCATGTTATAGGAAGGGTCTCAAGATTGAAATGGGAAGGATTTGGATATCACATCTCATGCTAAAGGAAGGGTCTCAGGTTTGGAAGGGGAAGGATTTGGATATCATATCTCATGTTATAGGACGTATCTCCTGTTATTGAGATATCACATCTCATGCTATCGGAAGGGTCTCAGGATTGGATTGGGAAGGAGTTGGATATCCCTTCTCATGCTATAGGAAGGGTCTCAGGATTTGAATGGCAAGGAGTTGGATATCACATCTCATGCCATAGGAAGGGTCTCAGGTTTGGTATAAGCATTGAGATATCACATCTCTGCTATCGGAAGGGTCTCAGGATTGGAATGGGAAGGAGTTGGATATTCCCATCTCATGTTATAGGAAGGGTCTCAGGTTTGGTATTAGAAGCATTGAGATATCACATCTCATGCTATAGGAAGGGTCTCAGGATTGGAATGGGAAGGACTTGGATATCACATCTCATGCTATAGGGAGGGTCTCAAGTTTGATATTAGAAGCTTTGAGATATCACATCTCATGATATCGGAAGGGTCTCAGGATTGGAATGGGAAGGAGTTGGATATCACATCTCATGATAAAGGAAGGGTCTAAGGTTTGGAAGGGGAAGGATTTGGACATCACATCTCATGTGATTGGAAGGATCTGAGGTTTGGTATTAGAAGCATTGAGATATCACATCTCATGCTATCGGAAGGGTCTCAGGTTTGGTATAAGCATTGAGATATCACATCTCTGCTATCGGAAGGGTCTCAGGATTGGAATGGGAAGGATTTGGATATCACATCTCATGTTATAGGAAGGGTCTCAGGTTTGGTATAAGCATTGAGATATCACATCTCTGCTATCGGAAGTGGCTCAGGATTGGAATGGGAAGGAGTTGGATATCCCATCTCATGTTATAGGACGGGTCTCTGGTTTGGTATTAGAATCATTGAGAGATCACATCGCATGCTGTAGGAAGGGTCTAAGGATTGGAATGGGATGGACTTGGACATCACATCTCATGCTATAGGTAGGCTTTCAGGTTTGGTATAAGCATTGAGATATCACATCTCATGCTATAGGAAGGGTCTCAGGATTGGAATGGGACGGATTTGGATATCACATCTCATGCTATAGGAAGGGTCTCAGGTTTGGTATACGCATGGAGATATCACTTCTCATGCTATAGGAAGGGTCTCAGGATTGGAATGGGAAGGAGTTGGATATCACATCTCATGCTATAGGAAGGGTCTCAGATTTGGTATAAGCATTGAGATATCACATCTCATGCTATAGGAAGGGTCTCAGGATTGGAATGGGAAGGAGTTGTATATGACATCTCAGGCCATAGGAAGGGTCTCAGGTTTGGTATAAGCATTGAGATATCACATCTCTGCTATCGGAAGGGTCTCAGGATTGGAATGGGAAGGACTTGGATGTCACATCTCATGGTATAAGGGAGGGTCTCAAGTTTGATATTAGAAGCATTGAGATAACAAATCTCATGATATCGGAATAGTCTCACATTGGAATGGGAAGGAGTTGGATATCACATCTCATGATATAGGAAGGGTCTAAGGTTTGGAAGGGGAAGGATTTGGATATCACATCTCATGTTATAGGACGAGTCTCGGGTTTGGTATTAGAAGCATTGAGATATCAAGTCTCATGGTATAGGAAGGGTCTCAGAATTGAAATGGGAAGGAGTTGGATAACACATCTCAAGCTATAGGAAGGGTCTCAGGATTGGAATGGGAAGAAGTTTGATATCACATCTCATGCCATAGTATGGGTCTCAGGTTTGGTAGAAGCATTGGGATATCACATCTCATGCTATCGGAAGGGTATCAGTATTGGATTTGGAAGGAGTTGGATATCCCATCATGCTATAGGAAGGGTCTCAGGTTGGAATGGGAAGGAGTTGGATATCACATCTCATGTTATAGGAAGGGTCTCAGGATTGGAATGGGAAGGACTTGGATATCATATCTCATGCTATGGGAAGGCTCTCAGGTTTGGAAGGGGAAGGAGTTGGATATCACATCTCAAGCTATAGGAAGGGTCTCAGGTTTGGTATTAGAAGCATTGAGATATCACATCTCATGCTATAGGAAGGGTCTCAGGATTGGAATGGGAAGGAGTTGGATATCACATCTTAAGCTATAGGAAGGGTCTCAGGTTTGGTATAAGCATTGAGATATCACATCTCATGCTATAGGAAGGGTCTCAGAATTGGAATGGGAAGGAGTTGGATATCACATCTCATGTTATAGGAAAGATCTCAGGTTTGGTATTAGAAGCATTGAGACATCAAATCTCATGTTATAGGAAGGGTCTCGGGATTGGAATGGGAAGAAGTTGGATATCACATCTCATGCTATAGGAAGGGTCTCAGGTTTGGTATAAGCATTGACATATCACATCTCATGCTATAGGAAGGCTCTCAGGATTGGAATGGGAAGGAGTTGTATATGAAATCTCATGCCATAGGAAGGGTCTCAGGTTTGGTATAAGCATTGAGATATCACATCACATGCTATAGGAAGGGTCTCAGGATTGGAATGGGAAGGACTTGGATATCACATCTCATGCTATAGGCAGGGTCTCAGGTTTGGAAAGGGAAGGAGTTGGATATCACATTTCATGTTAGAGGTAGGATCTCAGGTTTGGTATTAGAGGCATTGAGATATCACATCTCATGCTATCAGAAGGGTCTCAGGATTGGAATGGGAAGGAGTTGGATATCACATCTCATGCTAAAGGGAGGGTCTCAGGTTTGGAAGGGGAAGGATTTAGATATCACATCTCATGTTATAGGAAGGATCTCAGGTTTGGTATTAGAAGCATTGAGATATCACATCTCATGCTATCGGAAGTATCTCAGGTTTGGTATTAGAGGCATTGAGATATCACATCTCATGCTATCATAAGAGTCTCAGGATTGGAATGGGAAGGAGTTGGATTTCACATCTCATGCTAAAGGGAGGGTCTCAGGTTTGGAAGGGGAAGGATTTGGATATCACATCACATGTTATAGGAAGGATCTCAGGCTTGGTATTAGAAGCATTGAGATATCACATCTCATGCTATAAGAAGGGTCTCAGGATTGGAATGGGATGGAGTTGGATATCACATCTCATGCTAATGGAAGGGTCTCAGGTTTGGTAGAAGCATTGGGATATCACATCTCATGCTATCGGAAGGGTATCAGAATTGGATTTGGAAGGAGTTGGATATCCCATCTCATGCTATAGGAAGGGTCTCAGGTTGAAATGGGAAGGAGTTGGATATCACATCTCATGTTATAGGAAGGGTCTCAGGATTCGTTTTAGAGGCATTGAGATATCACATCTCATGCTATCAGAAGGGTCTCAGGATTGGAATGGGAAGGAGTTGGATTTCACATCTCATGCTAAAGGGAGGGTCTCAGGTTTGGAAGGGGAAGGATTTGGATATCACATCTCATGTTATAGGAAGGATCTCAGGTTTGGTATTAGAAGCATTGAGATATCACATCTCATGCTATCGGAAGGATCTCAGGTTTGGTATTAGAAGCATTGAGATATCACATCTCATGCTATCAGAAGGGTCTCAGGATTGGAATGGGAAGGAGTTGGATATCACATCTCATGCTAAAGGGAGGGTCTCAGGTTTGGAAGGGGAAGGATTTGGATATCACATCTCATGTTATCGGAAGGATCTCAGGTTTGGTATTAGAAGTATTGAGATATCACATCTCATGCTATAAGAAGGGTCTCAGGATTGGAATGGGATGGAGTTGGATATCACATCTCATGCTAAAGGAAGGGTCTCAGGTTTGGTAGAATCATTGAGATATCACATCTCATGCTATCGGAAATGTCTCAGGATTGGAATGGGAAGGAGCTGGATATCACATCTCATGCTAAAGGAAGGGTCTCAGGTTTGGAACGGGAAGGAGTTGGATATCACATCTCATGTTATAGGAAGGGTCTCAGGTTTGGTATAAGCATTGAGATATCATATCTCTGCTATCGGAAGTGTCTCAGGATTGGAATGGGAAGGAGTTGGATATCCCATCTCATGTTATAGGACGGGTCTCAGGTTTGTTATTAGAATCATTGAGATATCATATTGCATGCTGTAGGAAGGGTCTAAGTATTGGGATGGGAAGGACTTGGATATCACATCTCATGCTATAGATAGGCTCCCAGGTTTGGAAAGGGAAGGAGTTGGATATCACATTTCATGTTAGAGGAAGGATCTCAGGTTTGGTATTAGAGGCATTGAGCCATCACATCTCATGCTATAGGAAGGGTCTCAGGATTGGAATGGGAAGGAGTTGGATATCACATCTCATGCTATAGGAAGGGTCTCAGGTTAGGTATAAGCATTGAGATATCACATCTCATGCTATAGGAAGGGTCTCAGGATTGGAATGGGAAGGAGTTGTATATGACATCTCATGCCGTAGGAAGGGTCTCAGGTTTGGTATAAGCATTGAGATATCACATCTCTGCAATCGAAAGGGTCTCAGGATTGGAATGGGAAGGAGTTGGATATCCCATCTCATGTTATAGGAAGAGTCTCAGGTTTGGTATTAGAAGCATTGAGATATTACATCTCATGCTATAGGAAGTGTCTCAGGATTGGAATGGGAAGGACTTGGATATCACATCTCATGCTATAGGGAGGGTCTCAAGTTTGATATTAGAAGCATTGAGATATCACATCTCATGCTATAGGAAGGGTCTCAGGATTAGAATGGGAAGGAGTTGGATATCACATCTCATGCTATAGGAAGGGTCTCAGGTTTGGTATAAGCAGTGAGATATCACATCTCATGCTATAGGAAGTGTCTCAGGATTGGAATGGGAAGGAGTTGGATATCACATCTCATGTTATAGGAAGGATCTCAGGTTTGGTATAAGCATTGAGATATCACATCTCTGCTATCGGAATGGTCTCAGGATTGGAATGGGAAGGAGTTGGATATTCCCATCTCATGATAAAGGAAGGGTCTAAGGTTTGGAAGGGGAAGGATTTGGATATCACATCTCATGTTATAGGACGGGTCTCAGGTTTGGTATTAGAAGCATTGAGATATCACTTCTCATGCTATAGGAAGGGTCTCAGGATTGGAATGGGAAGGACTTGGATATCACATCTCATGCTATAGGGAGGGTCTGAAGTTTGATATGAGAAGCATTGAGATATGACATCTCATGATATCGGAAGGGTCTCAGGATTGGAATGGGAAGGAGTTGGATATCACATCTCATGATAAAGGAAGGGTCTAAGGTTTGGAAGGGGAAGGATTTGGATATCACATCTCATGTTATAGGAAGGGTCTCAGGTTTGGTATTAGAAGCATTGAGATATCAAGTCTCATGGTATAGGAAGGGTCTCAGAATTGGAATGGGAAGGAGTTGGATATCACATCTCAAGCTATAGTAAGGGTCTCAGGATTGGAATGGGAAGGAGTTTGATATCACATCTCATGCCATAGTATGGGTCTCAGGTTTGGTAGAAGCATTGGGATATCACATCTCATGCTATCGGAAGGGTATCAGTATTGGATTTGGAAGGAGTTGGATATCCCATCTCATGCTATAGGAAGGGTCTCAGGTTGGAATGGGAAGGAGTTGGATATCACATCTCATGTTATATGAAGATTCTCAGGATTGGAATGGGAAGGACTTGGATATCATATCTCATGCTATAGGAAGGCTCTCAGGTTTGGAAGGGGAAGGAGTTGGATATCACATTTCATGTTAGAGGAAGGATCTCAGGTTTGGTATAAGAGGCATTGAGATATCACATCTCATGCTATAGGAAGGGTCTCAGGTTTGGTATAAGCAGTGAGATATCACATCTCATGCTATAGGAAGTGTCTCAGGATTGGAATGGGAGGGAGTTGGATATCACATCTCATGCCATAGTATGGGTCTCAGGTTTGGTAGAAGCATTGGGATATCACATCTCATGCTATCGGAAGGGTATCAGTATTGGATTTGGAAGGAGTTGGATATCCCATCTCATGTTATAGGAAGGGTCTCAGGATTGGAATGGGAAGGCCTTGGATATCATATCTCATGCTATAGGAAGGCTCTCAGGTTTGGAAGGGAAAGGAGTTGGATATCACATCTCATGTTATAGGAAGGGTCTCAGGATTGGAATGGGAAGGACTTGGATATCATATCTCATGCTATAGGAAGGCTCTCAGGTTTGGAAGGGGAAGGAGTTGGATATCACATTTCATGTTAGAGGAAGGATCTCAGGTTTGGTATAAGAGGCATTGAGATATCACATCTCATGCTATAGGAAGGGTCTCAGGATTGGAATGGGAAGGAGTTGGATATCACATCTCAAGCTATAGGAAGGGTCTCAGGTTTGGTATAAGCATTGATATATCACATCTCATGCTATAGGAAGGGTCTCAGAATTGGAATGGGAAGGAGTTGGATATCACATCTCATGTTATAGGAAAGATCTCAGGTTTGGTATTAGAAGCATTGAGACATCACATCTCATGTTATAGGAAGGGTCTCAGGATTGGAATGGGAAGAAGTTGGATATCACATCTCATGCTATAGGAAGGGTCTCAGGTTTGGTATAAGCATTGAGATATCACATCCCATGCTATAGGAAGGGTCTCAGGATTGGAATGGGAAGGAGTTGTATATGACATCTCATGCCATAGGAAGGGTATCAGGTTTGGTATAAGCATTGAGATATCACATCACATGCTATAGGAAGGGTCTCAGGATTGGAATGGGAAGGACTTGGATATCACATCTCATGCTATAGGCAGGGTCTCAGGTTTGGAAAGGGAAGCAGTTGGATATAACATTTCATGTTAGAGGTAGGATCTCAGGTTTGGTATTAGAGGCATTGAGATATCACATCTCATGCTATCAGAAGGGTCTCAGGATTGGAACGGGAAGGAGTTGGATATCACATCTCATGCTAAAGGGAGGGTCTCAGGTTTGGAACGGGAAGGAGTTGGATATCACATCTCATGCTATAGGAAGGGTCTCAGGTTTGGAATGGGAAGGAATTGGATATCACATCTCATGTCATAGGAAGGATCTCAGGTTTGGTATTAGAAGCATGGAGATATCACATCTCATGCTATAGGAATGGTCTCAGGATTGGAATGGGAAGGAGTTGGATATTACATTCTTGCTATAGGAAGGGTCTCATGTTTGGAATGGGAAGGAGTTGGATATCACATATGCTATAGGAAGGGTCACAGGTTTGGAACGGGAAGGAGTTGGATATCACATCTCATGTTATAGGAAGGGTCTCAGGTTTGGTATAAGCATTGAGATATCACATCTCTGCTATCGGAAGTGTCTCAGGATTGGAATGGGAAGGAGTTGGATATCCCATCTCATGTTATAGGACGGGTCTCAGGTTTGTTATTAGAATCATTGAGATATCATATTGCATGCTGTAGGAAGGGTCTAAGGATTGGAATGGGAAGGACTTGGATATCACATCTCATGCTATAGGTAGGCTCTCAGGATTGGAAAGGAAAGGAGTTGGATATCACATTTCATGTTAGAGGAAGGATCTCAGGTTTGGTATTAGAGGCATTGAGATATCACATCTCATGCAATAGGAAGGGTCTCAGGATTGGAATGGGAAGGAGTTGGATATCACATCTCATGCTATAGGAAGGGTCTCGGGTTTGGTATAAGCATTGAGATATCACATCTCATACTATAGGAAGGGTCTCTGGATTGGAATGGGAAGGAGTTGGATATCACATCTCATGTTATAGGAAGGATCTCAGGTTTGGTATTAGAAGCATTGAGACATCACATCTCATGCTATAGGAAGGGTCTCAGGATTATAATGGGAAGGAGTTGTATATGACATCTCATGCCATAGGAAGGGTCTCAGGTTTGGTATAAGCATTGAGATATCACATCTCTGCTATCGGAAGGGTCTCAGGATTGGAATGGGAAGGAGTTGGATATCCCATCTCATGTTATAGGAAGAGTCTCAGGTTTGGTATTAGAAGCATTGAGATATCACATCTCATGCTATAGGAAGTGTCTCAGGATTGGAATGGGAAGAACTTGGATATCACATCTCATGCTATAGTGAGGGTCTCAAGTTTGATATTAGAAGCATTGAGATATCACATCTCATGCTATAGGAAGGGTCTCAGGATTGGAATGGGAAGGAGTTGGATATCACAACTCATGCTATAGGAAGGGTCTCAGGTTTGGTATAAGCAGTGAGATATCACATCTCATGCTATAGGAAGTGTCTCAGGATTGGAATGGGAAGGAGTTGGATATCGCATCTCATGTTATAGGAAGGATCTCAGGTTTGGTATAAGCATTCAGATATCACATCTCTGCTATCGGAAGGGTCTCAGGATTGGAATGGGAAGGAGTTGGATATTCCCATCTCATGTTATAGGAAGGGTCTCAGGTTTGGTATTAGAAGCATTGAGATATCACATCTCATGCTATAGGAAGGGTCTCAGGATTGGAATGGGAAGGACTTGGATATCACATCTCATGCTATAGGGAGGGTCTCAAGTTTGATATTAGAAGCATTGAGATATCACATCTCATGATATCGGAAGGGTCTCAGGATTGGAATAGGAAGGAGTTGGATATCACATCTCATGATAAAGGAAGGGTCTTAGGTTTGGAAGGGGAAGGATTTGGATATCACATCTCATGTTATAGGACGGGTCTCAGGTTTGGTATTAGAAGCATTGAGATATCAAGTCTCATGGTATAGGAAGGATCTCAGAATTGGAATGGGAAGGAGTTGGATATCACATCTCAAGCTATAGGAAGGGTCTCAGGATTGGAATGGGAATGAGTTTGATATCACATCTCATGCCATAGTATGGGTCTCAGGTTTGGTAGAAGCATTGGGATATCACATCTCATGCTATCGGAAGGGTATCAGTATTGGATTTGGAAGGAGTTGGATATCCCATCTCATGCTATAGGAAGGGTCTCAGGTTGGAATGGGAAGGAGTTGGATATCACATCTCATGTTATAGGAAGGGTCTCAGGATTGGTATTAGAGGCATTGAGATATCACATCTCATGCTATCAGAAGGGTCTCAGGATTGGAATGGGAAGGAGTTGGATATCACATCTCATGCTAAAGGGAGGGTCTCAGGTTTGGAAGGGGAAGGATTTGGATATCACATCTCATGCTAAAGGGAGGGTCTCAGGTTTGGAAGGGGAAGGAGTTTGATATCACATCTCATGTTATAGGAAGGATCTCAGGTTTGGTATTAGAAGCATTGAGATATCACATCTCATGCTATAGGAAGGGTCTCAGGATTTGAATGGGAAGGAGTTGGATATCACATCTCATGCTCTAGGAAGGGTCTCAGGATTGGAATCGAAAGGAGTTGTATATGACATCTCATGCCATAGGAAGGGTCTCAGGTTTGGTATAGGCATTGAGTTATCACATCTCTGCTATCGGAAGGGTCTCAGGATTGGAATGGGAAGGAGTTGGATATCCCATCTCGTTATAAGAAGGGTCTCAGGTTTGGTATTAGAAGCATTGCGATATCACATCTCATGCTATAGGAAGGGTCTAAGGTTTGGAAGCGGAAGGATTTGTATATCACATCTCATGGTGTAGGACCGGTCTCAGGTTTGGCATTAGAAGCATTGAGATATCAAGTCTCATGGTATAGGACGGGTCTCAGAATTGGAATGGGAAGGAGTTGGATATCACATCTCAAGCTATAGGAAGGGTCTCCGGATTGTAATGGGAAGGACTTGGATATCACATCGACATGTTATAGGAAGGGTCTCAGGTTTGGTATTAGAAGCATTGAGATATCAAGTCTCATGGTATAGGACGGGTCTCAGAATTGGAATGGGAAGGAGTTGGATATCACATCTCAAGCTATAGGAAGGGTCTCAGGATTGGAATGTGAAGGAGTTGGATATCACATCTCAAGCTATAGGATGAGTCTCAGGATTGGAATGGGAAGGAGTTTGATATCACATCTCATGCCATGGTATGGGTCTCAGGTTTTGTAGAAGCATTGGGATAACACATCTCATGCTATCGGAAGGGTATCAGGATTGGATTTGGAAGGAGTTGGATATCCCATCTCATGCTATAGGAAGGGTCTAAGGTTGGAATGGGAAGGAGTTGGATATCACATCTCATGTTATAGGAAGGGTCTCAGGATTGGAATGGGAAGGACTTGGATATCACATCTCATGCTGTAGGAAGGCTCTCAGGTTTGGAAAGGGAAGGAGTGGGCTATCACATTTCATGTTAGAGGTAGGATCTCAGGTTTGGTATTAGAGGCATTGAGATATCACATCTCATGCTATCAGAAGGGTATCAGGATTGGAATGGGAAGGAGTTGGATATCACATCTCATGCTAAAGGGAGGGTCTCAGGTTTGGAAGGGGAAGGATTTGGATATCACATCTCATGTTATAGGAAGGATCTCAGGTTTGGTATTAGAAGCATTGAGATATCACAACTCATGCTATCGGAAGGATCTCAGGTTTGGTATTAGAAGCATTGAGATATCACATCTCATGCTATAGAAAGGGTCTCAGGATTGGAATGGGAAGGAGTTGGATATCACATCTCATGTTATAGGAAGGATCTCAGGTTTGGTATTAGAAGCATTGAGATATCAAATCTCATGCTATAGGAAGGGTCTCAGGATTGGAATGGGAAGGAGTTGGATATCACATCTCATGCTAAAGGAAGGGTCTCAGTTTTGGTAGAAGCATTGAGATATCACATCTCATGCTATAGGAAGGGTCTCAGGATTGGAATGGGAAGGAGTTGGATATCACATCTCATGCTATAGGAAGGGTCTCAGGTTTGGTATAAGCATTGAGATATCACATCTCTGCTATCGGAAGGGTCTCAGGATTGGAATGGGAAGGACTTAGATATCACATCTCATGCTATAGGGAGGGTCTCAGTTTTGATATTAGAAGCATTGAGATATCACATCTCATGCTATCGGAAGGGTCTCAGGATTGGAATGGGAAGGAGTTGGATATCACATCTCATGCTGTAGGAAAGCTCTCAGGTTTGGAAAGGGAAGGAGTGGGCTATCACATTTCATGTTAGAGGTAGGATCTCAGGTTTGGTATTAGAGGCATTGAGATATCACATCTCATGCTATCAGAAGGGTATCAGGATTGGAATGGGAAGGAGTTGGATATCACATCTCATGCTAAAGGGAGGGTCTCAGGTTTGGAAGGGGAAGGATTTGGATATCACATCTCATGTTATAGGAAGGATCTCAGGTTTGGTATTAGAAGCATTGAGATATCACAACTCATGCTATCGGAAGGATCTCAGGTTTGGTATTAGAAGCATTGAGATATCACATCTCATGCTATAGGAAGGGTCTCAGGATTGGAATGGGAAGGAGTTGGATATCACATCTCATGTTATAGGAAGGGTCTCAGGTTTGGTATTAGAAGCATTGAGATATCACATCTCATGCTATAGGAAGGGTCTCAGGATTGGAATGGGAAGGAGTTGGATATCACATCTCATGCTAAAGGAAGGGTCTCAGTTTTGGTAGAAGCATTGAGATATCACATCTCATGCTATAGGAAGGGTCTCAGGATTGGAATGGGAAGGAGTTGGATATCACATCTCATGCTATAGGAAGGGTCTCAGGTTTGGTATAAGCATTGAGATATCACATCTCTGCTATCGGAAGGGTCTCAGGATTGGAATGGGAAGGACTTAGATATCACATCTCATGCTATAAGGAGGGTCTCAATTTTGATATTAGAAGCATTGAGATATCACATCTCATGCTATCGGAAGGGTCTCAGGATTGGAATGGGAGGAGCTGGATATCACATCTCATGCTAAAGGAAGGGTCTCAGGTTTGGAAGGGGAAGGATTTGGATATCACATCTCATGATATAGGACGGGTCTCAGGTTTGGTATTAGAAGCATTGAGATATCACATCTCATGCTATAGGAAGGGTCTCAGGATTGGAATGGGAAGGAGTTGGATATCACATCTCATGCTATAGGAAGGGTTTCAGGTTTGGTAGAAGCATTGAGATATCACATCTCATGCAATAGGAAGAGTCTCAGGTTTGGGAAGGAAAGGATTTGGATTTCACATCTCATGTTATAGGATGGTTCTCATGTTTGGTTTTTGAAGCATTGAGATATCACATCTCATGCTATCGGAAGGGTCTCAGGTTTGGAATGGGAAGTAGTTGGATATCACATCTCATGTTATAGGAAGGATCTCAGGTTTGGTATTAGAAGCATTGAGATATCACATCTCATGCTATAGGAAGGGTCTCAGGATTGGAATGTGAAGGATTTGGATATCACATCTCATGCTAAAGGAAGGGTCTCAGGTTTGGAATGGGAAGGAGTTGGATATGACATCTCTTGTTATAGGGAGGGTCTCAGGATTTGAATGGCAAGGAGTTGGATATCACATCTCATGCCATAGGAAGGGTCTCAGGTTTGGTATAAGCATTGAGATATCACATCTCTGCTATGGGAAGGGTCTCAGGATTGGATTGGGAAGGAGTTGGATATCCCTTCTCATACTATAGGGTCTCAGGTTGGAATGGGAAGGAGTTGGATATCACATCTCATGTTATAGGAAGGGTCTCAGGATTGGAATTGGAAGGATTTGGATATCACATCTCTTGCTATAGAAAGGGTCTAAGGTTTTTTATTAGAAACATTGAGATATCACATCTCATGCTATAGGAAGGGTTTTAGGATTGGAATGGGAAGGATTTGGATATCACATCTCATGCTAAAGGAAGGGTCTCAGGTTTGGAAGGGGAAGGATTTGGATATCATATCTCATGTTATAGGACGGGTCCCAGGTTTGGTATTAGAAGCATTGAGATATCACATCTCATGGTATAGGAAGGGTCTCAGGGTTGGAATGGGAAGGAGTTGGAGATCACATCTCATCCAATAGGAAGGGTCTCAGGTTTGGAATGGGAAGGAATTGGCTATCACATCTCATGTTATAGGAAGGATCTCAGGTTTGGTATTAGAAGTATTGAGATATCACATCTCATGCTATAGGAAGGGCCTCAGGATTGGAATATGAAGGATTTGGATATCACATCTCATGCTAAAGGAAGGGTCTCAGGTTTGGTAGAAGCATTGAGATGTCACATCTCATGCTTTAGTAGGGGTCTCAGGATTTGAATGGCAAGGAGTTGGATATCACATCTCATGCCATAGGAAGGGTCTCAGGTTTGGTATAGGCATTGTGATATCACATCTCTGCTATCGGAAGGGTCTCAGGATTGGATTGGGAAGGAGTTGGATATCCCTTCTCATGCTATAGAAAGGGTCTCAGGTTGGAATGGGAAGAAATTGGATATCACAACTCATGTTATAGGAAGGGTCTCATGATTGGAATGGGAAGGATTTGGAAATCACATCTCTTGCTATAGGAAGGGTCTCAGGATTGGAATGGGAAGGATTTGGATATCACATCTCATGTCATAGGAAGGATTTCAGGTTTGGTATTAGAAACATTGATATATCACATCTCATGCTATAGGAATGGTCTCAGGATTGGAATGGGTAGGAGTTGGATATTACATTCTTGCTATAGGAAGGGTCTAATGTTTGGAATGGGAAGGAGTTGGATATCACATATGCTATAGGAAGTGTCTCAGGTTTGGAACGGGAAGGAGTTGCATATCACATCTCATGTTATAGGAAGGGTCTCAGGTTTGGTATAAGCATTGAGATATCACATCTCTACTATTGAAAGTGGCTCAGGATTGGAATGGGAAGGAGTTGGATATCCCATCTCATGTTATAGGACGGGTCTCTGGTTTGGTATTAGAATCATTGAGATATCACATCGCATGCTGTAGGAAGGGTCTAAGGATTGGAATGGGATGGACTTGGATATCACATCTCATGCTATAGATAGGCACTCAGGATTGGGATAAGCATTGAGATATTACATCTCATGCTATAGGAAGGGTCTCAGGATTGGAATGGGAAGGAGTTGGATATCACATCTCATGCTATAGGAACGGTCTCAGATTTGGTATAAGCATTGAGATATCACATCCCATGCTATAGGAAGGGTCTCAGGATTGGAATGGGAAGGAGTTGTATATGACATCTCAGGCCATAGGAAGGGTCTCAGGTTTGGTATAAGCATTGAGATATCACATCTCTGCTATCGGAAGGGTCTCAGGATTGGAATGGGAAGGAGTTGGATATCCCATCTCATGTTATAGGAAGGGTCTCAGGTTTGGTATTAGAAGCACTGAGATATCACATCTCATGCTACAGGATGGGTCTCAGGATTGGAATGGGAAGGACTTAGATGTCACATCTCATGCTATAGGGAGGGTCTCAAGTTTGATATTAGAAGCATTGAGATAACAAATCTCATGATATCGGAAGGGTCTCAGGATTGGAATGGGAAGGAGTTGGATATCACATCTCATGATAAAGGAAGGGTCTAAGGTTTGGAAGGGGAAGGATTTGGATATCACATCTCATGTTATAGGAAGGGTCTCAGGATTGGAATGGGAAGGAGTTGGATATCACATCTCATGTTATAGGAAGGGTCTCAGGATTGGAATGGGAAGGACTTGGATATCATATCTCATGCTATGGGAAGGCTCTCAGGTTTGGAAGGGGAAGGAGTTGGATATCACATTTCATGGTATAGGAAGGATCTCAGGTTTGGTATTAGAAGCATTCAGACATCACATCTCATGCTATAGGAAGGGTCTCAGGATTGGAATGGGAAGGAGTTGGATATCCCATCTCATGCTATAGGAAGGGTCTCAGGTTGGAATGGGAAGGAGTTGGATATCACATCTCATGCTATAGGAAGGGTCTCAGGATTGGAATGGGAAGGAGTTGTATATGAAATCTCAGGCCATAGGAAGGGTCTCAGGTTTGGTATAAGCATGGAGATATCACTTCTCATGCTATAGGAAGGGTCTCAGGATTGGAATGGGAAGGAGTTGGATATCACATCTCATGTTATAGGAAGGATCTCAGGTTTGGTATTAGAAGCATTCAGACATCAGATCTCATGCTATAGGAAGGGTCTCAGGATTGGAATGGGAAGGAGTTGGATATCACATCTCATGCTATAGGAAGGGTCTCAGATTTGGTATAAGCATTGAGATATCACATCTCATGCTATAGGAAGGGTCTCAGGATTTTAATGGGAAGGAGTTGTATATGACATCTCAGGCCATAGGAAGGGTCTCAAGTTTGATATTAGAAGCATTGAGATAACAAATCTCATGATATCGTAAGGGTCTCAGGATTGGAAAGGGAAGGAGTTGGATATCACATCTCATGATAAAGGAAGGGTGTAAGGTTTGGAAGGGGAAGGATTTGGATATCACATCCCACGTTATAGGATGGGTCTCAGGTTTGGTATTAGAAGCATTGAGATATCAAGTCTCATGGTATAGGAAGGGTCTCAGAATTGGAATGGGAAGGAGTTGGATATCACATTTCAAGCTATAGGAAGGGTCTCAGTATTGGAATGGGAAGGAGTTTGATATCACATCTCATGCCATAGTATGGGTCTCAGGTTTGGTAGAAGCATTGGGATATCACATCTCATGCTATCGGAAGGGTATCAGGATTGGATTTGGAAGGAGTTGGATATCCCATCTCATGCTATAGGAAGGGTCTCATGTTGGAATGGGAAGGAGTTGGATATCACATCTCATTTTATAGGAAGGGTCTCAGGATTGGAATGGGAAGGACTTGGATATCATATCTCATGCTATGGGAAGGCTCTCAGGTTTGGAAGGGGAAGGAGTTGGATATCACATTTCATGTTAGAGGAAGGATCTCAGGTTTGGTATTAGAGGCATTGAGATATCACATCTCACGCTATAGGAAGGGTCTCAGGATTGGAATGGGAAGGAGTTGGATATCACATCTCAAGCTATAGGAAGGGTCTCAGGTTTGGTATAAGCATTGAGATATCACATCTCATGCTATTGGAAGGGTCTCAGAATTGGAATGGGAAGGAGTTGGATATCACATCTCATGTTATAGGAAAGATCTCAGGTTTGGTATTAGAAGCATTGAGACATCACATCTCATGTCATAGGAAGGATCTCAGGTTTGGTATTAGAAGCATTGATATATCACATCTCATGCTATAGGAATGGTCTCAGGATTGGAATGGGTAGGAGTTGGATATTACATTCTTGCTATACGAAGGGTCTCATGTTTGGAATGGGAAGGAGTTGGATATCACATATGCTATAGGAAGTGTCTCAGGTTTGGAACGGGAAGGAGTTGGATATCACATCTTATGTTATAGGAAGGGTCTCAGGTTTGGTATAAGCATTGAGATATCACATCTCTGCTATCGGAAGTGGCTCAGGATTGGAATGGGAAGGAGTTGGATATCCCATCTCATGTTATAGGACGGGTCTCTGGTTTGGTATTAGAATCATTGAGATATCACATCGCATGCTGTAGGAAGGGTCTAAGGATTGGAATGGGATGGACTTGGATATCACATCTCATGCTATAGGTAGGCTCTCAGGTTTGGTATAAGCATTGAGATATCACATCTCATGCTATAGGAAGGGTCTCAGGATTGGAATGGGAAGGATTTGGATATCACATCTCATGCTATAGGAAGGGTCTCAGGTTTGGTATAACCATGGAGATAGCACTTCTCATGCTACAGGAAGGGTCTCAGGATTGGAATGGGAAGGAGTTGGATATCACATCTCATGTAATAGGAAGGATCTCAGGTTTGGTATTAGAAGCATTGAGACGTCACATCTCATGCTATAGGAAGGGTCTCAGGATTGGAATGGGAAGGAGTTGGATATCACATCTCATGCTATAGGAAGGGTCTCAGATTTGGTATAAGCATTGAGATATCACATCTCATGCTATAGGAAGGGTCTCAGGATTGGAATGGGAAGGAGTTGTATATGACATCTCAGGCCATAGGAAGGGTCTCAGGTTTGGTATAAGCATTGAGATATCACATCTCTGCTATCGGAAGGGTCTCAGGATTTTAATGGGAAGGACTTGGATGTCACATCTCATGCTATAGGGAGGGTCTCAAGTTTGATATTAGAAGCATTGAGATATCACATCTCATGCTATCGGAAGGATCTCAGGTTTGGTATTAGAAGCATTGAGATATCACATCTCATGCTATCAGAAGGGTCTCAGGATTGGAATGGGAAGGAGTTGGATATCACATCTCATGCTAAAGGGAGGGTGTCAGGTTTGGAAGGGGAAGGATTTGGATATCTCATCTCATGTTATCGGAAGGATCTCAGGTTTGGTATTAGAAGTATTGAGATATCACATCTCATGCTATAGGAAGGGTCTCAGGATTGGAATGGGAAGGAGTTGTATATGACATCTCAGGCCATAGGAAGGGTCTCAGGTTTGGTATAAGCATTGAGATATCACATCTCTGCTATCGGAAGGATCTCAGGATTTTAATGGGAAGGACTTGGATGTCACATCTCATGCTATAGGGAGGGTCTCAAGTTTGATATTAGACGCATTGAGATATCACATCTCATGCTAAAGGAAAAGTCTCAGGTTTGGTAGAATCATTGAGATATCACATCTCATGCTATCGGAAATGTCTCAGGATTGGAATGGGAAGGAGCTGGATATCACATCTCATGCTAAAGGAAGGGTCTCAGGTTTGGAACGGGAAGGAGTTGGATATCACATCTCATGTTATAGGAAGGGTCTCAGGTTTGGTATAAGCATTGAAATATCATATCTCTGGTATCGGAAGTGTCTCAGGATTGGAATGGGAAGGAGTTGGATATCCCATCTCATGTTATAGGACGGGTCTCAGGTTTGTTATTAGAATCATTGAGATATCATATTGCATGCTGTAGGAAGGGTCTAAGTATTGGAATGGGAAGGACTTGGATATCACATCTCATGCTATAGATAGGCTCTCAGGTTTGGAAAGGGAAGGAGTTGGATATCACATTTCATGTTAGAGGAAGGATCTCAGGTTTGGTATTAGAGGCATTGAGACATCACATCTCATGCTATAGGAAGGGTTTTAGGATTGGAATGGGAAGGAGTTGGATATCACATCTCATGCTATAGGAAGGGTCTCAGGTTAGGTATAAGCATTGAGATATCACATCTCATGCTATAGGAAGGGTCTCAGGATTGGAATGGGAAGGAGTTGTATATGACATCTCATGCCGTAGGAAGGGTCTCAGGTTTGGTATAAGCATTGAGATATCACATCTCTGCAATTGAAAGGGTCTCAGGATTGGAATGGGAAGGAGTTGGATATCCCATCTCATGTTATAGGAAGAGTCTCAGGTTTGGTATTAGAAGCATTGAGATATTACATCTCATGCTATAGGAAGTCTCTCAGGATTGGAATGGGAAGGACTTGGATATCACATCTCATGCTATAGGGAGGGTCTCAAGTTTGATATTAGAAGCATTGAGATATCACATCTCATGCTATAGGAAGGGTCTCAGGATTAGAATGGGAAGGAGTTGGATATCACATCTCATGCTATAGGAAGGGTCTCAGGTTTGGTATAAGCAGTGAGATATCACATCTCATGCTATAGGAAGTGTCTCAGGATTGGAATGGGAAGGAGTTGGATATCACATCTCATGTTATAGGACGGGTCTCAGGTTTGGTATTAGAAGCATTGAGATATCAAGTCTCATGGTATAGGAAGGATCTCAGAATTGGAATGGGAAGGAGTTGGATATCACATCTCAAGCTATAGGAAGGGTCTCAGGATTGGAATGGGAATGAGTTTGATATCACATCTCATGCCATAGTATGGGTCTCAGGTTTGGTAGAAGCATTGGGATATCACATCTCATGCTATCGGAAGGGTATCAGTATTGGATTTGGAAGGAGTTGGATATCCCATCTCATGCTATAGGAAGGGTCTCAGGTTGGAATGGGAAGGAGTTGGATATCACATCTCATGTTATAGGAAGGGTCTCAGGATTGGTATTAGAAGCATTGAGATATCACATCTCATGCTATCAGAAGGGTCTCAGGATTGGAATGGGAAGGAGTTGGATATCACATCTCATGCTAAAGGGAGGATCTCAGGTTTGGAAGGGGAAGGATTTGGATATCACATCTCATGCTAAAGGGAGGGTCTCAGGTTTGGAAGGGGAAGGAGTTTGATATCACATCTCATGTTATAGGAAGGATCTCAGGTTTGGTATTAGAAGCATTGAGATATCACATCTCATGCTATAGGAAGGGTCTCAGGATTTGAATGGGAAGGAGTTGGATATCACATCTCATGCTCTAGGAAGGGTCTCAGGATTGGAATCGAAAGGAGTTGTATATGACATCTCATGCCATAGGAAGGGTCTCAGGTTTGGTATAGGCATTGAGTTATCACATCTCTGCTATCGGAAGGGTCTCAGGATTGGAATGGGAAGGAGTTGGATATCCCATCTCGTTATAAGAAGGGTCTCAGGTTTGGTATTAGAAGCATTGCGATATCACATCTCATGCTATAGGAAGGGTCTAAGGTTTGGAAGCGGAAGGATTTGTATATCACATCTCATGGTGTAGGACCGGTCTCAGGTTTGGCATTAGAAGCATTGAGATATCAAGTCTCATGGTATAGGACGGGTCTCAGAATTGGAATGGGAAGGAGTTGGATATCACATCTCAAGCTATAGGAAGGGTCTCCGGATTGTAATGGGAAGGACTTGGATATCACATCGACATGTTATAGGAAGGGTCTCAGGTTTGGTATTAGAAGCATTGAGATATCAAGTCTCATGGTATAGGACGGGTCTCAGAATTGGAATGGGAAGGAGTTGGATATCACATCTCAAGCTATAGGAAGGGTCTCAGGATTGGAATGTGAAGGAGTTGGATATCACATCTCAAGCTATAGGATGAGTCTCAGGATTGGAATGGGAAGGAGTTTGATATCACATCTCATGCCATGGTATGGGTCTCAGGTTTTGTAGAAGCATTGGGATAACACATCTCATGCTATCGGAAGGGTATCAGGATTGGATTTGGAAGGAGTTGGATATCCCATCTCATGCTATAGGAAGGGTCTAAGGTTGGAATGGGAAGGAGTTGGATATCACATCTCATGTTATAGGAAGGGTCTCAGGATTGGAATGGGAAGGACTTGGATATCACATCTCATGCTGTAGGAAGGCTCTCAGGTTTGGAAAGGGAAGGAGTGGGCTATCACATTTCATGTTAGAGGTAGGATCTCAGGTTTGGTATTAGAGGCATTGAGATATCACATCTCATGCTATCAGAAGGGTATCAGGATTGGAATGGGAAGGAGTTGGATATCACATCTCATGCTAAAGGGAGGGTCTCAGGTTTGGAAGGGGAAGGATTTGGATATCACATCTCATGTTATAGGAAGGATCTCAGGTTTGGTATTAGAAGCATTGAGATATCACAACTCATGCTATCGGAAGGACCTCAGGTTTGGTATTAGAAGCATTGAGATATCACATCTCATGCTATAGGAAGGGTCTCAGGATTGGAATGGGAAGGAGTTGGATATCACATCTCATGTTATAGGAAGGATCTCAGGTTTGGTATTAGAAGCATTGAGATATCAAATCTCATGCTATAGGAAGGGTCTCAGGATTGGAATGGGAAGGAGTTGGATATCACATCTCATGCTAAAGGAAGGGTCTCAGTTTTGGTAGAAGCATTGAGATATCACATCTCATGCTATAGGAAGGGTCTCAGGATTGGAATGGGAAGGAGTTGGATATCACATCTCATGCTATAGGAAGGGTCTCAGGTTTGGTATAAGCATTGAGATATCACATCTCTGCTATCGGAAGGGTCTCAGGATTGGAATGGGAAGGACTTAGATATCACATCTCATGCTATAGGGAGGGTCTCAGTTTTGATATTAGAAGCATTGAGATATCACATCTCATGCTATCGGAAGGGTCTCAGGATTGGAATGGGAAGGAGTTGGATATCACATCTCATGCTGTAGGAAAGCTCTCAGGTTTGGAAAGGGAAGGAGTGGGCTATCACATTTCATGTTAGAGGTAGGATCTCAGGTTTGGTATTAGAGGCATTGAGATATCACATCTCATGCTATCAGAAGGGTATCAGGATTGGAATGGGAAGGAGTTGGATATCACATCTCATGCTAAAGGGAGGGTCTCAGGTTTGGAAGGGGAAGGATTTGGATATCACATCTCATGTTATAGGAAGGATCTCAGGTTTGGTATTAGAAGCATTGAGATATCACAACTCATGCTATCGGAAGGATCTCAGGTTTGGTATTAGAAGCATTGAGATATCACATCTCATGCTATAGGAAGGGTCTCAGGATTGGAATGGGAAGGAGTTGGATATCACATCTCATGTTATAGGAAGGGTCTCAGGTTTGGTATTAGAAGCATTGAGATATCACATCTCATGCTATAGGAAGGGTCTCAGGATTGGAATGGGAAGGAGTTGGATATCACATCTCATGCTAAAGGAAGGGTCTCAGTTTTGGTAGAAGCATTGAGATATCACATCTCATGCTATAGGAAGGGTCTCAGGATTGGAATGGGAAGGAGTTGGATATCACATCTCATGCTATAGGAAGGGTCTCAGGTTTGGTATAAGCATTGAGATATCACATCTCTGCTATCGGAAGGGTCTCAGGATTGGAATGGGAAGGACTTAGATATCACATCTCATGCTATAAGGAGGGTCTCAATTTTGATATTAGAAGCATTGAGATATCACATCTCATGCTATCGGAAGGGTCTCAGGATTGGAATGGGAGGAGCTGGATATCACATCTCATGCTAAAGGAAGGGTCTCAGGTTTGGAAGGGGAAGGATTTGGATATCACATCTCATGATATAGGACGGGTCTCAGGTTTGGTATTAGAAGCATTGAGATATCACATCTCATGCTATAGGAAGGGTCTCAGGATTGGAATGGGAAGGAGTTGGATATCACATCTCATGCTATAGGAAGGGTTTCAGGTTTGGTAGAAGCATTGAGATATCACATCTCATGCAATAGGAAGAGTCTCAGGTTTGGGAAGGAAAGGATTTGGATTTCACATCTCATGTTATAGGATGGTTCTCATGTTTGGTTTTTGAAGCATTGAGATATCACATCTCATGCTATCGGAAGGGTCTCAGGTTTGGAATGGGAAGTAGTTGGATATCACATCTCATGTTATAGGAAGGATCTCAGGTTTGGTATTAGAAGCATTGAGATATCACATCTCATGCTATAGGAAGGGTCTCAGGATTGGAATGTGAAGGATTTGGATATCACATCTCATGCTAAAGGAAGGGTCTCAGGTTTGGAATGGGAAGCAGTTGGATATGACATCTCTTGTTATAGGGAGGGTCTCAGGATTTGAATGGCAAGGAGTTGGATATCACATCTCATGCCATAGGAAGGGTCTCAGGTTTGGTATACGCATTGAGATATCACATCTCTGCTATGGGAAGGGTCTCAGGATTGGATTGGGAAGGAGTTGGATATCCCTTCTCATACTATAGGGTCTCAGGTTGGAATGGGAAGGAGTTGGATATCACATCTCATGTTATAGGAAGGGTCTCAGGATTGGAATGGGAAGGATTTGGATATCACATCTCTTGCTATAGGAAGGGTCTAAGGTTTTTTATTAGAAACATTGAGATATCACATCTCATGCTATAGGAAGGGTTTTAGGATTGGAATGGGAAGGATTTGGATATCACATCTCATGCTAAAGGAAGGGTCTCAGGTTTGGAAGGGGAAGGATTTGGATATCATATCTCATGTTATAGGACGGGTCCCAGGTTTGGTATTAGAAGCATTGAGATATCACATCTCATGGTATAGGAAGGGTCTCAGGGTTGGAATGGGAAGGAGTTGGAGATCACATCTCATCCAATAGGAAGGGTCTCAGGTTTGGAATGGGAAGGAATTGGCTATCACATCTCATGTTATAGGAAGGATCTCAGGTTTGGTATTAGAAGCATTGAGATATCACATCTCATGCTATAGGAAGGGCCTCAGGATTGGAATATGAAGGATTTGGATATCACATCTCATGCTAAAGGAAGGGTCTCAGGTTTGGTAGAAGCATTGAGATGTCACATCTCATGCTTTAGTAGGGGTCTCAGGATTTGAATGGCAAGGAGTTGGATATCACATCTCATGCCATAGGAAGGGTCTCAGGTTTGGTATAAGCATTGTGATATCACATCTCTGCTATCGGAAGGGTCTCAGGATTGGATTGGGAAGGAGTTGGATATCCCTTCTCATGCTATAGGAAGGGTCTCAGGTTGGAATGGGAAGAAATTGGATATCACAACTCATGTTATAGGAAGGGTCTCATGATTGGAATGGGAAGGATTTGGATATCACATCTCTTGCTATAGGAAGGGTCTCAGGATTGGAATGGGAAGGATTTGGATATCACATCTCATGTCATAGGAAGGATCTCAGGTTTGGTATTAGAAGCATTGATATATCACATCTCATGCTATAGGAATGGTCTCAGGATTGGAATGGGTAGGAGTTGGATATTACATTCTTGCTATAGGAAGGGTCTAATGTTTGGAATGGGAAGGAGTTGGATATCACATATGCTATAGGAAGTGTCTCAGGTTTGGAACGGGAAGGAGTTGCATATCACATCTCATGTTATAGGAAGGGTCTCAGGTTTGGTATAAGCATTGAGATATCACATCTCTACTATTGAAAGTGGCTCAGGATTGGAATGGGAAGGAGTTGGATATCCCATCTCATGTTATAGGACGGGTCTCTGGTTTGGTATTAGAATCATTGAGATATCACATCGCATGCTGTAGGAAGGGTCTAAGGATTGGAATGGGATGGACTTGGATATCACATCTCATGCTATAGATAGGCACTCAGGATTGGGATAAGCATTGAGATATTACATCTCATGCTATAGGAAGGGTCTCAGGATTGGAATGGGAAGGAGTTGGATATCACATCTCATGCTTTAGGAAGGGTCTCAGATTTGGTATAAGCATTGAGATATCACATCCCATGCTATAGGAAGGGTCTCAGGATTGGAATGGGAAGGAGTTGTATATGACATCTCAGGCCATAGGAAGGGTCTCAGGTTTGGTATAAGCATTGAGATATCACATCTCTGCTATCGGAAGGGTCTCAGGATTGGAATGGGAAGGAGTTGGATATCCCATCTCATGTTATAGGAAGGGTCTCAGGTTTGGTATTAGAAGCACTGAGATATCACATCTCATGCTATAGGATGGGTCTCAGGATTGGAATGGGAAGGACTTAGATGTCACATCTCATGCTATAGGGAGGGTCTCAAGTTTGATATTAGAAGCATTGAGATAACAAATCTCATGATATCGGAAGGGTCTCAGGATTGGAATGGGAAGGAGTTGGATATCACATCTCATGATAAAGGAAGGGTCTAAGGTTTGGAAGGGGAAGGATTTGGATATCACATCTCATGTTATAGGAAGGGTCTCAGGATTGGAATGGGAAGGAGTTGGATATCACATCTCATGTTATAGGAAGGGTCTCAGGATTGGAATGGGAAGGACTTGGATATCATATCTCATGCTATGGGAAGGCTCTCAGGTTTGGAAGGGGAAGGAGTTGGATATCACATTTCATGGTATAGGAAGGATCTCAGGTTTGGTATTAGAAGCATTCAGACATCACATCTCATGCTATAGGAAGGGTCTCAGGATTGGAATGGGAAGGAGTTGGATATCCCATCTCATGCTATAGGAAGGGTCTCAGGTTGGAATGGGAAGGAGTTGGATATCACATCTCATGCTATAGGAAGGGTCTCAGGATTGGAATGGGAAGGAGTTGTATATGAAATCTCAGGCCATAGGAAGGGTCTCAGGTTTGGTATAAGCATGGAGATATCACTTCTCATGCTATAGGAAGGGTCTCAGGATTGGAATGGGAAGGAGTTGGATATCACATCTCATGTTATAGGAAGGATCTCAGGTTTGGTATTAGAAGCATTCAGACATCAGATCTCATGCTATAGGAAGGGTCTCAGGATTGGAATGGGAAGGAGTTGGATATCACATCTCATGCTATAGGAAGGGTCTCAGATTTGGTATAAGCATTGAGATATCACATCTCATGCTATAGGAAGGGTCTCAGGATTTTAATGGGAAGGAGTTGTATATGACATCTCAGGCCATAGGAAGGGTCTCAAGTTTGATATTAGAAGCATTGAGATAACAAATCTCATGATATCGTAAGGGTCTCAGGATTGGAAAGGGAAGGAGTTGGATATCACATCTCATGATAAAGGAAGGGTGTAAGGTTTGGAAGGGGAAGGATTTGGATATCACATCCCACGTTATAGGATGGGTCTCAGGTTTGGTATTAGAAGCATTGAGATATCAAGTCTCATGGTATAGGAAGGGTCTCAGAATTGGAATGGGAAGGAGTTGGATATCACATTTCAAGCTATAGGAAGGGTCTCAGTATTGGAATGGGAAGGAGTTTGATATCACATCTCATGCCATAGTATGGGTCTCAGGTTTGGTAGAAGCATTGGGATATCACATCTCATGCTATCGGAAGGGTATCAGTATTGGATTTGGAAGGAGTTGGATATCCCATCTCATGCTATAGGAAGGGTCTCATGTTGGAATGGGAAGGAGTTGGATATCACATCTCATTTTATAGGAAGGGTCTCAGGATTGGAATGGGAAGGACTTGGATATCATATCTCATGCTATGGGAAGGCTCTCAGGTTTGGAAGGGGAAGGAGTTGGATATCACATTTCATGTTAGAGGAAGGATCTCAGGTTTGGTATTAGAGGCATTGAGATATCACATCTCACGCTATAGGAAGGGTCTCAGGATTGGAATGGGAAGGAGTTGGATATCACATCTCATGTTATAGGAAAGATCTCAGGTTTGGTATTAGAAGCATTGAGACATCACATCTCATGTCATAGGAAGGATCTCAGGTTTGGTATTAGAAGCATTGATATATCACATCTCATGCTATAGGAATGGTCTCAGGATTGGAATGGGTAGGAGTTGGATATTACATTCTTGCTATACGAAGGGTCTCATGTTTGGAATGGGAAGGAGTTGGATATCACATATGCTATAGGAAGTGTCTCAGGTTTGGAACGGGAAGGAGTTGGATATCACATCTTATGTTATAGGAAGGGTCTCAGGTTTGGTATAAGCATTGAGATATCACATCTCTGCTATCGGAAGTGGCTCAGGATTGGAATGGGAAGGAGTTGGATATCCCATCTCATGTTATAGGACGGGTCTCTGGTTTGGTATTAGAATCATTGAGATATCACATCGCATGCTGTAGGAAGGGTCTAAGGATTGGAATGGGATGGACTTGGATATCACATCTCATGCTATAGGTAGGCTCTCAGGTTTGGTATAAGCATTGAGATATCACATCTCATGCTATAGGAAGGGTCTCAGGATTGGAATGGGAAGGATTTGGATATCACATCTCATGCTATAGGAAGGGTCTCAGGTTTGGTATAACCATGGAGATAGCACTTCTCATGCTACAGGAATTGTCTCAGGATTGGAATGGGAAGGAGTTGGATATCACATCTCATGTTATAGGAAGGATCTCAGGTTTGGTATTAGAAGCATTGAGACGTCACATCTCATGCTATAGGAAGGGTCTCAGGATTGGAATGGGAAGGAGTTGGATATCACATCTCATGCTATAGGAAGGGTCTCAGATTTGGTATAAGCATTGAGATATCACATCTCATGCTATAGGAAGGGTCTCAGGATTGGAATGGGAAGGAGTTGTATATGACATCTCAGGCCATAGGAAGGGTCTCAGGTTTGGTATAAGCATTGAGATATCACATCTCTGCTATCGGAAGGGTCTCAGGATTTTAATGGGAAGGACTTGGATGTCACATCTCATGCTATAGGGAGGGTCTCAAGTTTGATATTAGAAGCATTGAGATATCACATCTCATGCTATCGGAAGGATCTCAGGTTTGGTATTAGAAGCATTGAGATATCACATCTCATGCTATCAGAAGGGTCTCAGGATTGGAATGGGAAGGAGTTGGATATCACATCTCATGCTAAAGGGAGGGTCTCAGGTTTGGAAGGGGAAGGATTTGGATATCACATCTCATGTTATCGGAAGGATCTCAGGTTTGGTATTAGAAGTATTGAGATATCACATCTCATGCTATAGGAAGGGTCTCAGGATTGGAATGGGAAGGAGTTGTATATGACATCTCAGGCCATAGGAAGGGTCTCAGGTTTGGTATAAGCATTGAGATATCACATCTCTGCTATCGGAAGGATCTCAGGATTTCAATGGGAAGGACTTGGATGTCACATCTCATGCTATAGGGAGGGTCTCAAGTTTGATATTAGAAGCATTGAGATATCACATCTCATGCT